>NC_060122.1:86150320-86775320 GCF_021461395.2 Schistocerca americana
GAAAGATTCAAAGAAGGGGGAGCAGCTGGCTGCAGTAACTATGACTCTCTTAAGGTAGCCAAATGCCTCGTCATCCGGCTACGTACATTTGCTAACTCGAGAGACTCATAGTGGGAGTAACAGTGACGACGTTAACGTGGGCATACAGTGGCACATCGGGTCCGTAGGACAGGCCATAGCAAGAATGATGGAGAGAAAGGGCTTAGAAAAGATGGAGCAGCAGGCAGGATTACTATGACTCTCTTAAGGTAGCCAAATGCCTCGTCACCATGTGATATTTTTTTTGAAAACTCGAGGATATCTTCGTTAAGGTAGCTCGGACAACGTTAAGGTTTACACGTAGTGGCATATTGCTCCTGCAGGACTGACCACAGTAATAATTAAGGAGTGGAAAGATACAAAGTACGTCGAGCAGCTGGCAGCAGTAACTATGACTCTCTTAAGGTAGCCAAACGCCTCGTCACTCGGCGAAATTTATTTTAAACTCGAGGAAATCGTCGTTGAAGTAACTAAGACAACGGTAACATGGACAGGTGGTGGCATATCGCTTCTGCAGGACTAACCACAGTACGAATTAAAGAGAGGAAAGATTCAAAGAAGGGGGAGCAGCTGGCTGCAGTAACTATGACTCTCTTAAGGTAGCCAAATGCCTCGTCATCCGACGAGGTACATTTGGTAACTCGAGAGACTCGTAGTGGGAGTAACAGTGACGACGTTAACGTGGGCATATAGTGGCACATCGGGTCTGTAGGACAGGCCATAGCAAGAAATGATAGAGGGAAAGGGCTTAGAAAAGATGGAGCAGCAGGCAGGCATACTATGACTCTCTTAAGGTAGCCAAATGCCTCGTCACCATGTGATATTTTTTTTGAAAACTCGAGGATATCTTCGTTAAGGTAGCTCGGACAACGTTAAGGTTTACATGTAGTGGCATATTGCTCCTGCAGGACTGACCACAGTAATAATTAAAGAGTGGAAAGATACAAAGTACGTCGAGCAGCTGGCAGCAGTAACTATGACCCTCTTAAGGTAGCCAAACGCCTCGTCACTCGGCAAAATTTATTTGAAAACTCGAGGAAATCGTCGTTGAAGTAACTCAGATAACGGTAACATGGACAGGTGGTGGCATATCGCTTCTGCAGGACTAACCACAGTACGAATTAAACAGAGGAAAGATTCAAAGAAGGGGGAGCAGCTGGCTGCAGTAACTATGACTCTCTTAAGGTAGCCAAATGCCTCGTCATCCGGCTACGTACATTTGCTAACTCGAGAGACTCATAGTGGGAGTAACAGTGACGACGTTAACGTGGGCATACAGTGGCACATCGGGTCCGTAGGACAGGCCATAGCAAGAATGATGGAGAGAAAGGGCTTAGAAAAGATGGAGCAGCAGGCAGGATTACTATGACTCTCTTAAGGTAGCCAAATGCCTCGTCACCATGTGATATTTTTTTTGAAAACTCGAAGATATCTTCGTTAAGGTAGCTCGGACAACGTTAAGGTTTACACGTAGTGGCATATTGCTCCTGCAGGACTGACCACAGTAATAATTAAGGAGTGGAAAGATACAAAGTACGTCGAGCAGCTGGCAGCAGTAACTATGACTCTCTTAAGGTAGCCAAACGCCTCATCACTCGGCGAAATTTATTTTAAACTCGAGGAAATCGTCGTTGAAGTAACTCAGACAACGGTAACAAGGACAGGTGGTGGCATATCGCTTCTGCAGGACTGACCACAGTAATAATTAAAGAAACGAAAGATACAATGAACGTCGAGCAGGTGGCCGCAGTAACTATAACTCTCTTAAGGTAGCCAAATGCCTCGTCACTCGGCGAAATTTATTTGAAAACTCGAGGATATCGTCGTTGAAGTAACTCAGACAACGGTAACATGGACAGGTGGTGGCATATCGCTTCTGCAGGACTAACCACAGTACGAATTAAAGAGAGGAAAGATACAAAGAAGGGGCAGCAGCTGGCTGCAGTAACTATGACTCCCTTAAGGTAGCCTAATGCCTCGTCATCCGGCTAGGTACATTTGCTAACTCGAGAGACTCATAGTGGGAGTAACAGTGACGGCGTTAACGTGGGCATGCAGTGGCACATCGGGTCCGTAGGACAGGCCATAGCAAGAATGATGGAGAGAAAGGGCTTAGAAAAGATGGAGCAGCAGGCAGGATTACTATGACTCTCTTAAGGTAGCCAAATGCCTCGTCACCATGTGATATTTTTTTTTGAAAACTCGAGGATATCTTCGTTAAGGTAGCTCGGACAACGTTAAGGTTTACATGTAGTGGCATATTGCTCCTGCAGGACTGACGACAGTAATAATTAAGGAGTGGAAAGATACAAAGTACGTCGAGCAGCTGGCAGCAGTAACTATGACTCTCTTAAGGTAGCCAAACGCCTCGTCACTCTGCGAAATTTATTTTAAACTCGAGGAAATCGTCGTTGAAGTAACTCAGACAACGGTAACATGGACAGGTGGTGGCATATCGCTTCTGCAGGACTAACCACAGTACGAATTAAAGAGAGGAAAGATTCAAAAAGGGGCAGCAGCTGGCTGCAGTAACTATGACTCCCTTAAGGAAGCCAAATGCCTCGTCATCCGGCTACGTACATTTGCTAACTCGAGAGACTCATAGTGGGAGTAGCAGTGACGACGTTAACGTGGGCATACAGTGGCAAATCGGGTCCGTAGGACAGGCCATAGCAAGAATGATGGAGAGAAAGGGCTTAGAAAAGATGGAGCAGCAGGCAGGATTACTATGACTCTCTTAAGGTAGCCAAATGTCTCGTCACCATGTGATATTTTTTTTGAAAACTCGAGGATATCTTCGTTAAGGTAGCTCGGACAACGTTAAGGTTTACATGTAGTGGCATATTGCTCCTGCAGGACTGACCACAGTAATAATTAAGGAGTGGAAAGATACAAAGTACGTCGAGCAGCTGGCAGCAGTAACTATGACTCTCTTAAGGTAGCCAAACGCCTCGTCACTCGGCGAAATTTATTTTAAACTCGAGGAAATCGTCGTTGAAGTAACTCAGACAACGGTAACATTTACAGGTGGTGGCATATCGCTTCTGCAGGACTAACCACAGTACGAATTAAAGAGAGGAAAGATTCAAAGAAGGGGGAACAGCTGGCTGCAGTAACTATGACTCTCTTAAGGTAGCCAAATGCCTCGTCATCCGACGAGGTACATTTGGTAACTCGAGAGACTCGTAGTGGGAGTAACAGTGACGACGTTAACGTGGGCATATAGTGGCACATCGGGTCTGTAGGACAGGCCATAGCAAGAAATGATAGAGAGAAAGGGCTTAGAAAAGATGGAGCAGCAGGCAGGATTACTATGACTCTCTTAAGGTAGCCAAATGCCTCGTCACCATGTGATATTTTTTTTGAAAACTCGAGGATATCTTCGTTAAGGTAGCTCGGACAACGTTAAGGTTTACATGTAGTGGCATATTGCTCCTGCAGGACTGACTACAGTAATAATTAAATAGTGGAAAGATACAAAGTACGTCGAGCAGCTGGCAGCAGTAACTATGACTCTCTTAAGGTAGCCAAACGCCTCGTCACTCGGCAAAATTTATTTGAAAACTCGAGGAAATCGTCGCTGAAGTAACTCAGATAACGGTAACATGGACAGGTGGTGGCATATCGCTTCTGCAGGACTAATCACAGTACGAATTAAACAGAGGAAAGATTCAAAGAAGGGGGAGCAGCTGGCTGCAGTAACTATGACTCTCTTAAGGTAGCCAAATGCCTCGTCATCCGGCTACGTACATTTGCTAACTCGAGAGACTCATAGTGGGAGTAACAGTGACGACGTTAACGTGGGCATACAGTGGCACATCGGGTCCGTAGGACAGGCCATAGAAAGAATGATGGAGAGAAAGGGCTTAGAAAAGATGGAGCAGCAGGCAGGATTACTATGACTCTCTTAAGGTAGCCAAATGCCTCGTCACCATGTGATATTTTTTTTGAAAACTCGAGGATATCTTCGTTAAGGTAGCTCGGACAACGTTAAGGTTTACACGTAGTGGCATATTGCTCCTGCAGGACTGACCACAGTAATAATTAAGGAGTGGAAAGATACAAAGTACGTCGAGCAGCTGGCAGCAGTAACTATGACTCTCTTAAGGTAGCCAAACGCCTCGTCACTCGGCGAAATTTATTTTAAACTCGAGGAAATCGTCGTTGAAGTAACTAAGACAACGGTAACATGGACAGGTGGTGGCATATCGCTTCTGCAGGACTAACCACAGTACGAATTAAAGAGAGGAAAGATTCAAAGAAGGGGGAGCAGCTGGCTGCAGTAACTATGACTCTCTTAAGGTAGCCAAATGCCTCGTCATCCGACGAGGTACATTTGGTAACTCGAGAGACTCGTAGTGGGAGTAACAGTGACGACGTTAACGTGGGCATATAGTGGCACATCGGGTCTGTAGGACAGGCCATAGCAAGAAATGATAGAGGGAAAGGGCTTAGAAAAGATGGAGCAGCAGGCAGGATTACTATGACTCTCTTAAGGTAGCCAAATGCCTCGTCACCATGTGATATTTTTTTTGAAAACTCGAGGATATCTTCGTTAAGGTAGCTCGGACAACGTTAAGTTTTACATGTAGTGGCATATTGCTCCTGCAGGACTGACCACAGTAATAATTAAAGAGTGGAAAGATACAAAGTACGTCGAGCAGCTGGCAGCAGTAACTATGACTCTCTTAAGGTAGCCAAACGCCTCGTCACTCGGCAAAATTTATTTGAAAACTCGAGGAAATCGTCGTTGAAGTAACTCAGATAACGGTAACATGGACAGGTGGTGGCATATCGCTTCTGCAGGACTAACCACAGTACGAATTAAACAGAGGAAAGATTCAAAGAAGGGGGAGCAGCTGGCTGCAGTAACTATGACTCTCTTAAGGTAGCCAAATGCCTCGTCATCCGGCTACGTACATTTGCTAACTCGAGAGACTCATAGTGGGAGTAACAGTGACGACATTAACGTGGGCATACAGTGGCACATCGGGTCCGTAGGACAGGCCATAGCAAGAATGATGGAGAGAAAGGGCTTAGAAAAGATGGAGCAGCAGGCAGGATTACTATGACTCTCTTAAGGTAGCCAAATGCCTCGTCACCATGTGATATTTTTTTTGAAAACTCGAGGATATCTTCGTTAAGGTAGCTCGGACAACGTTAAGGTTTACACGTAGTGGCATATTGCTCCTGCAGGACTGACCACAGTAATAATTAAGGAGTGGAAAGATACAAAGTACGTCGAGCAGCTGGCAGCAGTAACTATGACTCTCTTAAGGTAGCCAAACGCCTCGTCACTCTGCGAAATTTATTTTAAACTCGAGGAAATCGTCGTTGAAGTAACTCAGACAACGGTAACATGGACAGGTGGTGGCATATCGCTTCTGCAGGACTAACCACAGTACGAATTAAAGAGAGGAAAGATTCAAAGAAGGGGGAGCAGCTGGCTGCAGTAACTATGACTCTCTTAAGGTAGCCAAATGCCTCGTCACTCGGCGAAATTTATTTGAAAACTCGAGGATAACGTCGTTGAAGTAACTCAGACAACGGTAACATGGACAGGTGGTGGCATATCGCTTCTGCAGGACTAACCACAGTACAAATTAAAGACAGGAAAGATTCAAAGAAGGGGAAGCAGCTGGCTCCAGTAACTATGACTCTCTTAAGGTAGCCAAATACCACGTCATCCGGCTACATACATTTGCTAACTCGAGAGACTCGTAGTGGGAGTAACAGTGACGACGCTAACGTGCGCAAATAGTGGCACATCGGGTCCGTAGGACAGGCCATAGCAAGAATGATGGAGAGAAAGGGCTTAGAAAAGATGGAACAGCAGGCAGGATTACTATGACTCTCTTAAGGTAGCCAAATGCCTCGTCACCATGTGATATTTTTTTTGAAAACTCGAGGATATCTTCGTTAAGGTAGCTCGGACAACGTTAAGGTTTACATGTAGTGGCATATTGCTCCTGCAGGACTGACCACAGTAATAATTAAAGAGTGGCAAGATACAAAGTACGTCGAGCAGCTGGCAGCAGTAACTATGACTCTCTTAAGGTAGCCAAACGCCTCGTCACTCGGCGAAATTTATTTGAAAACTCGAGGAAATCGTCGTTGAAGTAACTTAGACAACGGTAACATGGACAGGTGGTGGCATATCGCTTCTGCAGGACTAACCACAGTACGAATTCAAGAGAGGAAAGATTCAAAGAAGGGGCAGCAGCTGGCTGCAGTAACTATGACTCTCTTAAGGTAGCCAAATGCCTCGTCGTCCGGCTACGTACATTTGCCAACTCGAGAGACTCGTAGTGGGAGTAACAGTGACGACGTTAACGTGGGCATATAGTGGCACATCGCGTCCGTAGGGCAGGCCATAGCAAGAATGATGGAGAGAAAGGGCTTAGAAAAGATGGAGCAGCAGGCAGGATTACTATGACTCTCTTAAGGTAGCCAAATGCCTCGTCACCATGTGATATTTTTTTTGAAAACTAGGGGATATCTTCGTTAAGGTAGCTCAGACAACGTTAAGGTTTACATGTAGTGGCATATTGCTCCTGCAGGACAGACCACAGTAATAATTAAAGAGTGGAAAGATACAAAGTACGTCGAGCAGCTGGCAGCAGTAACTATGACTCTCTTAATGTAGCCTAACGCCTCGTCACTCGGCGAAATTTATTTGAAAACTCGAGGAAATTTTCGTTGAAGTAACTCAGACAACGGTAACAAGGACAGGTGGTGGCATATCGCTTCTGCAGGACTGACCACAGTAATAATTAAAGAAACGAAAGATACAATGAACGTCGAGCAGGTGGCAGCAGTAACTATAACTCTCTTAAGGTAGCCAAATGCCTCGTCACTCGGCGAAATTTATTTGAAAACTCGAGGATATCGTCGTTGAAGTAACTCAGACAACGGTAACATGGACAGGTGGTGGTGGCATATCGCTTCTGCAGGACTAACCACAGTACGAATTAAAGAGAGGAAAGATTCAAAGAAGGGGCAGCAGCTGGCTGCAGTAACTATGACTCCCTTAAGGTAGCCAAATGCCTCGTCATCCGGCTACGTACATTTGCTAACTCGAGAGACTCATAGTGGGAGTAACAGTGACGACGTTAACGTGGGCATACAGTGGCACATCGGGTCCGTAGGACAGGCCATAGCAAGAATGATGGAGAGAAAGGGCTTAGAAAAGATGGAGCAGCAGGCAGGATTACTATGACTCTCTTAAGGTAGCCAAATGCCTCGTCACCATGTGATATTTTTTTTGAAAATTCGAGGATATCTTCGTTAAGGTAGCTCGGACAACGTTAAGGTTTACGTGTAGTGGCATATTGCTCCTGCAGGACTGACCACAGTAATAATTAAGGAGTGGAAAGATACAAAGTACGTCGAGCAGCTGGCAGCAGTAACTATGACTCTCTTAAGGTAGCCAAACGCCTCGTCACTCGGCGAAATTTATTTGAAAACTCGAGGAAATCGTCGTTGAAGTAACTCAGTCAACGGTAACATGGACAGGTGGTGGCATATCGCTTCTGCAGGACTAACCGCAGTACGAATTAAAGAGAGGATAGATTCAAAGAAGGGGGAGCAGCTGGCTGCAGTAACTATGACTCTCTTAAGGTAGCCAAATGCCTCGTCATCCGGCTACGTACATTTGCTAACTCGAGAGACTCATAGTGGGGGTAACAGTGACGACGTTAACGTGGGCATACAGTGGCACATCAGGTCCGTAGGACAGGCCATAGCAAGAATGATGGAGAGAAAGGGCTTAGAAAAGATGGAGCAGCAGGCAGGATTACTATGACTCTCTTAAGGTAGCCAAATGCCTCGTCACCATGTGATATTTTTTTTGAAAACTCGAAGATATCTTCGTTAAGGTAGCTCAGACAACGTTAAGGTTTACATGCTGTGGCATATTGCTCCTGCAGGACTGACCACAGTAATAATTAAGGAGTGGAGAGATACAAAGTACGTCGAGCAGCTGGCAGCAGTAACTATGACTCTCTTAAGGTAGCCAAACGCCTCAACACTCGGCGAAATTTATTTTAAACTCGAGGAAATCGTCGTTGAAGTAACTCAGACAACGGTAACAAGGACAGGTGGTGGCATATCGCTTCTGCAGGACTGACCACAGTAATAATTAAAGAAACGAAAGATACAATGAACGTCGAGCAGGTGGCAGCAGTAACTATAACTCTCTTAAGGTAGCCAAATGCCTCGTCACTCGGCGAAATTTATTTGAAAACTCGAGGATATCGTCGTTGAAGTAACTCAGACAACGGTAACATGGACAGGTGGTGGCATATCGCTTCTGCAGGACTAACCACAGTACGAATTGAAGAGAGGAAAGATTCAAAGAAGGGGCAGCAGCTGGCTGCAGTAACTGTGACTCCCTTAAGGTAGCCAAATGCCTCGTCATCCGGCTACGTACATTTGCTAACTCGAGAGACTCATAGTGGGAGAAACAGTGACGGCGTTAACGTGGGCATACAGTGGCACATCGGGTCCGTAGGACAGGCCATAGCAAGAATGATGGAGAGAAAGGGCTTAGAAAAGATGGAGCAGCAGGCAGGATTACTATGACTCTCTTAAGGTAGCCAAATGCCTCGTCACCGTGTGATATTTATTTTGAAAACTCGAGGATATCTTCGTTAAGGTAGCTCGGACAACGTTAAGGTTTACATGTAGTGGCATATTGCTCCTGCAGGACTGACCACAGTAATAATTAAGGAGTGGAAAGATACAAAGTACGTCGAGCAGCTGGCAGCAGTAACTATGACTCTCTTAAGGTAGCCAAACGCCTCGTCACTCTGCGAAATTTATTTTAAACTCGAGGAAATCGTCGTTGAAGTAACTCAGACAACGGTAACATGGACAGGTGGTGGCATATCGCTTCTGCAGGACTAACCACAGTACGAATTAAAGAGAGGAAAGATTCAAAGAAGGGGGAGCAGCTGGCTGCAGTAACTATGACTCTCTTAAGGTAGCCAAATGCCTCGTCACTCGGCGAAATTTATTTGAAAACTCGAGGATAACGTCGTTGAAGTAACTCAGACAACGGTAACATGGACAGGTGGTGGCAGTTCGCTTCTGCAGGACTAATTAAAGAGAGGAAAGATTCAAAGAAGGGGGAGCAGCTGGCTCCAGTAACTATGACTCTCTTAAGGTAGCCAAATGCCACGTCATCCGGCTACATACATTTGCTAACTCGAGAGACTCGTAGTGGGAGTAACAGTGACGACGTTAACGTGGGCAAATAGTGGCACATCGGGTCCGTAGGACAGGCCATAGCAAGAATGATGGAGAGAAAGGGCTTAGAAAAGATGGAACAGCAGGCAGGATTACTATGACTCTCTTAAGGTAGCCAAATGCCTCGTCACCATGTGATATTTTTTTTGAAAACTCGAGGATATCTTCGTTAAGGTAGCTCGGACAACGTTAAGGTTTACATGTAGTGGCATATTGCTCCTGCAGGACTGACCACAGTAATAATTAAAGAGTGGCAAGATACAAAGTACGTCGAGCAGCTGGCAGCAGTAACTATGACTCTCTTAAGGTAGCCAAACGCCTCGTCACTCTGCGAAATTTATTTGAAAACTCGAGGAAATCGTCGTTGAAGTAACTTAGACAACGGTAACATGGACAGGTGGTGGCATATCGCTTCTGCAGGACTAACCACAGTACGAATTCAAGAGAGGAAAGATTCAAAGAAGGGGCAGCAGCTGGCTGCAGTAACTATGACTCTCTTAAGGTAGCCAAAGGCCTCGTCATCCGGCTACGTACATTTGCTATTTCCTGAGACTCGTAGTGGGAGTAACAGTGGCGACGTTAACGTGGGCATATAGTGGCACATCGCGTCCGTAGGGCAGGCCACAGCAAGAATGATGGAGAGAAAGGGCTTAGAAAAGATGGAGCAGCGGGCAGGATTACTATGACTCTCTTAAGGTAGCCAAATGCCTCGTCACCATGTGATATTTTTTTTGAAAACGAGAGGATATCTTCGTTAAGGTAGCTCAGACAACGTTAAGGTTTACATGTAGTGGCATATTGCTCCTGCAGGACTGACCACAGTAATAATTAAAGAGTGGAAAGATACAAAGTACGTCGAGCAGCTGGCAGCAGTAACTATGACTCTCTTAATGTAGCCTAACGCCTCGTCACTCGGCGAAATTTATTTGAAAACTCGAGGAAATTGTCGTTGAAGTAACTCAGACAACGGTAACAAGGACAGGTGGTGGCATATCGCTTCTGCAGGTTTAACCACAGTACGAATTAAAGAGAGGAAAGATTCAAAGAAGGGGGAGCAGCTGGCTGCAGTAACTATGACTCTCTTAAGGTAGCCAAATGCCTCGTCACTCGGCGAAATTTATTTGAAAACTCGAGGATAACGTCGTTGAAGTAACTCAGACAACGGTAACATGGACAGGTGGTGGCATATCGCTTCTGCAGGACTAACCACAGTACAAATTAAAGACAGGAAAGATTCAAAGAAGGGGAAGCAGCTGGCTCCAGTAACTATGACTCTCTTAAGGTAGCCAAATGCCACGTCATCCGGCTACATACATTTGCTAACTCGAGAGACTCGTAGTGGGAGTAACAGTGACGACGTTAACGTGTGCAAATAGTGGCACATCGGGTCCGTAGGACAGGCCTTAGCAAGAATGATGGAGAGAAAGGGCTTAGAAAAGATGGAACAGCAGGCAGGATTACTATGACTCTCTTAAGGTAGCCAAATGCCTCGTCACCATGTGATATTTTTTTTGAAAACTCGAGGATATCTTCGTTAAGGTAGCTCGGACAACGTTAAGGTTTACATGTAGTGGCATATTGCTCCTGCAGGACTGACCACAGTTATAATTAAAGAGTGGCAAGATACAAAGTACGTCGAGCAGCTGGCAGCAGTAACTATGACTCTCTTAAGGTAGCCAAACGCCTCGTCACTCGGCGAAATTTATTTGAAAACTCGAGGAAATCGTCGTTGAAGTAACTTAGACAACGGTAACATGGACAGGTGGTGGCATATCGCTTCTGCAGGACTTTTTTTCACAGTACGATTTAAAGAGAGGAAAGATTCAAAGAAGGGGCAGCAGCTGGCTGCAGTAACTATGACTCCCTTAAGGTAGCCAATTGCCTCGTCATCCGGCTACGTACATTTGCTAACTCGAGAGACTCATAGTGGGAGTAACAGTGACGGCGTTAACGTGGGCATACAGTGGCACATCGGGTCCGTAGGACAGGCCATAGCAAGAATGATGGAGAGAATGGGCTTAGAAAAGATGGAGCAGCAGGCAGGATTACTATGACTCTCTTAAGGTAGCCAAATGCCTCGTCACCATGTGATATTTTTTTTGAAAACTCGAGGATATCTTCGTTAAGGTAGCTCGGACAACGTTAAGGTTTACATGTAGTGGCATATTGCTCCTGCAGGACTGACCACAGTAATAATTAAGGAGTGGAAAGATACAAAGTACGTCGAGCAGCTGGCAGCAGTAACTATGACTCTCTTAAGGTAGCCAAACGCCTCGTCACTCTGCGAAATTTATTTTAAACTCGAGGAAAACGTCGTTGAAGTAACCCAGACAACGGTAACATGGACAGGTGGTGGCATATCGCTTCTGCAGGACTAACCACAGTACGAATTAAAGAGAGGAAAGATTCAAAGAAGGGGGAGCAGCTGGCTGCAGTAACTATGACTCTCTTAAGGTAGCCAAATGCCTCGTCACTCGGCGAAATTTATTTGAAAACTCGAGGATAACGTCGTTGAAGTAACTCAGACAACGGTAACATGGACAGGTGGTGGCATATCGCTTCTGCAGGACTAACCACAGTACAAATTAAAGAGAGGAAAGATTCAAAGAAGGGGGAGCAGCTGGCTCCAGTAACTATGACTCTCTTAAGGTAGCCAAATGCCACGTCATCCGGCTACATACATTTGCTAACTCGAGAGACTCGTAGTGGGAGTAACAGTGACGACGTTAACGTGGGCAAATAGTGGCACATCGGGTCCGTAGGACAGGCCATAGCAAGAATGATGGAGAGAAAGGGCTTAGAAAAGATGGAACAGCAGGCAGGATTACTATGACTCTCTTAAGGTAGCCAAATGCCTCGTCACCATGTGATATTTTTTTTGAAAACTCGAGGATATCTTCGTTAAGGTAGCTCGGACAACGTTAAGGTTTACATGTAGTGGCATATTGCTCCTGCAGGACTGACCACAGTAATAATTAAAGAGTGGCAAGATACAAAGTACGTCGAGCAGCTGGCAGCAGTAACTATGACTCTCTTAAGGTAGCCAAACGCCTCGTCACTCGGCGAAATTTATTTGAAAACTCGAGGAAATCGTCGTTGAAGTAACTCAGACAACGGTAACATGGACAGGTGGTGGCATATCGCTTCTGCAGGACTAACCACAGTACGAATTAAAGAGAGGAAAGATTCAAAGAAGGGACAGCAGCTGGCTGCAGTAACTATGACTCTCTTAAGGTAGCCAAATGCCTCGTCATCCGGCTACGTACATTTGCTAACTCGTGAGACTCGTAGTGGGAGTAACAGTGACGACGTTAACGTGGCAAATAGTGGCACATCGTGTCCGTAGGACAGGCCATAGCAAGAATGATGGAGAGAAAGGGCTTAGAAAAGATGGAGCAGCAGGCAGGATTACTATGACTCTCTCAAGGTAGCCAAACGCCTCGTCACTCGGCGAAATTTATTTGAAAAATCGAGGAAATCGTCGTTGAAGTAACTCAGACAACGGTATCATGGACAGGTGGTGGCATATCGCTTCTGCAGGACTAACCACAGTACGAATTAAAGAGAGGAAAGATTCAAAGAAGGGGGAGCAGCTGGCTGCAGTAACTATGACTCTCTCAAGGTAGCCAAATGCCTCGTCACTCGGCGAAATTTATTTGAAAACTCGAGGATAACGTCGTTGAAGTAACTCAGACAACGGTAACATGGACAGGTGGTGGCATATCGCTTCTGCAGGACTACCCACAGTACAAATTAAAGAGAGGAAAGATTCAAAGAAGGGGTAGCAGCTGGCTCCAGTAACTATGACTCTCTTAAGGTAGCCAAATGCCTCGTCACTCGGCGAAATTTATTTGAAAACTCGAGGATAACGTCGTTGAAGTAACTCAGACAACGGTAACATGGACAGGTGGTGGCATATCGCTTCTGCAGGACTAACCACAGTACAAATTAAAGAGAGGAAAGATTCAAAGAAGGGGGAGCAGCTGGCTCCAGTAACTATGACTCTCTTAAGGTAGCCAAATGCCACGTCATCCGGCTACATACATTTGCTAACTCGAGAGACTCGTAGTGGGAGTAACAGTGACGACGTTAACGTGGGCAAATAGTGGCACATCGGGTCCGTAGGAAAGGCCATAGCAAGAATGATGGAGAGAAAGGGCTTAGAAAGGATGGAGCAGCAGGCAGTATTATTATGACTCTCTTAAGGTAGCCAAATGCCTCGTCATCCGGCTACGTACATTTGCTAACTCGAGAGACTCGTAGTGGGAGTAACAGTGACGACGTTAACGTGGGCATATAGTGGCACATCGCGTCCGTAGGGCAGGCCATAGCAAGAATGATGGAGAGAAAGTACTTAGAAAAGATGGAGCAGCGGGCAGGATTACTATGACTCTCTTAAGGTAGCCAAATGCCTCGTCACCATTTGATATTTTTTTTGAAAACTAGAGAATATCTTCGTTAAGGTAGCTCAGACAACGTTAAGGTTTACATGTAGTGGCATATTGCTCCTGCAGGACTGACCACAGTAATAATTAAAGAGTGGAAAGATACAAAGTACGTCGAGCAGCTGGCAGCAGTAACTATGACTCTCTTAATGTAGCCTAACGCCTCGTCACTCGGCGAAATTTATTTGAAAACTCGAGGAAATTGTCGTTGAAGTAACTCAGACAACGGTAACAAGGACAGGTGGTGGCATATCGCTTCTGCAGGACTGACCACAGTAATAATTAAAGAAACGAAAGATACAATGATAGTCGAGCAGGTGGCAGCAGTAACTATAACTCTCTTAAGGTAGCCAAATGCCTCGTCACTCGGCGAAATTTATTTGAAAACTCGAGGATATCGTCGTTGAAGTAACTCAGACAACGGTAACATGGACAGGTGGTGGCATATCGCTTCTGCAGGACTAACCACAGTACGAATTAAAGAGAGGAATGATTCAAAGAAGGGGCAGCAGCTGGCTGCAGTAACTATGACTCCCTTAAGGTAGCCAAATGCCTCGTCATCCGGCTACGTACATTTGCTAACTCGAGAGACTCATAGTGGGAGTAACAGTGACGACGTTAACGTGGGCATACAGTGGCACATCGGGTCCGTAGGACAGGCCATAGCAAGAATGATGGAGAGAAAGGGCTTAGAAAAGATGGAGCAGCAGGCAGGATTACTATGACTCTCTTAAGGTAGCCAAATGCCTCGTCACCATGTGATATTTTTTTTGATAACTCGAGGATATCTTCGTTAAGGTAGCTCGGACAACGTTAAGGTTTACATGTAGTGGCATATTGCTCCTGCAGGACTGACCACAGTAATAATTAAGGAGTGGAAAGATACAAAGTACGTCGAGCAGCTGGCAGCAGTAACTATGACTCTCTTAAGGTAGCCAAACGCCTCGTCACTCGGCGAAATTTATTTTAAACTCGAGGAAATCGTCGTTGAAGTAACTCAGACAACGGTAACATGGACAGGTGGTGGCATATCGCTTCTGCAGGACTAACCACAGTACGAATTAAAGAGAGGAAAGATTCAAAGAAGGGGGAGCAGCTGGCTGCAGTAACTATGACTCTCTTAAGGTAGCCAAATGCCTCGTCATCCGACGAGGTACATTTGGTAACTCGAGAGACTCGTAGTGGGAGTAACAGTGACGACGTTAACGTGGGCATATAGTGGCACATCGGGTCCGTAGGACAGGCCATAGCAAGAAATGATAGAGAGAAAGGGCTTAGAAAAGATGGAGCAGCAGGCAGGATTACTATGACTCTCTTAAGGTAGCCAAATGCCTTGTCACCATGTGATATTTTTTTTGAAGACTCGAGGATATCTTCGTTAAGGTAGCTCGGACAACGTTAAGGTTTACATGTAGTGCCATATTGCTCCTGCAGGACTGACCACAGTAATAATTGAAGAGTGGAAAGATACAAAGTACGTCGAGCAGCTGGCAGCAGTAACTATGACTCTCTTAAGGTAGCCAAACGCCTCGTCACTCGGCGAAATTTATTTGAAAACTCGAGGAAATCGTCGTTGAAGTAACTCAGACAACGGTAACATGGACAGGTGGTGGCATATCGCTTCTGCAGGACTAACCACAGTACGAATTAAAGAGAGGAAAGATTCAAAGAAGGGGGAGCAGCTGGCTGCAGTAACTATGACTCTCTTAAGGTAGCCAAATGCCTCGTCACTCGGCGAAATTTATTTGAAAACTCGAGGATAACGTCGTTGAAGTAACTCAGACAACGGTAACATGGACAGGTGGTGGCATATCGCTTCTGCAGGACTAACCACAGTACGAATTAAAGAGAGGAAAGATTCAAAGAAGGGGGAGCAGCTGGCTCCAGTAACTATGACTCTCTTAAGGTAGCCAAATGCCACGTCATCCGGCTACATACATTTGCTAACTCGAGAGACTCGTAGTGGGAGTAACAGTGACGACGTTAACGTGGGCAAATAGTGGCACATCGGGTCCGTAGGACAGGCCATAGCAAGAATGATGGAGAGAAAGGGCTTAGAAAGGATGGAGCAGCAGGCAGGATTACTATGACTCACTTAAGGTAGCCAAATGCCTCGTCACCATGTGATATTTTTTTTGAAAACTCGAGGATATCTTCGTTAAGGTAGCCCCGACAACGTTAAGGTTTACATGTAGTGGCATATTGCTCCTGCAGGACTGACCACAGTAATAATTAAAGAGTGGCAAGATACAAAGTACGTCGAGCAGCTGGCAGCAGTAACTATGACTCTCTTAAGGTAGCCAAACGCCTCGTCACTCGGCGAAATTTATTTGAAAACTCGAGGAAATCGTCGTTGAAGTAACTCAGACAACGGTAACATGGACAGGTGGTGGCATATCGCTTCTGCAGGACTAACCACAGTACGAATTAAAGAGAGGAAAGATTCAAAGAAGGGACAGCAGCTGGCTGCAGTAACTATGACTCTCTTAAGGTAGCCAAATGCCTCGTCACTCGGCGAAATTTATTTGAAAACTCGAGGATAACGTCGTTGAAGTAACTCAGACAACGGTAACATGGACAGGTGGTGGCATATCGCTTCTGCAGGACTAACCACAGTACAAATAAAAGGGAGGAAAGATTCAAAGAAGGGGGAGCAGCTGGCTCCAGTTACTATGACTCTCTTAAGGTAGCCAAATGCCACGTCATTAGGCTACATACATTTGCTAACTCGAGAGACTCGTAGTGGGAGTAACAGTGACGACGTTAACGTGGGCAAATAGTGGCACATCGGGTCCGTAGGACAGGCCGTAGCAAGAATGATGGAGAGAAAGGGCTTAGAAAAGATGGAGCATCAGGCAGGATTACTATGACTCTCTTAAGGTAGCCAAATGCCTCGTCACCATGTGATATTTTTTTTGAAAACTCGAGGATATCTTCGTTAAGGTAGCTCCGACAACGTTAAGGTTTACATGTAGTGGCATATTGCTCCTGCAGGACTGACCACAGTAATAATTAAATAGTGGCAAGATACAAAGTACGTCGAGCAGCTGGCAGCAGTAACTATGACTCTCTTAAGGTAGCCAAACGCCTCGTCACTCTGCGAAATTTATTTGAAAACTCGAGGATATCGTCGTTGAAGTAACTCAGACAACGGTAACATGGACAGGTGGTGGCATATCGCTTCTGCAGGACTAACCACAGTACGAATTAAAGAGAGGAAAGATTCAAAGAAAAGGGAGCTGCTGGCTGCAGTAACTATGACTCTCTTAAGGTAGCCAAATGCCTCGTCATCCGGCTACGTACATTTGGTAACTCGAGAGACTCGTAGTGGGAGTAACAGTGACGACGTTAACGTGGGCATATAGTGGCACATCGGGTCCGTAGGACAGGCCATAGCAAGAAATGATAGAGAGAAAGGGCTTAGAAAAGTGGGAGCAGCAGGCAGGAGTACTATGACTCTCTTATGGTAGCGAAATTCCTCGTCACCATGTGAAATTTTTTTTTGAAAACTCGAGGATATCTTCGTTAAGGTAGCTCAGACAACGTTAAGGTTTAGATGTAGTGGCATATTGCTCCTGCAGGACTGACCACCGTAATAATTAAAGAAAGGAAAGATACAATGAACGTCGAGAAGGTGGCAGCAGTAACTATAACTCTCTTAAGGTAGCCAAATGACTCGTCACTCGGCGAAATTTATTAGAAAACTCGAGGAAATCGTCGTTGAAGTAACTCAGACAACGGTAACATGGACAGGTGGTGGCATATCGCTTCTGCAGGACTGACCACAGTAATAATTAAAGAAACGAAGGATACAATGAACGTCGAGCAGGTGGCAGCAGTAACTATAACTCTCTTAAGGTAGCCAAATGTCTCGTCACTCGGCGAAATTAATTTGAAAACTCGAGGATATCGTCGTTGAAGTAACTCAGACAACGGTAACATGGACAGGTGGTGGCATATCGCTTCTGCAGGACTAAACACAGTACGAATTAAAGAGAGGAAAGATTCAAAGAAGGGACAGCAGCTGGCTGCAGTAACTATGACTCTCTTAAGGTAGCCAAATGCCTCGTCATCCGGCTACGTACATTTGCTAACTCGTGAGACTCGTAGTGGGAGTAACAGTGACGACGTTAACGTGGCAAATAGTGGCACATCGTGTCCGTAGGACAGGCCATAGCAAGAATGATGGAGAGAAAGGGCTTAGAAAAGATGGAGCAGCAGGCAGGATTACTATGACTCTCTTAAGGTAGCCAAACGCCTCGTCACTCGGCGAAATTTATTTGAAAACTCGAGGAAATCGTCGTTGAAGTAACTCAGACAACGGTAACATGGACAGGTGGTGGCATATCGCTTCTGCAGGACTAACCACAGTACGAATTAAAGAGAGGAAAGATTCAAAGAAGGGGGAGCAGCTGGCTGCAGTAACTATGACTCCTTTAAGGTAGCCAAATGCCTCGTCACTCGGCGAAATTTATTTGAAAACTCGAGGATACCGTCGTTGAAGTAACTCAGACAACGGTAACATGGACAGGTGGTGGCATATCGCTTCTGTAGGACTACCCACAGTACAAATTAAAGAGAGGAAAGATTCAAAGAAGGGGGAGCAGCTGGCTCCAGTAACTATGACTCTCTTAAGGTAGCCAAATGCCACGTCATCCGGCTACATACATTTGCTAACTCGAGAGACTCGTAGTGGGAGTAACAGTGACGACGTTAACGTGGGCAAATAGTGGCACATCGGGTCCGTAGGACAGGCCATAGCAAGAATGATGGAGAGAAAGGGCTTAGAAAGGATGGAGCAGCAGGCAGGATTACTATGACTCTCTTAAGGTAGCCAAATGCCTCGTCACCATGTGATATTTTTTTTGAAAACTCGAGGATATCTTCGTTAAGGTAGCTCGGACAACGTTAAGGTTTACATGTAGTGGCATATTGCTCCTGCAGGACTGACCACAGTAATAATTAAAGAGTGGCAAGATACAAAGTACGTCGAGCAGCTGGCAGCAGTAATTATGACTCTCTTAAGGTAGCCAAACGCCTCGTCACTCGGCGAAATTTATTTGAAAACTCGAGGAAATCGTCGTTGAAGTAACTCAGACAACGGTAACATGGACAGGTGGTGGCATATCGCTTCTGCAGGACTAACCACAGTACGAATTAAAGAGAGGAAAGATTCAAAGAAGGGGGAGCAGCTGGCTGCAGTAACTATGACTCTCTTAAGGTAGCCAAATGCCTCGTCACTCGGCGAAATTTATTTGAAAACTCGAGGATAACGTCGTTGAAGTAACTCAGACAACGGTAACATGGACAGGTGGTGGCATATCGCTTCTGCAGGACTAACCACAGTACAAATTAAAGAGAGGAAAGATTCAAAGAAGGGGGAGCAGCTGGCTCCAGTTACTATGACTCTCTTAAGGTAGCCAAATGCCACGTCATCCGGCTACATACATTTGCTAACTCGGGAGACTCGTAGTGGGAGTAACAGTGACGACGTTAACGTGGGCAAATAGTGGCACATCGGGTCCGTAGGACAGGCCATAGCAAGAATGATGGAGAGAAAGGGCTTAGAAAAGATGGAGCAGCAGGCAGGACTACTATGACTCTCTTAAGGTAGCCAAATGCCTCGTCACCATGTGATATTTTTTTTGAAAACTCGAGGATATCTTCGTTAAGGTAGCTCGGGCAACGTTAAGGTTTACATGTAGTGGCATATTGCTCCTGCAGGACTGACCACAGTAATAATTAAAGAGTGGCAAGATACAAAGTACGTCAAACAGCTGGCAGCAGTAACTATGACTCTCTTAAGGAAGCCAAACGCCTCGTCACTCGGCGAAATTTATTTGAAAACTCGAGGAAATCGTCGTTGAAGTAACTCAGACAACGGTAACATGGACAGGTGGTGGCATATCGCTTCTGCAGGACTAACCACAGTACGAATTAAAGAGAGGAAAGATTCAAAGAAGAGGGAGCAGCTGGCTGCAGTAACTATGACTCTCTTAAGGTAGCCAAATGCCTCGTCATCCGGCTACGTACATTTGGTAACTCGAGAGACTCGTAGTGGGAGTAACAGTGACGACGTTAACGTGGGCATATAGTGGCACATCGGGTCCGTAGGACAGGCCATAGCAAGAAATGATAGAGAGAAAGGGCTTAGAAAAGTGGGAGCAGCAGGCAGGAGTACTATGACTCTCTTATGGTAGCGAAATTCCTCGTCACCATGTGAAATTTTTTTTTGAAAACTCGAGGATATCTTCGTTAAGGTAGCTCAGACAACGTTAAGGTTTAGATGTAGTGGCATATTGCTCCTGCAGGACTGACCACCGTAATAATTAAAGAAAGGAAAGATACAATGAACGTCGAGCAGGTGGCAGCAGTAACTATAACTCTCTTAAGGTAGCCAAATGACTCGTCACTCGGCGAAATTTATTTGAAAACTCGAGGATATCGTCGTTGAAGTAACTCAGACAACGGTAACATGGACAGGTGGTGGCATATCGCTTCTGCAGGACTAACCACAGTACGAATTAAAGAGAGGAAAGATTCAAAGAAGGGACAGCAGCTGGCTGCAGTAACTGTGACTCTCTTAAGGTAGCCAAATGCCTCGTCATCCGGCTACGTACATTTGCTAACTCGTGAGACTCGTAGTGGGAGTAACAGTGACGACGTTAACGTGGCAAATAGTGGCACATCGTGTCCGTAGGACAGGCCATAGCAAGAATGATGGAGAGAAAGGGCTTAGAAAAGATGGAGCAGCAGGCAGGATTACTATGACTCTCTTAAGGTAGCCAAACGCCTCGTCACTCGGCGAAATTTATTTGAAAACTCGAGGAAATCGTCGTTGAAGTAACTCAGACAACGGTAACATGGACAGGTGGTGGCATATCGCTTCTGCAGGACTCAGCACAGTACGAATTAAAGAGAGGAAAGATTCAAAGAAGGGGGAGCAGCTGGCTGCAGTAACTATGACTCTCTTAAGGGAGCCAAATGCCTCGTCATCCGACGAGGTACATTTGGTAACTAGAGAGACTCGTAGTGGGAGTAACAGTGACGACGTTAACGTGGGCATATAGTGGCACATCGGGTCCGTAGGACAGGCCATAGCAAGAAATGATAGAGAGAAAGGGCTTAGAAAAGTGGGTGCAGCAGGCAGGAGTACTATGACTCTCTTATGGTAGCGAAATTCCTCGTCACCATGTGAAATTTTTTTTTGAAAAATCGAGGATATCTTCGTTAAGGTTGCTCAGACAACGTTAAGGTTTACATGTAGTGGCATATTGCTCCTGCAGGACTGACCACAGTAATAATTAAAGAAAGGAAAGATACAATGAACGTCGAGCAGGTGGCAGCAGTAACTATAACTCTCTTAAGGTAGCCAAATGCCTCGTCACTCGGCGAAATTTATTTAAAAACTCGAGGATATCGTCGTTGAAGTAACTCAGACAACGGTAACATGGACAGGTGGTGGCATATCGCTTCTGCAGGACTAACCACAGTCCGAATTAAAGAGAGGAAAGATTCAAAGAAGGGGGAGCAGCTGGCTGCAGTAACTATGACTCTCTTAAGGTAGCCAAATGCCTCGTCACTCGGCGAAATTTATTTGAAAACTCGAGGATATCGTCGTTGAAGTAACTCAGACAACGGTAACATGGACAGGTGGTGGCATATCGCTTCTGCAGGACTAACCACAGTACAAATTAAAGAGAGGAAAGATTCAAAGAAGGGGGAGCAGCTGGCTCCAGTAACTATGACTCTCTTAAGGTAGCCGAATGCCACGTCATCCGGCTACATACATTTGCTAACTCGAGAGACTCGTAGTGGGAGTAACAGTGACGACGTTAACGTGGGCAAATAGTGGCACATCGGGTCCGTAGGACAGGCCATAGCAAGAATGATGGAGAGAAAGGGCTTAGAAAAGATGGAGCAGCAGGCAGGATTACTATGACTCTCTTAAGGTAGCCAAATGCCTCGTCACCATGGGATATTTTTTTTGAAAACTCGAGGATATCTTCGTTAAGGTAGCTCGGACAACGTTAAGGTTTACATGTAGTGGCATATTGCTCCTGCAGGACTGACCACAGTAATAATTAAAGAGTGGAAAGATACAAAGTACGTCGAGCAGCTGGCAGCAGTAACTATGACTCTCTTAAGGTAGCCAAACGCCACGTCACTCGGCGAAATTTATTTGAAAACTCGAGGAAATCGTCGTTGAAGTAACTCAGACAACGGTAACATGGACAGGTGGTGGCATATCACTTCTGCAGGACTAACCACAGTACGAATTAAAGAGAGGAAAGATTCAAAGAAGGGGGAGCAGCTGGCTGCAGTAACTATGACTCTCTTAAGGTAGCCAAATGCCTCGTCACTCGGCGAAATTTATTTGAAAACTCGAGGATAACGTCGTTGAAGTAACTCAGACAACGGTAACATGGACAGGTGGTGGCATATCGCTTCTGCAGGACTAACCACAGTACAAATTAAAGAGAGGAAAGATTCAAAGAAGGGGGAGCAGCTGGCTCCAGTAACTATGACTCTCTTAAGGTAGCCAAATGCCACGTCATCCCCCTACATACATTTGCTAACTCGAGAGACTCGTAGTGGGAGTAACAGTGACGACGTTAACGTGGGCAAATAGTGGCACATCGGGTCCGTAGGACAGGCCATAGCAAGAATGATGGAGAGAAAGGGCTTAGAAAAGATGGAGCAGCAGGCAGGATTACTATGACTCTCTTAAGGTAGCCAAATGCCTCGTCACCATGTGATATTTTTTTTGAAAACTCGAGGATATCTTCGTTAAGGTAGCTCGGACAACGTTAAGGTTTACATGTAGTGGCATATTGCTCCTGCAGGACTGACCACAGTAATAATTAAAGAGTGGCAAGATACAAAGTACGTCGAGCAGCTGGCAGCAGTAACTGTGACTCTCTTAAGGTAGCCAAACGCCTCGTCACTCGGCGAAATTTATTTGAAAACTCGAGGAAATCGTCGATGAAGTAACTCAGACAACGGTAACATGGACAGGTGGTGGCATATCGCTTCTGCAGGACTAACCACAGTACGAATTAAAGAGAGGAAAGATTCAAAGAAGAGGGAGCAGCTGGCTGCTGTAACTATGACTCTCTTAAGGTAGCCAAATGCCTCGTCATCCGGCTACGTACATTTGGTAACTCGAGAGACTCGTAGTGGGAGTAACAGTGACGACGTTAACGTGGCATATAGTGGCACATCGGGTCCGTAGGACAGGCCATAGCAAGAAATGATAGAGAGATAGGGCTTAGAAAAGTGGGAGCAGCAGGCAGGAGTACTATGACTCTCTTATGGTAGCGAAATTCCTCGTCACCATGTGAAATTTTTTTTTGAAAACTCGAGGATATCTTCGTTAAGGTAGCTCAGACAACGTTAAGGTTTAGATGTAGTGGCATATTGCTCCTGCAGGACTGACCACCGTAATAATTAAAGAAAGGAAAGATACAATGAACGTCGAGCAGGTGGCAGCAGTAACTATAACTCTCTTAAGGTAGCCAAATGACTCGTCACTCGGCGAAATTTATTAGAAAACTCGAGGAAATCGTCGTTGAAGTAACTCAGACAACGGTAACATGGACAGGTGGTGGCATATCGCTTCTGCAGGACTGACCACAGTAATATTTAAAGAAACGAAGGATACAATGAACGTCGAGCAGGTGGCAGCAGTAACTATAACTCTCTTAAGGTAGCCAAATGACTCGTCACTCGGCGAAATTTATTTGAAAACTCGAGGATATCGTCGTTGAAGTAACTCAGACAACGGTAACATGGACAGGTGGTGGCATATCGCTTCTGCAGGACTAACCACAGTACGAATTAAAGAGAGGAAAGATTCAAAGAAGGGACAGCAGCTGGCTGCAGTAACTATGACTCTCTTAAGGTAGCCAAATGCCTCGTCATCCGGCTACGTACATTTGCTAACTCGTGAGACTCGTAGTGGGAGTAACAGTGACGACGTTAACGTGGCAAATAGTGGCACATCGTGTCCGTAGGACAGGCCATAGCAAGAATGATGGAGAGAAAGGGCTTAGAAAAGATGGAGCAGCAGGCAGGATTACTATGACTCTCTTAAGGTAGCCAAACGCCTCGTCACTCGGCGAAATTTATTTGAAAACTCGAGGAAATCGTCGTTGAAGTAACTCAGACAACGGTAACATGGACAGGTGGTGGCATATCGCTTCTGCAGGACTAACCACAGTACGAATTAAAGAGAGGAAAGATTCAAAGAAGGGGGAGCAGCTGGCTGCAGTAACTATGACTCTCTTAAGGTAGCCAAATGCCTCGTCACTCGGCGAAATTTATTTGAAAACTCGAGGATAACGTCGTTGAAGTAACTCAGACAACGGTAACATGGACAGGTGGTGGCATATCGCTTCTGCAGGACTAACCACAGTACAAATTAAAGAGAGGAAAGATTCAAAGAAGGGGGAGCAGCTGGCTCCAGTAACTATGACTCTCTTAAGGTAGCCAAATGCCACGTCATCCGGCTACATACATTTGCTAACTCGAGAGACTCGTAGTGGGAGTAACAGTGACGACGTTAACGTGGGCAAATAGTGGCACATCGGGTCCGTAGGACAGGCCATAGCAAGAATGATGGAGAGAAAGGGCTTAGAAAAGATGGAGCAGCAGGCAGGATTACTATGACTCTCTTAAGGTAGCCAAATGCCTCGTCACCATGTGATATTTTTTTTGAAAACTCGAGGATATCTTCGTTAAGGTAGCTCGGACAACGTTAAGGTTTACATGTAGTGGCATATTGCTCCTGCAGGACTGACCACAGTAATAATTAAAGAGTGGCAAGATACAAAGTACGTCGAGCAGCTGGCAGCAGTAACTATGACTCTCTTAAGGTAGCCAAACGCCTCGTCACTCGGCGAAATTTATTTGAAAACTCGAGGAAATCGTCGTTGAAGTAACTCAGACAACGGTAACATGGACAGGTGGTGGCATATCGCTTCTGCAGGACTAACCACAGTACGAATTAAAGAGAGGAAAGATTCAAAGAAGAGGGAGCAGCTGGCTGCAGTAACTATGACTCTCTTAAGGTAGCCAAATGCCTCGTCATCCGGCTACGTACATTTGGTAACTCGAGAGACTCGTAGTGGGAGTAACAGTGACGACGTTAACGTGGCATATAGTGGCACATCGGGTCCGTAGGACAGGCCATAGCAAGAAATGATAGAGAGAAAGGGCTTAGAAAAGTGGGAGCAGCAGGCAGGAGTACTATGACTCTCTTATGGTAGCGAAATTCCTCGTCACCATGTGAAATTTTTTTTTGGAAACTCGAGGATATCTTCGTTAAGGTTGCTCAGACAACGTTAAGGTTTGCATGTAGTGGCATATTGCTCCTGCAGGACTGACCACAGTAATAATTAAAGAGTGGAAAGATACAAAGTACGTCGAGCAG
This sequence comes from Schistocerca americana, assembly GCF_021461395.2. Lineage (NCBI taxonomy): Eukaryota > Metazoa > Arthropoda > Insecta > Orthoptera > Acrididae > Schistocerca > Schistocerca americana. The sequence continues at coordinate 86,175,488 of NC_060122.1, forward strand.
CTGGCAGCAGTAACTATGACTCTCTTAAGGTAGCCAAACGCCACGTCACTCGGCGAAATTTATTTGAAAACTCGAGGAAATCGTCGTTGAAGTAACTCAGACAACGGTAACATGGACAGGTGGTGGCATATCACTTCTGCAGGACTAACCACAGTACGAATTAAAGAGAGGAAAGATTCAAAGAAGGGGGAGCAGCTGGCTGCAGTAACTATGACTCTCTTAAGGTAGCCAAATGCCTCGTCACTCGGCGAAATTTATTTGAAAACTCGAGGATAACGTCGTTGAAGTAACTCAGACAACGGTAACATGGACAGGTGGTGGCATATCGCTTCTGCAGGACTAACCACAGTACAAATTAAAGAGAGGAAAGATTCAAAGAAGGGGGAGCAGCTGGCTCCAGTAACTATGACTCTCTTAAGGTAGCCAAATGCCACGTCATCCGGCTACATACATTTGCTAACTCGAGAGACTCGTAGTGGGAGTAACAGTGACGACGTTAACGTGGGCAAATAGTGGCACATCGGGTCCGTAGGACAGGCCATAGCAAGAATGATGGAGAGAAAGGGCTTAGAAAAGATGGAGCAGCAGGCAGGATTACTATGACTCTCTTAAGGTAGCCAAATGCCTCGTCACCATGTGATATTTTTTTTGAAAACTCGAGGATATCTTCGTTAAGGTAGCTCGGACAACGTTAAGGTTTACATGTAGTGGCATATTGCTCCTGCAGGACTGACCACAGTAATAATTAAAGAGTGGCAAGATACAAAGTACGTCGAGCAGCTGGCAGCAGTAACTATGACTCTCTTAAGGTAGCCAAACGCCTCGTCACTCGGCGAAATTTATTTGAAAACTCGAGGAAATCGTCGTTGAAGTAACTCAGACAACGGTAACATGGACAGGTGGTGGCATATCGCTTCTGCAGGACTGACCACAGTAATATTTAAAGAAACGAAGGATACAATGAACGTCGAGCAGGTGGCAGCAGTAACTATAACTCTCTTAAGGTAGCCAAATGACTCGTCACTCGGCGAAATTTATTTGAAAACTCGAGGATATCGTCGCTGAAGTAACTCAGACAACGGTAACATGGACAGGTGGTGGCATATCGCTTCTGCAGGACTAACCACAGTACGAATTAAAGAGAGGAAAGATTCAAAGAAGGGACAGCAGCTGGCTGCAGTAACTATGACTCTCTTAAGGTAGCCAAATGCCTCGTCATCCGGCTACGTACATTTGCTAACTCGTGAGACTCGTAGTGGGAGTAACAGTGACGACGATAACGTGGCAAATAGTGGCACATCGTGTCCGTAGGACAGGCCATAGCAAGAATGATGGAGAGAAAGGGCTTAGAAAAGATGGAGCAGCAGGCAGGATTACTATGACTCTCTTAAGGTAGCCAAACGCCTCGTCACTCGGCGAAATTTATTTGAAAACTCGAGGAAATCGTCGTTGAAGTAACTCAGACAACGGTAACATGGACAGGTGGTGGCATATCGCTTCTGCAGGACTAACCACAGTACGAATTAAAGAGAGGAAAGATTCAAAGAAGGGGGAGCAGCTGGCTCCAGTAACTATGACTCTCTTAAGGTAGCCAAATGCCACGTCATCCGGCTACATACATTTGCTAACTCGAGAGACTCGTAGTGGGAGTAACAGTGACGACGTTAACGTGGGCATATAGTGGCACATCGGGTCCGTAGGACAGGCCATAGCAAGAAATGATAGAGAGAAAGGGCTTAGAAAAGTGGGAGCAGCAGGCAGGAGTACTATGACTCTCTTATGGTAGCGAAATTCCTCGTCACCATGTGAAATTTTTTTTTGGAAACTCGAGGATATCTTCGTTAAGGTTGCTCAGACAACGTTAAGGTTTGCATGTAGTGGCATATTGCTCCTGCAGGACTGACCACAGTAATAATTAAAGAAAGGAAAGATACAATGAACGTCGAGCAGGTGGCAGCAGTAACTATAACTCTCTTAAGGTAGCCAAATGCCTCGTCACTCGGCGAAATTTATTTGAAAACTCGAGGATATCGTCGTTGAAGTAACTCAGACAACGGTAACATGGACAGGTGGTGGCATATCGCTTCTGCAGGACTAACCACAGTACTAATTAAAGAGAGGAAAGATTCAAAGAAGGGGGAGCAGCTGGCTGCAGTAACTATGACTCTCTTAAGGTAGCCAAATGCCTCGTCACTCGGCGAAATTTATTTGAAAACTCGAGGATATCGTCGTTGAAGTAACTCAGACAACGGTAACATGGACAGGTGGTGGCATATCGCTTCTGCAGGACTAACCACAGTACGAATTAAAGAGAGGAAAGATTCAAAGAAGGGACAGCAGCTGGCTGCAGTAACTATGACTCTCTTAAGGTAGCCAAATGCCTCGTCATCCGGCTACGTACATTTGCTAACTCGTGAGACTCGTAGTGGGAGTAACAGTGACGACGTTAACGTGGCAAATAGTGGCACATCGTGTCCGTAGGACAGGCCATAGCAAGAATGATGGAGAGAAAGGGCTTAGAAAAGATGGAGCAGCAGGCAGGATTACTATGACTCTCTTAACGTAGCCAAACGCCTCGTCACTCGGCGAAATTTATTTGAAAACTCGAGGAAATCGTCGTTGAAGTAACTCAGACAACGGTAACATGGACAGGTGGTGGCATATCGCTTCTGCAGGACTAACCACAGTACGAATTAAAGAGAGGAAAGATTCAAAGAAGGGGGAGCAGCTGGCTGCAGTAACTATGACTCTCTTAAGGTAGCCAAATGCCACGTCATCCGGCTACATACATTTGCTAACTCGAGAGACTCGTAGTGGGAGTAACAGTGACGACGTTAACGTGGGCATATAGTGGCACATCGGGTCCGTAGGACAGGCCATAGCAAGAAATGATAGAGAGAAAGGGCTTAGAAAAGTGGGAGCAGCAGGCAGGAGTACTGTGACTCTCTTATGGTAGCGAAATTCCTCGTCACCATGTGAAATTTTTTTTTGGAAACTCGAGGATATCTTCGTTAAGGTTGCTCAGACAACGTTAAGGTTTGCATGTAGTGGCATATTGCTCCTGCAGGACTGACCACAGTAATAATTAAAGAGTGGAAAGATACAAAGTACGTCGAGCAGCTGGCAGCAGTAACTATGACTCTCTTAAGGTAGCCAAACGCCACGTCACTCGGCGAAATTTATTTGAAAACTCGAGGAAATCGTCGTTGAAGTAACTCAGACAACGGTAACATGGACAGGTGGTGGCATATCACTTCTGCAGGACTAACCACAGTACGAATTAAAGAGAGGAAAGATTCAAAGAAGGGGGAGCAGCTGGCTGCAGTAACTATGACTCTCTTAAGGTAGCCAAATGCCTCGTCACTCGGCGAAATTTATTTGAAAACTCGAGGATAACGTCGTTGAAGTAACTCAGACAACGGTAACATGGACAGGTGGTGGCATATCGCTTCTGCAGGACTAACCACAGTACAAATTAAAGAGAGGAAAGATTCAAAGAAGGGGGAGCAGCTGGCTCCAGTAACTATGACTCTCTTAAGGTAGCCAAATGCCACGTCATCCGGCTACATACATTTGCTAACTCGAGAGACTCGTAGTGGGAGTAACAGTGACGACGTTAACGTGGGCAAATAGTGGCACATCGGGTCCGTAGGACAGGCCATAGCAAGAATGATGGAGAGAAAGGGCTTAGAAAAGATGGAGCAGCAGGCAGGATTACTATGACTCTCTTAAGGTAGCCAAATGCCTCGTCACCATGTGATATTTTTTTTGAAAACTCGAGGATATCTTCGTTAAGGTAGCTCGGACAACGTTAAGGTTTACATGTAGTGGCATATTGCTCCTGCAGGACTGACCACAGTAATAATTAAAGAGTGGCAAGATACAAAGTACGTCGAGCAGCTGGCAGCAGTAACTATGACTCTCTTAAGGTAGCCAAACGCCTCGTCACTCGGCGAAATTTATTTGAAAACTCGAGGAAATCGTCGTTGAAGTAACTCAGACAACGGTAACATGGACAGGTGGTGGCATATCGCTTCTGCAGGACTAACCACAGTACGAATTAAAGAGAGGAAAGATTCAAAGAAGAGGGAGCAGCTGGCTGCAGTAACTATGACTCTCTTAAGGTAGCCAAATGCCTCGTCATCCGGCTACGTACATTTGGTAACTCGAGAGACTCGTAGTGGGAGTAACAGTGACGACGTTAACGTGGCATATAGTGGCACATCGGGTCCGTAGGACAGGCCATAGCAAGAAATGATAGAGAGAAAGGGCTTAGAAAAGTGGGAGCAGCAGGCAGGAGTACTATGACTCTCTTATGGTAGCGAAATTCCTCGTCACCATGTGAAATTTTTTTTTGGAAACTCGAGGATATCTTCGTTAAGGTTGCTCAGACAACGTTAAGGTTTGCATGTAGTGGCATATTGCTCCTGCAGGACTGACCACAGTAATAATTAAAGAGTGGAAAGATACAAAGTACGTCGAGCAGCTGGCAGCAGTAACTATGACTCTCTTAAGGTAGCCAAACGCCACGTCACTCGGCGAAATTTATTTGAAAACTCGAGGAAATCGTCGTTGAAGTAACTCAGACAACGGTAACATGGGCAGGTGGTGGCATATCACTTCTGCAGGACTAACCACAGTACGAATTAAAGAGAGGAAAGATTCAAAGAAGGGGGAGCAGCTGGCTGCAGTAACTATGACTCTCTTAAGGTAGCCAAATGCCTCGTCACTCGGCGAAATTTATTTGAAAACTCGAGGATAACGTCGTTGAAGTAACTCAGACAACGGTAACATGGACAGGTGGTGGCATATCGCTTCTGCAGGACTAACCACAGTACAAATTAAAGAGAGGAAAGATTCAAAGAAGGGGGAGCAGCTGGCTCCAGTAACTATGACTCTCTTAAGGTAGCCAAATGCCACGTCATCCGGCTACATACATTTGCTAACTCGAGAGACTCGTAGTGGGAGTAACAGTGACGACGTTAACGTGGGCAAATAGTGGCACATCGGGTCCGTAGGACAGGCCATAGCAAGAATGATGGAGAGAAAGGGCTTAGAAAAGATGGAGCAGCAGGCAGGATTACTATGACTCTCTTAAGGTAGCCAAATGCCTCGTCACCATGTGATATTTTTTTTGAAAACTCGAGGATATCTTCGTTAAGGTAGCTCGGACAACGTTAAGGTTTACATGTAGTGGCATATTGCTCCTGCAGGACTGACCACAGTAATAATTAAAGAGTGGCAAGATACAAAGTACGTCGAGCAGCTGGCAGCAGTAACTATGACTCTCTTAAGGTAGCCAAACGCCTCGTCACTCGGCGAAATTTATTTGAAAACTCGAGGAAATCGTCGTTGAAGTAACTCAGACAACGGTAACATGGACAGGTGGTGGCATATCGCTTCTGCAGGACTGACCACAGTAATATTTAAAGAAACGAAGGATACAATGAACGTCGAGCAGGTGGCAGCAGTAACTATAACTCTCTTAAGGTAGCCAAATGACTCGTCACTCGGCGAAATTTATTTGAAAACTCGAGGATATCGTCGCTGAAGTAACTCAGACAACGGTAACATGGACAGGTGGTGGCATATCGCTTCTGCAGGACTAACCACAGTACGAATTAAAGAGAGGAAAGATTCAAAGAAGGGACAGCAGCTGGCTGCAGTAACTATGACTCTCTTAAGGTAGCCAAATGCCTCGTCATCCGGCTACGTACATTTGCTAACTCGTGAGACTCGTAGTGGGAGTAACAGTGACGACGATAACGTGGCAAATAGTGGCACATCGTGTCCGTAGGACAGGCCATAGCAAGAATGATGGAGAGAAAGGGCTTAGAAAAGATGGAGCAGCAGGCAGGATTACTATGACTCTCTTAAGGTAGCCAAACGCCTCGTCACTCGGCGAAATTTATTTGAAAACTCGAGGAAATCGTCGTTGAAGTAACTCAGACAACGGTAACATGGACAGGTGGTGGCATATCGCTTCTGCAGGACTAACCACAGTACGAATTAAAGAGAGGAAAGATTCAAAGAAGGGGGAGCAGCTGGCTCCAGTAACTATGACTCTCTTAAGGTAGCCAAATGCCACGTCATCCGGCTACATACATTTGCTAACTCGAGAGACTCGTAGTGGGAGTAACAGTGACGACGTTAACGTGGGCATATAGTGGCACATCGGGTCCGTAGGACAGGCCATAGCAAGAAATGATAGAGAGAAAGGGCTTAGAAAAGTGGGAGCAGCAGGCAGGAGTACTATGACTCTCTTATGGTAGCGAAATTCCTCGTCACCATGTGAAATTTTTTTTTGGAAACTCGAGGATATCTTCGTTAAGGTTGCTCAGACAACGTTAAGGTTTGCATGTAGTGGCATATTGCTCCTGCAGGACTGACCACAGTAATAATTAAAGAAAGGAAAGATACAATGAACGTCGAGCAGGTGGCAGCAGTAACTATAACTCTCTTAAGGTAGCCAAATGCCTCGTCACTCGGCGAAATTTATTTGAAAACTCGAGGATATCGTCGTTGAAGTAACTCAGACAACGGTAACATGGACAGGTGGTGGCATATCGCTTCTGCAGGACTAACCACAGTACTAATTAAAGAGAGGAAAGATTCAAAGAAGGGGGAGCAGCTGGCTGCAGTAACTATGACTCTCTTAAGGTAGCCAAATGCCTCGTCACTCGGCGAAATTTATTTGAAAACTCGAGGATATCGTCGTTGAAGTAACTCAGACAACGGTAACATGGACAGGTGGTGGCATATCGCTTCTGCAGGACTAACCACAGTACAAATTAAAGAGAGGAAAGATTCAAAGAAGGGGGAGCAGCTGGCTCCAGTAACAAAGACTCTCTTAAGGTAGCCAAATGCCACGTCATCCGGCTACATACATTTGCTAACTCGAGAGACTCGTAGTGGGAGTAACAGTGACGACGTTAACGTGGGCATATAGTGGCACATCGCGTCCGTAGGACAGGCCATAGCAAGAATGATGGAGAGAAAGGGCTTAGAAAAGATGGAGCAGCAGGCAGGATTACTATGACTCTCTTAAGGTAGCCAAATGCCTCGTCACCACGTGATATTTTTTTTGAAAACTCGAGGATATCTTCGTTAAGGTAGCTCGGACAACGTTAAGGTTTACATGTAGTGGCATATTGCTCCTGCAGGACTGACCACAGTAATAATTAAAGAGTGGAAAGATACAAAGTACGTCGAGCAGCTGGCAGCAGTAACTATGACTCTCTTAAGGTAGCCAAACGCCTCGTCACTCGGCGAAATTTATTTGAAAACTCGAGGAAATCGTCGTTGAAGTAACTTAGACAACGGTAACATGGACAGGTGGTGGCATATCGCTTCTGCAGGACTAACCACAGTACGAATTAAAGAGAGGAAAGATTCAAAGAAGGGGCAGCAGCTGGCTGCAGTAACTATGACTCTCTTAAGGTAGCCAAATGCCTCGTCATCCGGCTACGTACATTTGCTAACTCGAGAGACTCGTAGTGGGAGTAACAGTGATGACGTTAACGTGGGCATATAGTGGCACATCGGGTCCGTAGGGCAGGCCATAGCAAGAATGATGGAGAGAAAGGGCTTAGAAAAGATGGAGCAGCAGGCAGGATTACTATGACTCTCTTAAGGTAGCCAAATGCCTCGTCACCATGTGATATTTTTTTTGAAAACTCGAGGATATCTTCGTCAAGGTAGCTCGGACAACGTTAAGGTTTACATGTAGTGGCATATTGCTCCTGCAGGACTGACCACAGTAATAATTAAAGAGTGGAAAGATACAAAGTACGTCGAGCAGGTGGCAGCAGTAACTATGACTCTCTTAAGGTAGTCAAACGCCTCGTCACTCGGCGAAATTTATTTGAAAACTCGAGGATATCGTCGTTGAAGTAACTCAGACAACGGTAACATGGACAGGTGGTGGCATATCGCTTCTGCAGGACTAACCACAGTACGAATTAAAGAGAGGAAAGATTCAAAGAAGAGGGAGCAGCTGGCTGCAGTAACTATGACTCTCTTAAGGTAGCCAAATGCCTCGTCATCCGACGAGGTACATTTGGTAACTCGAGAGACTCGTAGTGGGAGTAACAGTGACGACCTTAACGTGGGCATATAGTGGCACATCGGGTCCGTAGGACAGGCCATAGCAAGAAATGATAGAGAGAAAGGGCTTAGAAAAGTGGGATCTGCAGGCAGGAGTACTATGACTCTCTTATGGTAGCGAAATTCCTCGTCACCATGTGAAATTTTTTTTTGAAAACTCGAGGATATCTTCGTTAAGGTAGCTCAGACAACGTTAAGGTTTACATGTAGTGGCATATTGCTCCTGCAGGACTGACCACCGTAATAATTAAAGAAAGGAAAGATACAATGAACGTCGAGCAGGTGGCAGCAGTAACTATAACTCTCTTAAGGTAGCCAAATGCCTCGTCACTCGGCGAAATTTATTTGAAAACTCGAGGATATCGTCGTTGAAGTAACTCAGACAACGGTAACATGGACAGGTGGTGGCATATCGCTTCTGCAGTACTAACCACAGTACGAGTTAAAGAGAGGAAAGATTCAAAGAAGGGGGAGCAGCTGGCTCCAGTAACTATGACTCTCTTAAGGTAGCCAAATGCCACGTCATCCGGCTACATACATTTGCTAACTCGAGAGACACGTAGTGGGAGTAACAGTGACGACGTTAACGTGGGCATATAGTGGCACATCGGGTCCGTAGGACAGGCCATAGCAAGAATGATGGAGAGAAAGGGCTTAGAAAAGATGGAGCAGCAGGCAGGATTACTATGACTCTCTTGAGGTAGCCAAATGCCTCGTCACCACGTGATATTTTTTTTGAAAACTCGAGGATATCTTCGTTAAGGTAGCTCGGACAACGTTAAGGTTTACATGTAGTGGCATATTGCTCCTGCAGGACTGACCACAGTAATAATTAAAGAGTGGAAAGATACAAAGTACGTCGAGCAGCTGGCAGCAGTAACTATGACTCTCTTAAGGTAGCCAAACGCCTCGTCACTCGGCGAAATTTATTTGAAAACTCGAGGAAATCGTCGTTGAAGTAACTTAGACAACGGTAACATGGACAGGTGGTGGCATATCGCTTCTGCAGGACTAACCACAGTACGAATTAAAGAGAGGAAAGATTCAAAGAAGGGGCAGCAGCTGGCTGCAGTAACTATGACTCTCTTAAGGTAGCCAAATGCCTCGTCATCCGGCTTCGTACATTTGCTAACTCGAGAGACTCGTAGTGGGAGTAACAGTGACGACGTTAACGTGGGCATATAGTGGCACATCGGGTCCGTAGGGCAGGCCATAGCAAGAATGATGGAGAGAAAGGGCTTAGAAAAGATGGAGCAGCAGGCAGGATTACTATGACTCTCTTAAGGTAGCCAAATGCCTCGTCACCATGTGATATTTTTTTTGAAAACTCGAGGATATCTTCGTTAAGGTAGCTCGGACAACGTAAAGGTTTACATGTAGTGGCATATTGCTCCTGCAGGACTGACCACAGTAATAATTAAAGAGTGGAAAGATACAAAGTACGTAGAGCAGCTGGCAGCAGTAACTATGACTCTCTTAAGGTAGCCTAACGCCTCGTCACTCGGCGAAATTTATTTGAAAACTCGAGGAAATCGTCGTTGAAGTAACTCAGACAACGGTAACATGGACAGGTGGTGGCATATCGCTTCTGCAGGACTGACCACAGTAATAATTAAAGAAACGAAAGATACAATGAACGTCGAGCAGGTGGCAGCAGTAACTATAACTCTCTTAAGGTAGCCAAATGCCTCGTCACTCGGCGAAATTTATTTGAAAACTCGAGGATATCGTCGTTGAAGTAACTCAGACAACGGTAACATGGACAGGTGGTGGCATATCGCTTCTGCAGGACTAACCACAGTACGAATGAAAGAGAGGAAAGATTCAAAGAAGGGGCAGCAGCTGGCTGCAGTAACTATGACTCTCTTAAGGTAGCCAAATGCCTCGTCATCCGGCTACGTACATTTGCTAACTCGAGAGACTCGTAGTGGGAGTAACAGTGACGACGTTAACGTGGGCATACAGTGGCACATTGGGTCCGTAGGACAGGCCATAGCAAGAATGATGGAGAGAAAGGGCTTAGAAAAGATGGAGCAGCAGGCAGGATTACTATGACTCTCTTAAGGTAGCCAAATGCCTCGTCACCACGTGATATTTTTTTTGAAAACTCGAGGATATCTTCGTTAAGGTAGCTCGGACAACGTTAAGGTTTACATGTAGTGGCATATTGCTCCTGCAGGACTGACCACAGTAATAATTAAAGAGTGGAAAGATACAAAGTACGTCGAGCAGCTGGCAGCAGTAACTATGACTCTCTTAAGGTAGCCAAACGCCTCGTCACTCGGCGAAATTTATTTGAAAACTCGAGGAAATCGTCGTTGAAGTAACTTAGACAACGGTAACATGGACAGGTGGTGGCATATCGCTTCTGCAGGACTAACCACAGTACGAATTAAAGAGAGGAAAGATTCAAAGAAGGGGCAGCAGCTGGCTGCAGTAACTATGACTCTCTTAAGGTAGCCAAATGCCTCGTCATCCGGCTACGTACATTTGCTAACTCGAGAGACTCGTAGTGGGAGTAACAGTGACGACGTTAACGTGGGCGTATAGTGGCACATCGGGTCCGTAGGACAGGCCATAGCAAGAATGATTGAGAGAAAGGGCTTAGAAAAGATGGAGCAGCAGGCAGGATTACTATGACTCTCTTATGGTAGCGAAATTCCTCGTCACCATGTGAAATTTTTTTTTGAAAACTCGAGGATATCTTCGTTAAGGTAGCTCAGACAACGTTAAGGTTTACATGTAGTGGCATATTGCTCCTGCAGGACTGACCACCGTAATAATTAAAGAAAGGAAAGATACAATGAACGTCGAGCAGGTGGCAGCAGTAACTATTACTCTCTTAAGGTAGCCAAATTCCTCGTCACTCGGCGAAATTTATTTGAAAACTCGAGGATATCGTCGTTGAAGTAACTCAGACAACGGTAACATGGACAGGTGGTGGCATATCGCTTCTGCAGTACTAACCACAGTACGAATTAAAGAGAGGAAAGATTCAAAGAAGGGGGAGCAGCTGGCTCCAGTAACTATGACTCTCTTAAGGTAGCCAAATGCCACGTCATCCGGCTACATACATTTGGTAACTCGAGAGACTCGTAGTGGGAGTAACAGTGACGACGTTAACGTGGGCATATAGTGGCACATCGGGTCCGTAGGACAGGCCATAGCAAGAATGATGGAGAGAAAGGGCTTAGAAAAGATGGAGCAGCAGGCAGGATTACTATGACTCTCTTGAGGTAGCCAAATGCCTCGTCACCACGTGATATTTTTTTTGAAAACTCGAGGATATCTTCGTTAAGGTAGCTCGGACAACGTTAAGGTTTACATGTAGTGGCATATTGCTCCTGCAGGACTGACCACAGTAATAATTAAAGAGTGGAAAGATACAAAGTACGTCGAGCAGCTGGCAGCAGTAACTATGACTCTCTTAAGGTAGCCAAACGCCTCGTCACTCGGAGAAATTTATTTGAAAACTCGAGGAAATCGTCGTTGAAGTAACTTAGACAACGGTAACATGGACAGGTGGTGGCATATCGCTTCTGCAGGACTAACCACAGTACGAATTAAAGAGAGGAAAGATTCAAAGAAGGGGCAGCAGCTGGCTGCAGTAACTATGACTCTCTTAAGGTAGCCAAATGCCTCGTCATCCGGCTTCGTACATTTGCTAACTCGAGAGACTCGTAGTGGGAGTAACAGTGACGACGTTAACGTGGGCATATAGTGGCACATCGGGTCCGTAGGGCAGGCCATAGCAAGAATGATGGAGAGAAAGGGCTTAGAAAAGATGGAGCAGCAGGCAGGATTACTATGACTCTCTTAAGGTAGCCAAATGCCTCGTCACCATGTGATATTTTTTTTGAAAACTCGAGGATATCTTCGTTAAGGTAGCTCGGACAACGTAAAGGTTTACATGTAGTGGCATATTGCACCTGCAGGACTGACCACAGTAATAATTAAAGAGTGGAAAGATACAAAGTACGTCGAGCAGCTGGCAGCAGTAACTATGACTCTCTTAAGGTAGCCTAACGCCTCGTCACTCGGCGAAATTTCTTTGAAAACTCGAGGAAATCGTCGTTGAAGTAACTCAGACAACGGTAACATGGACAGGTGGTGGCATATCGCTTCTGCAGGACTAACCACAGTACGAATTAAAGAGAGGAAAGATTCAAAGAAGGGGCAGCAGCTGGCTGCAGTAACTATGACTCTCTTAAGGTAGCCAAATGCCTCGTCATCCGGCTTCGTACATTTGCTAACTCGAGAGACTCGTAGTGGGAGTAACAGTGACGACGTTAACGTGGGCATATAGTGGCACATCGGGTCCGTAGGGCAGGCCATAGCAAGAATGATGGAGAGAAAGGGCTTAGAAAAGATGGAGCAGCAGGCAGGATTACTATGACTCTCTTAAGGTAGCCAAATGCCTCGTCACCATGTGATATTTTTTTTGAAAACTCGAGGATATCTTCGTTAAGGTAGCTCGGACAACGTAAAGGTTTACATGTAGTGGCATATTGCTCCTGCAGGACTGACCACAGTAATAATTAAAGAGTGGAAAGATACAAAGTACGTCGAGCAGCTGGCAGCAGTAACTATGACTCTCTTAAGGTAGCCTAACGCCTCGTCACTCGGCGAAATTTATTTGAAAACTCGAGGAAATCGTCGTTGAAGTAACTCAGACAACGGTAACATGGACAGGTGGTGGCATATCGCTTCTGCAGGACTGACCACAGTAATAATTAAAGAAACGAAAGATACAATGAACGTCGAGCAGGTGGCAGCAGTAACTATAACTCTCTTAAGGTAGCCAAATGCCTCGTCACTCGGCGAAATTTATTTGAAAACTTGAGGAAATCGTCGTTGAAGTAACTCAGACAACGGTAACATGGACAGGTGGTGGCATATCGCTTCTGCAGGACTAACCACAGTACGAATTAAAGAGAGGAAAGATTCAAAGAAGGGGGAGCAGCTGGCTCCAGTAACTATGACTCTCTTAAGGTAGCCAAATGCCACGACATCCGGCTACATACATTTGCTAACTCGAGAGACTCGTAGTGGGAGTAACAGTGACGATGTTAACGTGGGCATATAGTGGCACATCGGGTCCGTAGGACAGGCCATAGCAAGAATGATGGAGAGAAAGGGCTTAGAAAAGATGGAGCAGCAGGCAGGATTACTATGACTCTCTTAAGGTAGCCAAATGCCTTGTCACCACGTGATATTTTTTTTGAAAACTCGAGGATATCTTCGTTAAGGTAGCTCGGACAACGTTAAGGTTTACATGTAGTGGCATATTGCTCCTGCAGGACTGACCACAGTAATAATTAAAGAGTGGAAAGATACAAAGTACGTCGAGCAGCTGGAAGCAGTAACTATGACTCTCTTAAGGTAGCGAAACGCCTCGTCACTCGGCGAAATTTATTTGAAAACTTGAGGAAATCGTCGTTGAAGTAACTCAGACAACGGTAACATGGACAGGTGGTGGCATATCGCTTCTGCAGGACTAACCACAGTACGAATTAAAGAGAGGAAAGATTCAAAGCAGGGGGAGCAGCTGGCTGCAGTAACTATGACTCTCTTAAGGTAGCCAAATGCCTCATCATCCGGCTACGTACATTTGCTAACTCGAGAGACTCGTTGTGGGAGTAACAGTGACGACGTTAACGTGGGCATATAGTGGCACATCGGGTCCGTAGGACAGGCCATAGCAAGAAATGATAGAGAGAAAGGGCTTAGAAAAGTGGGAGCAGCAGGCAGGAGTACTATGACTCTCTTATGGTAGCGAAATTCCTCGTCACCATGTGAAATTTTTTTTTGAAAACTCGAGGATATCTTCGTTAAGGTAGCTCAGACAACGTTAAGGTTTACATGTAGTGGCATATTGCTCCTGCAGGACTGACCACCGTAATAATTAAAGAAAGGAAAGATACAATGAACGTCGAGCAGGTGGCACCAGTAACTATAACTCTCTTAAGGTAGCCAAATGCCTCGTCACTCGGCGAAATTTATTTGAAAACTCGAGGATATCGTCGTTGAAGTAACTCAGACAACGGTAACATGGACAGGTGGTGGCATATCGCTTCTGCAGGACTAACCACAGTACGAATTAAAGAGAGGAAAGATTCAAAGAAGGGGGAGCAGCTGGCTCCAGTAACTATGACTCTCTTAAGGTAGCCAAATGCCACGTCATCCGGCTACATACATTTGCTAACTCGAGAGACTCGTAGTGGGAGTAACAGTGACGACGTTAACGTGGGCATATAGTGGCACATCGGGTCCGTAGGACAGGCCATAGCAAGAATGATGGAGAGAAAGGGCTTAGAAAAGATGGAGCAGCAGGCAGGATTACTATGACTCTCTTAAGGTAGCCAAATGCCTCGTCACCACGTGATATTTTTTTTGAAAACTCGAGGATATCTTCGTTAAGGTAGCTCGGACAACGTTAAGGTTTACATGTAGTGGCATATTGCTCCTGCAGGACTGACCACAGTAATAATTAAAGAGTGGAAAGTTACAAAGTACGTCGAGCAGGTGGCAGCAGTAACTATGACTCTCTTAAGGTAGCCAAACGCCTCGTCACTCGGCGAAATTTATTTGAAAACTCGAGGAAATCGTCGTTGAAGTAACTCAGACAACGGTAACATGGACAGGTGGTGGCATATCGCTTCTGCAGGACTAACCACAGTACGAATTAAAGAGAGGAAAGATTCATAGAAGGGGGAGCAGCTGGCTGCAGTAACTATGAATCTCTTAAGGTAGCCAAATGCCTCATCATCCGGCTACGTACATTTGCTAACTCGAGAGACTCGAAGTGGGAGTAACAGTGACGACGTTAACGTGGGCATATAGTGGCACATCGGGTCCGTAGGACAGGCCATAGCAAGAAATGATAGAGAGAAAGGGCTTAGAAAAGTGGGAGCTGCAGGCAGGAGTACTATGACTCTCTTATGGTAGCGAAATTCCTCGTCACCATGTGAAATTTTTTTTTGAAAACTCGAGGATATCTTCGTTAAGGTAGCTCAGACAACGTTAAGGTTTACATGTAGTGGCATATTGCTCCTGCAGGACTGACCACCGTAATAATTAAAGAAAGGAAAGATACAATGAACGTCGAGCAGGTGGCAGCAGTAACAATAACTCTCTTAAGGTAGCCAAATGCCTCGTCACTCGGCGAAATTTATTTGAAAACTCGAGGATATCGTCGTTGAAGTAACTCAGACAACGGTAACATGGACAGGTGGTGGCATATCGCTTCTGCAGGACTAACCACAGTACGAATTAAAGAGAGGAAAGATTCAAAGAAGGGGGAGCAGCTGGCTCCAGTAACTATGACTCTCTTAAGGTAGCCAAATGCCACGACATCCGGCTACATACATTTGCTAACTCGAGAGACTCGTAGTGGGAGTAACAGTGACGATGTTAACGTGGGCATATAGTGGCACATCGGGTCCGTAGGACAGGCCATAGCAAGAATGATGGAGAGAAAGGGCTTAGAAAAGATGGAGCAGCAGGCAGGATTACTATGACTCTCTTAAGGTAGCCAAATGCCTCGTCACCACGTGATATTTTTTTTGCAAACTCGAGGATATCTTCGTTAAGGTAGCTCAGACAACGTTAAGGTTTACATGTAGTGGCATATTGCTCCTGCAGGACTGACCACAGTAATAATTAAAGAGTGGAAAGATACAAAGTACGTCGAGCAGCTGGCAGCAGTAACTTTGACTCTCTTAAGGTAGCCAAACGCCTCGTCACTCGGCGAAATTTATTTGAAAACTCGAGGAAATCGTCGTTGAAGTAACTTAGACAACGGTAACATGGACAGGTGGTGGCATATCGCTTCTGCAGGACTACCACAGTACGAATTAAAGAGAGGAAAGATTCAAAGAAGGGGCAGCAGCTGGCTGCAGTAACTATGACTCTCTTAAGGTAGCCAAATGCCTCGTCACCATGTGATATTTTTTTTGAAAACTCGAGGATATCTTCGTTAAGGTAGCTCGGACAACGTTAAGGTTTACATGTAGTGGCATATTGCTCCTGCAGGACTGACCACAGTAATAGTTAAAGAGTGGAAAGATACAAAGTACGTCGAGCAGCTGGCAGCAGTAACTATGACTCTCTTAAGGTAGCCGAACGCCTCGTCACTCGGCGAAATTTATTTGAAAACTCGAGGAAATCGTCATTGAAGTAACTCAGACAACGGTAACATGGACAGGTGCTGGCATATCGCTTCTGCAGGACTGACCACAGTAATAATTAAAGAAACGAAAGATACAATAAACGTCGAGCAGGTGGCAGCAGTAACTATAACTCTCTTAAGGTAGCCAAATGCCTCGTCACTCGGCGAAATTTATTTGAAAACTCGAGGATATCGTCGTTGAAGTAACTCAGACAACGGTAACATGGACAGGTGGTGGCATGTCGCTTCTGCAGGACTAACCACAGTACGAATTAAAGAGAGGAAAGATTCAAAGAAGGGGCAGCAGCTGGCTGCAGTAACTATGACTCTCTTAAGGTAGCCAAATGCCTCGTCATCCGGCTACGTACATTTGCTAACTCGAGAGACTCGTAGTGGGAGTAACAGTGACGACGTTAACGTGGGCATACAGTGGCTCATTGGGTCCGTAGGGCAGGCCATAGCAAGAATGATGGAGAGAAAGGGCTTAGAAAAGATGGAGCAGCAGGTAGGATTACTATGACTCTCTTAAGGTAGCCAAATGCCTCGTCACTCTGCGAAATTTATTTTAAACTCGAGGAAATCGTCGTTGAAGTAACTCAGACAACGGTAACATGGACAGGTGGTGGCATATCGCTTCTGCAGGATTAACCACAGCACGAATTAAAGAGAGGAAAGATTCAAAGAAGGGGGAGCAGCTGGCTGCAGTAACTATGACTCTCTTAAGGTAGCCAAATGCCTCGTCATCCGACGAGGTACATTTGGTAACTCGAGAGACTCGTAGTGGGAGTAACAGTGACGACGTTAACGTTTGCATATAGTTGCACATCGGGTCCGTAGGACAGGCCATAGCAAGAAATGATAGAGAGAAAGGGCTTAGAAAAGTGGGAGCAGCAGGCAGGAGTACTATGACTCTCTTATGGTAGCGAAATTCCTCCTCACCATGTGAAATTTTTTTTTGAAAACTCGAGGATATCTTCGTTAAGGTTGCTCAGACAACGTTAAGGTTTACATGTAGTGGCATATTGCTCCTGCAGGACTGACCACAGTAATAATTAAAGAAAGGATAGATACAATGAACGTCGAGCAGGTGGCAGCAGTAACTATAACTCTCTTAAGGTAGCCAAATGCCTCGTCACTCGGCGAAATTTATTTGAAAACTCGAGGATATCGTCGTTGAAGTAACTCAGGCAACGGTAACATGGACAGGTGGTGGCATGTCGCTTCTGCAGGACTAACCACAGTACGAATTAAAGAGAGGAAAGATTCAAAGAAGGGGCAGCAGCTGGCCGCAGTAACTATGACTCTCTTAAGGTAGCCAAATGCCTCGTCATCCGGCTACGTACATTTGCTAACTCGAGAGACTCGTAGTGGGAGTAACAGTGCCGACGTTAACGTGGGCATACAGTGGCACATTGGGTCCGTAGGGCAGGCCATAGCAAGAATGATGGAGAGAAAGGGCTCAGAAAAGATGGAGCAGCAGGTAGGATTACTATGACTCTCTTAAGGTAGCCAAATGCCTCGTCACCACGTGATATTTTTTTTCAAAACTCGAGGATATCTTCGTTAAGGTAGCTCGGACCACGTTAAGGTTTACATGTAGTGGCATATTGCTCCTGCAGGACTGACCACAGTAATAATTAAAGAGTGGAAAGATACAAAGTACGTCGTGCAGCTGGCAGCAGTAACTATGACTCTCTTAAGGTAGCCAAACGCCTCGTCACTCGGCGAAATTTATTTGAAAACTCGAGGAAATCGTCGTTGAAGTAACTCAGACAACGGTAACATGGACAGGTGGTGGCATATCGCTTCTGCAGGACTAAGCACAGTACGAATTAAAGAGAGGAAAGATTCAAAGAAGGGGGAGCAGCTGGCTGCAGTAACTATTACTCTCTTAAGGGAGCCAGATGCCTCGTCATCCGACGAGGTACATTTGGTAACTAGAGAGACTCGTAGTGGGAGTAACAGTGACGACGTTAACGTGGGCATATAGTGGCACATCGGGTCCGTAGGACAGGCCATAGCAAGAAATGATTGAGAGAAAGGGCTTAGAAAAGTGGGAGCAGCAGGCAGGAGTACAATGACTGTCTTATGGTAGCGAAATTCCTCGTCACCATGTGAAATTTTTTTTTGAAAACTCGGGGATATCTTCGTTAAGGTTGCTCAGACAACGTTAAGGTTTACATGTAGTGGCATATTGCTCCTGCAGGACTGACCACAGTAATAATTAAAGAAAGGAAAGATACAATGAACGTCGAGCAGGTGGCAGCAGTAACTATAACTCTCTTAAGGTAGGCAAATGCCTCGTCACTCGGCGAAATTTATTTGAAAACTCGAGGATATCGTCGTTGAAATAACTCAGACAACGGTAACATGGACAGGTGGTGGCATATCGCTTCTGCAGGACTAACCACAGTACGAATTAAAGAGAGGAAAGATTCAAAGAAGGGGGAGCAGCTGGCTCCAGTAACTATGACTCTCTTAAGGTAGCCAAATGCCTCGTCATCCGGCTACGTACATTTGCTAACTCGAGAGACTCGTAGTGGGAGTAACAGTGCCGACGTTAACGTGGGCATACAGTGGCACATTGGGTCCGTAGGGCATGCCATAGCAAGAATGATGGAGAGAAAGGGCTCAGAAAAGATGGAGCAGCAGGTAGGATTACTATGACTCTCTTAAGGTAGCCAAATGCCTCGTCACCACGTGATATTTTTTTTGAAAACTCGAGGATATCTTCGTTAAGGTAGCTCGGACAACGTTAAGGTTTACATGTAGTGGCATATTGCTCCTGCAGGACTGACCACAGTAATAATTAAAGAGTGGAAAGATACAAAGTACGTCGTGCAGCTGGCAGCAGTAACTATGACTCTCTTAAGGTAGCCAAACGCCTCGTCACTCGGCGAAATTTATTTGAAAACTCGAGGAAATCGTCGTTGAAGTAACTCAGACAACGGTAACATGGACAGGTGGTGGCATATCGCTTCTGCAGGACTAAGCACAGTACGAATTAAAGAGAGGAAAGATTCAAAGAAGAGGGAGCAGCTGGCTGCAGTAACTATGACTCTCTTAAGGGAGCCAAATGCCTCGTCATCCGACGAGGTACATTTGGTAACTAGAGAGACTCGTAGTGGGAGTAACAGTGACGACGTTAACGTGTTCATATAGTGGCACATCGGGTCCGTAGGACAGGCCATAGCAAGAAATGATAGAGAGAAAGGGCTTAGAAAAGTGGGAGCAGCAGGCAGGAGTACAATGACTGTCTTATGGTAGCGAAATTCCTCGTCACCATGTGAAATTTTTTTTTGAAAACTCGGGGATATCTTCGTTAAGGTTGCTCAGACAACGTTAAGGTTTACATGTAGTGGCATATTGCTCCTGCAGGACTGACCACAGTAATAATTAAAGAAAGGAAAGATACAATGAACGTCGAGCAGGTGGCAGCAGTAACTATAACTCTCTTAAGGTAGGCAAATGCCTCGTCACTCGGCGAAATTTATTTGAAAACTCGGGGATATCGTCGTTGAAATAACTCAGACAACGGTAACATGGACAGGTGGTGGCATATCGCTTCTGCAGGACTAACCACAGTACGAATTAAAGAGAGGAAAGATTCAAAGAATGGGGAGCAGCTGGCTGCAGTAACTATGACTCTCTTAAGGTAGCCAAATGCCTCGTCATCCGACGAGGTACATTTGGTAACTCGAGAGACTCGTAGTGGGAGTAACAGTGACGACGTTAACGTTTGCATATAGTGGCACATCGGGTCCGTAGGACAGGCCATAGCAAGAAATGATAGAGAGAAAGGGCTTAGAAAAGTGGGAGCAGCAGGCAGGAGTACTATGACTCTCTTATGGTAGCGAAATTCCTCGTCACCATGTGAAATTTTTTTTTGAAAACTCGAGGATATCTTCGTTAAGGTTGCTCAGACAACGTTAAGGTTTACATGTAGTGGCATATTGCTCCTGCAGGACTGACCACAGTAATAATTAAAGAAAGGATATATACAATGAACGTCGAGCAGGTGGCAGCAGTAACTATAACTCTCTTAAGGTAGCCAAATGCCTCGTCACTCGGCGAAATTTATTTGAAAACTCGAGGATATCGTCCTTGAAGTAACTCAGACAACGGTAACATGGACAGGTGGTGGCATGTCGCTTCTGCAGGACTAACCACAGTACGAATTAAAGAGAGGAAAGATTCAAAGAAGGGGCAGCAGCTGGCCGCAGTAACTATGACTCTCTTAAGGTAGCCAAATGCCTCGTCATCCGGCTACGTACATTTGCTAACTCGAGAGACTCGTAGTGGGAGTAACAGTGCCGACGTTAACGTGGGCATACAGTGGCACATTGGGTCCGTAGGGCAGGCCATAGCAAGAATGATGGAGAGAAAGGGCTCAGAAAAGATGGAGCAGCAGGTAGGATTACTATGACTCTCTTAAGGTAGCCAAATGCCTCGTCACCACGTGATATTTTTTTTGAAAACTCGAGGATATCTTCGTTAAGGTAGCTCGGACAACGTTAAGGTTTACATGTAGTGGCATATTGCTCCTGCAGGACTGACCACAGTAATAATTAAAGAGTGGAAAGATACAAAGTACGTCGTGCAGCTGGCAACAGTAACTATGACTCTCTTAAGGTAGTCAAACGCCTCGTCACTCGGCGAAATTTATTTGAAAACTCGAGGAAATCGTCGTTGAAGTAACTCAGACAACGGTAACATGGACAGGTGGTGGCATATCGCTTCTGCAGGACTAAGCACAGTACGAATTAAAGAGAGGAAAGATTCAAAGAAGGGGGAGCAGCTGGCTGCAGTAACTATGACTCTCTTAAGGGAGCCAAATGCCTCGTCATCCGACGAGGTACATTTGGTAACTAGAGAGACTCGTAGTGGGAGTAACAGTGACGACGTTAACGTGGGCATATAGTGGCACATCAGGTCCGTAGGACAGGCCATAGCAAGAAATGATAGAGAGAAAGGGCTTAGAAAAGTGGGAGCAGCAGGCAGGAGTACAATGACTGTCTTATGTTAGCGAAATTCCTCGTCACCATGTGAAATTTTTTTTTGAAAACTCGGGGATATCTTCGTTAAGGTTGCTCAGACAACGTTAAGGTTTACATGTAGTGGCATATTGCTCCTGCAGGACTGACCACAGTAATAATTAAAGAAAGGAAAGATACAATGAACGTCGAGCAGGTGGCAGCAGTAACTATAACTCTCTTAAGGTAGGCAAATGCCTCGTCACTCGGCGAAATTTATTTGAAAACTCGAGGATATCGTCGTTGAAATAACTCAGACAACGGTAACATGGACAGGTGGTGGCATATCGCTTCTGCAGGACTAAACACAGTACGAATTAAAGAGAGGAAAGATTCAAAGACGGGGGAGCAGCTGGCTCCAGTAACTATGACTCTCTTAAGGTAGCCAAATGCCTCGTCATCCGGCTACGTACATTTGCTAACTCGAGAGACTCGTAGTGGGAGTAACAGTGACGACGTTAACGTGGGCATATAGTGGCACATCGGGTCCGTAGGACAGGCCATAGCAAGAATGATGGAGAGAAAGGGCTTAGAAAAGATGGAGCAGCAGGCAGGATTACTATGACTCTCTTAAGGTAGCCAAATGCCTCGTCACCATGTGATATTTTTTTTGAAAACTCGAGGATATCTTCGTTAAGGTAGCTCGGACAACGTTAAGGTTTACATGTAGTGGCATATTGCTCCTGCAGGACTGACCACAGTAATAATTACAGAGTGGAAAAGATACAAAGTACGTCGAGCAGCTGGCAGCAGTAACTATGACTCTCTTAAGGTAGCCAAACGCCTCGTCACTCTGCGAAATTTATTTTAAACTCGAGGAAATCGTCGTTGAAGTAACTCAGACAACGGTAACATGGACAGGTGGTGGCATATCGCTTCTGCAGGACTAACCACAGTACGAATTAAAGAGAGGAAAGATTCAAAGAAGGGGGAGCAGCTGGCTGCAGTAACTATGACACTCTTAAGGTAGCCAAATGCCTCGTCATCCGACGAGGTACATTTAGTAACTCGAGAGACTCGTAGTGGGAGTAACAGTGACGACGTTAACGTGGGCATATAGTGGCACATCGGGTCTGTAGGACAGGCCATAGCAAGAAATGATAGAGAGAAAGGGCTTAGAAAAGTGGGAGCTGCAGGCAGGAGTACTATGACTCTCTTATGGTAGCGAAATTCCTCGTCACCATGTGAAATTTTTTTTTGAAAACTCGAGGATATCTTCGTTAAGGTAGCTCAGACAACGTTAAGGTTTACATGTAGTGGCATATTGCTCCTGCAGGACTGACCACAGTAACAATTAAAGAAAGTAAAGATACAATGAACGTCGAGCAGGTGGCAGCAGTAACTATAACTCTCTTAAGGTAGCCAAATGCCTCGTCACTCGGCGAAATTTATTTGAAAACTCGAGGATATCGTCGTTGAAGTAACTCAGACAACGGTAACATGGACAGGTGGTGGCATGTCGCTTCTGGAGGACTAACCACAGTACGAATTAAAGTGAGGAAAGATTCAAAGAAGGGGCAGCAGCTGGCTGCAGTAACTATGACTCTCTTAAGAGAGCCAAATGCCTCGTCATCCGACGAGGTACATTTGGTAACTCGAGAGACTCGTAGAGGGAGTAACAGTGACGACATTAACGTGGGCATATAGTGGCACATCGGGTCCGAAGGACAGGCCATAGCAAGAAATGATAGAGAGAAAGGGCTTAGAAAAGTGGGAGCTGCAGGCAGGAGTACTATGACTCTCTTATGGTAGCGAAATTCCCCGTCACCATGTGAAATTTTTTTTTGAAAACTCGAGGATATCTTCGTTAAGGTAGCTCAGACAACGTTAAGGTTTACATGTAGTGGCATATTGCTCCTGCAGGACTGACCACCGTAATAATTAAATAAAGGAAAGATACAATGAACGTCGAGCAGGTGGCAGCAGTAACTATAACTCTCTCAAGGTAGCCAAATGCCTCGTCACTCGGCGAAATTTATTTGAAAACTCGAGGATATCGTCGTTGAAGTAACTCAGACAACGGTAACATGGACAGGTGGTGGCATATCGCTTCTGCAGGACTAACCACAGTTCGAATTAAAGAGAGGAAAGATTCAAAGAAGGGGGAGCAGCTGGCTCCAGTAACTATGACTCTCTTAAGGTAGCCAAATGCCACGTCATCCGGCTACATACATTTGCTAACTCGAGAGACTCGTAGTGGGAGTAACAGTGACGACGTTAACGTGGGCATATAGTGGCACATCGGGTCCGTAGGACAGGCCATAGCAAGAATGATGGATAGAAAGGGCTTAGAAAAGATGGAGCAGCAGGCAGGATTACTATGACTCTCTTAAGGTAGCCAAATGCCTCGTCACCATGTGATATTTTTTTTGAAAACTCGAGGATATCTTCGTTAAGGTAGCTCGGACAACGTTAAGGTTTACATGTAGTGGCATATTGCTCCTGCAGGACTGACCACAGTAATAATTAAAGAGTGGAAAGATACAAAGTGCGTCGAGCAGCTGGCAGCAGTAACTATGACTCTCTTAAGGTGGCCAAACGCCTCGTCACTCGGCGAAATTTATTTGAAAACTCGAGGAAATCGTCGTTGAAGTAACTCAGACAACGGTAGCATGGACAGTTGGTGGCATATCGCTTCTGCAGGACTAACCACAATACGAATTAAAGAGAGGAAAGATTCAAAGAAGGGGGAGCAGCTGGCTCCAGTAACTATGACACTCTTAAGGTAGCCAAATGCCTCGTCATCCGGCTACGTACATTTGCTAACTCGAGAGACTCGTAGTGGGAGTAACAGTGACGACGTTAACGTGGGCATATAGTGGCACATCGGGTCCGTAGGGCAGGCCATAGCAAGAAATGATAGAGAGAAAGGGTTAGAAAAGTGGGAGCAGCAGGCAGGAGTACTATGATTCTCTTATGGTAGCGAAATTCCTCGTCACCATGTGAAATCTTTTTTTGAAAACTCGAGGATATCTTCGTTAAGGTAGCTCAGACAACGTTAAGGTTTACATGTAGTGGCATATTGCTCCTGCAGGACTGACCACAGTAATAATTAAAAAAGGAAAGATACAATGAACGTCGACCAGGTGGCAGCAGTAACTATAACTCTCTTAAGGTAGCCAAATGCCTCGTCACTCGGCGAAATTTATTTGAAAACTCGAGGATATCGTCGTTGAAGTAACTCAGACAACGGTAACATGGACAGGTGGTGGCATATCGCTTCTGCAGGACTAACCACAGTACGAATTAAAGAGAGGAAAGATTCAAAGAAGGGGGAGCAGCTGGCTCCAGTAACTATGACTCTCTTAAGGTAGCCAAATGCCTCCTCATCCGGCTACTTACATTTGCTAACTCGAGAGACTCGTAGTGGGAGTAACAGTGACGACGTTAACGTGGGCATATAGTGGCACATCTGGTCCGTAGGACAGGCCATAGCAAGAATGATGGAGAGAAAGGGCTTAGAAAAGATGGAGCAACAGGCAGGATTACTATGACTCTCTTAAGGTAGCCAAATGCCTCGTCACCATGTGATATTTTTTTTGAAAACTAGAGGATATCTTCGTTAAGGTAGCTCGGACAACGTTGAGGTTTACATGTAGTGGCATATTGCTCCTGCAGGACTGACCACAGTAATAATTACAGAGTGGAAAAGATACAAAGTACGTCGAGCAGCTGGCAGCAGTAACTATGACTCTCTTAAGGTAGCCAAACGCCTCGTCACTCTGCGAAATTTATTTTAAACTCGAGGAAATCGTCGTTGAAGTAACTCAGACAACGGTAACATGGACAGGTGGTGGCATATCGCTTCTGCAGGACTAAGCACAGTACGAATTAAAGAGAGGAAAGATTCAAAGAAGGGGGAGCAGCTGGCTGCAGTAACTATGACACTCTTAAGGTAGCCAAATGCCTCGTCATCCGACGAGGTACATTTGGTAACTCGAGAGACTCGTAGTGGGAGTAACAGTGACGACGTTAACGTGGGCATATAGTGGCACATCGGGTTTGTAGGACAGGCCATAGCAAGAAATGATAGAGAGAAAGGGCTTAGAAAAGTGGGAGCTGCAGGCAGGAGTACTATGACTCTCTTATGGTAGCGAAATTCCTCGTCACCATGTGAAATTTTTTTTTGAAAACTCGAGGAAATCATCGTTAAGGTAGCTCAGACAACGTTAAGGTTTACATGTAGTGGCATATTGCTCCTGCAGGACTGACCACAGTAACAATTAAAGAAAGGAAAGATACAATGAACGTCGAGCAGGTGGCAGCAGTAACTATAACTCTCTTAAGGTAGCCAAATGCCTCGTCACTCGGCGAAATTTATTTGAAAACTCGAGGATATCGTCGTTGAAGTAACTCAGACAACGGTAACATGGACAGGTGGTGGCATGTCGCTTCTGGAGGACTAACCACAGTACGAATTAAAGAGAGGATAGATTCAAAGAAGGGGCAGCAGCTGGCTGCAGTAACTATGACTCTCTTAAGGTAGCCAAATGCCTCGTCATCCGGCTACGTACATTTGCTAAGTCGAGAGACTCGTAGTGGGAGTAACAGTGACGACGTTAACGTGGGCATATAGTGGCACATCGGGTCCGTAGGGCAGGCCATAGCAAGAAAGATGGAGAGAAAGGGCTTAGAAAAGATGGAGCAGCAGGTAGGATTACTATGACTCTCTTAAAGTAGCCAAATGCCTCGTCACCACGTGATATTTTTTTTGAAAACTCGAGGATATCTTCGTTAAGGTAGCTCGGACAACGTTAAGGTTTACATGTAGTGGCATATTGCTCCTGCAGGACTGACCACAGTAATAATTAAAGAGTGGAAAGATACAAAGTACGTCGAGCAGCTGGCAGCAGTAACTATGACTCTCTTAAGGTAGCCAAACGCCTCGTCACTCGGCGAAATTTATTTGAAAACTCGAGGAAATCGTCGTTGAAGTAACTCAGACAACGGTAACATGGACAGGTGGTGGCATATCGCTTCTGCAGGACTAAGCACAGTACGAATTAAAGAGAGGAAAGATTCAAAGAAGGGGGGGCAGCTGGCTGCAGTAACTATGACTCTCTTAAGAGAGCCAAATGCCTCGTCATCCGACGAGGTACATTTGGTAACTAGAGAGACTCGTAGTGGGAGTAACAGTGACGACGTTAACGTTTGCATATAGTGGCACATCGGGTCCGTAGGACAGGCCATAGCAAGAAATGATAGAGAGAAAGGGATTAGAAAAGTGGGAGCAGCAGGCAGGAGTACTATGACTCTCTTATGGTAGCGAAATTCCTCGTCACCATGTGAAATTTTTTTTTGAAAACTCGAGGATATCTTCGTTAAGGTTGCTCAGACAACGTTAAGGTTTACATGTGGTGGCATATTGCTCCTGCAGGACTGACCACAGTAATAATTAAAGAGTGGAAATATACAAAGTACGTCGAGCAGCTGGCAGCAGTAACTATGACTCTCTTAAGGTAGCCAAAGGCCTCGTCATTCGGCGAAATTTATTTGAAAACTCGAGGAAATCGTCGTTGAAGTAACTCAGACAACGGTAACATGGACAGGTGGTGGCATATCGCTTCTGCAGGACTAACCACAGTACGAATTAAAGAGAGGAAAGATTCAAAGAAGAGGGAGCAGCTGGCTGCAGTAACTATGACTCTCTTAAGGTAGCCAAATGCCTCGTCATCCGACGAGGTACATTTGGTAACTCGAGAGACTCGTAGTGGGAGTAACAGTGACGACATTAACGTGGGCATATAGTGGCACATCGGGTCCGTAGGACAGGCCATAGCAAGAAATGATAGAGAGAAAGGGCTTAGAAAAGTGGGAGCTGCAGGCAGGAGCACTATGACTCTCTTATGGTAGCGAAATTCCCCGTCACCATGTGAAATTTTTTTTTGAAAACTCGAGGATATCTTCGTTAAGGTAGCTCAGACAACGTTAAGGTTTACATGTAGTGGCATATTGCTCCTGCAGGACTGACCACCGTAATAATTAAAGAAAGGAAAGATACAATGAACGTCGAGCAGGTGGCAGCAGTAACTATAACTCTCTTAAGGTAGCCAAATGCCTCGTCACTCGGCGAAATTTATTTGAAAACTCGAGGATATCGTCGTTGAAGTAACTCAGACAACGGTAACATGGACAGGTGGTGGCATATCGCTTCTGCAGGACTAACCACAGTACGAATTAAAGAGAGGAAAGATTCAAAGAAGGGGGAGCAGCTGGCTCCAGTAACTATGACTCTCTTAAGGTAGCCAAATGCCACGTCATCCGGCTACATACATTTGCTAACTCGAGAGACTCGTAGTGGGAGTAACAGTGACGACGTTAACGTGGGCATATAGTGGCACATCGGGTCCGTAGGACAGGCCATAGCAAGAATGATGGAGAGAAAGGGCTTAGAAAAGATGGAGCAGCAGGCAGGATTACTATGACTCTCTTAAGGTAGCCAAATGCCTCGTCACCATGTGATATTTTTTTTGAAAACTCGAGGATATCTTCGTTAAGGTAGCTCGGACAACGTTAAGGTTTACATGTAGTGGCATATTGCTCCTGCAGGACTGACCACAGTAATAATTAAAGAGTGGAAAGATACAAAGTGCGTCAAGCAGCTGGCAGCAGTAACTATGACTCTCTTAAGGTGGCCAAACGCCTCGTCACTCGGCGAAATTTATTTGAAAACTCGAGGAAATCGTCGTTGAAGTAAGTCAGACAACGGTAACATGGACAGGTGGTGGCATATCGCTTCTGCAGGACTAACCACAGTACGAATTAAAGAGAGGAAAGATTCAAAGAAGGGGGAGCAGCTGGCTCCAGTAACTATGACTCTCTTAAGGTAGCCAAATGCCTCGTCATCCGGCTACGTACATTTGCTAACTCGAGAGACTCGTAGTGGGAGTAACAGTGACGACGTTAACGTGGGCATATAGTGGCACATCGGGTCCGTAGGACAGGCCATAGCAAGAATGATGGAGAGAAAGGGCTTAGAAAAGATGGAGCAGCAGGCAGGATTACTATGACTCTCTTAAGGTAGCCAAATGCCTCGTCACCATGTGATATTTTTTTTGAAAACTCGAGGATAACTTCGTTAAGGTAGCTCGGACAACGTTAAGGTTTACATGTAGTGGCATATTGCTCCTGCAGGACTGACCACAGTAATAATTAAAGAAAGGAAAGATACAATGAACGTCGAGCAGGTGGTAGCAGTAACTATAACTCTCTTAAGGTAGCTAAATGCCTCGTCACTCGGCGAAATTTATTTGAAAACTCGAGGATATCGTCGTTGAAGTAACTCAGACAACGGTAACATGGACAGGTGGTGGCATATCGCTTCTGCAGGACTAACCACAGTACGAATTAAAGAGAGGAAAGATTCAAAGAAGGGGGAGCAGCTGGCTCCAGTAACTATGACACTCTTAAGGTAGCCAAATGCCTCGTCATCCGGCTACGTACATTTGCTAACTCGAGAGACTCGTAGTGGGAGTAACAGTGACGACGTTAACGTGGGCATATAGTGGCACATCGGGTCCGTAGGGCAGGCCATAGCAAGAAATGATAGAGAGAAAGGGCTTAGAAAAGTGGGAGCAGCAGGCAGGAGTACTATGACTCTCTTATGGTAGCGAAATTCCTCGTCACCATGTGAAATCTTTTTTTGAAAACTCGAGGATATCTTCGTTAAGGTAGCTCAGACAACGTTAAGGTTTACATGTAGTGGCATATTGCTCCTGCAGGACTGACCACAGTAATAATTAAAAAAGGAAAGATACAATGAACGTCGACCAGGTGGCAGCAGTAACTATAACTCTCTTAAGGTAGCCAAATGCCTCGTCACTCGGCGAAATTTATTTGAAAACTCGAGGATATCGTCGTTGAAGTAACTCAGACAACGGTAACATGGACAGGTGGTGGCATATCGCTTCTGCAGGACTAACCACAGTACGAATTAAAGAGAGGAAAGATTCAAAGAAGGGGGAGCAGCTGGCTCCAGTAACTATGACTCTCTTAAGGTAGCCAAATGCCTCCTCATCCGGCTACTTACATTTGCTAACTCGAGAGACTCGTAGTGGGAGTAACAGTGACGACGTTAACGTGGGCATATAGTGGCACATCGGGTCCGTAGGACAGGCCATAGCAAGAATGATGGAGAGAAAGGGCTTAGAAAAGATGGAGCAGCAGGCAGGATTACTATGACTCTCTTAAGGTAGCCAAATGCCTCGTCACCATGTGATATTTTTTTTGAAAACTCGAGGATAACTTCGTTAAGGTAGCTCGGACAACGTTAAGGTTTACATGTAGTGGCATATTGCTCCTGCAGGACTGACCACAGTAATAATTAAAAAAGGAAAGATACAATGAACGTCGACCAGGTGGCAGCAGTAACTATAACTCTCTTAAGGTAGCCAAATGCCTCGTCACTCGGCGAAATTTATTTGAAAACTCGAGGATATCGTCGTTGAAGTAACTCAGACAACGGTAACATGGACAGGTGGTGGCATATCGCTTCTGCAGGACTAACCACAGTACGAATTAAAGAGAGGAAAGATTCAAAGAAGGGGGAGCAGCTGGCTCCAGTAACTATGACTCTCTTAAGGTAGCCAAATGCCTCCTCATCCGGCTACTTACATTTGCTAACTCGAGAGACTCGTAGTGGGAGTAACAGTGACGACGTTAACGTGGGCATATAGTGGCACATCGGGTCCGTAGGACAGGCCATAGCAAGAATGATGGAGAGAAAGGGCTTAGAAAAGATGGAGCAGCAGGCAGGATTACTATGACTCTCTTAAGGTAGCCAAATGCCTCGTCACCATGAGATATTTTTTTTGAAAACTCGAGGATAACTTCGTTAAGGTAGCTCGGACAACGTTAAGGTTTACATGTAGTGGCATATTGCTCCTGCAGGACTGACCACAGTAATAATTAAAGAAAGGAAAGATACAATGAACGTCGAGCAGGTGGCAGCAGTAGGCAGCAGTAACTATAACTCTCTTAAGGTAGCCAAATGCCTCGTCACTCGGCGAAATTTATTTGAAAACTCGAGGATATCGTCGTTGAAGTAACTCAGACAACGGTAACATGGACAGGTGGTGGCATATCGCTTCTGCAGGACTAACCACAGTACGAATTAAAGAGAGGAAAGATTCAAAGAAGGGGGAGCAGCTGGCTCCAGTAACTATGACTCTCTTAAGGTAGCCAAATGCCTCGTCATCCGGCTACGTACATTTGCTAACTCGAGAGACTCGTAGTGGGAGTAACAGTGACGACGTTAACGTGGGCATATAGTGGCACATCGGGTCCGTAGGACAGGCCATAGCAAGAATGATGGAGAGAAAGGGCTTAGAAAAGATGGAGCAGCAGGCAGGATTACTATGACTCTCTTAAGGTAGCCAAATGCCTCGTCACCATGTGATATTTTTTTTGAAAACTCGAGGATAACTTCGTTAAGGTAGCTCGGACAACGTTAAGGTTTACATGTAGTGGCATATTGCTCCTGCAGGACTGACCACAGTAATAATTAAAGAAAGGAAAGATACAATGAACGTCGAGCAGGTGGTAGCAGTAACTATAACTCTCTTAAGGTAGCTAAATGCCTCGTCACTCGGCGAAATTTATTTGAAAACTCGAGGATATCGTCGTTGAAGTAACTCAGACAACGGTAACATGGACAGGTGGTGGCATATCGCTTCTGCAGGACTAACCACAGTACGAATTAAAGAGAGGAAAGATTCAAAGAAGGGGGAGCATCTGGCTCCAGTAACTATGACACTCTTAAGGTAGCCAAATGCCTCGTCATCCGGCTACGTACATTTGCTAACTCGAGAGACTCGTAGTGGGAGTAACAGTGACGACGTTAACGTGGGCATATAGTGGCACATCGGGTCCGTAGGGCAGGCCATAGCAAGAAATGATAGAGAGAAAGGGCTTAGAAAAGTGGGAGCAGCAGGCAGGAGTACTATGACTCTCTTATGGTAGCGAAATTCCTCGTCACCATGTGAAATCTTTTTTTGAAAACTCGAGGATATCTTCGTTAAGGTAGCTCAGACAACGTTAAGGTTTACATGTAGTGGCATATTGCTCCTGCAGGACTGACCACAGTAATAATTAAAAAAGGAAAGATACAATGAACGTCGACCAGGTGGCAGCAGTAACTATAACTCTCTTAAGGTAGCCAAATGCCTCGTCACTCGGCGAAATTTATTTGAAAACTCGAGGATATCGTCGTTGAAGTAACTCAGACAACGGTAACATGGACAGGTGGTGGCATATCGCTTCTGCAGGACTAACCACAGTACGAATTAAAGAGAGGAAAGATTCAAAGAAGGGGGAGCAGCTGGCTCCAGTAACTATGACACTCTTAAGGTAGCCAAATGCCTCGTCATCCGGCTACGTACATTTGCTAACTCGAGAGACTCGTAGTGGGAGTAACAGTGACGACGTTAACGTGGGCATATAGTGGCACATCGGGACCGTAGGACAGGCCATAGCAAGAATGATGGAGAGAAAGGGCTTAGAAAAGATGGAGCAGCAGGCAGGATTACTATGACTCTCTTAAGGTAGCCAAATGCCTCGTCACCATGTGATATTTTTTTTGAAAACTCGAGGATAACTTCGTTAAGGTAGCTCGGACAACGTTAAGGTTTACATGTAGTGGCATATTGCTCCTGCAGGACTGACCACAGTAATAATTAAAGAAAGGAAAGATACAATGAACGTCGAGCAGGTGGCAGCAGTAGGCAGCAGTAACTATAACTCTCTTAAGGTAGCCAAATGCCTCGTCACTCGGCGAAATTTATTTGAAAACTCGAGGATATCGTCGTTGAAGTAACTCAGACAACGGTAACATGGACAGGTGGTGGCATATCGCTTCTGCAGGACTAACCACAGTACGAATTAAAGAGAGGAAAGATTCAAAGAAGGGGGAGCAGCTGGCTCCAGTAACTATGACTCTCTTAAGGTAGCCAAATGCCTCGTCATCCGGCTACGTACATTTGCTAACTCGAGAGACTCGTAGTGGGAGTAACAGTGACGACGTTAACGTGGGCATATAGTGGCACATCGGGTCCGTAGGACAGGCCATAGCAAGAATGATGGAGAGAAAGGGCTTAGAAAAGATGGAGCAGCAGGCAGGATTACTATGACTCTCTTAAGGTAGCCAAATGCCTCGTCACCATGTGATATTTTTTTTGAAAACTCGAGGATAACTTCGTTAAGGTAGCTCGGACAACGTTAAGGTTTACATGTAGTGGCATATTGCTCCTGCAGGACTGACCACAGTAATAATTAAAGAAAGGAAAGATACAATGAACGTCGAGCAGGTGGTAGCAGTAACTATAACTCTCTTAAGGTAGCTAAATGCCTCGTCACTCGGCGAAATTTATTTGAAAACTCGAGGATATCGTCGTTGAAGTAACTCAGACAACGGTAACATGGACAGGTGGTGGCATATCGCTTCTGCAGGACTAACCACAGTACGAATTAAAGAGAGGAAAGATTCAAAGAAGGGGGAGCAGCTGGCTCCAGTAACTATGACACTCTTAAGGTAGCCAAATGCCTCGTCATCCGGCTACGTACATTTGCTAACTCGAGAGACTCGTAGTGGGAGTAACAGTGACGACGTTAACGTGGGCATATAGTGGCACATCGGGTCCGTAGGGCAGGCCATAGCAAGAAATGATAGAGAGAAAGGGCTTAGAAAAGTGGGAGCAGCAGGCAGGAGTACTATGACTCTCTTATGGTAGCGAAATTCCTCGTCACCATGTGAAATCTTTTTTTGAAAACTCGAGGATATCTTCGTTAAGGTAGCTCAGACAACGTTAAGGTTTACATGTAGTGGCAAATTGCTCCTGCAGGACTGACCACAGTAATAATTGAAGAAAGGAAAGATACAATGAACGTCGAGCAGGTGGCAGCAGTAACTATAACTCTCTTAAGGTAGCCAAATGCCTCGTCACTCGGCGAAATTTATTTGAAAACTCGAGGATATCGTCGTTGAAGTAACTCAGACAACGGTAACATGGACAGGTGGTGGCATATCGCTTCTGCAGGACTAACCACAGTACGAATTAAAGAGAGGAAAGATTCAAAGAAGGGGGAGCAGCTGGCTCCAGTAACTATGACTCTCTTAAGGTAGCCAAATGCCTCGTCATCCGGCTACGTACATTTGCTAACTCGAGAGACTCGTAGTGGGAGTAACAGTGACGACGTTAACGTGGGCATATAGTGGCACATCGGGTCCGTAGGACAGGCCATAGCAAGAATGATGGAGAGAAAGGGCTTAGAAAAGATGGAGCAGCAGGCAGGATTACTATGACTCTCTTAAGGTAGCCAAATGCCTCGTCACCATGTGATATTTTTTTTGAAAACTCGAGGATATCTTCGTTAAGGTAGCTCGGACAACGTTAAGGTTTATATGTAGTGGCATATTGCTCCTGCAGGACTGACCACAGTAATAATTAAAGAGTGGAAAGATACAAAGTACGTCGAGCAGCTGGCAGCAGTAACTATGACTCTCTTAAGGTAGCCAAACGCCTTGTCACTCGGCAAATTTATTTGAAAACTCGAGGAAATCGTCGTTGAAGTAACTCAGACAACGGTAACATGGACAGGTGGTGGCATATCGCTTCTGCAGGACTAACCACAGTACGAATTAAAGAGAGGAAAGATTCAAAGAAGGGGGAGCAGCTGGCTCCAGTGACTATGACTCTCTTAAGGTAGCAAAATGCCTCGTCATCCGGCTACGTACATTTGCTAACTCGAGAGACACGTAGTGGGAGTAACAGTGACGACGTTAACGTGGGCATATAGTGGCACATCGGGTCCGTAGGACAGGCCAAACAAGAAATGATAGAGAGAAAGGGCTTAGAAAAGTGGGAGCAGCAGGCAGGAGTACTATGACTCTCTTATGGTAGCGAAATTCCTCGTCACCATGTGAAATTTTTTTTTGAAAACTCGAGGATATCTTCGTTAAGGTAGCTCAGACAACGTTAAGGTTTACATGTAGTGGCAAATTGCTCCTGCAGGACTGACCACAGTAATAATTGAAGAAAGGAAAGATACAATGAACGTCGAGCAGGTGGCAGCAGTAACTATAACTCTCTTAAGGTAGCCAAATGCCTCGTCACTCGGCGAAATTTATTTGAAAACTCGAGGATATCGTCGTTGAAGTAACTCAGACAACGGTAACATGGACAGGTGGTGGCATATCGCTTCTGTAGGACTAACCACAGTACGAATTAAAGAGAGGAAAGATTCAAAGAAGGGGGAGCAGCTGGCTCCAGTAACTATGACTCTCATAAGGTAGCCAAATGCCTCGTCATCCGGCTACGCAGATTTGCTAACTCGAGAGACTCGTTTTGGGAGTAACAGTGACGACGTTAACGTGGGCATATAGTGGCACATCGGGTCCGTAGGACAGGCCATAGCAAGAATGATGGAGAGTAAGGGCTTAGAATAGATGGAGCAGCAGGCAGGATTACTATGACTCTCTTAAGGTAGCCAAATGCCTCGTCACCACGTCATATTTTTTTTTGACAACTCGAGGACATCTTCGTTAAGGTAGCTCGGACAACGTTAAGGTTTACATGTAGTGGCATATTGCTCCTGCAGGACTGACCACAGTAATAATTAAAGAAAGGAAAGATACAATGAACGTCGAGCAGGTGGCAGCAGTAACTATAACTCTCTTAAGGTAGCCAAATGCCTCGTCACTCGGCGAAATTTATTTGAAAACTCGAGGATATCGTCGTTGAAGTAACTCAGACAACGGTAACATGGACAGGTGGTGGCATATCGCTTCTGTAGGACTAACCACGGTACGAATTAAAGAGAGGAAAGATTCAAAGAAGGGGGAGCAGCTGGCTCCAGTAACTATGACTCTCTTAAGGTAGCCAAATGCCTCGTCATCCGGCTACGTACATTTGCTAACTCGAGAGACTCGTAGTGGGAGTAACAGTGACGACGTTAACGTGGGCATATAGTGGCACATCGGGTCCGTAGGACAGGCCATAGCAAGAAATGATAGAGAGAAAGGGCTTAGAAAAGTGGGAGCAGCAGGCAGGAGTACTATGACTCTCTTATGGTAGCGAAATTCCTCGTCACCATGTGAAATTTTTTTTTGAAAACTCGAGGATATCTTCTTTAAGGTAGCTCAGACAACGTTAAGGTTTACATGTAGTGGCATATTGCTCCTGCAGGACTGACCACAGTAATAATAAGGAAAGGAAAGATACAATTAACGTCGAGCAGGTGGCAGCAGTAACTATGACTCTCTTAACGTAGCCAAACGCCTCGTCACTCGGCGAAATTTATTTGAAAACTCGAGGAAATCGTCGTTGAAGTAACTCAGACAACGGTAACATGGACAGGTGGTGGCATATCGCTTCTGCAGGACTAACCACAGTACGAATTAAAGAGAGGAAAGATTCAAAGAAGGGGGTGCAGCTGGCTCCAGTAACTATGACTCTCTTAAGGTAGCCAAATGCCTCGTCATCCGGCTACGTACATTTGCTAACTCGAGAGACTCGTAGTGGGAGTAACAGTGACGACGTTAACGTGGGCATATAGTGGCACATCGGGTCCGTAGGACAGGCCATAGCAAGAATGATGGAGAGAAAGGGCTTAGAATAGATGGAGCAGCAGGCAGGATTACTATGACTCTCTTAAGGTAGCCAAATGCCTCGTCACCATGTGATATTTTTTTTGAAAACTCGAGGATATCTTCGTTAAGGTAGCTCAGACAACGTTAAGGTTTACATGTAGTGGCATATTGCTCCTGCAGGACTGACCACAGTAATAATAAAGAAAGGAAAGATACAATGAACGTCGAGCAGGTGGCAGCAGTAACTATGACTCTCTTAAGGTAGCCAAACGCCTCGTCACTCGGTGAAATTTATTTGAAAACTCGAGGAAATCGTCGTTGAAGTAACTCAGACAACGGTAACATGGACAGGTGGTGGCATATCGCTTCTGCAGGACTAACCACAGTACGAATTAAAGAGAGGAATGATTCAAAGAAGGGGAGCAGCTGACTCCAGTAACTATGACTCTCTTAAGGTAGCCAAATGCCTCGTCATCCGGCTACGTACATTTGCTAACTCGAGAGACTCGTAGTGGGAGTAACAGTGACGACGTTAACGTGGGCATATAGTGGCACATCGGGTCCGTAGGACAGGCCATAGCAAGAATGATGGAGAGAAAGGGCTTAGAAAAGATGGAGCAGCAGGCAGGATTACTATGACTCTCTTAAGGTAGCCAAATGCCTCGTCACCATGTGATATTTTTTTTGAAAACTCGAGGATATCTTCGTTAAGGTAGCTCGGACAACGTTAAGGTTTACATGTAGTGGCATATTGCTCCTGCAGGACTGACCACAGTAATAATTAAAGAGTGGAAAGATACAAAGTACGTCGAGCAGCTGGCAGCAGTAACTATGACTCTCTTAAGGTAGCCAAACGCCTCGTCACTCAGCGAAATTTATTTGAAAACTCGAGGAAATCGTCGTTGAAGTAACTCAGACAACGGTAACATGGACAGGTGGTGGCATATCGCTTCTGCAGGACTAACCACAGTACGAATTAAAGAGAGGAAAGATTCAAAGAAGGGGGTGCAGCTGGCTCCAGTAACTATGACTCTCTTAAGGTAGCCAAATGCCTCGTCATCCGGCTACGTACATTTGCTAACTCGAGAGACTCGTAGTGGGAGTAACAGTGACGACGTTAACGTGGGCATATAGTGGCACATCGGGTCCGTAGGACAGGCCATAGCAAGAATGATGGAGAGAAAGGGCTTAGAACAGATGGAGCAGCAGGCAGGATTACTATGACTCTCTTAAGATAGCCAAATGCCTCGTCACCATGTGATATTTTTTTTTGACAACTCGAGGATATCTTCGTTAAGGTAGCTCGGACAACGTTAAGGTTTACATGTAGTGGCATATTGCTCCTGCAGGACTGACCACAGTAATAATTAAAGAAAGGAAAGATACAATGAACGTCGAGCAGGTGGCAGCAGTAACTATAACTCCCTTAAGGTAGCCAAATGCCTCGTCACTCGGCGAAATTTATTTGAAAACTCGAGGATATCGTCGTTGAAGTAACTCAGACAACGGTAACATGGACAGGTGGTGGCATATCGCTTCTGTAGGACTAACCACAGTACGAATTAAAGAGAGGAAAGATTCAAAGAAGGGGGAGCAGCTGGCTCCAGTAACTATGACTCTCTTAAGGTAGCCAAATGCCTCGTCATCCGGCTACGTAGATTTGCTAACTCGAGAGACTCGTAGTGGGAGTAACAGTGACGACGTTAACGTGGGCATATAGTGGCACATCGGGTCCGTAGGACAGGCCATAGCAAGAATGATGGAGAGAAAGGGCTTAGAATAGATGGAGCAGCAGGCAGGATTACTATGACTCTCTTAAGGTAGCCAAATGCCTCGTCACCATGTAATATTTTTTTTTGACAGCTCGAGGATATCTTCGTTAAGGTAGCTCGGACAACGTTAAGGTTTACATGTAGTGGCATATTGCTCCTGCAGGACTGACCACAGTAATAATTAAAGAAAGGAAAGATACAATGAACGTCGAGCAGGTGGCAGCAGTAACTATAACTCTCTTAAGGTAGCCAAATGCCTCGTCACTCGGCGAAATTTATTTGAAAATTCGAGGATATCGGCGTTGAAGTAACTCAGACAACGGTAACATGGACAGGTGGTGGCATATCGCTTCTGTAGGACTAACCACAGTACGAATTAAAGAGAGGAAAGATTCAAAGAAGGGGGAGCAGCTGGCTCCAGTAACTATGACTCTCATAAGGTAGCCAAATGCCTCGTCATCCGGCTACGCAGATTTGCTAACTCGAGAGACTCGTTTTGGGAGTAACAGTGACGACGTTAACGTGGGCATATAGTGGCACATCGGGTCCGTAGGACAGGCCATAGCAAGAAATGATAGAGAGAAAGGGCTTAGAAAAGTGGGAGCAGCAGGCAGGACTACTATGACTCTCTTATGGTTGCGAAATTCCTCGTCACCATGTGAAATTTTTTTTTGAAAACTCGAGGATATCTTCGTTAAGGTAGCTCAGACAACGTTAAGGTTTACATGTAGTGGCATATTGCTCCTGCAGGACTGACCACAGTAATAATAAAGAAAGGAAAGATACAATGAACGTCGAGCAGGTGGCAGCTGTAACTATGACTCTCTTAAGGTAGCCAAACGCCTCGTCACTCGGTGAAATTTATTTGAAAACTCGAGGAAATCGTCGTTGAAGTAACTTAGACAACGGTAACATGGACAGGTGGTGGCATATCGCTTCTGCAGGACTAACCACAGTACGAATTAAAGAGAGGAAAGATTCAAAGAAGGGGGAGCAGCTGGCTCCAGTAACTATGACTCTCTTAAGGTTGCTAAATGCCTCGTCATCCGGCTACGTACATTGCTAACTCGAGAGACTCGTAGTGGGAGTAACAGTGACGACGTTAGCGTGGGCATATAGTGGCACATCGGGTCCGTAGGACAGGCCATAGCAAGAATGATGGAGAGAAAGGGCTTAGAAAAGATGGAGCAGCAGGCAGGATTACTATGACTCTCTTAAGGTAGCCAAATGCCTCGTCACCATGTGATATTTTTTTTGAAAACTCGAGGATATCTTCGTTAAGGTAGCTCGGACAACGTTAAGGTTTACATGTAGTGGCATATTGCTCCTGCAGGACTGACCACAGTAATAATTAAAAAGTGGAAAGATACAAAGTACGTCGAGCAGCTGGCAGCAGTAACTATGACTCTCTTAAGGTAGCCAAACGCCTCGTCACTCGGCGAAATTTATTTGAAAACTCGAGGAAATCGTCGTTGAAGTAACTCAGACAACGGTAACATGGACAGGTGGTGGCATATCGCTTCTGCAGGACTAACCACAGTACGAATTAAAGAGAGGAAAGATTCAAAGAAGGGGGTGCAGCTGGCTCCAGTAACTATGACTCTCTTAAGGTAGCCAAATGCCTCGTCATCCGGCTACGTACATTTGCTAACTCGAGAGACTCGTAGTGGGAGTAACAGTGACGACGTTAACGTGGGCATATAGTGGCACATCGGGTCCGTAGGACAGGCCATAGCAAGAATGATGGAGAGAAAGGGCTTAGAACAGATGGAGCAGCAGGCAGGATTACTATGACTCTCTTAAGATAGCCAAATGCCTCGTCACCATGTGATATTTTTTTTTGACAACTCGAGGATATCTTCGTTAAGGTAGCTCGGACAACGTTAAGGTTTACATGTAGTGGCATATTGCTCCTGCAGGACTGACCACAGTAATAATTAAAGAAAGGAAAGATACAATGAACGTCGAGCAGGTGGCAGCAGTAACTATAACTCCCTTAAGGTAGCCAAATGCCTCGTCACTCGGCGAAATTTATTTGAAAACTCGAGGATATCGTCGTTGAAGTAACTCAGACAACGGTAACATGGACAGGTGGTGGCATATCGCTTCTGTAGGACTAACCACAGTACGAATTAAAGAGAGGAAAGATTCAAAGAAGGGGGAGCAGCTGGCTCCAGTAACTATGACTCTCTTAAGGTAGCCAAATGCCTCGTCATCCGGCTACGTAGATTTGCTAACTCGAGAGACTCGTAGTGGGAGTAACAGTGACGACGTTAACGTGGGCATATAGTGGCACATCGGGTCCGTAGGACAGGCCATAGCAAGAATGATGGAGAGAAAGGGCTTAGAATAGATGGAGCAGCAGGCAGGATTACTATGACTCTCTTAAGGTAGCCAAATGCCTCGTCACCATGTAATATTTTTTTTTGACAGCTCGAGGATATCTTCGTTAAGGTAGCTCGGACAACGTTAAGGTTTACATGTAGTGGCATATTGCTCCTGCAGGACTGACCACAGTAATAATTAAAGAAAGGAAAGATACAATGAACGTCGAGCAGGTGGCAGCAGTAACTATAACTCTCTTAAGGTAGCCAAATGCCTCGTCACTCGGCGAAATTTATTTGAAAATTCGAGGATATCGGCGTTGAAGTAACTCAGACAACGGTAACATGGACAGGTGGTGGCATATCGCTTCTGTAGGACTAACCACAGTACGAATTAAAGAGAGGAAAGATTCAAAGAAGGGGGAGCAGCTGGCTCCAGTAACTATGACTCTCATAAGGTAGCCAAATGCCTCGTCATCCGGCTACGCAGATTTGCTAACTCGAGAGACTCGTTTTGGGAGTAACAGTGACGACGTTAACGTGGGCATATAGTGGCACATCGGGTCCGTAGGACAGGCCATAGCAAGAAATGATAGAGAGAAAGGGCTTAGAAAAGTGGGAGCAGCAGGCAGGACTACTATGACTCTCTTATGGTTGCGAAATTCCTCGTCACCATGTGAAATTTTTTTTTGAAAACTCGAGGATATCTTCGTTAAGGTAGCTCAGACAACGTTAAGGTTTACATGTAGTGGCATATTGCTCCTGCAGGACTGACCACAGTAATAATAAAGAAAGGAAAGATACAATGAACGTCGAGCAGGTGGCAGCTGTAACTATGACTCTCTTAAGGTAGCCAAACGCCTCGTCACTCGGTGAAATTTATTTGAAAACTCGAGGAAATCGTCGTTGAAGTAACTTAGACAACGGTAACATGGACAGGTGGTGGCATATCGCTTCTGCAGGACTAACCACAGTACGAATTAAAGAGAGGAAAGATTCAAAGAAGGGGGAGCAGCTGGCTCCAGTAACTATGACTCTCTTAAGGTTGCTAAATGCCTCGTCATCCGGCTACGTACATTGCTAACTCGAGAGACTCGTAGTGGGAGTAACAGTGACGACGTTAGCGTGGGCATATAGTGGCACATCGGGTCCGTAGGACAGGCCATAGCAAGAATGATGGAGAGAAAGGGCTTAGAAAAGATGGAGCAGCAGGCAGGATTACTATGACTCTCTTAAGGTAGCCAAATGCCTCGTCACCATGTGATATTTTTTTTGAAAACTCGAGGATATCTTCGTTAAGGTAGCTCGGACAACGTTAAGGTTTACATGTAGTGGCATATTGCTCCTGCAGGACTGACCACAGTAATAATTAAAAAGTGGAAAGATACAAAGTACGTCGAGCAGCTGGCAGCAGTAACTATGACTCTCTTAAGGTAGCCAAACGCCTCGTCACTCGGCGAAATTTATTTGAAAACTCGAGGAAATCGTCGTTGAAGTAACTCAGACAACGGTAACATGGACAGGTGGTGGCATATCGCTTCTGCAGGACTAACCACAGTACGAATTAAAGAGAGGAAAGATTCAAAGAAGGGGGTGCAGCTGGCTCCAGTAACTATGACTCTCTTAAGGTAGCCAAATGCCTCGTCATCCGGCTACGTACATTTGCTAACTCGAGAGACTCGTAGTGGGAGTAACAGAGACGACGTTAACGTGGGCATATAGTGGCACATCGGGTCCGTAGGACAGGCCATAGCAAGAATGATGGAGAGAAAGGGCTTAGAATAGATGGAGCAGCAGGCAGGATTACTATGACTCTCTTAAGGTAGCAAAATGCCTCGTCACCATGTGATATTTTTTTTTGACAACTCGAAGATATCTTCGTTAAGGTAGCTCGGACAACGTTAAGGTTTACATGTAGCGGCATATTGCTCCTGCAGGACTGACCACAGTAATAATTAAAGAAAGGAAAGATACAATGAACGTCGAGCAGGTGGCAGCAGTAACTATAACTCCCTTAAGGTAGCCAAATGCCTCGTCACTCGGCGAAATTTATTTGAAAACTCGAGGATATCGTCGTTGAAGTAACTCAGACAACGGTAACATGGACAGGTGGTGGCATATCGCTTCTGTAGGACTAACCACAGTACGAATTAAAGAGAGGAAAGATTCAAAGAAGGGGGAGCAGCTGGCTCCAGTAACTATGACTCTCTTAAGGTAGCCAAATGCCTCGTCATCCGGCTACGTAGATTTGCTAACTCGAGAGACTCGTAGTGGGAGTAACAGTGACGACGTTAACATGGGCATATAGTGGCACAT
Source organism: Schistocerca americana (assembly GCF_021461395.2). Taxonomy (NCBI): domain Eukaryota; kingdom Metazoa; phylum Arthropoda; class Insecta; order Orthoptera; family Acrididae; genus Schistocerca; species Schistocerca americana. The sequence goes on from NC_060122.1 coordinate 86,217,793, forward strand.
CGGGTCCGTAGGACAGGCCATAGCAAGAATGATGGAGAGAAAGGGCTAAGAATAGATGGAGCAGCAGGCAGGATTACTATGACTCTCTTAAGGTAGCCAAATGCCTCGTCACCATGTGATATTTTTTTTTGACAACTCGAGGATATCTTCGTTAAGGTAGCTCGGACAACGTTACGTTTTACATGTAGTGGCATATTGCTCCTGCAGGACTGACCACAGTAATAATTAAAGAAAGGAAAGATACAATGAACGTCGAGCAGGTGGCAGCAGTAACTATAACTCTCTTAAGGTTGCCAAATGCCTCGTCACTCGGCGAAATTTATTTGAAAACTCGAGGAAATCGTCGTTGAAGTAACTCAGACAACGGTAACATGGACAGGTGGTGGCATATCGCTTCTGTAGGGCTAACCACAGTACAAATTAAAGAGAGGAAAGATTCAAAGAAGGGGGAGCAGCTGGCTCCAGTAACTATGACTCTCTTAAGGTAGCCAAATGCCTCGTCATCCGGCTACGTAGATTTGCTAACTCGAGAGACTCGTAGTGGGAGTAACAGTGACGACGTTAATGTGGGCATATAGTGGCACATCGGGTCCGTAGGACAGGCCATACCAAGAAATGATAGAGAGAAAGGGCTTAGAAAAGTGGGAGCAGCAGGCAGGAGTACTATGACTCTCTTATGGTAGCGAAATTCCTGGTCACCATGTGAATTTTTTTTTTGAAAACTCGAGGATATCTTCGTTAAGGTAGCTCAGACAGCGTTAAGGTTTACATGTAGTGGCATATTGCTCCTGCAGGACGGACCACTGTAATAATTAAAGAAAGGAAAGATACAATGAACGTCGAGCAGGTGGCAGCAGTAACTATAACTCTCTTAAGGTAGCCAAATGCCTCGTCACCATGTGATATTTTTTTTTGACAACTCGAGGATATCTTCGCTAAGGTAGCTCGGACAACGTTAAGGTTTACATGTAGTGGCATATTGCTCCTGCAGGACTGACCACAGTAATAATTAAAGAGTGGAAAGACACAAAGTACGTCGAGCAGCTGGCAGCAGTAACTATGACTCTCTTAAGGTAGCCAAACGCCTCGTCACTCGGTGAAATTTATTTGAAAACTCGAGGAAATCGTCGTTGAAGTAACTCAGACAACGGTAACATGGACAGGTGGTGGCATATCGCTTCTGCAGGACTGACCACAGTAATAAGTAAAGAAAGGAAACATACAATGAACGTCGAGCAGGTGGCAGCAGCAACTATAACTCTCTTAAGGTAGCCAAATGACTCGTCACTAGGCGAAATTTATTTGAAAACTCGAGGATATCGTCGTTGAAGAAACTCAGACAACGGTAACATGGACAGGTGGTGGCATATCGCTTCTGCAGGACTAACCACAGTACGAATTAAAGAGAGGAAAGATTCAAAGAAGCGGGGGCAGCTGGCTGCAGTAACTACGACTCTCTAAAGGTAGGCAAATGCCTCGTCATCCGACGAGGTACATTTGGTAATTTGAAAGACTCGTAGTGGGAGTAACAGTGACGACGCTAGCGTGGGCATATAGTAGCACATCGGGTCCGTAGGACAGGCCATAGCATGAAATGATAGAGAGATAGGGCTTAGAAATGCCGGAGCAGCAGGCAGGAGTACTATGACTCTCTTATGGTAGCCAAATTCCTCGTCTCCATGTGATATTTTTTTTGAAAACTCGAGGATATCTTCGTTAAGGTAGCTCGGACAACGTTAAGGTTTACGTGTAGTGGCATATTGCTCGTGCACGACTGACCACAGTAATAATTAAAGAGTGGAAAGATACAAAGTACGTCGAGCAGCTGGCAGCAGTAACTATGACTCTCTTAAGGTAGCCAAACGCCTCGTCACTAGGCGAAATTTATTTGAAAACTCGAGGAAATCGTCGTTGAAGTAACTCAGACAACGGTAACATGGACATGTGGTGGCACATCGCTTCTGCAGGACTAACCACAGTACGAATTAAAGAGAGGAAAGATTCAAAGAAGGGGGAGCAGCTGGCTCCAGTAACTATGACTCTCTTAAGGTAGCCAAATGCCTCGTCATCCGGCTACGTACATTTGCTAACTCGAGAGACTCGTAGTGGGAGTAACAGTGACGACGTTAACGTGGGCATATAGTGGCACATCGGGTCCGTAGGACAGGCCATAGCAAGAATGATGGAGAGAAAGGGCTTAGAAAAGATGGAGCAGCAGGCAGGATTACTATGACTCTCTTAAGGTAGCCAAATGCCTCGTCACCATGTGATATTTTTTTTGAAAACTCGAGGATATCTTCGTTAAGGTAGCTCGGACAACGTTAAGTTTTACATGTAGTGGCATATTGCTCCTGCAGGACGGACCACAGCAATAATTAAAGAAAGGAAAGATACAATGAACGTCGAGCAGGTGGCAGCAGTAACTATAACTCTCTTAAGGTAGCCAAATGCCTCGTCACTCGCCAAAATTTATTTGAAAACTCGAGGATATCGTCGTTGAAGTAACTCAGACAACGGTAACATGGACAGGTGGTGGCATATCGCTTCTGTAGGACTAACCACAGTACGAATTAAAGAGTGGAAAGATTCAAAGAAGGGGGAGCAGCTGGCTCCAGTAATTATGACTCTCTTAAGGTAGCCAAATGCCTCGTCATCCGGCTACGTACATTTGCTAACTCGAGAGACTCGTAGTGGGAGTAACAGTGACGACGTTAACGTGGGCATATAGTGGCACATCGGGTCCGTAGGACAGGCCATAGCAAGAATGATGGAGAGAAAGGGCTTAGAATAGATGGAGCAGCAGGCAGGATTACTATGACTCTCTTAAGGTAGCCAAATGCCTCGTCACCATGTGATATTTTTTTTTTGACAACTCGAGGATATCTTCGTTAAGGTAGCTCGGACAACGTTAAGGTTTACATGTAGTGGCATATTGCTCCTGCAGGACTGACCACAGTAATAATTAAACAGTGGAAAGATACAAAGTACGTCGAGCAGCTGGCAGCAGTAACTATGACTCTCTTAACGTAGCCAAACGCCTCGTCACTCGGTGAAATTTATTTGAAAACTCGAGGAAATCGTCGTTGAAGTAACTCAGACAACGGTAACATGGACAGGTGGTGGCATATCGCTTCTGCAGGACTAACCACAGTACGAACTAAAGAGAGGAAAGATTCAAAGAAGGGGGAGCAGCTGGCTGCAGTAACTACGACTCTCTAAAGGTAGGCAAATGCCTCGTCATCCGACGAGGTACATTTGGTAATTTGAAAGACTCGTAGTGGGAGTAACAGTGACGACGCTAACGTGGGCATATAGTAGCACATCGGGTCCGTAGGACAGGCCATAGCAAGAAATGATAGAGAGAAAGGGCTTAGAAATGTGGGAGCAGCAGGCAGGAGTACTATGACTCTCTTATGGTAGCCAAATTCCTCGTCTCCATGTGATATTTTTTTTGAAAACTCGAGGATATCTTCGTTAAGGTAGCTCGGACAACGTTAAGGTTTACGTGTAGTGGCATATTGCTCGTGCACGACTGACCACAGTAATAATTAAAGAGTGGAAAGATACAAAGTACGTCGAGCAGCTGGCAGCAGTAACTATGACTCTCTTAAGGTAGCCAAACGCCTCGTCACTCGGCGAAATTTATTTGAAAACTCGAGGAAATCGTCGTTGAAGTAACTCAGACAACGGTAACATGGACAGGTGGTGGCACATCGCTTCTGCAGGACTAACCACAGTACGAATTAAAGAGAGGAAAGATTCAAAGAAGGGGGAGCAGCTGGCTCCAGTAACTATGACTCTCTTAAGGTAGCCAAATGCCTCGTCATGCGGCTACGTACATTTGCTAACTCGAGAGACTCGTAGTGGGAGTAACAGTGACGACGTTAACGTGGGCATATAGTGGCACATCGGGTCCGTAGGACAGGCCATAGCAAGAATGATGGAGAGAAAGGGCTTAGAATAGATGGAGCAGCAGGCAGGATTACTATGACTCTCTTAAGGTAGCCAAATGCCTCGTCACCATGTGATATTTTTTTTTGACAACTCGAGGATATCTTCGTTAAGGTAGCTCGGACAACGTTAAGGTTTACATGTAGCGGCATATTGCTCCTGCAGGACTGACCACAGTAATAATTAAAGAAAGGAAAGATACAATGAACGTCGAGCAGGTGGCAGCAGTAACTATAACTCCCTTAAGGTAGCCAAATGCCTCGTCACTCGGCGAAATTTATTTGAAAACTCGAGGATATCGTCGTTGAAGTAACTCAGACAACGGTAACATGGACAGGTGGTGGCATATCGCTTCTGTAGGACTAACCACAGTACGAATTAAAGAGAGGAAAGATTCAAAGAAGGGGGAGCAGCTGGCTCCAGTAACTATGACTCTCTTAAGGTAGCCAAATGCCTCGTCATCCGGCTACGTACATTTGCTAACTCGAGAGACTCGTAGTGGGAGTAACAGTGACGACGTTAACGTGGGCATATAGTGGCACATCGGGTCCGTAGGACAGGCCATAGCAAGAATGATGGAGAGAAAGGGCTTAGAATAGATGGAGCAGCAGGCAGGATTACTATGACTCTCTTAAGGTAGCCAAATGCCTCGTCACCATGTGATATTTTTTTTTGACAACTCGAGGATATCTTCGTTAAGGTAGCTCGGACAACGTTACGTTTTACATGTAGTGGCATATTGCTCCTGCAGGACTGACCACAGTAATAATTAAAGAAAGGAAAGATACAATGAACGTCGAGCAGGTGGCAGCAGTAACTATAACTCTCTTAAGGTAGCCAAATGCCTCGTCACTCGGCGAAATTTATTTGAAAACTCGAGGAAATCGTCGTTGAAGTAACTCAGACAACGGTAACATGGACAGGTGGTGGCATATCGCTTCTGTAGGGCTAACCACAGTACAAATTAAAGAGAGGAAAGATTCAAAGAAGGGGGAGCAGCTGGCTCCAGTAACTATGACTCTCTTAAGGTAGCCAAATGCCTCGTCATCCGGCTACGTACATTTGCTAACTCGAGAGACTCGTAGTGGGAGTAACAGTGACGACGTTAATGTGGGCATATAGTGGCACATCGGGTCCGTAGGACAGGCCATACCAAGAAATGATAGAGAGAAAGGGCTTAGAAAAGTGGGAGCAGCAGGCAGGAGTACTATGACTCTCTTATGGTAGCGAAATTCCTGGTCACCATGTGAATTTTTTTTTTGAAATCTCGAGGATATCTTCGTTAAGGTAGCTCAGACAACGTTAAGGTTTACATGTAGTGGCATATTGCTCCTGCAGGACGGACCACTGTAATAATTAAAGAAAGGAAAGATACAATGAACGACGAGCAGGTGGCAGCAGTAACTATAACTCTCTTAAGGTAGCCAAATGCCTCGTCACCATGTGATATTTTTTTTTGACAACTCGAGGATATCTTCGTTAAGGTAGCTCGGACAACGTTAAGGTTTACATGTAGTGGCATATTGCTCCTGCAGGACTGACCACAGTAATAATTAAAGAGTGGAAAGACACAAAGTACGTCGAGCAGCTGGCAGCAGTAACTATGACTCTCTTAAGGTAGCCAAACGCCTCGTCACTCGGTGAAATTTATTTGAAAACTCGAGGAAATCGTCGTTGAAGTAACTCAGACAACGGTAACATGGACAGGTGGTGGCATATCGCTTCTGCAGGACTGACCACAGTAATAAGTAGAGAAAGGAAACATACAATGAACGTCGAGCAGGTGGCAGCAGCAACTATAACTCTCTTAAGGTAGCCAAATGACTCGTCACTAGGCGAAATTTATTTGAAAACTCGAGGATATCGTCGTTGAAGTAACTCAGACAACGGTAACATGGACAGGTGGTGGCATATCGCTTCTGCAGGACTAACCACAGTACGAATTAAAGAGAGGAAAGATTCAAAGAAGCGGGGGCAGCTGGCTGCAGTAACTACGACTCTCTAAAGGTAGGCAAATGCCTCGTCATCCGACGAGGTACATTTGGTAATTTGAAAGACTCGTAGTGGGAGTAACAGTGACGACGCTAACGTGGGCATATAGTAGCACATCGGGTCCGTAGGACAGGCCATAGCATGAAATGATAGAGAGATAGGGCTTAGAAATGCCGGAGCAGCAGGCAGGAGTACTATGACTCTCTTATGGTAGCCAAATTCCTCGTCTCCATGTGATATTTTTTTTGAAAACTCGAGGATATCTTCGTTAAGGTAGCTCGGACAACGATAAGGTTTACGTGTAGTGGCATATTGCTCGTGCACGACTGACCACAGTAATAATTAAAGAGTGGAAAGATACAAAGTACGTCGAGCAGCTGGCAGCAGTAACTATGACTCTCTTAAGGTAGCCAAACGCCTCGTCACTCGGCGAAATTTATTTGAAAACTCGAGGAAATCGTCGTTGAAGTAACTCAGACAACGGTAACATGGACAGGTGGTGGCACATCGCTTCTGCAGGACTAACCACAGTACGAATTAAAGAGAGGAAAGATTCAAAGAAGGGGGAGCAGCTGGCTCCAGTAACTATGACTCTCTTAAGGTAGCCAAATGCCTCGTCATCCGGCTACGTACATTTGCTAACTCGAGAGACTCGTAGTGGGAGTAACAGTGACGACGTTAACGTGGGCATATAGTGGCACATCGGGTCCGTAGGACAGGCCATAGCAAGAATGATGGAGAGAAAGGGCTTAGAAAAGATGGAGCAGCAGGCAGGATTACTATGACTCTCTTAAGGTAGTCAAATGCCTCGTCACCATGTGATATATTTTTTGAAAACTCGAGGATATCTTCGTTAAGGTAGCTCGGACAACGTTAAGGTTTACATGTAGTGGCATATTGCTCCTGCAGGACGGACCACAGTAATAATTAAAGAAAGGAAAGATACAATGAACGTCGAGCAGGTGGCAGCAGTAACTATAACTCTCTTAAGGTAGCCAAATGCCTCGTCACTCGCCGAAATTTATTTGAAAACTCGAGGATATCGTCGTTGAAGTAACTCAGACAACGGTAACATGGACAGGTGGTGGCATATCGCTTCTGTAGGACTAACCACAGTACGAATTAAAGAGAGGAAAGATTCAAAGAAGGGGGAGCAGCTGGCTCCAGTAATTATGACTCTCTTAAGGTAGCCAAATGCCTCGTCATCCGGCTATGTACATTTGCTAACTCGAGAGACTCGTAGTGGGAGTAACAGTGACGACGTTAACGTGGGCATATAGTGGCACATCGGGTCCGTAGGACAGGCCATAGCAAGAATGATGGAGAGAAAGGGCTTAGAATAGATGGAGCAGCAGGCAGGATTACTATGACTCTCTTAAGGTAGCCAAATCCCTCGTCACCATGTGATATTTTTTTTTTGACAACTCGAGGATATCTTCGTTAAGGTAGCTCGGACAACGTTAAGGTTTACATGTAGTGGCATATTGCTCCTGCAGGACTGACCACAGTAATAATTAAACAGTGGAAAGATACAAAGTACGTCGAGCAGCTGGCAGCAGTAACTATGACTCTCTTAACGTAGCCAAACGCCTCGTCACTCGGTGAAATTTATTTGAAAACTCGAGGAAATCGTCGTTGAAGTAACTCAGACAACGGTAACATGGACAGGTGGTGGCATATCGCTTCTGCAGGACTAACCACAGTACGAACTAAAGAGAGGAAAGATTCAAAGAAGGGGGAGCAGCTGGCTGCAGTAACTACGACTTTCTAAAGGTAGGCAAATGCCTCGTCATCCGACGAGGTACATTTGGTAATTTGAAAGACTCGTAGTGGGAGTAACAGTGACGACGCTAACGTGGGCATATAGTAGCACATCGGGTCCATAGGACAGGCCATAGCAAGAAATGATAGAGAGAAAGGGCCTAGAAATGTGGGAGCAGCAGGCAGGAGTACTATGACTCTCTTATGGTAGCCAAATTCCTCGTCTCCATGTGATATTTTTTTTGAAAACTCGAGGATATCTTCGTTAAGGTAGCTCGGACAACGTTAAGGTTTACGTGTAGTGGCATATTGCTCGTGCACGACTGACCACAGTAATAATTAAAGAGTGGAAAGATACAAAGTACGTCGAGCAGCTGGCAGCAGTAACTATGACTCTCTTAAGGTAGCCAAACGCCTCGTCACTCGGCGAAATTTATTTGAAAACTCGAGGAAATCGTCGTTGAAGTAACTCAGACAACGGTAACATGGACAGGTGGTGGCACATCGCTTCTGCAGGACTAACCACAGTACGAATTAAAGAGAGGAAAGATTCAAAGAAGGGGGAGCAGCTGGCTCCAGTAACTATGACTCTCTTAAGGTAGCCAAATGCCTCGTCATCCGGCTACGTACATTTGCTAACTCGAGAGACTCGTAGTGGGAGTAACAGTGACGACGTTAACGTGGGCATATAGTGGCACATCGGGTCCGTAGGACAGGCCATAGCAAGAATGATGGAGAGAAAGGGCTTAGAATAGATGGAGCAGCAGGCAGGATTACTATGACTCTCTTAAGGTAGCCAAATGCCTCGTCACCATGTGATATTTTTTTTTGACAACTCGAGGATAACTTCGTTAAGGTAGCTCGGACAACGTTAATGTTTACATGTAGCGGCATATTGCTCCTGCAGGACTGACCACAGTAATAATTAAAGAAAGGAAAGATACAATGAACGTCGAGCAGGTGGCAGCAGTAACTATAACTCCCTTAAGGTAGTCAAATGCCTCGTCACTCGGCGAAATTTATTTGAAAACTCGAGGATATCGTCGTTGAAGTAACTCAGACAACGGTAACATGGACAGGTGGTGGCATATCGCTTCTGTAGGACTAACCACAGTACGAATTAAAGAGAGGAAAGATTCAAAGAAGGGGGAGCAGGTGGCTCCAGTAACTATGACTCTCTTAAGGTAGCCAAATGCCTCGTCATCCGGCTACGTAGATTTGCTAACTCGAGAGACTCGTAGTGGGAGTAACAGTGACGACGTTAACGTGGGCATATAGTGGCACATCGGGTCCGTAGGACAGGCCATAGCAAGAATGATGGAGAGAAAGGGCTTAGAAAAGATGGAGCAGCAGGCAGGATTACTATGACTCTCTTAAGGTAGTCAAATGCCTCGTCACCCTGTGATATTTTTTTTGAAAACTCGAGGATATCTTCGTTAAGGTAGCTCGGACAACGTTAAGGTTTACATGTAGTGGCATATAGCTCCTGCAGGACGGACCACAGTAATAATTAAAGAAAGGAAAGATACAATGAACGTCGAGCTGGTGGCAGCAGTAACTATAACTCTCTTAAGGTAGCCAAATGCCTCGTCACTCGCCGAAATTTATTTGAAAACTCGAGGATATCGTCGTTGAAGTAACTCAGACAACGGTAACATGGACAGGTGGTGGCATATCGCTTCTGTAGGACTAACCACAGTACGAATTAAAGAGAGGAAAGATTCAAAGAAGGGGGAGCAGCTGGCTCCAGTAATTATGACTCTCTTAAGGTAGCCAAATGCCTCGTCATCCGGCTACGTACATTTGCTAACTCGAGAGACTCGTAGTGGGAGTAACAGTGACGACGTTAACGTGGGCATATAGTGGCACATCGGGTCCGTAGGACAGGCCATAGCAAGAATGATGGAGAGAAAGGGCTTAGAATAGATGGAGCAGCAGGCAGGATTACTATGACTCTCTTAAGGTAGCCAAATGCCTCGTCACCATGTGATATTTTTTTTTTGACAACTCGAGGATATCTTCGTTAAGGTAGCTCGGACAACGTTAAGGTTTACATGTAGTGGCATATTGCTCCTGCAGGACTGACCACAGTAATAATTAAACAGTGGAAAGATACAAAGTACGTCGAGCAGCTGGCAGCAGTAACTATGACTCTCTTAACGTAGCCAAACGCCTCGTCACTCGGTGAAATTTATTTGAAAACTCGAGGAAATCGTCGTTGAAGTAACTCAGACAACGGTAACATGGACAGGTGGTGGCATATCGCTTCTGCAGGACTAACCACAGTACGAACTAAAGAGAGGAAAGATTCAAAGAAGGGGGAGCAGCTGGCTGCAGTAACTACGACTCTCTAAAGGTAGGCAAATGCCTCGTCATCCGACGAGGTACATTTGGTAATTTGAAAGACTCGTAGTGGGAGTAACAGTGACGACGTTAACGTGGGCATATAGTAGCACATCGGGTCCATAGGACAGGCCATAGCAAGAAATGATAGAGAGAAAGGGCCTAGAAATGTGGGAGCAGCAGGCAGGAGTACTATGACTCTCTTATGGTAGCCAAATTCCTCGTCTCCATGTGATATTTTTTTTGAAAACTCGAGGATATCTTCGTTAAGGTAGCTCGGACAACGTTAAGGTTTACGTGTAGTGGCATATTGCTCGTGCACGACTGACCACAGTAATAATTAAAGAGTGGAAAGATACAAAGTACGTCGAGCAGCTGGCAGCAGTAACTATGACTCTCTTAAGGTAGCCAAACGCCTCGTCACTCGGCGAAATTTATTTGAAAACTCGAGGAAATCGTCGTTGAAGTAACTCAGACAACGGTAACATGGACAGGTGGTGGCACATCGCTTCTGCAGGACTAACCACAGTACGAATTAAAGAGAGGAAAGATTCAAAGAAGGGGGAGCAGCTGGCTCCAGTAACTATGACTCTCTTAAGGTAGCCAAATGCCTCGTCATCCGGCTACGTACATTTGCTAACTCGAGAGACTCGTAGTGGGAGTAACAGTGACGACGTTAACGTGGGCATATAGTGGCACATCGGGTCCGTAGGACAGGCCATAGCAAGAATGATGGAGAGAAAGGGCTTAGAATAGATGGAGCAGCAGGCAGGATTACTATGACTCTCTTAAGGTAGCCAAATGCCTCGTCACCATGTGATATTTTTTTTTGACAACTCGAGGATAACTTCGTTAAGGTAGCTCGGACAACGTTAATGTTTACATGTAGCGGCATATTGCTCCTGCAGGACTGACCACAGTAATAATTAAAGAAAGGAAAGATACAATGAACGTCGAGCAGGTGGCAGCAGTAACTATAACTCCCTTAAGGTAGTCAAATGCCTCGTCACTCGGCGAAATTTATTTGAAAACTCGAGGATATCGTCGTTGAAGTAACTCAGACAACGGTAACATGGACAGGTGGTGGCATATCGCTTCTGTAGGACTAACCACAGTACGAATTAAAGAGAGGAAAGATTCAAAGAAGGGGGAGCAGGTGGCTCCAGTAACTATGACTCTCTTAAGGTAGCCAAATGCCTCGTCATCCGGCTACGTAGATTTGCTAACTCGAGAGACTCGTAGTGGGAGTAACAGTGACGACGTTAACGTGGGCATATAGTGGCACATCGGGTCCGTAGGACAGGCCATAGCAAGAATGATGGAGAGAAAGGGCTTAGAATAGATGGAGCAGCAGGCAGGATTACTATGACTCTCTTAAGGTAGCCAAATGCCTCGTAACCATGTGATATTTTTTTTTGACAACTCGAGGATATCTTCGTTAAGGTAGCTCGGACAACGTTACGTTTTACATGTAGTGGCATATTGCTCCTGCAGGACTGACCACAGTAATAATTAAAGAAAGGAAAGGTACAATGAACGTCGAGCAGGTGGCAGCAGTAACTATAACTCTCTTAAGGTAGCCAAATGCCTCGTCACTCGGCGAAATTTATTTGAAAACTCGAGGATATCGTCGTTGAAGTAACTCAGACAACGGTAACATGGACAGGTGGTGGCATATCGCCTCTGTAGGGCTAACCACAGTACAAATTAAAGAGAGGAAAGATTCAAAGAAGGGGGAGCAGCTGGCTCCAGTAACTATGACTCTCTTAAGGTAGCCAAATGCCTCGTCATCCGGCTACGTACATTTGCTAACTCGAGAGACTCGTAGTGGGAGTAACAGTGACGACGTTAACGTGGGCATATAGTGGCACATCGGGTCCGTAGGACAGGCCATAGCAAGAATGATGGAGAGAAAGGGCTTAGAAAAGATGGAGCAGCAGGCATGATTACTATGACTCTCTTAAGGTAGCCAAATGCCTCGTCACCATGTGATATTTTTTTTGAAAACTCGAGGATATCTTCGTTAAGGTAGCTCGGACAACGTTAAGGTTTACATGTAGTGGCATATTGCTCCTGCAGGACGGACCACAGTAATAATTAAAGAAAGGAAAGATACAATGAACGTCGAGCAGGTGGCAGCAGTAACTATAACTCTCTTAAGGTAGCCAAATGCCTCGTCACTCGCCGAAATTTATTTGAAAACTCGAGGATATCGTCGTTGAAGTAACTCAGACAACGGTAACATGGACAGGTGGTGGCATATCGCTTCTGTAGGACTAACCACAGTACGAATTAAAGAGAGGAAAGATTCAAAGAAGGGGGAGCAGCTGGCTCCAGTAATTATGACTCTCTTAAGGTAGCCAAACGCCTCGTCACTCGGTGAAATTTATTTGAAAACTCGAGGAAATCGTCGTTGAAGTAACTCAGACAACGGTAACATGGACAGGTGGTGGCATATCGCTTCTGCAGGACTGACCACAGTAATAAGTAAAGAAAGGAAACATACAATGAACGTCGAGCAGGTGGCAGCAGCAACTATAACTCTCTTAAGGTAGCCAAATGACTCGTCACTAGGCGAAATTTATTTGAAAACTCGAGGAAATCGTCGTTGAAGTAACTCAGACAACGGTAATATGGACAGGTGGTGGCACATCGCTTCTGCAGGACTAACCACAGTACGAATTAAAGAGAGGAAAGATTCAAAGAAGGGGGAGCAGCTGGCTCCAGTAACTATGACTCTCTTAAGGTAGCCAAATGCCTCGTCATCCGGCTACGTACATTTGCTAACTCGAGAGACTCGTAGTGGGAGTAACAGTGACGACGTTAACGTGGGCATATAGTGGCACATCGGGTCCGTAGGACAGGCCATAGCAAGAATGATGGAGAGAAAGGGCTTAGAAAAGATGGAGCAGCAGGCATGATTACTATGACTCTCTTAAGGTAGCCAAATGCCTCGTCACCATGTGATATTTTTTTTGAAAACTCGAGGATATCTTCGTTAAGGTAGCTCGGACAACGTTAAGGTTTACATGTAGTGGCATATTGCTCCTGCAGGACGGACCACAGTAATAATTAAAGAAAGGAAAGATACAATGAACGTCGAGCAGGTGGCAGCAGTAACTATAACTCTCTTAAGGTAGCCAAATGCCTCGTCACTCGCCGAAATTTATTTGAAAACTCGAGGATATCGTCGTTGAAGTAACTCAGACAACGGTAACATGGACAGGTGGTGGCATATCGCTTCTGTAGGACTAACCACAGTACGAATTAAAGAGAGGAAAGATTCAAAGAAGGGGGAGCAGCTGGCTCCAGTAATTATGACTCTCTTAAGGTAGCCAAATGCCTCGTCATCCGGCTACGTACATTTGCTAACTCGAGAGACTCGTAGTGGGAGTAACAGTGACGACGTTAACGTGGGCATATAGTGGCACATCGGGTCCGTAGGACAGGCCATAGCAAGAATGATGGAGAGAAAGGGCTTAGAATAGATGGAGCAGCAGGCAGGATTACTATGACTCTCTTAAGGTGGCCAAATGCCTCGTCACCATGTGATATTTTTTTTTGACAACTCGAGGATATCTTCGTTAAGGTAGCTCGGACAACGTTAAGGTTTACATGTAGTGGCATATTGCTCCTGCAGGACTGACCACAGTAATAATTAAACAGTGGAAAGATACAAAGTACGTCGAGCTGCTGGCAGCAGTAACTATGACTCTCTTAAGGTAGCCAAACGCCTCGTCACTCGGTGAAACTTATTTGAAAACTCGAGGAAATCGTCGTTGAAGTAACTCAGACAACGGTAACATGGACAGGTGGTGGCATATCGCTTCTGCAGAACTAACCACAGTACGAACTAAAGAGAGGAAAGATTCAAAGAAGGGGGAGCAGCTGGCTGCAGTAACTACGACTCTCTAAAGGTAGGCAAATGCCTCGTCATCCGACGAGGTACATTTGGTAATTTGAAAGACTCGTAGTGGGAGTAACAGTGACGACGCTAACGTGGGCATATAGTAGCACATCGGGTCCGTAGGACAGGCCATAGCAAGAAATGATAGAGAGAAAGGGCTTAGAAATGTGGGAGCAGCAGGCAGGAGTACTATGACTCTCTTATGGTAGCCAAATTCCTCGGCTCCATGTGATATTTTTTTTGAAAACTCGAGGATATCTTCGTTAAGGTAGCTCGGACAACGTTAAGGTTTACGTGTAGTGGCATATTGCTCGTGCACGACTGACCACAGTAATAATTAAAGAGTGGAAAGATACAAAGTACGTCGAGCAGCTGGCAGCAGTAACTATGACTCTCTTAAGGTAGCCAAACGCCTCGTCACTCGGCGAAATTTATTTGAAAACTCGAGGAAATCGTCGTTGAAGTAACTCAGACAACGGTAACATGGACAGGTGGTGGCGCATCGCTTCTGCAGGACTAACCACAGTACGAATTAAAGAGAGGTAAGGTTCAAAGAAGGGGGAGCAGGTGGCTCCAGTAACTATGACTCTCTTAAGGTAGCCAAATGCCTCGTCATCCGGCTACGTAGATTTGCTAACTCGAGAGACTCGTAGTGGGAGTAACAGTGACGACGTTAACGTGAGCATATAATGGCACATCGGGTCCGTAGGACAGGCCATAGCAAGAATGATGGAGAGAAAGGGCTTAGAATAGATGGAGCAGCAGGCAGGATTACTATGACTCTCTTAAGGTAGCCAAATGCCTCGTCACCATGTGATATTTTTTTTTGACAACTCGAGGATATCTTCGTTAAGGTAGCTCGGACAACGTTACGTTTTACATGTAGTGGCATATTGCTCCTGCAGGACTGACCACAGTAATAATTAAAGAAAGGAAAGATACAATGAACGTCGAGCAGGTGGCAGCAGTAACTATAACTCTCTTAAGGTAGCCAAATGCCTCGTCACTCGGCGAAATTTATTTGAAAACTCGAGGATATCGTCGTTGAAGTAACTCAGACAACGGTAACATGGACAGGTGGTGGCATATCGCTTCTGCAGGACTAACCACAGTACGAATTAAAGAGAGGAAAGATTCAAAGAAGGGGGAGCAGCTGGCTGCAGTAACTACGACTCTCTAAATGTAGGCAAATGCCTCGTCATCCGACGAGGTACATTTGGTAATTTGAAAGACTCGTAGTGGGAGTAACAGTGACGACGCTAACGTGGGCATATAGTAGCACATCGGGTCCGTAGGACAGGCCATAGCAAGAAATGATAGAGAGAAAGGGCTTAGAAATGCCGGAGCAGCAGGCAGGAGTTCTATGACTCTCTTATGGTAGCCAAATTCCTCGTCTCCATGTGATATTTTTTTTGAAAACTCGAGGATATCTTCGTTAAGGTAGCTCGGACAACGTTAAGGTTTACGTGTAGTGGCATATTGCTCGTGCACGACTGACCACAGTAATAATTAAAGAGTGGAAAGATACAAAGTACGTCGAGCAGCTGGCAGCAGTAACTATGACTCTCTTAAGGTAGCCAAACGCCTCGACACTCGGCGAAATTTATTTGAAAACTCGAGGAAATCGTCGTTGAAGTAACTCAGACAACGGTAACATGGACAGGTGGTGGCACATCGCTTCTGCAGGACTAACCACAGTACGAATTAAAGAGAGGAAAGATTCAAAGAAGGGGGAGCAGCTGGCTCCAGTAACTATGACTCTCTTAAGGTAGCCAAATGCCTCGTCATCCGGCTACGTACATTTGCTAACTCGAGAGACTCGTAGTGGGAGTAACAGTGACGACGTTAACGTGGGCATATAGTGGCACATCGGGTCCGTAGGACAGGCCATAGCAAGAATGATGGAGAGAAAGGGCTTAGAAAAGATGGAGCAGCAGGCAGGATTACTATGACTCTCTTAAGGTAGCCAAATGCCTCGTCACCATGTGATATTTTTTTTGAAAACTCGAGGATATCTTCGTTAAGGTAGCTCGGACAACGTTAAGGTTTACATGTAGTGGCATATTGCTCCTGCAGGACGGACCACAGTAATAATTAAAGAAAGGAAAGATACAATGAACGTCGAGCAGGTGGCAGCAGTAACTATAACTCTCTTAAGGTAGCCAAATGCCTCGTCACTCGCCGAAATTTATTTGAAAACTCGAGGATATCGTCGTTGAAGTAACTCAGACAACGGTAACATGGACAGGTGGTGGCATATCCCTTCTGTAGGACTAACCACAGTACGAATTAAAGAGAGGAAAGATTCAAAGAAGGGGGAGCAGCTGGCTCCAGTAATTATGACCCTCTTAAGGTAGCCAAATGCCTCGTCATCCGGCTACGTACATTTGCTAACTCGAGAGACTCGTAGTGGGAGTAACAGTGACGACGTTAACGTGGGCATATAGTGGCACATCGGGTCCGTAGGACAGGCCATAGCAAGAATGATGGAGAGAAAGGGCTTAGAATAGATGGAGCAGCAGGCAGGATTACTATGACTCTCTTAAGGTAGCCAAATGCCTCGTCACCATGTGATATTTTTTTTTGACAACTCGAGGATATCTTCGTTAAGGTAGCTCGGACAACGTTAAGGTTTACATGTAGTGGCATATTGCTCCTGCAGGACTGACCACAGTAATAATTAAAGAGTGGAAAGATACAAAGTACGTCGAGCAGCTGGCAGCAGTAACTATGACTCTCTTAAGGTAGCCAAACGCCTCGTCACTCGGTGAAATTTATTTGAAAACTCGAGGAAATCGTCGTTGAAGTAACTCAGACAACGGTAACATGGACAGGTGGTGGCATATCGCTTCTGCAGGACTAACCACAGTACGAATTAAAGAGAGGAAAGATTCAAAGAAGGGGGAGCAGCTGGCTGCAGTAACTACGACTCTCTAAAGGTAGGCAAATGCCTCGTCATCCGACGAGGTACATTTGGTAATTTGAAAGACTCGTAGTGGGAGTAACAGTGACGACGCTAACGTGGGCATATAGTAGCACATCGGGTCCGTAGGACAGGCCATAGCAAGAAATGATAGAGAGAAAGGGCTTAGAAATGTGGGAGCAGCAGGCAGGAGTACTATGACTCTCTTATGGTAGCCAAATTCCTCGTCTCCATGTGATATTTTTTTTGAAAACTCGAGGATATCTTCGTTAAGGTAGCTCGGACAACGTTAAGGTTTACGTGTAGTGGCATATTGCTCGTGCACGACTGACCACAGTAATAATTAAAGAGTGGAAAGATACAAAGTACGTCGAGCAGCTGGCAGCAGTAACTATGACTCTCTTAAGGTAGCCAAACGCCTCGTCACTCGGCGAAATTTATTTGAAAACTCGAGGAAATCGTCGTTGAAGTAACTCAGACAACGGTAACATGGACAGGTGGTGGCACATCGCTTCTGCAGGACTAACCACAGTACGAATTAAAGAGAGGAAAGATTCAAAGAAGGGGGAGCAGCTGGCTCCAGTAACTATGACTCTCTTAAGGTAGCCAAATGCCTCGTCATCCGGCTACGTACATTTGCTAACTCGAGAGACTCGTAGTGGGAGTAACAGTGACGACGTTAACGTGGGCATATAGTGGCACATCGGTTCCGTAGGACAGGCCATAGCAAGAATGATGGAGAGAAAGGGCTTAGAATAGATGGAGCAGCAGGCAGGATTACTATGACTCTCTTAAGGTAGCCAAATGCCTCGTCACCATGTGATATTTTTTTTTGACAACTCGAGGATATCTTCGTTAAGGTAGCTCGGACAACGTTAAGGTTTACATGTAGCGGCATATTGCTCCTGCAGGACTGACCACAGTAATAATTAAAGAAAGGAAAGATACAATGAACGTCGAGCAGGTGGCAGCAGTAACTATAACTCCCTTAAGGTAGCCAAATGCCTCGTCACTTGGCGAAATTTATTTGAAAACTCGAGGATATCGTCGTTGAAGTAACTCAGACAACGGTAACATGGACAGGTGGTGGCATATCGCTTCTGTAGGACTAACCACAGTACGAATTAAAGAGAGGAAAGATTCAAAGAAGGGGGAGCAGCTGGCTCCAGTAACTATGACTCTCTTAAGGTAGCCAAATGCCTCGTCATCCGGCTACGTAGATTTGCTAACTCGAGAGACTCGTAGTGGGAGTAACAGTGACGACGTTAACGTGGGCATATAGTGGCACATCGGGTCCGTAGGACAGGCCATAGCAAGAATGATGGAGAGCAAGGGCTTAGAATAGATGGAGCAGCAGGCAGGATTACTATGACTCTCTTAAGGTAGCCAAATGCCTCGTCACCATGTGATATTTTTTTTTGACAACTCGAGGATATCTTCGTTAAGGTAGCTCGGACAACGTTACGTTTTACATGTAGTGGCATATTGCTCCTGCAGGACTGACCACAGTAATAATTAAAGAAAGGAAAGATACAATGAACGTCGAGCAGGTGGCAGCAGTAACTATAACTCTCTTAAGGTAGCCAAATGCCTCGTCACTCGGCGAAATTTATTTGAAAACTCGAGGATATCGTCGTTGAAGTAACTCAGACAACGGTAACATGGACAGGTGGTGGCATATCGCTTCTGTAGGGCTAACCACAGTACAAATTAAAGAGAGGAAAGATTCAAAGAAGGGGGAGCAGCTGGCTCCAGTAACTATGACTCTCTTAAGGTAGCCAAATGCCTCGTCATCCGGCTACGTACGTTTGCTAACTCGAGAGACTCGTAGTGGGAGTAACAGTGACGACGTTAATGTGGGCATATAGTGGCACATCGGGTCCGTAGGACAGGCCATACCAAGAGATGATAGAGAGAAAGGGCTTAGAAAAGTGGGAGCAGCAGGCAGGAGTACTATGACTCTCTTATGGTAGCGAAATTCCTGGTCACCATTTGAAATTTTTTTTTGAAAACTCGAGGATATCTTCGTTAAGGTAGCTCAGACAACGTTAAGGTTTACATGTAGTGGCATATTGCTCCTGCAGGACGGACCACTGTAATAATTAAAGAAAGGAAAGATACAATGAACGTCGAGCAGGTGGCAGCAGTAACTATAACTCTCTTAAGGTAGCCAAATGCCTCGTCACCATGTGATATTTTTTTTTGACAACTCGAGGATATCTTCGTTAAGGTAGCTCGGACAACGTTAAGGTTTACATGTAGTGGCATATTGCTCCTGCAGGACTGACCACAGTAATAATTAAAGAGTTGAAAGATACAAAGTACGTCGAGCAGCTGGCAGCAGTAACTATGACTCTCTTAAGGTAGCCAAACGCCTTGTCACTCGGTGAAATTTATTTGAAAACTCGAGGAAATCGTCGTTGAAGTAACTCAGACAACGGTAACATGGACAGGTGGTGGCATATCGCTTCTGCAGGACTAACCACAGTACGAATTAAAGAGAGGAAAGATTCAAAGAAGGGGGAGCAGCTGGCTGCAGTAACTACGACTCTCTAAAGGTAGGCAAATGCCTCGTCATCCGACGAGGTACATTTGGTAATTTGAAAGACTCGTAGTGGGAGTAACAGTGACGACGCTAACGTGGGCATATAGTAGCACATCGGGTCCGTAGGACAGGCCATAGCAAGAAATGATAGAGAGAAAGGGCTTAGAAATGTGGGAGCAGCAGGCAGGAGTACTACGACTCTCTTATGGTAGCCAAATTCCTCGTCTCCATGTGATATTTTTTTTGAAAACTCGAGGATATCTTCGTTAAGGTAGCTCGGACAACGTTAAGGTTTACGTGTAGTGGCATATTGCTCGTGCACGACTGACCACAGTAATAATTAAAGAGTGGAAAGATACAAAGTACGTCGAGCAGCTGGCAGCAGTAACTATGACTCTCTTAAGGTAGCCAAACGCCTCGTCACTCGGCGAAATTTATTTGAAAACTCGAGGAAATCGTCGTTGAAGTAACTCAGACAACGGTAACATGGACAGGTGGTGGCACATCGCTTCTGCAGGACTAACCACAGTACGAATTAAAGAGAGGAAAGATTCAAAGAAGGGGGAGCAGCTGGCTCCAGTAACTATGACTCTCTTAAGGTAGCCAAATGCCTCGTCATCCGGCTACGTACATTTGCTAACTCGAGAGACTCGTAGTGGGAGTAACAGTGACGACGTTAACGTGGGCATATAGTAGCACATCGGGTCCGTAGGACAGGCCATAGCAAGAAATGATAGAGAGAAAGGGCTTAGAAATGTGGGAGCAGCAGGCAGGAGTACTATGACTCTCTTATGGTAGCCAAATTCCTCGTCTCCATGTGATATTTTTTTTGAAAACTCGAGGATATCTTCGTTAAGGTAGCTCGGACAACGTTAAGGTTTACGTGTAGTGGCATATTGCTCGTGCACGACTGACCACAGTAATAATTACAGAGTGGAAAGATACAAAGTACGTCGAGCAGCTGGCAGCAGTAACTATGACTCCCTTAAGGTAGCCAAACGCCTCGTCACTCGGCGAAATTTATTTGAAAACTCGAGGAAATCGTCGTTGAAGTAACTCAGACAACGGTAACATGGACAGGTGGTGGCACATCGCTTCTGCAGGACTAACCACAGTACGAATTAAAGAGAGGAAAGATTCAAAGAAGGGGGAGCAGCTGGCTCCAGTAACTATGACTCTCTTAAGGTAGCCAAATGCCTCGTCATCCGGCTACGTACGTTTGCTAACTCGAGAGACTCGTAGTGGGAGTAACAGTGACGACGTTAATGTGGGCATATAGTGGCACATCGGGTCCGTAGGACAGGCCATACCAAGAGATGATAGAGAGAAAGGGCTTAGAAAAGTGGGAGCAGCAGGCAGGAGTACTATGACTCTCTTATGGTAGCGAAATTCCTGGTCACCATTTGAAATTTTTTTTTGAAAACTCGAGGATATCTTCGTTAAGGTAGCTCAGACAACGTTAAGGTTTACATGTAGTGGCATATTGCTCCTGCAGGACGGACCACTGTAATAATTAAAGAAAGGAAAGATACAATGAACGTCGAGCAGGTGGCAGCAGTAACTATAACTCTCTTAAGGTAGCCAAATGCCTCGTCACCATGTGATATTTTTTTTTGACAACTCGAGGATATCTTCGTTAAGGTAGCTCGGACAACGTTAAGGTTTACATGTAGTGGCATATTGCTCCTGCAGGACTGACCACAGTAATAATTAAAGAGTTGAAAGATACAAAGTACGTCGAGCAGCTGGCAGCAGTAACTATGACTCTCTTAAGGTAGCCAAACGCCTTGTCACTCGGTGAAATTTATTTGAAAACTCGAGGAAATCGTCGTTGAAGTAACTCAGACAACGGTAACATGGACAGGTGGTGGCATATCGCTTCTGCAGGACTAACCACAGTACGAATTAAAGAGAGGAAAGATTCAAAGAAGGGGGAGCAGCTGGCTGCAGTAACTACGACTCTCTAAAGGTAGGCAAATGCCTCGTCATCCGACGAGGTACATTTGGTAATTTGAAAGACTCGTAGTGGGAGTAACAGTGACGACGCTAACGTGGGCATATAGTAGCACATCGGGTCCGTAGGACAGGCCATAGCAAGAAATGATAGAGAGAAAGGGCTTAGAAATGTGGGAGCAGCAGGCAGGAGTACTACGACTCTCTTATGGTAGCCAAATTCCTCGTCTCCATGTGATATTTTTTTTGAAAACTCGAGGATATCTTCGTTAAGGTAGCTCGGACAACGTTAAGGTTTACGTGTAGTGGCATATTGCTCGTGCACGACTGACCACAGTAATAATTAAAGAGTGGAAAGATACAAAGTACGTCGAGCAGCTGGCAGCAGTAACTATGACTCTCTTAAGGTAGCCAAACGCCTCGTCACTCGGCGAAATTTATTTGAAAACTCGAGGAAATCGTCGTTGAAGTAACTCAGACAACGGTAACATGGACAGGTGGTGGCACATCGCTTCTGCAGGACTAACCACAGTACGAATTAAAGAGAGGAAAGATTCAAAGAAGGGGGAGCAGCTGGCTCCAGTAACTATGACTCTCTTAAGGTAGCCAAATGCCTCGTCATCCGGCTACGTACATTTGCTAACTCGAGAGACTCGTAGTGGGAGTAACAGTGACGACGTTAACGTGGGCATATAGTAGCACATCGGGTCCGTAGGACAGGCCATAGCAAGAAATGATAGAGAGAAAGGGCTTAGAAATGTGGGAGCAGCAGGCAGGAGTACTATGACTCTCTTATGGTAGCCAAATTCCTCGTCTCCATGTGATATTTTTTTTGAAAACTCGAGGATATCTTCGTTAAGGTAGCTCGGACAACGTTAAGGTTTACGTGTAGTGGCATATTGCTCGTGCACGACTGACCACAGTAATAATTACAGAGTGGAAAGATACAAAGTACGTCGAGCAGCTGGCAGCAGTAACTATGACTCCCTTAAGGTAGCCAAACGCCTCGTCACTCGGCGAAATTTATTTGAAAACTCGAGGAAATCGTCGTTGAAGTAACTCAGACAACGGTAACATGGACAGGTGGTGGCACATCGCTTCTGCAGGACTAACCACAGTACGAATTAAAGAGAGGAAAGATTCAAAGAAGGGGGAGCAGCTGGCTCCAGTAACTATGACTCTCTTAAGATAGCCAAATGCCTCGTCATCCGGCTACGTACATTTGCTAACTCGAGAGACTCGTAGTGGGAGTAACAGTGACGACGTTAACGTGGGCATATAGTGGCACATCGGGTCCGTAGGACAGGCCATAGCAAGAATGATGGAGAGAAAGGGCTTAGAATAGATGGAGCAGCAGGCAGGATTACTATGACTCTCTTAAGGTAGCCAAATGCCTCGTCACCATGTGATATTTTTTTTTGACAACTCGAGGATATCTTCGTTAAGGTAGCTCGGACAACGTTAAGGTTTACATGTAGTGGCATATTGCTCCTGCAGGACTGACCACAGTAATAATTAAAGAGTGGAAAGATACAAAGTACGTCGAGCAGCTGGCAGCAGTAACTATGACTCTCTTAAGGTAGCCAAACGCCTCGTCACTCGGTGAAATTTATTTGAAAACTCGAGGAAATCGTCGTTGAAGTAACTCAGACAACGGTAACATGGACAGGTGGTGGCATATCGCTTCTGCAGGACTGACCACAGTAATAAGTAAAGAAAGGAAAGATACAATGAACGTCGAGCAGGTGGCAGCAGTAACTATAACTCTCTTAAGGTAGCCAAATGCCTCGTCACTAGGCGAAATTTATTTGAAAACTCGAGGATATCGTAGTTGAAGTAACTCAGACAACGGTAACATGGACAGGTGGTGGCATATCGCTTCTGCAGGACTAACCACAGTACGAATTAAAGAGAGGAAAGATTCAAAGAAGGGGGAGCAGCTGGCTCCAGTTACTATGACTCTCTTAAGGTAGCCAAATGCCTCGTCATCCGGCTACGTACATTTGCTAACTCGAGAGACCCATAGTGGGAGTAACAGTGACGACGTTAACGTGGGCATATAGTATCACATCGGGTCCGTAGGACAGGCCATAGCAAGAATGATGGAGAGAAAGGGCTTAGAAAAGATGGAGCAGCAGGCAGGATTACTATGACTCTGTTAAGGTAGCCAAATGCCTCGTCACCATGTGATATTTTTTTTGAAAACTCGAGGATATCTCGTTAAGGTAGCTCGGACAACGTTAAGGTTTACATGTAGTGGCATATTGCTCCTGCAGGACTGACCACAGTAATAATTAAAGAGTGGAAAGATACAAAGTACGTCGAGCAGCTGGCAGCTGTAACTATGACTCTCTTAAGGTAGCCAAACGCCTCGTCACTCGGCGAAATTTATTTGAAATCTCGAGGAAATCGTCGTTGAAGTAACTCAGACAACGGTAACATGGACAGGTGGTGGCATATCGCTTCTGCAGGACTAACCACAGTTCGAATTAAAGAGAGGAAAGATTCAAAGAAGGGGGTGCAGCTGGCTCCAGTAACTATGACTCTCTTAAGGTAGCCAAATGCCTCGTCATCCGGCTACGTACATTTGCTAACTCGAGAGACTCGTAGTGGGAGTAACAGTGACGACGTTAACGTGGGCATATAGTGGCACATCGGGTCCGTAGGACAGGCCATAGCAAGAAATGATAGAGAGAAAGGGCTTAGGAAAGTGGGAGCAGCAGGCAGGAGTACTATGACTCACTTATGGTAGCGAAATTCCTCGTCACCATGTGAAATTTTTTTTTGAAAACTCGAGGATATCTTCGTTAAGGTAGCTCGGACAACGTTAAGGTTTACATGTAGTGGCATATTGCTCCTGGAGGACTGACCACAGTAATAATTAAAGAGTGGAAAGATACAAAGTACGTCGAGCAGCTGGCAGCTGTAACTATGACTCTCTTAAGGTAGCCAAACGCCTCGTCACTCGCGAAATTTATTTGAAAACTCGAGGAAATCGTCGTTGAAGTAACTCAGACAACGGTAACATGGACAGGTGGTGGCATATCGCTTCTGTAGGACTAACCACAGTACGAATTAAAGAGAGGAAAGATTCAATGAAGGGGGAGCAGCTGGCTCCAGTAATTATGACTCTCTTAAGGTAGCCAAATGCCTCGTCATCCGGCTACGTACATTTGCTAACTCGAGAGACTCGTAGTGGGAGTAACAGTGACGACGATAACGTGGGCATATAGTGGCACATCGGGTCCGTAGGACAGGCCATAGCAAGAATGATGGAGAGAAAGGGCTTAGAATAGATGGAGCAGCAGGCAGGATTACTATGACTCTCTTAAGGTAGCCAAATGCCTCGTCACCATGTGATATTTTTTTTTGACAACTCGAGGATATCTTCGTTAAGGTAGCTCGGACAACGTTAAGGTTTACATGTAGTGGCATATTGCTCCTGCAGGACTGACCACAGTAATAATTAAAGAGTGGAAAGATACAAAGTACGTCGAGCAGCTGGCAGCAGTAACTATGACTCTCTTAAGGTAGCCAAACGCCTCGTCACTCGGTGAAATTTATTTGAAAACTCGAGGAAATCGTCGTTGAAGTAACTCAGACAACGGTAACATGGACAGGTGGTGGCATATCGCTTCTGCAGGACTGACCACAGTAATAAGTAAAGAAAGGAAAGATACAATGAACGTCGAGCAGGTGGCAGCAGTAACTATAACTCTCTTAAGGTAGCCAAATGCCTCGTCACTAGGCGAAATTTATTTGAAAACTCGAGGATATCGTAGTTGAAGTAACTCAGACAACGGTAACATGGACAGGTGGTGGCATATCGCTTCTGCAGGACTAACCACAGTACGAATTAAAGAGAGGAAAGATTCAAAGAAGGGGGAGCAGCTGGCTCCAGTAACTATGACTCTCTTAAGGTAGCCAAATGCCTCGTCATCCGGCTACGTACATTTGCTAACTCGAGAGACTCGTAGTGGGAGTAACAGTGACGACGTTAACGTGGGCATATAGTATCACATCGGGTCCGTAGGACAGGCCATAGCAAGAATGATGGAGAGAAAGGGCTTAGAAAAGATGGAGCAGCAGGCAGGATTACTATGACTCTGTTAAGGTAGCCAAATGCCTCGTCACCATGTGATATTTTTTTTGAAAACTCGAGGATATCTCGTTAAGGTAGCTCGGACAACGTTAAGGTTTACATGTAGTGGCATATTGCTCCTGCAGGACTGACCACAGTAATAATTAAAGAGTGGAAAGATACAAAGTACGTCGAGCAGCTGGCAGCTGTAACTATGACTCTCTTAAGGTAGCCAAACGCCTCGTCACTCGGCGAAATTTATTTGAAAACTCGAGGAAATCGTCGTTGAAGTAACTCAGACAACGGTAACATGGACAGGTGGTGGCATATCGCTTCTGCAGGACTAACCACAGTTCGAATTAAAGAGAGGAAAGATTCAAAGAAGGGGGTGCAGCTGGCTCCAGTAACTATGACTCTCTTAAGGTAGCCAAATGCCTCGTCATCCGGCTACGTACATTTGCTAACTCGAGAGACTCGTAGTGGGAGTAACAGTGACGACGTTAACGTGGGCATATAGTGGCACATCGGGTCCGTAGGACAGGCCATAGCAAGAAATGATAGAGAGAAAGGGATTAGAAAAGTGGGAGCAGCAGGCAGGAGTACTATGACTCTCTTATGGTAGCGAAATTCCTCGTCACCATGTGAAATTTTTTTTTGAAAACTCGAGGATATCTTCGTCAAGGTAGCTCGGACAACGTTAAGGTTTACATGTAGTGGCATATTGCTCCTGCAGGACTGACCACAGTAATAATTAAAGAGTGGAAAGATACAAAGTACGTCGAGCAGCTGGCAGCTGTAACTATGACTCTCTTAAGGTAGCCAAACGCCTCGTCACTCGCGAAATTTATTTGAAAACTCGAGGAAATCGTCGTTGAAGTAACTCAGACAACGGTAACATGGACAGGTGGTGGCATATCGCTTCTGTAGGACTAACCACAGTACGAATTAAAGAGAGGAAAGATTCAAAGAAGGGGGAGCAGCTGGCTCCAGTAATTATGACTCTCTTAAGGTAGCCAAATGCCTCGTCATCCGGCTACGTACATTTGCTAACTCGAGAGACTCGTAGTGGGAGTAACAGTGACGACGTTAACGTGGGCATATAGTGGCACATCGGGTCCGTAGGACAGGCCATAGCAAGAATGATGGAGAGAAAGGGCTTAGAATAGATGGAGCAGCAGGCAGGATTACTATGACTCTCTTAAGGTAGCCAAATGCCTCGTCACCATGTGATATTTTTTTTTGACAACTCGAGTATATCTTCGTTAAGGTAGCTCGGACAACGTTAAGGTTTACATGTAGTGGCATATTGCTCCTGCAGGACTGACCACAGTAATAATTAAAGAGTGGAAAGATACAAAGTACGTCGAGCAGCTGGCAGCAGTAACTATGACTCTCTTAAGGTAGCCAAACGCCTCGTCACTCGGTGAAATTTATTTGAAAACTCGAGGAAATCGTCGTTGAAGTAACTCAGACAACGGTAACATGGACAGGTGGTGGCATATCGCTTCTGCAGGACTGACCACAGGAATAAGTAAAGAAAGGAAAGATACAATGAACGTCGAGCAGGTGGCAGCAGCAACTATAACTCTCTTAAGGTAGCCAAATGCCTCGTCACTAGGCGAAATTTATTTGAAAACTCGAGGATATCGTCGTTGAAGTAACTCAGACAACGGTAACATGGACAGGTGGTGGCATATCGCTTCTGCAGGACTAACCACAGTACGAATTAAAGAGAGGAAAGATTCAAAGAAGGGGGAGCAGCTGGCTGCAGTAACTACGACTCTCTAAAGGTAGGCAAATGCCTCGTCATTCGACGAGGTACATTTGGTAATTTGAAAGACTCGTAGAGGGAGTAACAGTGACGACGCTAACGTGGGCATATAGTAGCACATCGGGTCCGTAGGACAGGCCATAGCAAGAAATGATAGAGAGAAAGGGCTTAGAAATGTGGGAGCAGCAGGCAGGAGTACTATGACTCTCTTATGGTAGCCAAATTCCTCGTCTCCATGTGATATTTTTTTTGAAAACTCGAGGATATCTTCGTTAAGGTAGCTCGGACAACGTTAAGGTTTACATGTAGTGGCATATTGCTCCTGCAGGACTGACCACAGTAATAATTAAAGAGTGGAAAGATACAAAGTACGTCGAGCAGCTGGCAGCTGTAACTATGACTCTCTTAAGGTAGCCAAACGCCTCGTCACTCGGCGAAATTTATTTGAAAACTCGAGGAAATCGTCGTTGAAGTAACTCAGACAACGGTAACATGGACAGGTGGTGGCATATCGCTTCTGCAGGACTAACCACAGTTCGAATTAAAGAGAGGAAAGATTCAAAGAAGGGGGTGCAGCTGGCTCCAGTAACTATGACTCTCTTAACGCAGCCAAATGCCTCGTCATCCGGCTACGTACATTTGCTAACTCGAGAGACTCGTAGTGGGAGTAACAGTGACGACGTTAACGTGGGCATATAGTGGCACATCGGGTCCGTAGGACAGGCCATAGCAAGAAATGATAGAGAGAAAGGGCTTAGAAAAGTGGGAGAAGCAGGCAGGAGTACTATGACTCTCTTATGGTAGCGAAATTCCTCGTCACCATGTGAAATTTTTTTTTGAAAACTCGAGGATATCTTCGTTAAGGTAGTTCGGACAACGTTAAGGTTTACATGTAGTGGCATATTGCTCCTGCAGGACTGACCACAGTAATAATTAAAGAGTGGAAAGATACAAAGTACGTCGAGCAGCTGGCAGCTGTAACTATGACTCTCTTAAGGTAGCCAAACGCCTCGTCACTCGCGAAATTTATTTGAAAACTCGAGGAAATCGTCGTTGAAGTAACTCAGACAACGGTAACATGGACAGGTGGTGGCATATCGCTTCTGCAGGACTAACCACAGTACGAATTAAAGATAGGAAAGAATCAAAGAAGGGGGAGCAGCTGGCTCCAGTAACTATGACTCTCTTAAGGTAGCCAAATGCCTCGTCATCCGACGAGGTACATTTGGTAACTCGAGAGACTCGTAGTGGGAGTAACAGTGACGACGTTAACGTGGGCATATAGTGGCACATCGGGTCCGTAAGACAGGCCACAGCAAGAGTGATAGAGAGAAAGGGCTTAGAAAAGATGGAGCAGCAGGCAGGATTACTAAGACTCCCTTAAGGTAGCCAAATGCCTCGTCACCATGTGATATTTTGTTTTGACAACTCGAGGATATCTTCGTTAAGGTAGCTCGGACAACGTTAAGGTTTACGTGTAGTGGCATATTGCTCCTGCAGGACTGACCACAGTAATAATTAAAGAGTGGAAAGATACAAAGTACGTCGAGCAGCTGGCAGCAGTAACTATGACTCTCTTAAGGTAGCCAAACGCCTCGTCACTCGGCGAAATTTATTTGAAAACTCGAGGAAATCGTCGTTGAAGTAACTCAGACAACGGTAACATGGACAGGTGGTGGCATATCGCTTCTGCAGGACTGACCACAGTAATAAGTAAAGAAAGGAAAGATACAATGAACGTCGAGCAGGTGGCAGCAGTAACTATAACTCTCTTAAGGTAGCCAAATGCCTCGTCACTAGGCGAAATTTATTTGAAAACTCGAGGATATCGTCGTAGAAGTAACTCAGACAACGGTAACATGGACAGGTGGTGGCATATCGCTTCTGCAGGACTAACCACAGTACGAATTAAAGAGAGGAAAGATTCAAAGAAGGGGGAGCAGCTGGCTGCAGTAACTACGACTCTCTAAAGGTAGGCAAATGCCTCGTCATCCGACGAGGTACATTTGGTAATTTGAAAGACTCGTACTGGGAGTAACAGTGACGACGCTAACGTGGGCATATAGTAGCACATCGGGTCCGTAGGACAGGCCATAGCAAGAAATGATAGAGAGAAAGGGCTTAGAAATGTGGGAGCAGCAGGCAGGAGTACTATGACTCTCTTATGGTAGCGAAATTCCTCGTCTCCATGTGATATTTTTTTTGAAAACTCGAGGATATCTTCGTTAAGGTAGCTCGGACAACGTTAAGGTTTACATGTAGTGGCATATTGCTCGTGCAGGACTGACCACAGTAATAATTAAAGAATGGAAAGATACAAAGTACGTCGAGCAGCTGGCAGCAGTAACTATGACTCTCTTAAGGTAGCCAAACGCCTCGTCACTCGGCGAAATTTATTTGAAAACTCGAGGAAATCGTCGTTGAAGTAACACAGACAACGGTAACATGGACAGGTGGTGGCATATCGCTTCTGCAGGACTAACCACAGTACGAATTAAAGAGAGGAAAGATTCAAAGAAGGGGGAGCAGCTGGCTTCAGTAACTATGACTCTCTTAAGGTAGCCAAATGCCTCGTCATCCGGCTACGTACATTTGCTAACTCGAGAGACTCGTAGTGGGAGTAACAGTGACGACGTTAACGTGGGCATATAGTGGCACATCGGGTCAGTAGGACAGGCCATAGCAAGAAATGATAGAGAAAAAGGGCTTAGAAAAGTGGGAGCAGCAGGCAGGAGTACTATGACTCTCTTATGGTAGCGAAATTCCTCGTCACCATGTGAAATTTTTTTTTGAAAACTCGAGGATATCTTCGTTAAGGTAGCTCAGACAACGTTAAGGTTTACATGTAGTGGCATATTGCTCCTGCAGGACTGACCACAGTAATAATTAAAGAATGGAAAGAAACAATGAACGTCGAGCAGGTGGCAGCAGTAACTATAACTCTCTTAAGGTAGCCAAATGCCTCGTCACTAGGCGAAATTTATTTGAAAACTCGAGGATATCGTCGTTGAAGTAACTCAGACAACGGTAACATGGACAGGTGGTGGCATATCGCTTCTGCAGGACTAACCACAGTACGAATTAAAGAGAGGAAAGATTCAAAGAAGGGGGAGCAGCTGGCTGCAGTAACTACGACTCTCTAAAGGTAGGCAAATGCCTCGTCATCCGACGAGGTACATTTGGTAATTTGAAAGACTCGTACTGGGAGTAACAGTGACGACGCTAACGTGGGCATATAGTAGCACATCGGGTCCGTAGGACAGGCCATAGCAAGAAATGATAGAGAGAAAGGGCTTAGAAATGTGGGAGCAGCAGGCAGGAGTACTATGACTCTCTTATGGTAGCGAAATTCCTCGTCTCCATGTGATATTTTTTTTGAAAACTCGAGGATATCTTCGTTAAGGTAGCTCGGACAACTATAAGGTTTACATGTAGTGGCATATTGCTCGTGCAGGACTGACCACAGTAATAATTAAACAGTGGAAAGATACAAAGTACGTCCAGCAGCTGGCAGCAGTAACTATGACTCTCTTAAGGTAGCCAAACGCCTCGTCACTTGGCGAAATTTATTTGAAAACTCGAGGAAATCGTCGTTGAAGTAACTCAGACAACGGTAACATGGACAGGTGGTGGAATATCGCTTCTGCAGGACTAACCACAGTACGAATTAAAGAGAGGAAAGATTCAAAGAAGGGGGAGCAGCTGGCTGCAGTAACTATGACTCTCTTAAGGTAGCCAAATGCCTCGTCATCCGGCTACGTACATTTGCTAACTCGAGAGACTCGTAGTGGGAGTAACAGTGACGACGTTAACGTGGGCATATAGTGGCACATCGGGTCAGTAGGACAGGCCATAGCAAGAAATGATAGAGAAAAAGGGCTTAGAAAAGTGGGAGCAGCAGGCAGGAGTACTATGACTCTCTTATGGTAGCGAAATTCCTCGTCACCATGTGAAATTTTTTTTTGAAAACTCGAGGATATCTTCGTTAAGGTAGCTCAGACAACGTTAAGGTTTACATGTAGTGGCGTATTGCTCCTGCAGGACTGACCACAGTAATAAGTAAAGAATGGAAAGAAACAATGAACGTCGAGCAGGTGGCAGCAGTAACTATAACTCTCTTAAGGTAGCCAAATGCCTCGTCACCATGTGATATTTTTTTTTGACAACTCGAGTATATCTTCGTTAAGGTAGCTCGGACAACGTTAAGGTTTACATGTAGTGGCATATTGCTCCTGCAGGACTGACCACAGTAATAATTAAAGAGTGGAAAGATACAAAGTACGTCGAGCAGCTGGCAGCAGTAACTATGACTCTCTTAAGGTAGCCAAACGCCTCGTCACTCGGTGAAATTTATTTGAAAACTCGAGGAAATCGTCGTTGAAGTAACTCAGACAACGGTAACATGGACAGGTGGTGGCATATCGCTTCTGCAGGACTGACCACAGGAATGAGTAAAGAAAGGAAAGATACAATGAACGTCGAGCAGGTGGCAGCAGCAACTATAACTCTCTTAAGGTAGCCAAATGCCTCGTCACTAGGCGAAATTTATTTGAAAACTCGAGGATATCGTCGTTGAAGTAACTCAGACAACGGTAACATGGACAGGTGGTGGCATATCGCTTCTGCAGGACTAACCACAGTACGAATTAAAGAGAGGAAAGATTCAAAGAAGGGGGAGCAGCTGGCTGCAGTAACTACGACTCTCTAAAGGTAGGCAAATGCCTCGTCATCCGACGAGGTACATTTGGTAATTTGAAAGACTCGTAGAGGGAGTAACAGTGACGACGCTAACGTGGGCATATAGTAGCACATCGGGTCCGTAGGACAGGCCATAGCAAGAAATGATAGAGAGAAAGGGCTTAGAAATGTGGGAGCAGCAGGCAGGAGTACTATGACTCTCTTATGGTAGCCAAATTCCTCGTCTCCATGTGATATTTTTTTTGAAAACTCGAGGATATCTTCGTTAAGGTAGCTCGGACAACGTTAAGGTTTACATGTAGTGGCATATTGCTCCTGCAGGACTGACCACAGTAATAATTAAAGAGTGGAAAGATACAAAGTACGTCGAGCAGCTGGCAGCTGTAACTATGACTCTCTTAAGGTAGCCAAACGCCTCGTCACTCGGCGAAATTTATTTGAAAACTCGAGGAAATCGTCGTTGAAGTAACTCAGACAACGGTAACATGGACAGGTGGTGGCATATCGCTTCTGCAGGACTAACCACAGTTCGAATTAAAGAGAGGAAAGATTCAAAGAAGGGGGTGCAGCTGGCTCCAGTAACTATGACTCTCTTAACGCAGCCAAATGCCTCGTCATCCGGCTACGTACATTTGCTAACTCGAGAGACTCGTAGAGGGAGTAACAGTGACGACGTTAACGTGGGCATATAGTGGCACATCGGGTCCGTAGGACAGGCCATAGCAAGAAATGATAGAGAGAAAGGGCTTAGAAAAGTGGGAGAAGCAGGCAGGAGTACTATGACTCTCTTATGGTAGCGAAATTCCTCGTCACCATGTGAAATTTTTTTTTGAAAACTCGAGGATATCTTCGTTAAGGTAGTTCGGACAACGTTAAGGTTTACATGTAGTGGCATATTGCTCCTGCAGGACTGACCACAGTAATAATTAAAGAGTGGAAAGATACAAAGTACGTCGAGCAGCTGGCAGCTGTAACTATGACTCTCTTAAGGTAGCCAAACGCCTCGTCACTCGCGAAATTTATTTGAAAACTCGAGGAAATCGTCGTTGAAGTAACTCAGACAACGGTAACATGGACAGGTGGTGGCATATCGCTTCTGCAGGACTAACCACAGTACGAATTAAAGATAGGAAAGAATCAAAGAAGGGGGAGCAGCTGGCTCCAGTAACTATGACTCTCTTAAGGTAGCCAAATGCCTCGTCATCCGACGAGGTACATTTGGTAACTCGAGAGACTCGTAGTGGGAGTAACAGTGACGACGTTAACGTGGGCATATATTGGCACATCGGGTCCGTAAGACAGGCCACAGCAAGAGTGATAGAGAGAAAGGGCTTAGAAAAGATGGAGCAGCAGGCAGGATTACTAAGACTCCCTTAAGGTAGCCAAATGCCTCGTCACCATGTGATATTTTGTTTTGACAACTCGAGGATATCTTCGTTAAGGTAGCTCGGACAACGTTAAGGTTTACGTGTAGTGGCATATTGCTCCTGCAGGACTGACCACAGTAATAATTAAAGAGTGGAAAGATACAAAGTACGTCGAGCAGCTGGCAGCAGTAACTATGACTCTCTTAAGGTAGCCAAACGCCTCGTCACTCGGCGAAATTTATTTGAAAACTCGAGGAAATCGTCGTTGAAGTAACTCAGACAACGGTAACATGGACAGGTGGTGGCATATCGCTTCTGCAGGACTGACCACAGTAATAAGTAAAGAAAGGAAAGATACAATGAACGTCGAGCAGGTGGCAGCAGCAACTATAACTCTCTTAAGGTAGCCAAATGCCTCGTCACTAGGCGAAATTTATTTGAAAACTCGAGGATATCGTCGTTGAAGTAACTCAGACAACGGTAACATGGACAGGTGGTGGCATATCGCTTCTGCAGGACTAACCACAGTACGAATTAAAGAGAGGAAAGATTCAAAGAAGGGGGAGCAGCTGGCTGCAGTAACTACGACTCTCTAAAGGTAGGCAAATGCCTCGTCATCCGACGAGGTACATTTGGTAATTTGAAAGACTCGTAGAGGGAGTAACAGTGACGACGCTAACGTGGGCATATAGTAGCACATCGGGTCCGTAGGACAGGCCATAGCAAGAAATGATAGAGAGAAAGGGCTTAGAAATGTGGGAGCAGCAGGCAGGAGTACTATGACTCTCTTATGGTAGCCAAATTCCTCGTCTCCATGTGATATTTTTTTTGAAAACTCGAGGATATCTTCGTTAAGGTAGCTCGGACAACGTTAAGGTTTACATGTAGTGGCATATTGCTCCTGCAGGACTGACCACAGTAATAATTAAAGAGTGGAAAGATACAAAGTACGTCGAGCAGCTGGCAGCTGTAACTATGACTCTCTTAAGGTAGCCAAACGCCTCGTCACTCGGCGAAATTTATTTGAAAACTCGAGGAAATCGTCGTTGAAGTAACTCAGACAACGGTAACATGGACAGGTGGTGGCATATCGCTTCTGCAGGACTAACCACAGTTCGAATTAAAGAGAGGAAAGATTCAAAGAAGGGGGTGCAGCTGGCTCCAGTAACTATGACTCTCTTAACGCAGCCAAATGCCTCGTCATCCGGCTACGTACATTTGCTAACTCGAGAGACTCGTAGTGGGAGTAACAGTGACGACGTTAACGTGGGCATATAGTGGCACATCGGGTCCGTAGGACAGGCCATAGCAAGAAATGATAGAGAGAAAGGGCTTAGAAAAGTGGGAGAAGCAGGCAGGAGTACTATGACTCTCTTATGGTAGCGAAATTCCTCGTCACCATGTGAAATTTTTTTTTGAAAACTCGAGGATATCTTCGTTAAGGTAGTTCGGACAACGTTAAGGTTTACATGTAGTGGCATATTGCTCCTGCAGGACTGACCACAGTAATAATTAAAGAGTGGAAAGATACAAAGTACGTCGAGCAGCTGGCAGCTGTAACTATGACTCTCTTAAGGTAGCCAAACGCCTCGTCACTCGCGAAATTTATTTGAAAACTCGAGGAAATCGTCGTTGAAGTAACTCAGACAACGGTAACATGGACAGGTGGTGGCATATCGCTTCTGCAGGACTAACCACAGTACGAATTAAAGATAGGAAAGAATCAAAGAAGGGGGAGCAGCTGGCTCCAGTAACTATGACTCTCTTAAGGTAGCCAAATGCCTCGTCATCCGACGAGGTACATTTGGTAACTCGAGAGACTCGTAGTGGGAGTAACAGTGACGACGTTAACGTGGGCATATATTGGCACATCGGGTCCGTAAGACAGGCCACAGCAAGAGTGATAGAGAGAAAGGGCTTAGAAAAGATGGAGCAGCAGGCAGGATTACTAAGACTCCCTTAAGGTAGCCAAATGCCTCGTCACCATGTGATATTTTGTTTTGACAACTCGAGGATATCTTCGTTAAGGTAGCTCGGACAACGTTAAGGTTTACGTGTAGTGGCATATTGCTCCTGCAGGACTGACCACAGTAATAATTAAAGAGTGGAAAGATACAAAGTACGTCGAGCAGCTGGCAGCAGTAACTATGACTCTCTTAAGGTAGCCAAACGCCTCGTCACTCGGCGAAATTTATTTGAAAACTCGAGGAAATCGTCGTTGAAGTAACTCAGACAACGGTAACATGGACAGGTGGTGGCATATCGCTTCTGCAGGACTAACCACAGTACGAATTAAAGAGAGGAAAGATTCAAAGAAGGGGGAGCAGCTGGCTGCAGTAACTACGACTCTCTAAAGGTAGGCAAATGCCTCGTCATCCGACGAGGTACATTTGGTAATTTGAAAGACTCGTACTGGGAGTAACAGTGACGACGCTAACGTGGGCATATAGTAGCACATCGGGTCCGTAGGACAGGCCATAGCAAGAAATGATAGAGAGAAAGGGCTTAGAAATGTGGGAGCAGCAGGCAGGAGTACTATGACTCTCTTATGGTAGCGAAATTCCTCGTCTCCATGTGATATTTTTTTTGAAAACTCGAGGATATCTTCGTTAAGGTAGCTCGGACAACGTTAAGGTTTACATGTAGTGGCATATTGCTCGTGCAGGACTGACCACAGTAATAATTAAAGAATGGAAAGATACAAAGTACGTCGAGCAGCTGGCAGCAGTAACTATGACTCTCTTAAGGTAGCCAAACGCCTCGTCACTCGGCGAAATTTATTTGAAAACTCGAGGAAATCGTCGTTGAAGTAACACAGACAACGGTAACATGGACAGGTGGTGGCATATCGCTTCTGCAGGACTAACCACAGTACGAATTAAAGAGAGGAAAGATTCAAAGAAGGGGGAGCAGCTGGCTTCAGTAACTATGACTCTCTTAAGGTAGCCAAATGCCTCGTCATCCGGCTACGTACATTTGCTAACTCGAGAGACTCGTAGTGGGAGTAACAGTGACGACGTTAACGTGGGCATATAGTGGCACATCGGGTCAGTAGGACAGGCCATAGCAAGAAATGATAGAGAAAAAGGGCTTAGAAAAGTGGGAGCAGCAGGCAGGAGTACTATGACTCTCTTATGGTAGCGAAATTCCTCGTCACCATGTGAAATTTTTTTTTGAAAACTCGAGGATATCTTCGTTAAGGTAGCTCAGACAACGTTAAGGTTTACATGTAGTGGCATATTGCTCCTGCAGGACTGACCACAGTAATAATTAAAGAATGGAAAGAAACAATGAACGTCGAGCAGGTGGCAGCAGTAACTATAACTCTCTTAAGGTAGCCAAATGCCTCGTCACTAGGCGAAATTTATTTGAAAACTCGAGGATGTCGTCGTTGAAGTAACTCAGACAACGGTAACATGGACAGGTGGTGGCATATCGCTTCTGCAGGACTAACCACAGTACGAATTAAAGAGAGGAAAGATTCAAAGAAGGGGGAGCAGCTGGCTGCAGTAACTACGACTCTCTAAAGGTAGGCAAATGCCTCGTCATCCGACGAGGTACATTTGGTAATTTGAAAGACTCGTACTGGGAGTAACAGTGACGACGCTAACGTGGGCATATAGTAGCACATCGGGTCCGTAGGACAGGCCATAGCAAGAAATGATAGAGAGAAAGGGCTTAGAAATGTGGGAGCAGCAGGCAGGAGTACTATGACTCTCTTATGGTAGCGAAATTCCTCGTCTCCATGTGATATTTTTTTTGAAAACTCGAGGATATCTTCGTTAAGGTAGCTCGGACAACTATAAGGTTTACATGTAGTGGCATATTGCTCGTGCAGGACTGACCACAGTAATAATTAAACAGTGGAAAGATACAAAGTACGTCCAGCAGCTGGCAGCAGTAACTATGACTCTCTTAAGGTAGCCAAACGCCTCGTCACTTGGCGAAATTTATTTGAAAACTCGAGGAAATCGTCGTTGAAGTAACTCAGACAACGGTAACATGGACAGGTGGTGGAATATCGCTTCTGCAGGACTAACCACAGTACGAATTAAAGAGAGGAAAGATTCAAAGAAGGGGGAGCAGCTGGCTGCAGTAACTATGACTCTCTTAAGGTAGCCAAATGCCTCGTCATCCGGCTACGTACATTTGCTAACTCGAGAGACTCGTAGTGGGAGTAACAGTGACGACGTTAACGTGGGCATATAGTGGCACATCGGGTCAGTAGGACAGGCCATAGCAAGAAATGATAGAGAAAAAGGGCTTAGAAAAGTGGGAGCAGCAGGCAGGAGTACTATGACTCTCTTATGGTAGCGAAATTCCTCGTCACCATGTGAAATTTTTTTTTGAAAACTCGAGGATATCTTCGTTAAGGTAGCTCAGACAACGTTAAGGTTTACATGTAGTGGCGTATTGCTCCTGCAGGACTGACCACAGTAATAATTAAAGAATGGAAAGAAACAATGAACGTCGAGCAGGTGGCAGCAGTAACTATAACTCTCTTAAGGTAGCCAAATGCCTCGCCACTCGGCGAAATTTTTTGATAACTCGAGGATATCGTCGTTGAAGTAACTCAGACAACGGTAACATGGACAGGTGGTGGCATATCGCTTCTGTAGGACTAACCACAGTACGAATTAAAGAGAGGAAAGAATCAAAGAAGGGGGAGCAGCTGGCTCCAGTAACTATGACTCTCTGAAGGTAGCCAAATGCCTCGTCATCCGGATACGTACATTTGCTAACTCGAGAGACTCGTAGTGGGAGTAACAGTGACGACGTTAATGTGAGCATATAGTGGCACATCGGGTCCATAGGACAGGCCATAGCAAGAATGATGGAGAGAAAGAGCTTAGAATAGATGGAGCAGCAGGCAGGATTACTGTGACTCTCTTAAGGTAGCCAAATGCCTCGTCACTATTTGATATTTTTTTTTGACAACTCGAGGATATCTTCGTTAAGGTAGCTCGGACAATGTTAAGGTCTACATGTAGTGGCATATTGCTCCTGCAGGACTGACCACAGTAATAATTAAAGAGTGGAAAGATACAAAGTACGTCCAGCAGCTGGCAGCAGTAACTATGACTCTCTTAAGGTAGCCAAACGCCTCGTCACTTGGCGAAATTTATTTGAAAACTCGAGGAAATCGTCGTTGAAGTAACTCAGACAACGGTAACATGGACAGGTGGTGGAATATCGCTTCTGCAGGACTAACCACAGTACGAATTAAAGAGAGGAAAGATTCAAAGAAGGGGGAGCAGCTGGCTGCAGTAACTATGACTCTCTTAAGGTAGCCAAATGCCTCGTCATCCGGCTACGTACATTTGCTAACTCGAGAGACTCGTAGTGGGAGTAACAGTGACGACGTTAACGTGGGCATATAGTGGCACATCGGGTCAGTAGGACAGGCCATAGCAAGAAATGATAGAGAAAAAGGGCTTAGAAAAGTGGGAGCAGCAGGCAGGAGTACTATGACTCTCTTATGGTAGCGAAATTCCTCGTCACCATGTGAAATTTTTTTTTGAAAACTCGAGGATATCTTCGTTAAGGTAGCTCAGACAACGTTAAGGTTTACATGTAGTGGCATATTGCTGCTGCAGGACTGACCACAGTAATAATTAAAGAATGGAAAGAAACAATGAACGTCGAGCAGGTGGCAGCAGTAACTATAACTCTCTTAAGGTAGCCAAATGCCTCGCCACTCGGCGAAATTTTTTGATAACTCGAGGATATCGTCGTTGAAGTAACTCAGACAACGGTAACATGGACAGGTGGTGGCATATCGCTTCTGTAGGACTAACCACAGTACGAATTAAAGAGAGGAAAGATTCAAAGAAGGGGGAGCAGCTGGCTCCAGTAACTATGACTCTCTGAAGGTAGCCAAATGCCTCGTCATCCGGATACGTACATTTGCTAACTCGAGAGACTCGTAGTGGGAGTAACAGTGACGACGTTAATGTGAGCATATAGTGGCACATCGGGTCCGTAGGACAGGCCATAGCAAGAATGATGGAGAGAAAGGGCTTAGAATAGATGGAGCAGCAGGCAGGATTACTGTGACTCTCTTAAGGTAGCCAAATGCCTCGTCACTATTTGATATTTTTTTTTTGACAACTCGAGGATATCTTCGTTAAGGTAGCTCGGACAATGTTAAGGTCTACATGTAGTGGCATATTGCTCCTGCAGGACTGACCACAGTAATAATTAAAGAGTGGAAAGATACAAAGTACGTCCAGCAGCTGGCAGCAGTAACTATGACTCTCTTAAGGTAGCCAAACGCCTCGTCACTTGGCGAAATTTATTTGAAAACTCGAGGAAATCGTCGTTGAAGTAACTCAGACAACGGTAACATGGACAGGTGGTGGAATATCGCTTCTGCAGGACTAACCACAGTACGAATTAAAGAGAGGAAAGATTCAAAGAAGGGGGAGCAGCTGGCTGCAGTAACTATGACTCTCTTAAGGTAGCCAAATGCCTCGTCATCCGGCTACGTACATTTGCTAACTCGAGAGACTCGTAGTGGGAGTAACAGTGACGACGTTAACGTGGGCATATAGTGGCACATCGGGTCAGTAGGACAGGCCATAGCAAGAAATGATAGAGAAAAAGGGCTTAGAAAAGTGGGAGCAGCAGGCAGGAGTACTATGACTCTCTTATGGTAGCGAAATTCCTCGTCACCATGTGAAATTTTTTTTTGAAAACTCGAGGATATCTTCGTTAAGGTAGCTCAGACAACGTTAAGGTTTACATGTAGTGGCATATTGCTCCTGCAGGACTGACCACAGTAATAATTAAAGAATGGAAAGAAACAATGAACGTCGAGCAGGTGGCAGCAGTAACTATAACTCTCTTAAGGTAGCCAAATGCCTCGCCACTCGGCGAAATTTTTTGATAACTCGAGGATATCGTCGTTGAAGTAACTCAGACAACGGTAACATGGACAGGTGGTGGCATATGGCTTCTGTAGGACTAACCACAGTACGAATTAAAGAGAGGAAAGAATCAAAGAAGGGGGAGCAGCTGGCTCCAGTAACTATGACTCTCTGAAGGTAGCCAAATGCCTCGTCATCCGGATACGTACATTTGCTAACTCGAGAGACTCGTAGTGGGAGTAACAGTGACGACGTTAATGTGAGCATATAGTGGCACATCGGGTCCGTAGGACAGGCCATAGCAAGAAATGATAGAGAGAAAGGGCTTAGAAATGTGGGAGCAGCAGGCAGGAGTACTATGACTCTCTTATGGTAGCGAAATTCCTCGTCACCATGTGATATTTTTTTTGAAAACTTGAGGATATCTTCGTTAAGGTAGCTCGGACAACGTTAAGGTTTACATGTAGTGGCATATTGCTCGTGCAGGACTGACCACAGTAATAATTAAAGAGTGGAAAGATACAAAGTACGTCGAGCAGCTGGCAGCAGTAACTATGACTCTCTTAAGGTAGCCAAACGGCTCGTCACTCGGCGAAATTTATTTGAAAACTCGAGGAAATCGTCGTTGAAGTAACTCAGACAACGGTAACATGGACAGGTGGTGGCATATCGCTCCTGCAGGACTAACCACAGTACGAATTAAAGAGAGGAAAGATTCAAAGAAGGGGGAGCAGCTGGCTCCAGTAACTATGACTCTCTTAAGGTAGCCAAATGCCTCGTCATCCGGCTACGTACATTTGCTAACTCGAGAGACTCGTAGTGGGAGTAACAGTGACGACGTTAACGTGGGCATATAGTGGCACATCGGGTCCGTAGGACAGGCCATAGCAAGAATGATGGAGAGAAAGGGCTTAGAAAAGATGGAGCAGCAGGCAGGATTACTATGACTCTCTTAAGGTAGCCAAATGCCTCGTCACCATGTGATATTTTTTTTGAAAACTCGAGGATATCTTCGTTAAGGTAGCTCGGACAACGTTAAGGTTTACTTGTAGTGGCATATTGCTCCTGCAGGACTGACCACAGTAATAATTAAAGAGTGGAAAGATACAAAGTACGTCGAGCAGCTGGCAGCAGTAACTATGACTCTCTTAAGGTAGCCAAACGCCTCGTCACTCGGCGAAATTTATTTGAAAACTCGAGGAACTCTTCGTTGAAGTAACTCAGACAACGGTAACATGGACAGGTGGTATCATATCGCTTCTGCAGGACTAACCACAGTACGAATTAAAGAGAGGAAAGATTCAAAGAAGGGGGTGCAGCTGGCTCCAGTAACTATGACTCTCTTAAGGTAGCCAAATGCCTCGTCATCCGGCTACGGACATTTGCTAACTCGAGAGACTCGTAGTGGGAGTAACAGTGACGACGTTAACGTGGGCATATAGTGGCACATCGGGTCCGTAGGACAGGCCATAGCAAGAAATGATAGAGAGAAAGGGCTTAGAAATGTGGGAGCAGCAGGCAGGAGTACTATGACTCTCTTATGGTAGCGAAATTCCTCGTCACCATGTGATATTTTTTTTGAAAACTCGAGGATATCTTCGTTAAGGTAGCTCGGACAACGTTAAGGTTTACATGTAGTGGCATATTGCTCGTGCAGGACTGACCACAGTAATAATTAAAGAGTGGAAAGATACAAAGTACGTCGAGCAGCTGGCAGCAGTAACTATGACTCTCTTAAGGTAGCCAAACGCCTCGTCACTCGGCGAAATTTATTTGAA
This sequence comes from Schistocerca americana, assembly GCF_021461395.2. NCBI lineage: Eukaryota > Metazoa > Arthropoda > Insecta > Orthoptera > Acrididae > Schistocerca > Schistocerca americana. The sequence goes on from NC_060122.1 coordinate 86,259,732, forward strand.
AACTCGAGGAAATCGTCGTTGAAGTAACTCAGACAACGGTAACATGGACAGGTGGTGGCATATCGCTTCTGCAGGACTAACCACAGTACGAATTAAAGAGAGGAAAGATTCAAAGAAGGGGGAGCTGCTGGCTGCAGTAACTACGTCTCTCTAAAGGTAGGCAAATGCCTCGTCATCCGACGAGGTACAATTGGTAATTTGAAAGACTCGTAGTGGGAGTAACAGTGACGACGTTAACGTGAGCATATAGTGGCACATCGGGTCCGTAGGACAGGCCATAGCAAGAATGATGGAGAGAAAGGGCTTAGAATAGATGGAGCAGCAGGCAGGATTACTATGACTCTCTTAAGGTAGCCAAATGCCTCGTCACCATGTGATATTTTTTTTTGACAACTCGAGGATATCTTCGTTAAGGTAGCTCGGACAACGTTAAGGTTTACATGTAGTGGCATATTGCTCCTGCAGGACTGACCACAGTAATAATTAAAGAGTGGAAAGATACAAAGTACGTCGAGCAGCTGGCAGCAGTAACAATGACTCTCTTAAGGTAGCCAAACGCCTCGTCACTCGGCGAAATTTATTTGAAAACTCGAGGAAATCGTCGGTGAAGTAACTCAGACAACGGTAACATGGACAGGTGGTGGCATATCGCTTCTGCAGGACTGACCACAGTAATAAGTAAAGAAAGGAAAGATACAATGAACGTCGAGCAGGTGGCAGCAGTAACTATAACTCTCTTAAGGTAGCCAAATGCCTCGTCACTAGGCGAAATTTATTTGAAAACTCGAGGATATCGTCGTTGAAGTAACTCAGACAACGGTAACATGGACAGGTGGTGGCATATCTCTTCTGCAGGACTAACCACAGTACGAATTAAAGAGAGGAAAGATTCAAAGAAGGGGGAGCAGCTGGCTGCAGTAACTACGACTCTCTAAAGGTAGGCAAATGCCTCGTCATCCGACGAGGTTCATTTGGTAATTTGAAAGACTCGTAGTGGGAGTAACAGTGACGACGCTAACGTGGGCATATAGTAGCACATCGGGTCCGTAGGACAGGCCATAGCAAGAAATGATAGAGAGAAAGGGCTTAGAAATGTGGGAGCAGCAGGCAGGAGTACTATGACTCTCTTATGGTAGCGAAATTCCTCGTCACCATGTGATATTTTTTTTGAAAACTCGAGGATATCTTCGTTAAGGTAGCTCGGACAACGTTAAGGTTTACTTGTAGTGGCATATTGCTCCTGCAGGACTGACCACAGTAATAATTAAAGAGTGGAAAGATACAAAGTACGTCGAGCAGCTGGCAGCAGTAACTATGACTCTCTTAAGGTAGCCAAACGCCTCGTCACTCGGCGAAATTTATTTGAAAACTCGAGGAAATCTTCGTTGAAGTAACTCAGACAACGGTAACATGGACAGGTGGTATCATATCGCTTCTGCAGGACTAACCACAGTACGAATTAAAGAGAGGAAAGATTCAAAGAAGGGGGAGCAGCTGGCTGCAGTAACTACGTCTCTCTAAAGGTAGGCAAATGCCTCGTCATCCGACGAGGTACATTTGGTAATTTGAAAGACTCGTAGTGGGAGTAACAGTGACGACGCTAACGTGGGCATATAGTAGCACATCGGGTCCGTAGGACAGGCCATAGCAAGAAATGATAGAGAGAAAGGGCTTAGAAATGTGGGAGCAGCAGGCAGGAGTACTATGACTCTCTTATGGTAGCGAAATTCCTTGTCACCATGTGATATTTTTTTTGAAAACTCGAGGATATCTTCGTTAAGGTAGCTCGGACAACGTTAAGGTTTACATGTAGTGGCATATTGATCGTGCAGGACTGACCACAGTAATAATTAAAGAGTGGAAAGTCACAAAGTACGTCGAGCAGCTGGCAGCAGTAACAATGACTCTCTTAAGGTAGCCAAACGCCTCGTCACTCGGCGAAATTTATTTGAAAACTCGAGGATATCGTCGTTGAAGTAACTCAGACAACGGTAACATGGACAGGTGGTGGCATATCGCTTCTGCAGGACTAACCACAGTACGAATTAAAGAGAGGAAAGATTCAAAGAAGGGGGAGCAGCTGGCTTCAGTAACTATGACTCTCTTAAGGTAGCCAAATGCCTCGTCATCCGGCTACGTACATTTGCTAACTCGAGAGACTCGTAGTGGGAGTAACAGTGACGACGTTAACGTGGGCATATAGTGGCACATCGGGTCAGTAGGACAGGCCATAGCAAGAAATGATAGACAAAAAGGGCTTAGAAAAGTGGGAGCAGCAGGCAGGAGTACTATGACTCTCTTATGGTAGCGAAATTCCTCGTCACCATGTGAAATTTTTTTTTGAAAACTTGAGGATATCTTCGTTAAGGTAGCTCAGACAACGTTAAGGTTTACATGTAGTGGCATATTGCTCCTGCAGGACTGACCACAGTAATAATTAAAGAATGGAAAGAAACAATGAACGTCGAGCAGGTGGCAGCAAGTAACTATAACTCTCTTAAGGTAGCCAAATGCCTCGCCACTCGGCGAAATTTTTTGAAAACTCCAGGATATCGTCGTTGAAGTAACTCAGACAACGGTAACATGGACAGGTGGTGGCATATCGCTTCTGTAGGACTAACCACAGTACGAATTAAAGAGAGGAAAGATTCAAAGAAGGGGGAGCAGCTGGCTCCAGTAACTATGACTCTCTGAAGGTAGCCAAATGCCTCGTCATCCGGATACGTACATTTGCTAACTCGAGAGACTCGTAGTGGGAGTAACAATGACGACGTTAACGTGGGCATATAGTGGCACATCGGGTCCGTAGGACAGGCCATAGCAAGAATGATGGAGAGAAAGGGCTTAGAAAAGATGGAGCAGCAGGCAGGATTACTATGACTCTCTTAAGGTAGCCAAATGCCTCGTCACCATGTGATATTTTTTTTGAAAACTCGAGGATATCTTCGTTAAGGTAGCTCGGACAACGTTAAGGTTTACTTGTAGCGGCATATTGCTCCTGCAGGACTGACCACAGTAATAATTGAAGAGTGGAAAGATACAAAGTACGTCGAGCAGCTGGCAGCAGTAACTATGACTCTCTTAAGGTAGCCAAACGCCTCGTCACTCGGCGAAATTTATTTGAAAACTCGAGGAAATCGTCGTTGAAGTAACACAGACAACGGTAACATGGACAGGTGGTGGCATATCGCTTCTGCAGGACTAACCACAGTACGAATTAAAGAGAGGAAAGATTCAAAGAAGGGGGAGCAGCTGGCTTCAGTAACTATGACTCTCTTAAGGTAGCCAAATGCCTCGTCATCCGACGAGGTTCATTTGGTAATTTGAAAGACTCGTAGTGGGAGTAACAGTGACGACGCTAACGTGGGCATATAGTAGCACATCGGGTCCGTAGGACAGGCCATAGCATGAAATGATAGAGAGAAAGGGCTTAGAAATGTGGGAGCAGCAGGCAGGAGTACTATGACTCTCTTATGGTAGCGAAATTCCTCGTCACCATGTGATATTTTTTTTGAAAACTCGAGGATATCTTCGTTAAGGTAGCTCGGACAACGTTAAGGTTTACTTGTAGTGGCATATTGCTCCTGCAGGACTGACCACAGTAATAATTAAAGAGTGGAAAGATACAAAGTACGTCGAGCAGCTGGCAGCAGTAACTATGACTCTCTTAAGGTAGCCAAACGCCTCGTCACTCGGCGAAATTTATTTGAAAACTCGAGGAAATCTTCGTTGAAGTAACTCAGACAACGGTAACATGGACAGGTGGTATCATATCGCTTCTGCAGGACTAACCACAGTACGAATTAAAGAGAGGAAAGATTCAAAGAAGGGGGAGCAGCTGGCTGCAGTAACTACGTCTCTCTAAAGGTAGGCAAATGCCTCGTCATCCGACGAGGTACATTTGGTAATTTGAAAGACTCGTAGTGGGAGTAACAGTGACGACGCTAACGTGGGCATATAGTAGCACATCGGGTCCGTAGGACAGGCCATAGCAAGAAATGATAGAGAGAAAGGGCTTAGAAATGTGGGAGCAGCAGGCAGGAGTACTATGACTCTCTTATGGTAGCGAAATTCCTTGTCACCATGTGATATTTTTTTTGAAAACTCGAGGATATCTTCGTTAAGGTAGCTCGGACAACGTTAAGGTTTACATGTAGTGGCATATTGCTCGTGCAGGACTGACCACAGTAATAATTAAAGAGTGGAAAGATACAAAGTACGTCGAGCAGCTGGCAGCAGTAACAATGACTCTCTTAAGGTAGCCAAACGCCTCGTCACTCGGCGAAATTTATTTGAAAACTCGAGGATATCGTCGTTGAAGTAACTCAGACAACGGTAACATGGACAGGTGGTGGCATATCGCTTCTGTAGGACTAACCACAGTACGAATTAAAGAGAGGAAAGATTCAAAGAAGGGGGAGCAGATGGCTCCAGTAACTATGACTCTCTGAAGGTAGCCAAATGCCTCGTCATCCGGATACGTACATTTGCTAACTCGAGAGACTCGTAGTGGGAGTAACAATGACGACGTTAACGTGGGCATATAGTGGCACATCGGGTCCGTAGGACAGGCCATAGCAAGAATGATGGAGAGAAAGGGCTTAGAAAAGATGGAGCAGCAGGCAGGATTACTATGACTCTCTTAAGGTAGCCAAATGCCTCGTCACCATGTGATATTTTTTTTGAAAACTCGAGGATATCTTCGTTAAGGTAGCTCGGACAACGTTAAGGTTTACTTGTAGCGGCATATTGCTCCTGCAGGACTGACCACAGTAATAATTAAAGAGTGGAAAGATACAAAGTACGTCGAGCAGCTGGCAGCAGTAACTATGACTCTCTTAAGGTAGCCAAACGCCTCGTCACTCGGCGAAATTTATTTGAAAACTCGAGGAAATCTTCGTTGAAGTAACTCAGACAACGGTAACATGGACAGGTGGTATCATATCGCTTCTGCAGGACTAACCACAGTACGAATTAAAGAGAGGAAAGATTCAAAGAAGGGGGTGCAGCTGGCTCCAGTAACTATGACTCTCTTAAGGTAGCCAAATGCCTCGTCATCCGGCTACGTACATTTGCTAACTCGAGAGACTCGTAGTGGGAGTAACAGTGACCACGTTAACGTGGGCATATAGTGGCACATCGGGTCCGTAGGACAGGCCATAGCAAGAAATGATAGAGAGTAAGGGCTTAGAAAAGTGGGAGCAGCAGGCAGGAGTACTATGACTCTCTTATGGTAGCGAAATTCCTCGTCACCATGTGAAATTTTTTTTTGAAAACTCGAGGATATCTTCGTTAAGGTAGCTCAGACAACGTTAAGGTTTACATGTAGTGGCATATTGCTCGTGCAGGACTGACCACAGTAATAATTAAAGAGTGGAAAGATACAAAGTACGTCGAGCAGCTGGCAGCAGTAACTATGACTCTCTTAAGGTAGCCAAACGCCTCGTCACTCGGCGAAATTTATTTGAAAACTCGAGGAAATCGTCGTTGAAGTAACTCAGACAACGGTAACATGGACAGGTGGTGGCATATCGCTTCTGCAGGACTAATCACAGTACGAATTAAAGAGAGGAAAGATTCAAAGAAGGGGGAGCAGCTGGCTGCAGTAACTACGTCTCTCTAAAGGTAGGCAAATGCCTCGTCATCCGACGAGGTACATTTGGTAATTTGAAAGACTCATAGTGGGAGTAACAGTGACGACGTTAACGTGAGCATATAGTGGCACATCGGGTCCGGAGGACAGGCCATAGCAAGAATGATGGAGAGAAAGGGCTTAGAATAGATGGAGCAGCAGGCAGGATTACTATGACTCTCTTAAGGTAGCCAAATGCCTCGTCACCATGTGATATTTTTTTTTGACAACTCGACGATATCTTCGTTAAGGTAGCTCGGACAACGTTAAGGTTTACATGTAGTGGCATATTGCTCCTGCAGGACTGACCACAGTAATAATTAAAGAGTGGAAAGATACAAAGTACGTCGAGCAGCTGGCAGCAGTAACTATGACTCTCTTAAGGTAGCCAAACGCCTCGTCACTCGGCGAAATTTATTTGAAAACTCGAGGAAATCGTCGTTGAAGTAACTCAGACAACGGTAACATGGACAGGTGGTGGCATATCGCTTCTGCAGGACTGACCACAGTAATAAGTAAAGAAAGGAAAGATACAATGAACGTCGAGCAGGTGGCAGCAGTAACTATAACTCTCTTAAGGTAGCCAAATGCCTCGTCACTAGGCGAAATTTATTTGAAAACTCGAGGATATCGTCGTTGAAGTAACTCAGACAACGGTAACATGGACAGGTGGTGGCATATCGCTTCTGCAGGGCTAACCACAGTACGAATTAAAGAGAGGAAAGATTCAAAGAAGGGGGAGCAGCTGGCTGCAGTAACTACGACTCTCTAAAGGTAGGCAAATGCCTCGTCATCCGACGAGGTTCATTTGGTAATTTGAAAGACTCGTAGTGGGAGTAACAGTGACGACGCTACCGTGGGCATATAGTAGCACATCGGGTCCGTAGGACAGGCCATAGCAAGAAATGATAGAGAGAAAGGGCTTACAAAAGATGGAGCAGCAGGCAGGATTACTATGACTCTCTTAAGGTAGCCAAATGCCTCGTCACCATGTGATATTTTTTTTGAAAACTCGAGGATATCTTCGTTAAGGTAGCTCGGACAACGTTAAGGTTTACTTGTAGTGGCATATTGCTCCTGCAGGACTGACCACAGTAATAATTAAAGAGTGGAAAGATACAAAGTACGTCGAGCAGCTGGCAGCAGTAACTATGACTCTCTTAAGGTAGCCAAACGCCTCGTCACTCGGCGAAATTTATTTGAAAACTCGAGGAAATCTTCGTTGAAGTAACTCAGACAACGGTAACATGGGCAAGTGGTATCATATCGCTTCTGCAGGACTAACCACAGTACGAATTACAGAGGGGAAAGATTCAAAGAAGGGGGTGCAGCTGGCTCCAGTAACTATGACTCTCTTAAGGTAGCCAAATGCCTCGTCATCCGGCTACGTACATTTGCTAACTCGAGAGACTCGTAGTGGGAGTAACAGTGACGACGTTAACGTGGGCATATAGTGGCACATCGGGTCCGCAGGACAGGCCATAGCAAGAAATGATAGAGAGTAAGGGCTTAGAAAAGTGGGAGCAGCAGGCAGGAGTACTATGACTCTCTTATGGTAGCGAAATTCCTCGTCACCATGTGAAATTTTTTTTTGAAAACTCGAGGATATCTTCGTTAAGGTAGCTCAGACAACGTTAAGGTTTACATGTAGTGGCATATTGCTCGTGCAGGACTGACCACAGTAATAATTAAAGAGTGGAAAGATACAAAGTACGTCGAGCAGCTGGCAGCAGTAACTATGACTCTCTTAAGGTAGCCAAACGCCTCGTCACTCGGCGAAATTTATTTGAAAACTCGAGGAAATCGTCGTTGAAGTAACTCAGACAACGGTAACATGGACAGGTAGTGGCATATCGCTTCTGCAGGACTAACCACAGTACGAATTAAAGAGAGGAAAGATTCAAAGAAGGGGGAGCAGCTGGCTGCAGTAACTACGTCTCTCTAAAGTTAGGCAAATGCCTCGTCATCCGACGAGGTACATTTGGTAATTTGAAAGACTCGTAGTGGGAGTAACAGTGACGACGCTAACGTGGGCATATAGTAGCACATCGGGTCCGTAGGACAGGCCATAGCAAGAAATGATAGAGAGAAAGGGCTTAGAAATGTGGGAGCAGCAGGCAGGAGTACTATGACTCTCTTATGGTAGCGAAATTCCTTGTCACCATGTGATATTTTTTTTGAAAACTCGAGGATATCTTCGTTAAGGTAGCTCGGACAACGTTAAGGTTTACATGTAGTGGCATATTGCTCGTGCAGGACTGACCTCAGTAATATTTAAAGAGTGGAAAGATACAAAGTACGTCGAGCAGCTGGCAGCAGTAACAATGACTCTCTTAAGGTAGCCAAACGCCTCGTCACTCGGCGAAATTTATTTGAAAACTCGAGGATATCGTCGTTGAAGTAACTCAGACAACGGTAACATGGACAGGTGGTGGCATATCGCTTCTGCAGGACTAACCACAGTACGAATTAAATAGAGGAAAGATTCAAAGAAGGGGGAGCAGCTGGCTTCAGTAACTATGACTCTCTTAAGGTAGCCAAATGCCTCGTCATCCGGCTACGTACATTTGCTAACTCGAGAGACTCGTAGTGGGAGTAACAGTGACGACGTTAACGTGGGCATATAGTGGCACATCGGGTCAGTAGGACAGGCCATAGCAAGAAATGATAGAGAAAAAGGGCTTAGAAAAGTGGGAGCAGCAGGCAGGAGTACTATGACTCTCTTATGGTAGCCAAATGCCTCGTCACCATGTGATATTTTTTTTGAAAACTCGAGGATATCTTCGTTAAGGTAGCTTGGACAACGTTAAGGTTTACATGTAGTGGCATATTGCTCCTGCAGGACTGACCACAGTAATAACTAAAGAGTGGAAAGATACAAAGTACGTCGAGCAGCTGGCAGCAGTAGCTATGACTCTCTTAAGGTAGCCAAACGCCTCGTCACTCGGCGAAATTTATTTGAAAACTCGAGGAAATCGTCGTTGATGTAACTCAGACAACGGTAACATGGACAGGTGGTAGCATATCGCATCTGCAGGACTAACCACAGTACGAATTAAAGAGAGGAAAGATTCAAAGAAGGGGGAGCAGCTGGCTGCAGTAACTACGACTCTCTTAAGGTAGGCAAATGCCTCGTCATCAGACGAGGTACATTTGGTACCTCGACAGACTCGTACTGGGAGTAACAGTGACGACGTTAACGTGGGCATATAGTGGCACATCGGGTCCGTAGGACAGGCCATAGCAAGAATGATGGAGAGAAAGGGCTTAGAAAAGATGGAGCAGCAAACAGGATTACTATGACTCTCTTAAGGTAGCCAAATGCCTCGTCACCATGTGATATTTTTTTTGAAAACTCAAGGATATCTTCGTTAAGGTAGCTCAGACAACGTTAAGGTTTACATGTAGTGGCATATTGCTCCTGCAGGACTGACCACAGTAATAATTAAGGAGTGGAAAGATACAAAGTATGTCGAGCAGCTGGCAGCAGTAACTATGACTCTCATAAGGTAGCCAAACGCCTCGTCACTCGGAGAAATTTATTTGAAAACTCGAGGAAATCGTCGATGAAGTAACACAGACAACGGTAACATGGACAGGTGGTGTCATATCGCTTCTGCAGGACCACAGTACGAATTAAAGAGAGGAAATATTCAAAGAAGGGGGAGCAGCTGGCTGCAGTAACTATGACCCTCTTAAGGTAGGCAAATGCCTCGTCATCCGACGAGGTACATTTGGTAACTCGAGAGACTCGTAGTGGGAGTAACAGTGACGACGTTAGCATGGGCATATAGTGGCACATCGGGTCCGTAGGACAGGCCATAGCAAGAAATGATAGAGAGAAAGGGCTTAGAAAAGTGGGAGCAGCAGGCAGGACTACTATGACTCTCTTATGGTTGCGAAATTCCTCGTCACCATGTGAAATTTTTTTTTGAAAACTCGAGGATATCTTCGTTAAGGTAGCTCAGACAACGTTAAGGTTTACATGTAGTGGCATATTGCTCCTGCAGGACTGACCACAGTAATAATTAAAGAAAGGAAAGATACATTGAACGTCGAGCAGATGGCAGCAGTAACTATAACTCTCTTAAGGTAGTCAAATGCCTCGTCACTCGGCGAAATTTATTTGAAAACTCGAGGATATCGTCGTTGAAGTAACTCAGACAACGGTAACATGGACAGGTGGTGGCATATCGCTTCTGCAGGAACCACAGTACGAATTAAAGAGAGGAAAGATTCAAAGAAGGGGGAGCAGCTGGTTGCAGTAACTATGACTCTCTTAAGGTAACCAAATGCCTCGTCATCCGGCTACGTACATTTGCTAACTCGAGAGACTCGTAGTGGGAGTAACAGTGACGACGTTAACGTGGGCATACAGTGGCACATCGGGTCCGTAGGGCAGGCCATAGCAAGAATGATGGAGAGAAAGGGCTTAGAAAAGATGGAGCAGCAGGCAGGATTACTATGACTCTCTTAAGGTAGCCAAATGCCTCGTCACCATGTGATATTTTTTTTGAAAACTCGGGGATATCTTCGTTAAGGTAGCTCGGACAACGTTAAGGTTTACATGTAGTGGCATATTGCTCTTGCAGGACTGACCACAGTAATAATTAAAGAGTGGAAAGATACAAAGTACGTCGAGCAGCTGGCAGCAGTAACTGTGACTCTCTTAAGGTAGCCAAACGCCTCGTCACTCGGCGAAATTTATTTGAAAACTCGAGGAAATCGTCGTTGAAGTAACTCAGACAACAATAACATGGACAGGTGGTGGCATATCGCTTCTGCAGGACTAACCACAGTGCGAATTGAAGAGAGGAAAGATTTAAAGAAGGGGGAGCAGCTGGCTGCAGTAACTATGACTCCCTTAAGATAGCCAAATGCCTCGTCATCCGACGAGGTACATTTGGTAACTCGAGAGACTCGTAGTGGGAGTAACAGTGACGACGTTAACGTGGGCATATAGTGGCACATCGGGTCCATAGGACGGGCCATAGCAAGAAATGATAGAGAGAAAGGGCTTAGAAAAGTGGGAGCAGCAGGCAGGAGTACTATGACTCTCTTATGGTAGCGAAATTCCTCGTCACCATGTGAAATTTTTTTTTGAAAACTCGAGGATATCGTCGTTAAGGTAGCTCAGAAAACGTTAAGGTTTACATGTAGTGGCATATTGCTCCTGCAGGACTGACCACAGTAATAATTAAAGAAAGGAAAGATACAATGAACGTCGAGCAGCTGGCAGCAGTAACTATAACTCTCTTAAGGTAGCCAAATGCCTCGTAACTCGGCGAAATTTATTTGAAAACTCGAGAATATAGTCGTTGAAGTAACTCAGACAACGGTAACATGGACAGGTGGTGGCATATCGCTTCTGCAGGAACCACAGTACGAATTAAAGAGAGGAAAGATTTAAAGAAAGGGGAGCAGCTGGTTGCAGTAACTATGACTCTCTTAAGGTAGCCAAATGCCTCGTCATCCGGCTACGTACATTTGCTAACTCGAGAGACTCGTAGTGGGAGTAACAGTGACGACGTTAACGTGAGCATACAGTGGCACATCGGGTCCGTAGGGCAGGCCATAGCAAGAATGATGGAGAGAAAGGGCTTAGAAAAGATGGAGCAGCAGGCAGGATTACTATGACTCTCTTAAGGTAGCCAAATGCCTCGTCACCATGTGATATTTTTTTTGAAAACTCGGGGATATCTTCGTTAAGGTAGCTCGGACAACGTTAAGGTTTACATGTAGTGGCATATTGCTCTTGCAGGACTGACCACAGTAATAATTAAAGAGTGGAAAGATACAAAGTACGTCGAGCAGCTGGCAGCAGTAACTATGACTCTCTTAAGGTAGCCAAACGCCTCGTCACTCGGCGAAATTTATTTGAAAACTCGAGGATATCGTCGTTGAAGTAACTCAGACAACGGTAACATGGACAGGTGGTGGCATATCGCTTCTGCAGGACTAACCACAGTGCGAATTAAAGAGAGGAAAGATTTAAAGAAGGGGGAGCAGCTGGCTGCAGTAACTATGACTCCCTTAAGATAGCCAAATGCCTCGTCATCCGACGAGGTACATTTGGTAACTCGAGAGACTCGTAGTGGGAGTAACAGTGACGACGTTAACGTGGGCATATAGTGGCACATCGGGTCCATAGGACGGGCCATAGCAAGAAATGATAGAGAGAAAGGGCTTAGAAAAGTGGGAGCAGCAGGCAGGAGTACTATGACTCTCTTATGGTAGCGAAATTCCTCGTCACCATGCGAAATTTATTTTTGAAAACTCGAGGATATCTTCGTTAAGGAGCTCAGAAAACGTTAAGGTTTACATGTAGTGGCATATTGCTCCTGCAGAACTGACCACAGTAATAATTAAAGAAAGGAGAGATACAATGAACGTCGAGCAGGTGGCAGCAGTAACTATAACTCTCTTAAGGTAGCCAAATGCCTCGTCACTCGGCGAAATTTTTGGAAAACTCGAGGAAATCGTCGAAGAAGTAACTCAGACAACGGTAACATGGACAGGTGGTGGCATATCGCTTCTGCAGGACTAGCCACAGTACGAATTAAAGAGAGGAAAGATTCAAAGAAGGGGGAGCAGCTGGTTGCAGTAACTATGACTCTCTTAAGGTAGCCAAATGCCTCGTCATCCGACTACGTACATTTGCTAACTCGAGAGACTCGTAGTGGGAGTAACAGTGACGACGTTAACGTGGTCATATAGTGGCACATCGGGTCCGTAGGGCAGGCCATAGCAAGAATGATGGAGAGAAAGGGCTTAGAAAAGATGGAGCAGCAGGCAGGATTACTATGACTCTCTTAAGGTAGCCAAATGCCTCGTCACCATGTGATATTTTTTTTGAAAACTCGAGGATATCTTCGTTAAGGTAGCTCGGACAACGTTAAGGTTTACATGTAGTGGCATATTGCTCCTGCAGGCCTGACCACAGTAATAATTAAAGAGTGGAAAAAATACAAAGTACGTCGAGCAGCTGGCAGCAGTAACTATGACTCTCTTAAGGTAGCCAAACGCATCGTCACTCGGCGAAATTTATTTGAAAACTCGAGGAAATCGTCGTTGAAGTAACTCAGACAATGGTAACATGGACACGTGGTGGCATATCGCTTCTGCAGGACAAACCACAGTACGAATTAAAGAGAGGAAAGATTCAAAGAAGGGGGAGCAGCTGGCTCCAGTAATTATGACTCTCTTAAGATAGTCAAATGCCTCGTCATCCGGCTATGTACATTTGGTAACTCGAGAGACTCGTAGTGGGAGTAACAGTGACGACGTTAACGTGGGCATATAGTGGCACATCGGGTCCGTAGGACAGGCCATAGCAAGAAATGATAGAGAGAAAGGGCTTAGAAAAGTGGGAGCAGCAGGCAGGAGTACTATGACTCTCTTATGGTAGCGAAATTCCTCGTCACCATGTGAATTTTTTTTTTGAAAACTCGAGGATATCTTCGTTAAGGTAGCTCAGACAACGTTAAGATTTACATGTAGTGGCATATTGCTCCTGCAGGACTGACCACAGTAACAATTAAAGAAAGGAAAGATACAATGAACGTCGAGCAGGTGGCAGCAGTAACTATAACTCTATTAAGGTAGTCAAATGCCTCGTCACTCGGCGAAATTTATTTGAAAACTCGAGGATATCGTCGTTGAAGTAACTCAGACAGCGGTAACATGGACAGGTGGTGGCATATCGCATCTGCAGGACTAACCACAGTACGTATTAAAGAGAGGACAGAATTAAAGAAGGGGGAGCAGCTGGCTGCACTAACTATGACTCTCTTAAGGTAGCCAAATGCCTCGTCATCCGGCTAAGTACATTTGCTAACTCGAGAGACTCGTAGTGGGAGTAACAGTGACGACGTTAACGTGGGCATATAGTGGCACATCGGGTCCGTAGGACAGGCCATAGCCCTTTCTGGCTTAGAAAAGATGGAGCAACAGGCAGGATTACTATGACTCTCTTAAGGTAGCCAAATGCCTTGTCACCATGTGATATTTTTTTTGAAAACTCGAGGATATCTTCGTTAAGGCAGCTCGGACAACGTTAAGGTTTACATGTAGTGGCATATTGCTCCTGCAGGACTGACCACAGTAATAATTAAAGTGTGGAAAGATACAAAGTAAGTCGAGCAGCTGGCAGCAGTAACTATGACTCTCTTAAGGTAGCCAAACGCCTCGTCACTCGGCGAAATTTAGTTGAAAACTCGAGGAAATCGTCGGTGAAGTAACTCAGACAACGGTAACATGGACAGGTGGTGGCATATCGCTTCTGCAGGACTACCACAGTGCGAATTAAAGAGAGGAAAGATTCAAAGAAGGGGGAGCAGCTGGCTGCAGTTACTATGACTCTCTTAAGGTATCCAAATGCCTCGTCATCCGACGAGGTACATTTGGTAACTCGAGAGACTCGTAGTGGGAGCAAGAGTGACGACGTTAACGTGGGCATATAGTGGCACATCAGGTCCGTAGGACAGGCCATAGCAAGAAATGATAGAGAGAAAGGGCTTAGAAAAGTGGGAGCAGCAGGCAGGAGTACTATGACTCTCTTATGGTAGCGAAATTCCTCGTCTCCATGTGAAATTTCTTTTTGAAAACTCGAGGATATCTTCGTTAAGGTAGCTCAGACAACGTTAAGGTTTACATGTAGTGGCATATTGCTCCTGCAGGACTGACCACAGTAATAATTAAAGAAAGGAAAGATACAATGAACGTCGAGCAGGTGGCAGCAGTAACTATAACTCTCTTAAGGTAGCCAAATGCCTCGTCACTCGGCGAAATTTATTTGAAAATTCGAGGATATCGTCGTTGAAGTAACTCAGACAACGGTAATATGGACAGGTGGTGGCATATCGCTTCTGCAGGACTAACCACAGTACGAATTAAAGAGAGGAATGATTCAAAGAAGGGGGAGCAGCTGGCTGCAGTAACTATGACTCTCTTAAGGTAGCCAAATGCCTCGTCATCCGGCTACGTACATTTGCTAACTCGAGATACTCGTAGTGGGAGTAACAGTGACGACGTTAACGTGGGCATATAGTGGCACATCGGGTCCGTTGGACAGGCCATAGCAAGAATGATGGAGAGAAAGGGCTTAGAAAAGATGGAGCAGCAGCAGGATTACTATGACTCTCTTAAGGTAGCCAAATGCCTCGTCACCATGTGATATTTTTTTTGAAAACTCGAGGATATCTTCGTTAAGGTAGCTCGGACAACGTAAAGGTTTACATGTAGTGGCATATTGCTCCTGCAGGACTGACCACAGTAATAATTAAAGAGTGGAAAGATACAAAGTACGTCGAGCAGCTGGCAGCTGTAACTATGACTCTCTTAAGGTAGCCAAACGCCTCGTCACTCGGCGAAATTTATTTGAAAACTCGAGGAAATCGTCGTTGAAGTAACTCAGACAACGGTAACATGGACAGGTGGTGGCATATCGCTTCTGCAGGACTAACCACAGTACGAATTAAAGAGAGGAAAGATTCAGAGAAGGGGGAGCAGCTGGCTCCAGTAACTATGACTCTCTTAAGGTAGCCAAATGCCTCGTCATCCGGCTACGTACATTTGCTAACTCGAGAGACTCGTAGTGGGAGTAACAGTGACGACGTTAACGTGGGCATATAGTGGCACATCGGGTCCGTAGGACAGGCCATAGCAAGAAATGATAGAGAGAAAGGGCTTAGAAAAGTGGGAGCAGCAGGCAGGAGTACAATGACTCTCTTATGGTAGCGAAGTTCCTTGTCACCATGTGAAATTTTTTTTTGAAAACTCGAGGATATCTTCGTTAAGGTAGCTCAGACAACGTTAAGGTTTACATGTAGTGGCATATTGCTCCTGCAGGACTGACCACAGTAATAATTAAAGAAAGGAAAGATACAATGAACGTCGAGCAGGTGGCAGCAGTAACTATAACTCTCTTAAGGTAGCCAAATGCCTCGTCACTCGGCGAAATTTATTTGAAAATTCGAGGATATCGTCGTTGAAGTAACTCAGACCACGGTAACATGGACAGGTGGTGGCATATCGCTTCTGCAGGACTAACCACAGTACGAATTAAAGAGAGGAAAGATTCAGAGAAGGGGGAGCAGCTGGCTCTAGTAACTATGACTCTCTTAAGGTAGCCAAATGCCTCGTCATCCGGCTACGTACATTTGCTAACTCGAGAGACTCGTAGTGGGAGTAACAGCGTCGACGTTAACGTGGGCATATAGTGGCACATCGGGTCCGTAGGACAGGCCATAGCAAGAAATGATAGAGAGAAAGGGCTTAGAAAAGTGGGAGCAGCAGGCAGGAGTACTATGACTCTCTTATGGTAGCGAAATTCCTTGTCACCATGTGAAATTTTTTTTTGAAAACTCGAGGATATCTTCGTTAAGGTAGCTCAGACAACCTTAAGGTTTACATGTAGTGGCATATTGCTCCTGCAGGACTGAACACAGTAATAATTAAAGAAAGGAAAGATACAATGAACGTCGAGCAGGTGGCAGCAGTAACTATAACTCTCTTAAGGTAGCCAAATGCCTCGTCACTCGGCGAAATTTATTTGAAAATTCGAGGATATCGTCGTTGAAGTAACTCAGACAACGGTAACATGGACAGGTGGTGGCATATCGCTTCTGCAGGACTACCACAGTACGAATTAAAGAGAGGAATGATTCAAAGAAGGGGGAGCAGCTGGCTGCAGTAACTATGACTCTCTTAAGGTAGCCAAATGCCTCGTCATCCGGCTACGTACATTTGGTAACTCGAGAGACTCGTAGTGGGTGTAACAGTGACGACGTTAACGTGGGCATATAGTGGCACATCGGGTCCGTTAGACAGGCCATAGCAAGAATGATGGAGAGAAAGGGCTTAGAAAAGTATGAGCAGCAGGCAGGATTGCTATGACTCTCTTAAGGGAGCCAAATGCCTCGTCACCATGTGATATTTATTTTGAAAACTCGAGGACATCTTCGTTAAGGTAGCTCGGACAACGTTAAGGTTTACATGTAGTGGCATATTGCTCCTGCAGGACTGACCACAGTAATAATTAAAGAGTGGAAAGATACAATGAACGTCGAGCAGGTGGCAGCAGTTCCTATAACTCTCTTAAGGTAGCCAAATGCCTCGTCACACGGCGAAATTTATTTGAAAACTCGAGGATATCGTCGTTGAAGTAACTCAGACAACGGTAACATGGACAGGTGGTGGCATATCGCTTCTGTAGGACTAACCACAGTACGAATTAAAGAGAGGAAAGATTCAAAGAAGGGGGAGCAGCTGGCTCCAGTAACTATGACTCTCTTAAGGTTGCCAAATGCCTCGTCATCCGGCTACTTACATTTGCTAACTCGAGAGACTCGTAGTGGGAGTAACAGTGACGACGTTAACGTGGGCATATAGTGGCACATCAGGTCCGTAGGACAGGCCATAGCAAGAATGATGGAGAGAAAGGGCTTAGAAAAGATGGAGCAGCAGGCAGGATTACTATGACTCTCTTAAGGTAGCCAAATGCCTCGTCACCATGTGATATTTTTTTTGAAAACTCGAGGATATCTTCGTTAAGGTAGCTCGGACAACGTTAAGGGTTACATGTAGTGGCATATTGCTCCTGCAGGACTGACCACAGTAATAATTTAAGAGTGGAAAGATACAAAGTACGTCGAGCAGCTGGCAGCAGTAACTATGACTCTCTTAATGCCCACATGATGCGTCACATACGGATCCTCTCAATCCACTCCTCAGCATCCTTGCGATGTCGAGTGGATGATGGTTCGCTTAGCCTCTCGGTGGGAAATCCTAGCTCTGGCCTTCTCGTGGCAGGGGTCGTGAGAGGTTCCTAGGAAGGTTACTTGAGTACTTGAGTATAGCTCTTCCAAAGTTCCTCGACCGACAGAGCGGGGTGAACCCTTTTGGGCTTGGGGGTTGCCGCCCCCCCTGCCCTTGTTTCAGCTGGCCCCAATGACAGAAAGATAGCAGGTAGCGGTACTCCCACAGGAGACGCCGCGCCAGTTGTTGAGTCAGCATCCGACGCCGCCAGTTCGGGTCGAGCCGCAGTGTCTGCCATCGCATGCCCTGAGTGCCACCGGACCTTCTCCACCAAGACAGGTCTTGGGGTACATCGTCGCCGTGCCCATCCTGCCGCAGCCAATGCAGAGGTGACCACCGAGAGGGTGAAGGCCAGGTGGTCAAGTGAAGAGCTGCTACGCCTGGCCCACTCTGAGGCAGCACTCACGCTCAAAGGCACCCGGTTCCTAAATCAAGAACTGGCTAAGGCGTTCCCAAACCGTTCGGTTGAGTCCATTAAAGGACAGCGCCGTGGGACAGCCTATAGGAACCAGGTCGCCGAGTTTGTTGCTGCCCTCTCTGCTCTTGGGGAGGGGCCACCTCCATCTGTTGCTGCTGTGGACCCTGCAAGTTCCTGTGCAGCACCCCCCTCCGTGTCTTCAGCTGTTGATGCAGTCGACCAGGCTGTCTGGTCGGCTCTGGCAGCCCTACCGTCGTCTGGGCCTAAGTTCAGTGCAGTGGATGACATCCTGGCGCTTGGGGCAACTACATCGGCCTCAGTCATCATGGGCATGCTATCGGCCGCCCTTGATGCTATTGGCAGCAGGGAGCCATCCAACAATCCTGTTGCCTCCCGCCAGATGTCAGAGCCACGAGTGACGAAGCGGGCCCTGCGGAGGAGGGAGTACGCCCTCTGTCAGCAGGCATTCTCAAAGAGCGCTGCTCGCTGCATCAGCGGCCTTCTGGACGGAACGCTCCTTCACCCACCACCAGCGATTCCTGGGTTGGTGGAGTTTTGGAAGGACCTGTTCACCCGGCGACCATCTGGCCGGGTGGGCCGTCTGGAGGGTCGGCTGTTGCCTTCCTCCATCGAGGTTCCCTTCGAACAGCTGTGGGCCCCTATTACGATGGAGGAAGTTGCTGCAGCGCTCCCCCCTCGTCGCTCTGCTGCAGGCCCAGACCGATTGACTCCGGCCCAGATTCGCCGTATACCCCGTGAGGTCCTCCTCAAAATCCTTAACCTTTTCCTCTTGACCCGTCGCCTCCCATCCCGTCTTCTCCAAGCCCGTACATCCCTGTTACCTAAGAAGGCCGCCCCAGCATCCCCCGCTGACTTCCGTCCGATCACAGTATGCTCAGTCCTCGCTAGGGTCTTCCATAAGATCCTGGCGGGGCGTCTGATGCGGACCTGTGTGCTGGACGGACGTCAGCGGGCCTTCCTTCCGCAGGATGGGATGCTGCACAACACATTCCTGTTGGACTTGGCGATGACTCAGGCCAGGGTGAACTGTCGCTCTCTCTATGTCGCATCCCTGGATGTGTCCAAGGCATTTGACTCTCTGGACCATGGTGCCCTGAGGCCCGCCCTGAGGGCACATGGTCTACCTGACGAGTTCATTGGGTACATCCTGGGATGCTACGAGGAGGCGGTGACGATGATCTCTGGTCCTGGGAAGTCGCTGGGCCCAGTGCGGCCTTCAAGAGGTGTTAGGCAGGGTGATCCACTCTCTCCCATCCTCTTTAACCTTTCCTTGGACCTCGTGCTTGCTCGCCTCCCAGAATACATTGGTGCCAATGTGATGGGACGACGTCTCAACGCTGCCGCCTTTGCTGATGACCTCCTGCTGTTCGCTGAAACTCCAGGAGGGCTCCAGGACCTTATTGATGCAGCAACATCTGCCCTTGGAGACCTCGGTCTCCAAGTTAATCCCGGAAAGTGCTTCACTCTCGCTCTCGCTGCGTCTGGCCGCGAGAAGAAGATTAAGGTCGACGACACCGCGACCTTCAGGGCTGGCCACACCATCCTCCCAGCCCTGGCGATTGAGAGCACTTTCCGGTATCTTGGTCTGGAGTTCTCCACGAGCGGACGCAGCCTCTTTCATCCGAGGCGGGAGGTCGAGCGACAGTTGAGCGTCCTGTCCAAGGCACCACTTAAACCCCAACAGCGTCTACATGCCCTCAGAACTGTCATTCTGCCAGGAATACATCATGGCTTGGCCCTTTCGAGGACCCGCCTAGGAGCCCTGTCAGCAATGGACACCACCATCCGCGCAGCGATTAGATCTTGGCTGTGCCTGCCAGCGGACGTCCCTGTTGGCTACTTCCATGCCCCTGTTTCATCTGGGGGACTGGGAGTGCCATCAGCCCGCTGGCTTGGGCCTCTCCTGCGGCGGAATCGGCTCGCAAAGATGCGGGCATTGGGTGTCCTGTCTGACGGGACTGCAGATGACGTTCTGGGGCGTGAGATTGGGAGGCTTGAGCAGCAACTACGGGGTAACAACACGGTCATACGAACTACCAACCAAATGGGCCGGATGTGGGCTGAACGGCTGCATCTGTCGGTGGACGGCGCCGCCCTTAAGAAGTCTGCCCGAACACCAGGGCAGCATAGCTGGGTCGATAACCCACGACTAGCTATGACAGGCCGCGACTTCATCTCCTGCATCCGTACTAGGATCAATGCCCTTCCAACTCGGGCACGGTTGCAGCGAGGTCGTGCTGGTGACACTAACTGCCGGGCTGGCTGCATCGCTAAAGAAACTGCAAATCACGTTGTCCAGCACTGCTTCAGGAGTCACGACGCTAGAGTGAAGCGACACAACGCCCTTGCATCCTATATCGCGCAGGGACTTCGTCGCAGGGGCTTCGACGTTCACCTGGAGCCCCACCTCAGGACATCCGAGGGACTGAAGAAGCCGGACATCGTGGCAGTTCGTGGCGATGCAGCCCATATCATCGATGCCCAGGTAGTTGGTGTTAACCTTGACGTCGACGAGTGTCACCAGCAGAAGGTCGCGGTCTACAATAGGGAAGCCGTCCACCAGGCAATTAGCGGCCAGATCACAGCATTCGAGAGCATCACCACCTCTTCAGCTACCATCTCATGGAGGGGGGTGTGGTCACCCACATCTGCACAGGACCTGCGGCAGCTTGGGTTCAAGAACTACCACCTCGCGATGATGTCTACACGGGTACTCCTCGGGACTGTGATGGCGGCACGGCGGTTCGACACAATGACTGCTGTGAGAAGCACGATGCCCCGGACTGGTGTCGGGTGATGGCTCAAGTATATGTGTCTACGCTGCTGCCTGGCGTCTATACACAGGCATAACACCTTCTTTGTTCACGTTCTTTTTCCTGTCCGTCAAGTGTTTGTATTGTATATGTCTTTTGTAAACCCACTCAGTGGGTAACCATTCTTTATGTATGTTCACTTAACGTGAATAAAGACGGCTTAAATAGCCAAACGCCTCGTCACTCGGCGAAATTTAGTTGAAAACTCGAGGAAATCGTCGGTGAAGTAACTCAGACAACGGTAACATGGACAGGTGGTGGCATATCGCTTCTGCAGGACTAAATACAGTACGAATTAAAGAGAGGAAAGATTCAAAGAAGGGGGAGCAGCTGGCTGCAGTTACTATGACTCTCTTAAGGTATCCAAATGCCTCGTCATCCGACGAGGTACATTTGGTAACTCGAGAGACTCGTAGTGGGAGCAACAGTGACGACGTTAACGTGGGCATATAGTGGCACATCGGGTCCGTAGGACAGGCCATAGCAAGAAATGATAGAGAGAAAGGGCTTAGAAAAGTGGGAGCAGCAGGCAGGAGTACTATGACTCTCTTATGGTAGCGAAATTCCTCGTCACCATGTGAAATTTCTTTTTGAAAACTCGAGGATATCTTCGTTAAGGTAGCTCAGACAACGTTAAGGTTTACATGTAGTGGCATATTGCTCCTGCAGGACTGACCACAGTAATAATTAAAGAAAGGAAGGATACAATGAACGTCGAGCAGGTGGCAGCAGTAACTATAACTCTCTTAAGGTAGC
Organism: Schistocerca americana; assembly: GCF_021461395.2. Lineage (NCBI taxonomy): Eukaryota > Metazoa > Arthropoda > Insecta > Orthoptera > Acrididae > Schistocerca > Schistocerca americana. The sequence continues at coordinate 86,281,189 of NC_060122.1, forward strand.
CAAATGCCTCGTCACTCGGCGAAATTTATTTGAAAATTCGAGGATATCGTCGTTGAAGTAACTCAGACAACGGTAATATGGACAGGTGGTGGCATATCGCTTCTGCAGGACCACAGTACGAATCAAAGAGAGGAATGATTCAAAGAAGGGGGTGCAGCTGGCTGCAGTAACTATGACTCTCTTAAGGTAGCCAAATGCCTCGTCATCCGGCTACGTACATTTGCTAACTCGAGATACTCGTAGTGGGAGTAACAGTGACGACGTTAACGTGGGCATATAGTGGCACATCGGGTCCGTTGGACAGGCCATAGCAAGAATGATGGAGAGAAAGGGCTTAGAAAAGATGGAGCAGCAGGCAGGATTACTATGACTCTCTTAAGGTAGCCAAATGCCTCGTCACCATGTGATATTTTTTTTGAAAACTCGAGGATATCTTCGTTAAGGTAGCTCGGACAACGTAAAGGTTTACATGTAGTGGCATATTGCTCCTGCAGGACTGACCACAGTAATAATTAAAGAGTGGAAAGATACAAAGTACGTCGAGCAGCTGGCAGCTGTAACTATGACTCTCTTAAGGTAGCCAAACGCCTCGTCACTCGGCGAAATTTATTTGAAAACTCGAGGAAATCGTCGTTGAAGTAACTCAGACAACGGTAACGTGGACAGGTGGTGGCATATCGCTTCTGCAGGACTAACCACAGTACGAATTAAAGAGAGGAAAGATTCAGAGAAGGGGGAGCAGCTGGCTCCAGTAACTATGACTCTCTTAAGGTAGCCAAATACCTCGTCATCCGGCTACGTACATTTGCTAACTCGAGAGACTCATAGTGGGAGTAACAGTGACGACGTTAACGTGGGCATACAGTGGCACATCGGGTCCGCAGGACAGGCCATAGCAAGAAATGATAGAGAGAAAGGGCTTAGAAAAGTGGGAGCAGCAGGCAGGAGTACAATGACTCTCTTATGGTAGCGAAGTTCCTTGTCACCATGTGAAATTTTTTTTTGAAAACTCGAGGATATCTTCGTTAAGGTAGCTCAGACAACGTTAAGGTTTACATGTAGTGGCATATTGCTCCTGCAGGACTGACCACAGTAATAATTAAAGAAAGGAAAGATACAATGAACGTCGAGCAGGTGGCAGCAGTAACTATAACTCTCTTAAGGTAGCCAAATGCCTCGTCACTCGGCGAAATTTATTTGAAAATTCGAGGATATCGTCGTTGAAGTAACTCAGACCACGGTAACATGGACAGGTGGTGGCATATCGCCGCTGCAGGACTAACCACAGTACGAATTAAAGAGAGGAAAGATTCAGAGAAGGGGAAGCAGCTGGCTCCAGTAACTGTGACTCTCTTAAGGTAGCCAAATGCCTCGTCATCCGGCTACGTACATTTGCTAACTCGAGAGACTCGTAGTGGGAGTAACAGTGACGACGTTAACGTGGGCATATAGTGGCACATCGGGTCCGTAGGACAGGCCATAGCAAGAAATGATAGAGACAAAGGGCTTAGAAAAGTGGGAGCAGCAGGCAGGAGTACTATGACTCTCTTATGGTAGCGAAATTCCTTGTCACCATGTGAAATTTTTTTTTGAAAACTCGAGGATATCTTCGTTAAGGTAGCTCAGACAACGTTAAGGTTTACATGTAGTGGCATATTGCTCCTGCAGGACTGACCACAGTAATAATTAAAGAAAGGAAAGATACAATGAACGTCTAGCAGGTGGCAGCAGTAACTATAACTCTCTTAAGGTAGCCAAATGCCTCGTCACTCGGCGAAATTTATTTGAAAATTCGAGGATATCATCGTTGAAGTAACTCAGACAACGGTAACATGGACAGGTGGTGGCATATCGCTTCTGCAGGACTAACCACAGTACGAATTAAAGAGAGGAATGATTCAAAGAAGGGGGAGCAGCTGGCTGCAGTAACTTTGACTCTCTTAAGGTAGCCAAATGCCTCGTCATCCGGCTACGTACATTTGGTAACTCGAGAGACTCGTAGTGGGTGTAACAGTGACGACGTTAACGTGGGCATATAGTGGCACATCGGGTCCGTTAGACAGGCCATAGCAAGAATGATGGAGAGAAAGGGCTTAGAAAAGATGGAGCAGCAGGCAGGATTACTATGACTCTCTTAAGGTAGCCAAATGCCTCGTCACCATGTGATATTTTTTTTGAAAACTCGAGGATATCTTCGTTAAGGTAGCTCGGACAACGTAAAGGTTTACATGTAGTGGCATATTGCTCCTGCAGGACTGACCACAGTAATAATTAAAGAGTGGAAAGATACAAAGTACGTCGAGCAGCTGGCAGCTGTAACTATGACTCTCTTAAGGTAGCCAAACGCCTCGTCACTCGGCGAAATTTATTTGAAAACTCGAGGAAATCGTCGTTGAAGTAACTCAGACAACGGTAACATGGACAGGTGGTGGCATATCGCTTCTGCAGGACTAACCACAGTACGAATTAAAGAGAGGAAAGATTCAGAGAAGGGGGAGCAGCTGGCTCCAGTAACTATGACTCTCTTAAGGTAGCCAAATGCCTCGTCATCCGGCTACGTACATTTGCTAACTCGAGAGACTCATAGTGGGAGTAACAGTGACGACGTTAACGTGGGCATATAGTGGCACATCGGGTCCGTAGGACAGGCCATAGCAAGAAATGATAGAGAGAAAGGGCTTAGAAATGTGGGAGCAGCAGGCAGGAGTACAATGACTCTCTTATGGTAGCGAAGTTCCTTGTCACCATGTGAAATTTTTTTTTGAAAACTCGAGGATATCTTCGTTAAGGTAGCTCAGACAACGTTAAGGTTTACATGTAGTGGCATATTGCTCCTGCAGGACTGACCACAGTAATAATTAAAGAAAGGAAAGATACAATGAACGTCGAGCAGGTGGTAGCAGTAACTATAACTCTCTTAAGGTAGCCAAATGCCTCGTCACTCGGCGAAATTTATTTGAAAATTCGAGGATATCGTCGTTGAAGTAACTCAGACCACGGTAACATGGACAGGTGGTGGCATATCGCCTCTGCAGGACTAACCACAGTACGAATTAAAGAGAGGAAAGATTCAGAGAAGGGGGAGCAGCTGGCTCCAGTAACTGTGACTCTCTTAAGGTAGCCAAATGAATCGTCATCCGGCTACGTACATTTGCTAACTCGAGAGACTCGTAGTGGGAGTAACAGTGACGACGTTAACGTGGGCATATAGTGGCACATCGGGTCCGTAGGACAGGCCATAGCAAGAAATGATAGAGAGAAAGGGCTTAGAAAAGTGGGAGCAGCAGGCAGGAGTACTATGACTCTCTTATGGTAGCGAAATTCCTTGTCACCATGTGAAATTTTTTTTTGAAAACTCGAGGATATCTTCGTTAAGGTAGCTCAGACAACGTTAAGGTTTACATGTAGTGGCATATTGCTCCTGCAGGACTGACCACAGTAATAATTAAAGAAAGGAAAGATACAATGAACGTCGAGCAGGTGGCAGCAGTAACTATAACTCTCTTAAGGTAGCCAAATGCCTCGTCACTCGGCGAAATTTATTTGAAAATTCGAGGATATCATCGTTGAAGTAACTCAGACAACGGTAACATGGACAGGTGGTGGCATATCGCTTCTGCAGGACTAACCACAGTACGAATTAAAGAGAGGAATGATTCAAAGAAGGGGGAGCAGCTGGCTGCAGTGCCTTTGACTCTCTTAAGGTAGCCAAATGCCTCGTCATCCGGCTACGTACATTTGGTAACTCGAGAGACTCGTAGTGGGTGTAACAGTGACGACGTTAACGTGGGCATATAGTGGCACATCGGGTCCGTTAGACAGGCCATAGCAAGAATGATGGAGAGAAAGGGCTTAGAAAAGATGGAGCAGCAGGCAGGATTACTATGACTCTCTTAAGGAAGCCAAATGCCTCGTCACCATGTGATATTTATTTTGAAAACTCGAGGACATCTTCGTTAAGGTAGCTCGGACAACGTTAAGGTTTACATGTAGTGGCATATTGCTCCTGCAGGACTGACCACAGTAATAATTAAAGAGTGGAAAGATACAAAGTACGTCGAGCAGCTGGCAGCAGTAACTATGACTCTCTTAAGGTAGCCAAACGCCTCGTCACTCGGCGAAATTTAGTTGAAAACTCGAGGAAATCGTCGTTGAAGTAACTCAGACAACGGTAACATGGACAGGTGGTGGCATATCGCTTCTGCAGGACTAACCACAGTACGAATTAAAGAGAGGAAAGATTCAAAGAAGGGGGAGCAGCTGGCTGCAGTAACTATGACTCTCTTAAGGTAGCCAAATGCCTCGTCATCCGGCTACGTACATTTGGTAACTCGAGAGACTCGTAGTGGGAGTAACAGTGACGACGTTAACGTGGGCATATAGTGGCACATCGGGTCCGTTAGACAGGCCATAGCAAGAATGATGGAGAGAAAGGCCTTAGAAAAGATGGAGCAGCAGGCAGGATTACTATGACTCTCTTAAGGAAGCCAAATGCCTCGTCACCATGTGATATTTATTTTGAAAACTCGAGGATATCTTCGTTAAGGTAGCTCGGACAACGTTAAGGTTTACATGTAGTGGCATATTGCTCCTGCAGGACTGACCACAGTAATAATTAAAGAGTGGAAAGATACAAAGTACGTCGAGCAGCTGGCAGCAGTCACTATGACTCTCTTAAGGTAGCCAAACGCCTCGTCACTCGGCGAAATTTATTTGAAAACTCGAGGAAATCGTCGATGAAGTAACTCATACAACGGTAACATGGACAGGTGGTGGCATATCGCTTCTTCAGGAATGACCACAGTAATAATTAAAGAAAGGAAAGATACAATGAACGTCGAGCAGGTGGCAGCAGTAACTATAACTCCCTCAAGGTAGCCAAACGCCTCGTCACTCGGCGAAATTTATTTGAAAATTCGAGGATATCATCGTTGAAGTAACTCAGACAACGGTAACATGGACAGGTGGTGGCATATCGCTTCTGCAGGACTAACCACAGTACGAATTAAAGAGAGGAATGATTCAAAGAAGGGGGAGCAGCTGGCTGCAGTAACTATGACTCTCTTAAGGTAGCCAAATGCCTCGTCATCCGGCTACGTACATTTGGTAACTCGAGAGACTCGTAGTGGGTGTAACAGTGACGACGTTAACGTGGGCATATAATGGCACATCGGGTCCGTTAGACAGGCCATAGCAAGAGTGATGGAGAGAAAGGGCTTAGAAAAGATGGAGCAGCAGGCAGGATTACTATGACTCTCTTAAGGAAGCTAAATGCCTCGTCACCATGTGATATTTATTTTGAAAACTCGAGGACATCTTCGTTAAGGTAGCTCGGACAACGTTAAGGTTTACATGTAGTGGCATATTGCTCCTGCAGGACTGACCACAGTAATAATTAAAGAGTGGAAAGATACAAAGTACGTCGAGCAGCTGGCAGCAGTAACTATGACTCTCTTAAGGTAGCCAAACGCCTCGTCATTCGGCGAAATTTAGTTGAAAACTCGAGGAAATCGTCGTTGAAGTAACTCAGACAACGGTAACATGGACAGGTGGTGGCATATCGCTTCTGCAGGACTAACCACAGTACGAATTAAAGAGAGGAAAGATTCAAAGAAGGGGGAGCAGCTGGCTGCCGTAACTATGACTCTCTTAAGGTAGCCAAATGCCTCGTCATCCGGCAACGTACGTTTGGTAACTCGAGAGACTCGTAGTGGGAGTAACAGTGACGACGTTAACGTGGGCATATAGTGGCACATCGGGTCCGTTAGACAGGCCATAGCAAGAATGATGGAGAGAAAGGGCTTAGAAAAGATGGAGCAGCAGGCAGGATTACTATGACTCTCTTAAGGAAGCCAAATGCCTCGTCACCATGTGATATTTATTTTGAAAACTCGAGGATATCTTCGTTAAGGTAGCTCGGACAACGTTAAGGTTTACATGTAGTGGCATATTGCTCCTGCAGGACTGACCACAGTAATAATTAAAGAGTGGAAAGATACAAAGTACGTCGAGCAGCTGGCAGCAGTAACTATGACTCTCTTAAGGTAGCCAAACGCCTCGTCACTCGGGGAAATTTATTTGAAAACTCGAGGAAATCGTCGATGAAGCAACTCATACAACGGTAACATGGACAGGTGGTGGCATATCGCGTCTTCAGGAATGACCACAGTAATAATTAAAGAAAGGAAAGATACAATGAACGTCGAGCAGGTGGCAGCAGTAACTATAACTCTCTTAAGGTAGTCAAATGCCTCGTCACTCGGCGAAATTTATTTGAAAACTAGAGGATATCGTCGTTGAAGTAACTCAGACAACGGTAACATGCACAGGTGGTGGCATATCGCTTCTGCAGGACTATCCACAGTACGAATTAAAGAGAGGAAAGATTCAAAGAAGGGGTAGCAGCTGGCTGCAGCAACTATGACTCTCTTAAGGTAGCCAAATGCCTCGTTATCCGGCTACGTACATTTGCTAACTCGAGACTCGTAGTGGGAGTAACAGTGACGACGTTAACGTGGGCATATAGTGGCACATCGGGTCCGTAGGACAGGCCATAGCAAGAGTGAAGGAGAGAAAGGGCTTAGAAAAGATGGAGCAGCAGGCAGGATTACTATGACTCTCTTAAGGTAGCCAAATGCCTCTTCACCATGTGATATTTTTTTTGAAAACTCGAGGATATCTTCGTTAAGGTAGCTCGGACAACGTTAAGGTTTACATGTAGTGGCATATTGCTCCTGCAGGACTGACCACAGTAATAATTAAAGAGTGGAAAGCTACAAAGTACGTCGAGCAGCTGGCAGCAGTAACTATGACTCGCTTAAGGTAGCCAAACGCCTCGTCACTCGGCGAAATTTAGTTGAAAACTCGAGGAAATCGTCGTTGAAGTAACTCAGACAACGGTAACATGGACAGGTGGTGGCATATCGCTTCTGCAGGACTAACCACAGTACGAATTAAAGAGAGGAAAGATTCAAAGAAGGGGGAGCAGCTGGCTGCAGTAACTATGACTCTCTTAAGGTTGCCAAATGCCTCGTCATCCGACGAGGTACATTTGGTAACTCGAGAGACTCGTAGTAGGAGGAACAGTGAAGACGTTAACGTGGGCATATAGTGGCACATCGGGTCCGTAGGACAGGCCAAGGCAAGAAATGATAGAGAGAAAGGGTTTAGAAAAGTGGGAGCAGCAGGCAGGAGTACTATGACACTCTTATGGTAGCGAAATTCCTCGTCACCATGTGAAATTTTTTTTTGAAAACTCGAGGATATCTTCGTTAAGGTAGCTCAGACAACGTTAAGGTTTACATGTAGTGGCATATTGCTCCTGCAGGACTGACCACAGTAATAATTAAAGAAAGGAAAGATACAATGAACGTCGAGCAGGTGGCAGCAGTAACTATGACTCTCTTAAGGTAGCCAAACGCCTCGTCACTCGGCGAAATTTATTTGAAAACTCGAGGATATCGTCGTTGAAGTAACTCAGACATCGGTAACATGGACAGGTGGTGGCATATCGCTTCTGCAGGACTAACCACAGTACGAATTAAAGAGAGGAATGATTCAAAGAAGGGGGAGCAGCTGGCTGCAGTAACTATGACTCTCTTAAGGTAGCCAAATGCCTCGTCATCCGGCTACGTACATTTGGTAACTCGAGAGACTCGTAGTGGGAGTAACAGTGACGACGTTAACGTGGGCATATAGTGGCACATCGGGTCCGTAGGACAGGCCATAGCAAGAAATGATAGAGAGAAAGGGCTTAGAAAAGTGGGAGCAGCAGGCAGGAGTACTATGACTCTCTTATGGTAGCGAAATTCCTCGTCACCATGTGAAATTTTTTTTTGAAAACTCGAGGATATCTTCGTTAAGGTAGCTCAGACAACGTTAAGGTTTACATGTAGTGGCATATTGCTCCTGCAGGACTGACCACAGTAATAATTAAAGAAAGGAAAGATACAATGAACGTCGAGCAGGTGGCAGCAGTTCCTATAACTCTCTTAAGGTAGCGAAATGCCTCGTCACACGGCGAAATTTATTTGAAAACTCGAGGATATCGTCGTTGAAGTAACTCAGACAACGGTAACATGGACAGGTGGTGGCATATCGCTTCTGCAGGACTAACCACAGTACGAATTAAAGAGAGGAAAGTTTCAAAGAAGGGGGAGCAGCTGGCTGCAGTAACTATGACTCTCTTAAGGTAGCCAAATGACTCGTCATCCGGCTACGTACATTTGCTAACTCGAGAGACTCGTAGTGGGAGTAACAGTGACGACGTTACCGTGGGCATATAGTGGCACATCGGGTCCGTAGGACAGGCCATAGCAAGAGTGATGGAGAGAAAGGGCTTAGAAAAGATGGAGCAGCAGGCAGGATTACTATGACTCTCTTAAGGTAGCCAAATGCCTCGTCACCATGTGATATTTTTTTTGAAAACTCGAGGATATCTTCGTTAAGGTAGCTCGGACAACGTTGAGGGTTACATGTAGTGGCATATTGCTCCTGCAGGACTGACCACAGTAATAATTAAAGAGTGGAAAGATACAAAGTACGTCGAGCAGCTGGCAGCAGTAACTATGACTCTCTTAAGGTAGCCAAACGCCTCGTCACTCGGCGAAATTTAGTTGAAAACTCGAGGAAATCGTCGTTGAAGTAACTGAGACAACGGTAACATGGACAGGTGGTGGCATATCGCTTCTGCAGGACTAATCACAGTACGAATTAAAGAAAGGAAAGATTCAAAGAAGGGGGAGCAGCTGGCTGCAGTTACTATGACTCTCTTAAGGTATCCAAATGCCTCGTCATCCGTCGAGGTACATTTGGTAACTCGAGAGACTCGTAGTGGGAGCAACAGTGACGACGTTAACGTGGGCATATAGTGGCACATCGGGTCCGTAGGACAGGCCATAGCAAGAAATGATAGAGAGAAAGGGCTTAGAAAAGTGGGAGCAGCAGGCAGGAGTACTATGACTCTCTTATGGTAGCGAAATTCCTCGTCACCATGTGAAATTTCTTTTTGAAAACTCGAGGATATCTTCGTTAAGGTAGCTCGGACAACGTTAAGGTTTACATGTAGTGGCATATTGCTCCTGCAGGACTGACCACAGTAATAATTAAAGAGTGGAAAGATACAAAGTACGTCGAGCAGCTGGCAGCAGTAACTATGACTCTCTTGATGCGTAATATATGGACCCTCTCGATTCACCCCTCAGCATCCTTGTGATGTCGGGTGGATGATGGTTCAATTAGCCTCTCGGTGGGAAATCCTAGCTCTGGCCTTCAAGTGGCGGGAGTCGTGAGGGTGCTGCGATAGGTTTCGCGTAGGTGTACCTTTCCAGTATCCCGACCGACAGAGCAGGGTGCTTTTTCGGGCTTGGGTGTTACCTCCCCCCCTGCCTTTGTTACAGCTGGTGCAACTAATAGAAGCAAACGTGGTACCAGGCCTCCCGCTGGAGCGCCTGTGCCAGCTCATGAGCCAGCCAACCAGCCAACCGGTGCGGGTCGAGCGCTGCTCCCCGCCATCTGCCCTGATTGTATGCGGTCCTTCTCCACCAAGACCGGACTTGGTGTCCATCGGCGTCGCGCGCATCCGATCGCTGCTAATGCTGAGATCAAGACCGAGAGGAAGAAGGCCAGGTGGTCCCAGGAAGAGCTCCTGCGTTTGGCCCATGCAGAAGCGACTCTTGCCACCCAGGGTTGCAGATTTTTAAACCAGGAACTTGCAAAGGCCTTCCCCGAGCGTACGCTGGAATCAATTAAATGTCAGCGTAGAGCGCAGCCCTACAAAGACATGGTGGCTAAGTTTGTCACCGAGCTCGCTGGCATGGATCGCGGCCTTCAGGGTCCTCCTAGCGAGCCTGCAGTCGGTCATTCTTTGCCACAGTCTCCACCTCGAGGGGAAGATGTTGACCTAGCCATCTGGTCATTTGTAGTAGAACTCCCCCAATCAGACCGCCGATTCCGCTCGCTTGACGATCTCGTGGCTCTGGGTCCCACCACTAGCCGTGAAACAATCCAGGCTATGTTGCTGTCTGTTCTTGATGAAGTAGGCAGCAGGGAGCCAGCCGTCCACCAAGCTGCGAGTGTGCGGACCCAACAGCCCCCAGAGCGGAAGCGTGCACGGAAGAGATGGGAGTATGCGGTGGTCCAGCGTGCTTTCAAGAAGAACGGAGCACGCTGAATCAACGGACTTCTCGATGGCACACTCTTGCATCAGCCACCATCCATCCCAGGGCTGATTGAGTTTTGGACAGACCTCTTCTCTCCACCACGTGTCAGGTCTCGACCTCCGCGTGGGGAGGGTCTGTCCAATGAGCTGCTGCCATTCTCGAAGAGGGTGCCCTTCCGTGACCTCTGGGCTCCCATTTCTGCAGAAGAAGCCACCGCTGCTCTCCCGCCTCGCAATTCTGCTGCAGGTCCTGACGGCCTCACGCCGACACAACTGCGTCGCCTTCCCCGGGAGGTTCTCCTCAAGATCCTTAATTTCCTCCTCCTTTCCCGTTCCCTTCCTTCCCGACTCTTCCAGGCCAGAACAACCCTGCTGCCCAAGAAGACCGCCGCAGCATCCCCTGCTGACTTTCGTCCGATCACAGCGTGCTCGGTGCTGACCAGAGCCTTTCACAAGGTTCTGGTTGGCCGCCTGATGCGCTACTGTGTGTTGGACGGTCGCCAGCGGGCTTTCATCCCTCAGGATGGGATGCTCCACAACACCTTTCTTCTGGATCTGGCGATGACCCAGGCGTGCCGAGCTGCCGGCTCGCTGTACTTGGCATCTCTGGATGTGTCAAAGGCCTTCGACTCGCTTGCCCATGGTGCCCTTGGCCCGGTGCTAAGGGCCCATGGTTTGCCGGTCGAGTTCGTTGACTACATCCAGGGATGCTATGAGGCGGGATCGACGGTTATCTGCGCGGATGGGAAGTCGTCAGATCTAGTGCGGCCTTCGAGGGGTGTTCGGCAGGGTGACCCGCTGTCTCCTATCCTCTTCAACATGTCCATTGACATTCTCTTGTCTCGTCTGCCTGCTCATATTGGTGCACGCATTCTTGGACGGCGGATAAATGCGGCTGCATTCGCCGATGACCTCCTGCTGTTCGCCGAGACTCGTGATGGATTGCAGGAACTTCTCACCATCGCCACGTCGGCCCTGGGGGATCTCGGGCTCGAGGTCAACCCACGGAAGTGTTTTTCTCTCGCCCTTGTCTCATCAGGCCGGGAGAAGAAAACCAAGGTCGACGAGACTGTCATCTTTCATGCTGGGGGGAACAACATCCCAGCACTGGCGATGGGAGATACTTTCAAGTATCTAGGCCTGCAATTTTCCACGTGCGGACGCAGTCTTTTTCATCCCCGGCGGGAGGTCGAGAAGCAGATGAACATCATCAAGCGTGCACCACTCAAACCTCAGCAGCGGCTTTTTGCCCTTCGTTCTGTTATCCTCCCGGGTATTTTCCATGGCCTCGCCCTGGGGAGGACTCGTCTTGGGGCCCTCTCTTCCCTTGACGTCTGTGTTCGTGCAGCTGTTCGATCTTGGCTGCACCTGCCAGCAGATACGCCGGTCGGTTACTTCCACGCCCCCATCTCTCATGGGGGCTTGGGGGTGCCTGCAGCCCGCTGGCTGGGCCCTCTTCTTCGTAGGAGAAGATTGGCGAAGATGCAGGGACTGGGTGCGGCAGCGGACGATTCTTCCCAGGACTTAATCCAGCGAAAAATTCACCAACTGGACCACGCCCTGCAATGGCAGGGGGAAGATATAAAGTCCAGTTACCAGTTGGGCCGGTGTTGGGCCGACCGCCTGCACTCGTCGGTCGACGGCGCTGCGCTACATGAGTCTGCCCGAACACCAGGGCAGCACTGCTGGGTTTCCAATACGCGGCAGTTCGTAACCGGCCGCAACTACATCTCATGCCTGCGTGTCCGGATTAATGCCTTACCTACTCGGGCACGGCTGCTACGTGGGAGGGAAGGTGACACCAGTTGCCGCGCTGGCTGCAATGCCACGGAGACTGCCAACCATGTCATTCAACAGTGCTGGAGAAGCGACGGGGCTCGCATTGCTCGACACGATGCCATGCCGTCCTATCTGGCGCGAGGCCTCCGCCGCAGAGGCTACAATGTTCTGCTAGAGCCTCACCTTCGTACATCTGAAGGCCTGAAAAAGCCAGACATCGTGGCGGTCCGTGACACTGCAGCATTTGTCATCGATGCGCAGGTGGTTGGCGACAACCGTGATCTTGGTAGGTGTCACCGTGAGAAAGTAGCCGTCTACGACAAGCAGGCTGTTTACGACAAGATACGCGAGCTGTTTCCAGTGGTTACGGAATTCACCACCACGTCGGCGACCATCAACTGGCGTGGGGTTTGGTCTCCAGCCTCTGCTAAAGCATTGCAGGAGGTTGGTGTGACGAAGGGCCACCTTTCAACATTGAGCACCAGAATACTTCTGGGCAGCATCATGGCGGCGCGGCGATTCGAATATATGGCTGCCCCTCGCCGCCGCACGATGCCCCGCACTGGCGTTGGTTAGCGTGGTCTCAATTCTTCGGCTGCTGCCTGGCCTCTCAGGCATAATACCTCTCTTTGTTCATGTACTGTGTTTATTATTAAGTGTGTTTGTATTTATGTACCATCTGTAAACCCGCTTTGTGGGTATTCACTTATTTTGTGTTATTCACAGTACGTGAATAAAGACGGCTGTGATAGCCAAACGCCTCGTCACTCGGCGAAATTTATTTGAAAACTCGAGGAAATCGTCGTTGAAGTAACTCAGACAACGGTAACATGGACAGGTGGTGGCATATCGCTTCTGCAGGACTAACCACAGTACGAATTAAAGAGAGGAAAGATTCAAAGAAGGGGGAGCAGCTGGCTGCAGTAACTATGACTCTCTTAAGGTAGCCAAATGCCTCGTCATCCGACGAGGTACATTTGGTAACTCGAGAGACTCGTAGTGGGAGTAACAGTGACGACGTTAACGTGGGCATATAGTGGCACATCGGGTCCGTAGGACAGGCCATAGCAAGAAATGATAGAGAGAAAGGGCTTAGAAAAGTGGGAGCAGCAGGCAGGAGTACTATGACTCTCTTATGGTAGCGAAATTCCTCGTCACCATGTGAAATTTTTTTTTGAAAACTCGAGGATATCTTCGTTAAGGTAGCTCGGACAACGTTAAGGTTTACATGTGGTGGCATATTGCTGCTGCAGGACTGACCACAGTAATAATTAAAGAGTGGAAAGATACAAAGTACGTCGAGCAGCTGGCAGCAGTAACTATGACTCTCTTAAGGTAGCCCAACCGCCTCGTCACTCGGCGAAATTTATTTGAAAACTCGAGGAAATCGTCGTTGAAGTAACTCAGACAACGGTAACATGGACAGGTAGTGGCATATCGCTTCTGCAGGACTAACCACAGTACGAATTAAAGAGAGGAAAGATTCAAAGGAGGGGGAGCAGCTGGCTCCAGTAACTATGACTCTCTTAAGGCAGCCAAATGCCTCGTCATCCGGCTATGTGCATTTGCTAACTCGAGAGACTCGTAGTGGGAGTAACAGTGACGACGTTAACGTGGGCATATAGTGGTACATCGGGTCCGTAGGACAGGCCATAGCAAGAAATGATAGAGAGAAAGGGCTTAGAAAAGTAGGAGCAGCAGGCAGGAGTACTATGACTCTCTTATGGTAGCGAAATTCCTCGTCACCATGTGAAATTTTTTTTGAAAACTCGAGGATATCTTCGTTAAGGTAGCTCGGACAACGTTAAGGTTTACATGTAGTGGCATATTGCTTCTGCAGGACTGACCACAGTAATTATTAAAGAGTGGAAAGATTCAAAGTACGTCGAGCAGCTGGCAGCAGTAACTATGACTCTCTTAAGGTAGCCAAACGCCTCGTCACTCGGCGAAATTTATTTGAAAACTGGAGGAAATCGTCGTTGAAGTAACTCAGACAACGGTAACATGGACAGGTGGTGGCATATCGCTTCTGCAGGACTAACCACAGTACGAATTAAAGAGAGGAAAGATTCAAAGAAGGGGGAGCAGCTGGCTGCAGTAACTATGACTCTCTTAAGGTAGCCAAATGCCTCGTCATCCGGCAACTTACATTTGGTAACTCGAGAGACTCGTAGTGGGAGTAACAGTGACGACGTTAACGTGGTCATATAGTGGCACATCGGGTCCGTAGGACAGGCCATAGCAAGAATGATGGAGAGAAAGGGCTTAGAAAAGATGGAGCAGCAGGCAGGATTACTACGACTCTCTTACGGTAGCCAAATGCCTCGTCACCATGTGATATTTTTTTTGAAATCTCGAGGATATCTTCGTTAAGGTAGCTTGGACAACGTTAAGGTTTACATGTAGTGGCATATTGCTCCTGCAGGACTGACCACAGTAATAATTAAAGAGTGGAAAGATACAAAGTACGTCGAGCAGCTGGCAGCAGTAACTATGACTCTCTTAAGGTAGCCAAACGCCTTGTCACTCGGCGAAATTTTTTTGAAAACTCGAGGAAATCGTCGTTGAAGTAACTCAGACAACGGTAACATGGACAGGTGGTGGCATATCGCTTCTGCAGGACTAACCACAGCACGAATTAAAGAGAGGAAAGATTCAAAGAAGGGGGAGCAGCTGGCTCCAGTAACTATGACTCTCTTAAGGTAGCCAAATGCCTCGTCATCCGGCTACTTACATTTGCTAACTCGAGAGACTCGTAGTGGTAGTAACAGTGACGACGTTAACGTGGGCATATAGTGGCACATCGGGTCCGTAGGACAGGCCATAGCAAGAATGATGGAGAGAAAGGGCTTAGAAGAGATGGAGCAGGAGGCAGGATTACTATGACTCTCTTAAGGTAGCCAAATGCCTCGTCACCATGTGATATTTTTTTTGAAAACTCGAGGATATCTTCGTTAAGGTAGCTCGGACAACGTTAAGGTTTACATGTAGTGGCATATTGCTCCTGCAGGATTGACCACAGTAATAATTAAAGAGTGGAAAGATACAAAGTACGTCGAGCAGCTGGCAGCAGTAACTATGACTCTCTTAAAGTAGCCAAACGCCTCGTCACTCGGCGAAATTTATTTGAAAACTGGAGGAAATCGTCGTTGAAGAAACTCAGACAACGGTAACATGGACAGGTGGTGGCATATCGCTTCTGCAGGACTAACCACAGTACGAATTAAAGAGAGGAAAGATTCAAAGAAGTGGGAGCAGCTGGCTGCAGTAACTATGACTCTCTTAAGGTAGCCAAATGCCTCGTCATCCGACGAGGTACATTTGGTAACTCGGGAGACTCGTAGTGGGAGTAACAGTGACGACGTTAACGTGGGCATATAGTGGCACATCGGGTCCGTAGGACAGGCCATAGCAAGAAATGATAGAGAGAAAGGGCTTAGAAAAGTGGGAGCAGCAGGCAGGAGTACTATGACTCTCTTATGGTAGCGAAATTCCTCGTCACCATGTGAAATTTTTTTTTGAAAACTCGAGGATATCTTTGTTAAGGTAGCTCAGACAACGTTAAGGTTTACATGTAGTGGCATATTGCTCCTGCAGGACTGACCACAGTAATAATTAAAGAAAGGAAAGATACAATGAACGTCGAGCAGGTGGCAGCAGTAACTAGGACTCTCTTAAGGTAGCCAAACGCCTCGTCACGCGGCGAAATTAATTTGAAAACTCGAGGATATCGTCGTTGAAGTAACTCAGACAACGGTAACATGGACCGGTGGTGGCATATCGCTTCTGCAGGACTAAACACAGTTCGAATTAAAGAGAGGAAAGATTCAAAGAAGGGGGAGCAGCTGGCTCCAGTAACTATGACTCTCTTAAGGTAGCCAAATGCCTCGTCATCCGGCTACGTGCATTTGCTAACTCGAGAGACTCGTAGTGGGAGTAACAGTGACGACGTTAACGTGGGCATATAGTGGCACATCGGGTCCGTAGGACAGGCCATAGCAAGATTGATGGAGAGAAAGGGCTCAGAAAAGATGGAGCAGCAGGCAGGATTACTATGACTCTCTTAAGGTAGCCAAATGCTTAGCCACCATGTGATATTTTTTTTGAAAACTCGAGGATATCTTCGTTAAGGTAGCTCGGACAACGTTAAGGTTTACATGTAGTGGCATATTGCTGCTGCAGGACTGACCACAGTAATAATTAAAGAGTGGAGAGATACAAAGTACGTCGAGCAGCTGGCAGCAGTAACTATGACTCTCTTAAGGTAGCCCAACCGCCTCGTCACTCGGCGAAATTCATTTGAAAACTCGAGGAAATCGTCGTTGAAGTAACTCAGACAACGGTAACATGGACAGGTAGTGGCATATCGCTTCTGCAGGACTAACCACAGTACGAATTAAAGAGAAGAAAGATTCAAAGAAGGGGGAGCAGCTGGCTCCAGTAACTATGACTCTCTTAAGGCAGCCAAATGCCTCGTCATCCGGCTATGTGCATTTGCTAACTCGAGAGACTCGTAGTGGGAGTAACAGTGACGACGTTAACGTGGCCATATAGTGGTACATCGGGTCCGTAGGACAGGCCATAGCAAGAAATGATAGAGAGAAAGGGCTTGGAAAAGTGGGAGCAGCAGGCAGGAGTACTATGACTCTCTTATGGTAGCGAAATTCCTCGTCACCATGTGAAATTTTTTTTGAAAACTCGAGGATATCTTTGTTAAGGTAGCTCAGACAACGTTAAGGTTTACATGTAGTGGCATATTGCTCCTGCAGGACTGACCACAGTAATAATTAAAGAAAGGAAAGATACAATGAACGTCGAGCAGGTGGCAGCAGTAACTAGGACTCTCTTAAGGTAGCCAAACGCCTCGTCACGCAGCGAAATTTATTTGAAAACTCGAGGATATCGTCGTTGAAGTAACTCAGACAACGGTAACATGGACCGGTGGTGGCATATCGCTTCTGCAGGACTAAACACAGTACGAATTAAAGAGAGGAAAGTTTCAAAGAAGGGGGAGCAGCTGGCTCCAGTAACTATGACTCTCTTAAGGTAGCCAAATTCCTCGTCATCCGGCTACGTACATTTGCTAACTCGAGAGACTCGTAGTGGGAGTAACAGTGACGACGTTAACGTGGGCATATAGTGGCACATCGGGTCCGTAGGACAGGCCATAGCAAGATTGATGGAGAGAAAGGGCTCAGAAAAGATGGAGCAGCAGGCAGGATTACTATGACTCTCTTAAGGTAGCCAAATGCCTCGCCACCATGTGATATTTTTTTTGAAAACTCGAGGATATCTTCGTTAAGGTAGCTCGGACAACGTTAAGGTTTACATGTAGTGGCATATTGCTGCTGCAGGACTGACCACAGTAATAATTAAAGAGTGGAAAGATACAAAGTACGTAGAGCAGCTGGCAGCAGTAACTATGACTCTCTTAAGGTAGCCCAACCGCCTCGTCACTCGGCGAAATTTTTTGAAAACTCCAGGATATCGTCGTTGAAGTAACTCAGACAACGGTAACATGGACAGGTAGTGGCATATCGCTTCTGCAGGACTAACCACAGTACGAATTAAAGAGAGGAAAGATTCAAAGAAGGGGGAGCAGCTGGCTCCAGTAACTATGACTCTCTTAAGGCAGCCAAATGCCTCGTCATCCGGCTATGTGCATTTGCTAACTCGAGAGACTCGTAGTGGGAGTAACAGTGACGACGTTAACGTGGGCATATAGTGGTACATCGGGTCCGTAGGACAGGCCATAGCAAGAAATGATAGAGAGAAAGGGCTTAGAAAAGTGGGAGCAGCAGGCAGGAGTACTATGACTCTCTTATGGTAGCGAAATTCCTCGTCACCATGTGAAATTTTTTTTGAAAACTCGAGGATATCTTCGTTAAGGTAGCTCGGACAACGTTAAGGTTTACATGTAGTGGCATATTGCTCCTGCAGGACTGACCACAGTAATAATTAAAGAGTGGAAAGATTCAAAGTACGTCGAGCAGCTGGCAGCAGTAACTATGACTCTCTTAAGGTAGCCAAACGCCTCGTCACTCGGCGAAATTTATTTGAAAACTCGAGGAAATCGTCGTTGAAGTAACTCAGACAACGGTAACATGGACAGGTGGTGGCATATCGCTTCTGCAGGACTAACCACAGTACGAATTAAAGAGAGGAAAGATTCAAAGAAGGGGCAGCAGCTGGCTGCAGTAACTATGACTCTCTGAAGTTAGCCAAATGCCTCGTCATCCGACGAGGTACATTTGCTAACTCGAGAGACTCGTAGTGGGAGTAACAGTGACGACGTTAACGTGGGCATATAGTGGTACATCGGGTCCGTAGGACAGGCCATAGCAAGAAATGATAGAGAGAAAGGGCTTAGAAAAATGGGAG
Source organism: Schistocerca americana (assembly GCF_021461395.2). NCBI lineage: Eukaryota > Metazoa > Arthropoda > Insecta > Orthoptera > Acrididae > Schistocerca > Schistocerca americana. The sequence continues at coordinate 86,299,508 of NC_060122.1, forward strand.
CAGCAGGCAGGAGTACTATGACTCTCTTATGGTAGCGAAATTCCTCGTCACCATGTGAAATTTTTTTTTGAAAACTCGAGGATATCTTCGTTAAGGTAGCTCAGACAACGTTAAGGTTTACATGTTGTGGCATATTGCTCCTGCAGGACTGACCACAGCAATAATTAAAGAAAGGAAAGATACAATGAACGTCGAGCAGGTGGCAGCAGTAACTATAACTCTCTTAAGGTAGCCAAATGCCTCGTCACTCGGCGAAATTTATTTGAAAACTCGAGGATATCGTCGTTGAAGTAACTCAGACAACGGTAACATGGACAGGTGGTGGCATATCGCTTCTGCAGGTCTAACCACAGTAATAATTAAAGAGTGGAAAGATACAAAGTACGTCGAGCAGCTGGCAGCAGTAACTATGACTCTCTTAAGGTAGCCAAACGCCTCGTCACTCGGCGAAATTTAGTTGAAAACTCGAGGAAATCGTCGTTGAAGTAACTCAGACAACGGTAACATGGACAGGTGGTGGCATATCGCTTCTGCAGGACTAACCACAGTACGAATTAAAGAGAGGAAAGATTCAAAGAAGGGGGAGCAGCTGGCTCCAGTAACTATGACTCTCTTAAGGTAGCCAAATGCCTCGTCATCCGGCTACGTACATTTGCTAACTCGAGAGACTCGTAGTGGGGTAACAGTGACGACGTTAACGTGGGCATATAGTGGCACATTGGGTCCGTAGGACAGGCCATAGCAACAAATGATAGAGAGAAAGGGCTTAGAAAAGTGGGAGCAGCAGGCAGGAGTACTATGACTCTTTTATGGTAGCGAAATTCCTCGTCACCATGTGAAATTTTTTTTTGAATACTCCAGGATATCTCCGTTAAGGTAGCTCAGACAACGTTAAGGTTTACATGTAGTGGCATATTGCTCCTGCAGGACTGGCTACAGTAATAATTAAAGAAAGGAAAGATACAATGAACGTCGAGCAGGTGGCAGCAGTAACTATAACTTTCTTAAGGTAGCCAAATGCCTCGTCACTCGGCGAAATTTATTTGAAAACTCGAGGATATCGTCGTTGAAGTAACTCAGACAACGTTAACATGGATAGGTGGTGGCATATCGCTTCTGCAGGACTAACCACAGTACGAATTAAAGAGAGGAAAGATTCAAAGAAGGGGGAGCAGCCGGCTCCAGTAACTATGACTCTCTTAAGGTAGCCAAATGCCTCGTCATCCGGCTACTTACATTTGCTAACTCGAGAGATTCGTAGTGGGAGTAACAGTGACGACGTTAACGTGGGCATATAGTGGCACATCGGGTCCGTAGGACAGGCCATAGCAAGAATGATGCAGAGAAAGGGCTTAGAAAAGATGGAGCAGCAGGCAGGATTACTATGACTCTCTTAAGGTAGCCAAATGCCTCGTCACCATGTGATATTTTTTTTGAAAACTCGTGGATATCTTCGTTAAGGTGGCTCGGACAACGTTAAGGTTTACATGTAGTGGCATATTGCACCTGCAGGACTGACCACAGTAATAATTAAAGAGTGGAAAGATACAAAGTACGTCGAGCAGGTGGCAGCAGTAACTATGACTCTCTTAAGGTAGCCAAACGCCTCGTCACTCGGCGAAATTTTTTTGAAAACTCCAGGAAATCGTCGTTGAAGTAACTCAGACAACGGTAACATGGACAGGTGGTGGCATATCGCTTCTGCAGGACTAACCACAGTACGAATTAAAGAGAGGAAAGATTCAAAGAAGGGGGAGCAGCTGGCTCCAGTAACTATGACTCTCTTAAGGTAGCCAAATGCCTCGTCATCCGGCTACTTACATTTGCTAACTCGAGAGACTCGTAGTGGGAGTAACAGTGACGACGTTAACGTGGGCATATAGTGGCACATCGGGTCCGTAGGACAGGCCATAGCAAGAATGATGGAGAGAAAGGGCTTAGAAAAGATGGAGCAGGAGGCAGGATTACTATGACTCTCTTAAGGTAGCCAAATGCCTCGTCACCATGTGATATTTTTTTTGAAAACTCGAAGATATCTTCGTTAAGGTAGCTCGGACAACGTTAAGGTTTACATGTAGTGGCATATTGCTCCTGCAGGACTGACCACAGTAATAATTAAAGAGTGGAAAGATACAAAGTACGTCGAGCAGCTGGCAGCAGTAACTATGACTCTCTTAAGGTAGCCAAACGCCTCGTCACTCGGCGAAATTTATTTGAAAACTCGAGGAAATCGTCGTTGAAGTAACTCAGACTGCGGTAACATGGATAGGTGGTGGCATATCGCTTCTGCAGGACTAACCACAGTACGAATTAAAGAGAGGAAAGATTCAAAGAAGGGGGAGCAGCTGGCTGCAGTAACTATGACTCTCTTAAGGTAGCCAAATGCCTCGTCATCCGACGAGGTACATTTGGTAACTAGAGAGACTCGTAGTGGGAGTAACAGTGACGACGTTAACGTGGGCATATAGTGGCACATCGGGTCCGTAGGACAGGCCATAGCAACAAATGATAGAGAGAAAGGGCTTAGAAAAGTGGGAGCAGCAGGCAGGAGTACTATGACTCTTTTATGGTAGCGAAATTCCTCGTCACCATGCGAAATTTTTTTTTGAAAACTCCAGGATATCTTCGTTAAGGTAGCTCAGACAACGTTAAGGTTTACATGTAGTGGCATATTGCTCCTGCAGGACTGACTACAGTAATAATTAAAGAAAGGAAAGATACAATGAACGTCGAGCAGGTGGCAGCAGTAACTATAACTCTCTTAAGGTAGCCAAATGCCTCGTCACTCGGCGAAATTTATTTGAAAACTCGAGGATATCGTCGTTGAAGTAACTCAGACAACGGTAACATGGATAGGTGGTGGCATATCGCTTCTGCAGGACTAACCACAGTACGAATTAAAGAGAGGAAAGATTCAAAGAAGGGGGAGCAGCTGGCTCCAGTAACTATGACTCTCTTAAGGTAGCCAAATGCCTCGTCATCCGGCTACTTACATTTGCAAACTCGAGAGATTCTTAGTGGGAGTAACAGTGACGACGTTAACGTGGGCATATAGTGGCACATCGGGTCCGTAGGACAGGCCATAGCAAGAATGATGGAGAGAAAGGGCTTAGAAAAGATGGAGCAGCAGGCAGGATTACTATGACTCTCTTAAGGTAGCCAAATGCCTCGTCACCATGTGATATTTTTTTTGAAAACTCGAGGCTATCTTCGTTAAGGTAGCTCGGACAACGTTAAGGTTTACATGTAGTGGCATATTGCACCTGCAGGACTGACCACAGTAATAACTAAAGAGTGGAAAGATACAAAGTACGTCGAGCAGGTGGCAGCAGTAACTATGACTCTCTTAAGGTAGCCAAACGCCTCGTCACTCGGCGAAATTTTTTTGAAAACTCCAGGAAATCGTCGTTGAAGTAACTCAGACAACGGTAACATGGACAGGTGGTGGCATATCGCTTCTGCAGGACTAACCACAGTACGAATTAAAGAGAGGAAAGATTCAAAGAAGGGCGAGCAGCTGGCTCCAGTAACTATGACTCTCTTAAGGTAGCCAAATGCCTCGTCATCCGGCTACGTACATTTGCTAACTCGAGAGACTCGTAGTGGGAGTAACAGTGACGACGTTGACGTGGGCACACAGTGGCACATCGGGTCCGTAGGGCAGGCCATAGCAAGAATGATGGAGAGAAAGGGCTTAGAAAAGATGGAGCAGCAGGCAGGATAACTATGACCCTCTTAAGATAGCCAAATGCCTCGTCACCATGTGATATTTTTTTTGAAAACTCGAGGATATCTTCGTTAAGGTAGCTCGGACAACGTTAAGGTTTACATGTAGCGGCATATTGCTCCTGGAGGACTGACCACAGTAATAATTAAAGAGTGGAAAGATACAAAGTACGTCGAGCCGCTGGCAGCAGTAACTATGACTTTCTTAAGGTAGCCAAACGCCTCGTCACTCGGCGAAATTTATTTGAAAAGTCGAGGAAATCGTCGTTGAAGTAACTCAGACAGCGGTAACATGGACAGGTGGTGGCATATCGCATCTGCAGGACTAACCACAGTACGAATTAAAGAGAGGAAAGATTCAAAGAAGGGGGAGCAGATGGCTGCAGTAACTATGACTCTCTTAAGGTAGCCAAATGCCTCGTCATCCGACGAGGTACATTTGGTAACTCGAGAGACTCGTAGTGGGAGTAACAGTGACGACGTTAACGTGGGCATATAGTGGCTCATCGGGTTTGTAGGACAGGCCATAGCAAGAATGATGGAGAGAAAGGGCTTAGAAAAGATGGAGCAGCAGGCAGGATTACTATGACTCTCTTAAGGTAGCCAAATGCCTCGTCACCATGTGATATTTTTTTTGAAAACTCGAGGATATCTTCGTTAAGGTAGCTCGGACAACGTTAAGGTTTACATGTAGTGGCATATTGCTCCTGCAGGACTGACCACAGTAATAATTAAAGAGTGGAAAGATACAAAGTACGTCGAGCAGGTGGCAGCAGTAACTATAACTCTCTTAAGGTAGCCAAATGCCTCGTCACTCGGTGAAATTTATTTGAAAACTCGAGGATATCGTCGTTGAAGTAACTCAGACAACGGTAACATGGACAGGTGGTGGCATATCGCTTCTGCAGGACTAACCACAGTACGAATTAAAGAGAGGAAAGATTCAAAGAAGGGGCAGCAGCTGGCTGCAGTAACTATGACTCTCTTAAGGTAGTCAAATGCCTCGTCATCCGGCTACTTACATTTGCTAACTCGAGAGACTCGTAGTGGGAGTAACAGTGACGACGTTAACGTGGGCATATAGTGGTACATCGGGTCCGTAGGACAGGCCATAGCAAGAAATGATAGAGAGAAAGGGCTTAGAAAAGTGGGAGCAGCAGGCAGGAGTACTACGACTCTCTTATGGTAGCGAAATTCCTCGTCACCATGTGAAATTTTTTTTTGAAAACTCGAGGATATCTTCGTTAAGGTAGCTCAGACACGTTAAGGTTTACATGTAGTGGCATATTGCTCCTGCAGGACTGACCACAGCAATAATTAAAGAGAGGAAAGATCCAATGAACGTCGAGCAGGTGGCAGCAGTAACTATAACTCTCTTAAGGTAGCCAAATGCCGCGTCACTCGGCGAAATTTATTTGAAAACTCAAGGATATCGTCGTTGAAGTAACTCAGACAACGGTAACATGGACAGGTGGTGGCATATTGCTTCTGCAGGACTAACCAAAGTACGAATTAAAGAGAGGAAAGATTCAAAGAAGGGGGAGCAGCTGGCTCCAGTAACTATGACTCTCGTAAGGTAGCCAAATGCCTCGTCATCCGGCTACGTACATTTGCTAACTCGAGAGACTCGTAGTGGGAGTAACAGTGACGACGTTAACGTGGGCATATAGTGGCACATCGGGTCTGTAGGACAGGCCATAGCAAGAATGATGGAGAGAAAGGGCTTAGAAAAGATGGAGCAGCAGGCAGGATTACTATGACTCTCTTAAGGTAGCCGAATGCCTCGTCACCATGTGATATTTTTTTTGAAAACTTGAGGATATCTTCGTTAAGGTAGCTCGGACAACGTTAAGGTTTACATGTATTGGCATATTGCTCCTGCAGGACTGACCACAGTAATAATTAAAGAGTGGAAAGATACAAAGTACGTCGAGCAGCCGGCAGCAGTAACTATGACTCTCTTAAGGTAGCCAAACGCCTCGTCACTCGGCGAAATTTATTTGAAAACTCGAGGAAATCGTCGTTGAAGTAACTCAGACAACGGTAACATGGACAGGTGGTGGCATATCGCTTCTGCAGGACTAACCACAGTACGAATTAAAGAAAGGAAAGATTCAAAGAAGGGGGAGTAGCTGGCTCCAGTAACTATGACTCTCTTAAGGTAGCCAAATGCCTCGTCATCCGGCTACGTACATTAGGTAACTCGAGAGACTCGTAGTGGGAGTAACAGTGACGACGTTAACGTGGGCATATAGTGGCACATCGGGTCCGTAGGACAGGCCATAGCAAGAATGATGGAGTGAAAGGGCTTAGAAAAGATGGAGCAGCAGGCAGGATTACTATGACTCTCTTACGGTAGCCAAATGCCTCGTCACCATGTGATATTTTTTTTTGAAAACTCGAGGATATCTTCGTTAAGGTAGCTCGGACAACGTTAAGGTTTACATGTAGTGGCATATTGCTCCTCCAGGACTGACCACAGTAATAATTAAAGAGTGGAAAGATACAAAGTACGTCGAGCAGCTGGCAGCAGTAACTATGACTCTCTTAAGGTAGCCAAACGCCTCGTCACTCGGCGAAATTCATTTGAAAACTCGAGGAAATCGTCGTTGAAGTAACTCAGACAACGGTAACATGGACAGGTGGTAGCATATCGCTTCTGCAGGACTAACCACAGTACGAATTAAAGAGAGGAAAGATTCAAAGAAGGGGGAGCAGCTGGCTCCAGTAACTATGACTCGCTTAAGGTAGCCAAATGCCTCGTCATCCGGCTACGTACATTTGCTAACTGGAGAGTCTCGTAGTGGGAGTAACAGTGACGACGTTAACGTGGGCATATAGTGGCACATCGGGTAAGTAGGACAGGCCATAGCAAGAAATGATAGAGAGAATGGGCTTAGAAAAGTGGGAGCAGCAGGCAGGAGTACTATGACTCTCTTATGGTAGCGAAATTCCTCGTCACCATGTGAAATTTTTTTTTGAAAACTCCAGGATATCTTCGTTAAGGTAGCTCAGACAACGTTAAGGTTTACATGTAGTGGCATATTGCTCCTGCAGGACTGACTACAGTAATAATTAAAGAAAGTAAAGATACAATGAACGTCGAGCAGGTGGCAGCAGTAACTATAACTCTCTTAAGGTAGCCAAATGCCTCGTCACTCGGCGAAATTTATTTGAAAACTCGAGGATATCGTCGTTCAAGTAACTCAGACAACGGTCACATGGACAGGTGGTGGCATATCGCCTCTGCAGGACTAACCACAGTACGAATTAAAGAGAGGAAAGATTCAAAGAAGGGGGAGCAGCTGGCTCCAGTAACTATGACTCTCTTAAGGTAGCCAAATGCCTCGTCATCCGTCTACTTACATATGCTAACTCGAGAGACTCGTAGTGGGAGTAACAGTGACGACGTTAACGTGGGCATATAGTGGCACATCGGGTCCGTAGGACAGGCCATAGCAAGAATGATGGAGAGAAAGGGCTTAGAAAAGATGGAGCAGCAGGCAGGATTACTATGACTCTCTTAAGGTAGCCAAATTCCTCGTCACCATGTGATATCTTTTTTGAAAACTCGAGGATATCTTCGTTAAGGTAGCTCAGACAACGTTAAGGTTTACATGTAGTGGCATATTGCTCCTGCAGGACTGACCACAGTAATAATTAAAGAAAGGAAAGATACAATGAACGTCGAGCAGGTGGCAGCAGTAACTATAACTCTCTTAAGGTAGCCAAATGCCTCGTCACTCGGCGAAATTTATTTGAAAACTCGAGGATATCGTCGTTGAAGTAACTGAGACAACGGTAACATGGACAGGTGGTGGCAAATCGCTTCTGCAGGACTAACCACAGTACGAATTAAAGAGAGGAAAGATTCAAAGAAGGGGGAGCAGCTGGCTGCAGTAACTATGACTCTCTTAAGGAAGCCAAATGCCTCGTCATCCGGCTACTTACATTTGCTAACTCGAGAGACTCGTAGTGGGAGTAACAGTGACGACGTTAACGTGGGCATATAGTGGCACATCGGGTCAGTAGGACAGGCCATAGCAAGAATGATGGAGAGAAAGGGCTTAGAAAAGATGGAGCAGCAGGCAGGATTACTATGACTCTCTTAAGGTAGCCAAATGCCTCGTCACCATATGATATTTTTTTTGAATACTCGGGGATATCTTCGTTAAGGTAGCTCGAACAACGTTAAGCTTTACATGTAGTGGCATATTGCTCCTGCAGGACAGACCACAGTAATAATTAAAGAAAGGAAAGATACAATGAACGTCGAGCAGCTGGCAGCAGTAACTATGACTCTCTTAAGGTAGCCAAACGCCTCGTCACTCGGCGAAATTTATTTGAAAACTCGAGGATATCGTCGTTGAAGTAACTCAGACAACGGTAACATGGACAGGTGGTGGCATATCGCTTCTGCAGGACTAACCACAGTACGAATTAAAGAGAGGAAAGATTCAAAGAAGGGGGAGCAGCTGGCTCCAGTAACTATGACTCTCTTAAGGAAGCCAAATGCCTCGTCATCCGGCTACGTACATTTGCTAACTGGAGAGACTCGTAGTGGGAGTAACAGTGACGACGTTAACGTGGGCATATAGTGGCACATCGGGTAAGTAGGACAGGCCATAGCAAGAAATGATAGAGAGAATGGGCTTAGAAAAGTGGGAGCAGCAGGCAGGAGTACTATGACTCTCTTATGGTAGCGAAATTCCTCGTCACCATGTGAAATTTTTTTTTGAAAACTCCAGGATATCTTCGTTAAGGTAGCTCAGACAACGTTAAGGTTTACATGTAGTGGCATATTGCTCCTGCAGGACTGACTACAGTAATAATTAAAGTAAGGAAAGATACAATGAACGTCGAGCAGGTGGCAGCAGTAACTATAACTCTCTTAAGGTAGCCAAATGCCTCGTCACTCGGCGAAATTTATTTGAAAACTCGAGGATATCGTCGTTGAAGTAACTCAGACAACGGTCACATGGACAGGTGGTGGCATATCGCCTCTGCAGGACTAACCACAGTACGAATTAAAGAGAGGAAAGATTCAAAGAAGGGGGAGCAGCTGGCTCCAGTAACTATGACTCTCTTAAGGTAGCCAAATGCCTCGTCATCCGGCTACTTACATTTGCTAACTCGAGAGACTCGTAGTGGGAGTAACAGTGACGACGTTAACGTGGGCATATAGTGGCACATCGGGGCCGTAGGACAGGCCATAGCAAGAATGATGGAGAGAAAGGACTTAGAAAAGATGGAGCAGCAGGCAGGATTACTATGACTCTCTTAAGGTAGCCAAATTCCTCGTCACCATGTGATATCTTTTTTGAAAACTCGAGGATATCTTCGTTAAGGTAGCTCGGACAACGTTAAGGTTTACATGTAGTGGCATATTGCTCCTCCAGGACTGACCACAGTAATAATTAAAGAGTGGAAAGATACAAAGTACGTCGAGCAGCTGGCAGCAGTAACTATGACTCTCTTAAGGTAGTCAAACGCCTCGTCACTCGGCGAAATTCATTTGAAAACTCGAGGAAATCGTCGTTGAAGTAACTCAGACAACGGTAACATGGACAGGTGGTGGCATATCGCTTCTGCAGGACTAACCACAGTACGAATTAAAGAGAGGAAAGATTCAAAGAAGGGGGAGCAGCTGGCTCCAGTAACTATGACTCTCTTAAGGTAGCCAAATGCCTCGTCATCCGGCTACGTACATTTGCTAACTGGAGAGACTCGTAGTGGGAGTAACAGTGACGACGTTAACGTGGGCATATAGTAGCACATCGGGTAAGTGGGACAGGCCATAGCAAGAAATGATAGAGAGAATGGGCTTAGAAAAGTGGGAGCAGCAGGCAGGAGTACTATGACTCTCTTATGGTAGCAAAATTCCTCGTCACCATGTGAAATTTTTTTTTGAAAACTCCAGGATATCTTCGTTAAGGTAGCTCAGACAACGTTAAGGTTTACATGTAGTGGCATATTGCTCCTGCAAGACTGACTACAGTATTAATTAAAGAAAGGAAAGATACAATGAACGTCGAGCAGGTGGCAGCAGTAACTATAACTCTCTTAAGGTAGCCAAATGCCTCGTCACTCGGCGAAATTTATTTGAAAACTCGAGGATATCGTCGTTGAAGTAACTCAGACAACGGTCACATGGACAGGTGGTGGCATATCGCCTCTGCAGGACTAACCACAGTACGAATTAAAGAGAGGAAAGATTCAAAGAAGGGGGAGCAGCTGGCTCCAGTAACTTTGACTCTCTTAAGGTAGCCAAATGCCTCGTCATCCGGCTACTTACATTTGCTAACTCGAGAGACTCGTAGTGGGAGTAACAGTGACGACGTTAACGTGGGCATATAGTGGCACATCGGGTCAGTAGGACAGGCCATAGCAGGAATGATGGAGAGAAAGGGCTTAGAAAAGATGGAGCAGCAGGCAGGATTACTATGACTCTCTTAAGGTAGCCAAATGCCTCGTCACCATATGATATTTTTTTTGAATACTCGAGGATATCTTCGTTAAGGTAGCTCGGACAACGTTAAGGTTTACATGTAGTGGCATATTGCTCCTGCAGGACTGACCACAGTAATAATTAAAGAAAGGAAAGATACAATGAACGTCGAGCAGCTGGCAGCAGTAACTATGACTCTCTTAAGGTAGCCAAACGCCTCGTCACTCGGCGAAATTTATTTGAAAACTCGAGGATATCGTCGTTGAAGTAACTCAGACAACGGTAACATGGACAGGTGGTGGCATATCGCTTCTGCAGGACTAACCACAGTACGAATTAAAGAGAGGAAAGATTCAAAGAAGGGGGAGCAGCTGGCTCCAGTAACTATGACTCTCTTAAGGTAGCAAAATGCCTCGTCATCCGGCTACGTACATTTGCTAACTCGAGAGACTCGTAGTGGGAGTAACAGTGACGACGTTAACGTGGGCATATAGTGGCACATCGGGTCCGTGGGACAGGCCATAGCAAGAAATGATAGAGAGAAAGGGCTTAGAAAAGTGGGAGCAGCAGGCAGGAGTACTATGACTCTCTTATGGTAGCGAAATTCCTCGTCACTATGTGATATTTTTTTTGAAAACTCGAGGATATCTTCGTTAAGGTAGTTAAGACAACGTTAAGGTTTACATGTAGTGGCATATTGCTCCTGCAGGACTGACCACAGTAATAATTAAAGAAAGGAAAGATACAATGAACGTCGAGCAGGTGGCAGCAGTAACTATAACTCTCTTAAGGTAGCCAAATGCCTCGTCACTCGGTGAAATTTATTTGAAAACTCGAGGATATCGTCGTTGAAGTAACTCAGACAACGGTAACATGGACAGGTGGTGGCATATCGCTTCTGCAGGACTAACCACAGTACGAATTAAAGAGAGGAAAGATTCAAAGAAGGGGCAGCAGCTGGCTGCAGTAACTATGACTCTCTTAAGGTAGCCAAATGCCTCGTCATCCGGCTACTTACATTTGCTAACTCGAGAGACTCGTAGTGGGAGTAACAGTGACGACGTTAACGTGGGCATATAGTGGTACATCGGGTCCGTAGGACAGGCCATAGCAAGAAATGATAGAGAGAAAGGGCTTAGAAAAGTGGGAGCAGCAGGCAGGAGTACTACGAGTCTCTTATGGTAGCGAAATTCCTCGTCACCATGTGAAATTTTTTTTTGAAAACTCGAGGATATCTTCGTTAAGGTAGCTCAGACACGTTAAGGTTTACATGTAGTGGCATATTGCTCCTGCAGGACTGACCACAGCAATAATTAAAGAAAGGAAAGATCCAATGAAAGTCGAGCAGGTGGCAGCAGTAACTATAACTCTCTTAAGGTAGCCAAATGCCGCGTCACTCGGCGAAATTTATTTGAAAACTCGAGGATATCGTCGTTGAAGTAACTCAGACAATGGTAACATGGACAGGTGGTGGCATATTGCTTCTGCAGGACTAACCACAGTACGAATTAAAGAGAGGAAAGATTCAAAGAAGGGGGAGCAGCTGGCTGCAGTAACTATGACTCTCTTAAGGTAGCCAAATGCCTCGTCATCCGGCGAGGTACATTTGGTAACTCGAGAGACTCGTAGTGGGAGTAACAGTGACGACGTTAACGTGGGCATATAGTGGCACATCGGGTCCATATGACAGGCCATAGCAAGAAATGTTACAGAGAAAGGGCTTAGAAAAGTGGGAGCAGCAGGCAGGAGTACTATGACTCTCTTAAGGTAGCCAAATGCCTCGTCACCATGTGAAATTTTTTTTTGAAAACTCGAGGATATCATCGTTAAGGTAGCTCAAACAACGTTAAGGTTTACATGTAGTGGCATATTGCTCCTGCAGGACTGACCACAGTAATAATTAAAGAGTGGAAAGATACAAAGTACGTCGAGCAGCTGGCAGCAGTAACTATGACTCTCTTAGGTAGCCAAATGCCTCGTCACTCGGCGAAATTTATTTGAAAACTCGAGGAAATCGTCGTTGAAGTAACTCAGACAACGGTACCATGGACAGGTGGTGGCATATCGCTTCTGCAGGACTGACCACAGTACGAATTAAAGAGAGGAAAGATTCAAAGAATTGGGAGCAGCTGGCTGCAGTAACTATGACTCTCTTAAGGTTGCCAAATGCCTCGTCATCCGGCGATGTACATTTGCTAACTCGAGAGACTCGTAGTCTGAGTAACAGTGACGACGTTAACGTGGGAATATAGTGGCACATCGGTTCAGTAGGACAGGCCATAGCAAGAAATGTTAGAGAGAAAGGGCTTAGAAAAGTGGGAGCAGCAGGCAGGAGTACTATGACTCTCTTAAGGTAGCCAAATGCCTCGTCATCCGGCTACGTACATTTGCTAACTCGAGAGACTCGTAGTGGGAGTAACAGTGACGACGTTAACGTGGGCATATAGTGGCACATCGGGTCCGTAGGACAGGCCATAGCAAGAAATGATAGAGAGAAAGGGCTTAGAAAAGTGGGAGCAGCAGGCAGGAGTACTATGACTCTCTTATGGTAGCGAAATTCCTCGTCACTATGTGATATTTTTTTTGAAAACTCGAGGATATCTTCGTTAAGGTAGTTCAGACAACGTTAAGGTTTACATGTAGTGGCATATTGCTCCTGCAGGACTGACCACAGTAATAATTAAAGAAAGGAAAGATACAATGAACGTCGAGCAGGTGGCAGCAGTAACTATAACTCTCTTAAGGTAGCCAAATGCCTCGTCACTCGGCGAAATTTATTTGAAAACTCGAGGAAATCGTCGTTGAAGTAACTCAGACAACGGTAACATGGACAGGTGGGGGCATATCGCGTCTGCAGGACTGACCACAGTACGAATTAAAGAGAGGAAAGATTCAAAGAAGGGGGAGCAGCTGGCTGCAGTAACTATGACTCTCTTAAGGTAGCCAAATGCCTCGTCATCCGGCGAGGTACATTTGCTACCTCGAGAGACTCGTAGTGGGAGTAACAGTGACAACGTTAACGTGGGCATATAGTGGCACATCGGGTCCGTAGGACAGGCCATAGCAAGAATGATGGAGAGAAAGGGCTTAGATAAGTATGAGCAGCAGGCAGGAGTACTATGACTCTCTTAAGGTAGCCAAATGCCTCGTCACCATGCGAAATTTTTTTTTGAAAATTCGAGGATATCATCGTTAAGGTAGCTCGGACAACGTTAAGTTTTACATGTAGTTGCATATTGCTCCTGCAGGACTGACCACAGTAATAATTAAAGAGTGTAAAGATACAAAGTACGTCGAAAAGCTGGCAGCAGTAACTATGACTCTCTTAAGGTAGCCAAATGCCTCGTCACTCGGCGAAATTTATTTGAAATCTCGAGGAAATCGTCGTTGAAGTAACTCAGACAACGGTACCATGGACAGGTGGTGGCATATCGCTTCTGCAGGACTGACCACAGTACGAATTAAAGAGAGGAAAGATTCAAAGAAGGGGGAGCAGCTGGCTGCAGTAACTATGACTCTCTTAAGGTAGCCAAATGCCTCGTCATCCGGCGAGGTACATTTGGTAACTCGAGAGACTCGTAGTGGGAGTAACAGTGACGACGTTAACGTGGGCATATAGTGGCACATCGGGTCCATATGACAGGCCATAGCAAGAAATGTTACAGAGAAAGGGCTTAGAAAAGTGGGAGCAGCAGGCAGGAGTACTATGACTCTCTTAAGGTAGCGAAATGCCTCGTCACCATGAGAAATTTTTTTTTGAAAACTCGAGGATATCATCGTTAAGGTACCTCAAACAACGTTAAGGTTTACATGTAGTGGCATATTGCTCCTGCAGGACTGACCACAGTAATAATTAAAGAGTGGAAAGATACAAAGTACGTCGAGCAGCCGGCAGCAGTAACTATGACTCTCTTAAGGTAGCCAAATGCCTCGTCACACGGCGAAATTTATTTGAAAACTCGAGGAAATCGTCGTTGAAGTAACTCAGACAACGGTAACATGGAAAGGTGGTGGCATATCGCTTCTGCAGGACTGACCACAGTACGAATTAAAGAGAGGAAAGATTCAAAGAAGGGGGAGCAGCTGGCTGCAGTAACTATGACTCTCTTAAGGTAGCCAAATGCCTCGTCATCCGGCGAGGTACATTTGGTAACTCGAGAGACTCGTAGTGGGAGTAACAGTGACGACGTTAACGTGGGCATACAGTGGCACATCGGGTCCATATGACAGGCCATAGCAAGAAATGTTACAGAGAAAAAGCTTAGAAAAGTGGGAGCAGCAGGCAGGAGTACTATGACTCTCTTAAGGTAGCCAAATGCCTCGTCACCATGAGAAATTTTTTTTTGAGAACTCGAGGATATCATCGTTAAGGTAGCTCAAACAACGTTAAGGTTTACATGTAGTGGCATATTGCTCCTGCAGGACTGACCACAGTAATAATTAAAGAGTGGAAAGATACAAAGTACGTCGAGCAGCCGGCAGCAGTAACTATGACTCTCTTAAGGTAGCCAAATGCCTCGTCACTCGGCGAAATTTATTTGAAAACTCGAGGAAATCGTCGTTGAAGTAACTCAGACAACGGTAACATGGAAAGGTGGTGGCATATCGCTTCTGCAGGACTGACCACAGTACGAATTAAAGAGAGGAAAGATTCAAAGAAGGGGGAGCAGCTGGCTGCAGTAACTATGACTCTCTTAAGGTAGCCAAATGCCTCGTCATCCGGCGAGGTACATTTGCTACCTCGAGAGACTCGTAGTGGGAGTAACAGTGACAACGTTAACGTGGGCATATAGTGGCACATCGGATCCGTAGGACAGGCCATAGCAAGAATGATGGAGAGAAAGGGCTTAGAAAAGTATGAGCAGCAGGCAGGAGTACTATGACTCTCTTAAGGTAGCGAAATGCCCCGCCACCATGCGAAATTTTTTTTTGAAAACTCGAGGATATCATCGTTAAGGTAGCTCGGACAACGTTAAGTTTTACATGTAGTTGCATATTGCTCCTGCAGGACTGACCACAGTAATAATTAAAGAGTGTAAAGATACAAAGTACGTCGAAAAGCTGGCAGCAGTAACTATGACTCTCTTAAGGTAGCCAAATGCCTCGTCACTCGGCGAAATTTATTTGAAATCTCGAGGAAATCGTCGTTGAAGTAACTCAGACAACGGTACCATGGACAGGTGGTGGCATATCGCTTCTGCAGGACTGACCACAGTACGAATTAAAGAGAGGAAAGATTCAAAGAAGGGGGAGCAGCTGGCTGCAGTAACTATGACTCTCTTAAGGTAGCCAAATGCCTCGTCATCCGGCGAGGTACATTTGGTAACTCGAGAGACTCGTAGTGGGAGTAACAGTGACGACGTTAACGTGGGCATATAGTGGCACATCGGGTCCATATGACAGGCCATAGCAAGAAATGTTACAGAGAAAAGGCTTAGAAAAGTGGGAGCAGCAGGCAGGAGTACTATGACTCTCTTAAGGTAGCCAAATGCCTCGTCACCATGTGAAATTTTTTTTTGAAAACTCGAGGATATCATCGTTAAGGTAGCTCAAACAACGTTAAGGTTTACATGTAGTGGCATATTGCTCCTGCAGGACTGACCACAGTAATAATTAAAGAGTGGAAAGATACAAAGTACGTCGAGCAGCCGGCAGCAGTAACTATGACTCTCTTAAGGTAGCCAAATGCCTCGTCACTCGGCGATATTTATTTGAAAACTCGAGGAAATCGTCGTTGAAGTAACTCAGACAACGGTAACATGGAAAGGTGCTGGCATATCGCTTCTGCAGGACTGACCACAGTACGAATTAAAGAGAGGAAAGATTCAAAGAAGGGGGAGCAGCTGGCTGCAGTAACTATGACTCTCTTAAGGTATCCAAATGCCTCGTCATCCGGCGAGGTACATTTGCTAACTCGAGAGACTCGTAGTGGGAGTAACAGTGACAACGTTAACGTGGGCATATAGTGGCACATCGGGTCCGTAGGACAGGCCATAGCAAGAATGATGGAGAGAAAGGGCTTAGAAAAGTATGAGCAGCAGGCAGGAGTACTATGACTCTCTTAAGGTAGCGAAATGCCCCGCCACCATGCGAAATTTTTTTTTGAAAACTCGGGGATATCATCGTTAAGGTAGCTCGGACAACGTTAAGTTTTACATGTAGTTGCATATTGCTCCTGCAGGACTGACCACAGTAATAATTAAAGAGTGTAAAGATACAAAGTACGTCGAAAAGCTGGCAGCAGTAACTATGACTCTCTTAAGGTAGCCAAATGCCTCGTCACTCGGCGAAATTTATTTGAAATCTCGAGGAAATCGTCGTTGAAGTAACTCAGACAACGGTACCATGGACAGGTGGTGGCATATCGCTTCTGCAGGACTGACCACAGTACGAATTAAAGAGAGGAAAGATTCAAAGAAGGGGGAGCAGCTGGCTGCAGTAACTATGACTCTCTTAAGGTAGCCAAATGCCTCGTCATCCGGCGAGGTACATGTGGTAACTCGAGAGACTCGTAGTGGGAGTAACAGTGACGACGTTAACGTGGGCATATAGTGGCACATCGGGTCCATATGACAGGCCATAGCAAGAAATGTTACAGAGAAAGGGCTTAGAAAAGTGGGAGCAGCAGGCAGGAGTACTATGACTCTCTTAAGGTAGCCAAATGCCTCGTCACCATGTGAAATTTTTTTTTGAAAACTCGAGGATATCATCGTTAAGGTAGCTCAAACAACGTTAAGGTTTACATGTAGTGGCATATTGCTCCTGCAGGACTGACCACAGTAATAATTAAAGAGTGGAAAGATACAAAGTACGTCGAGCAGCTGGCAGCAGTAACTATGACTCTCTTAGGTAGCCAAATGCCTCGTCACTCGGCGAAATTTATTTGAAAACTCGAGGAAATCGTCGTTGAAGTAACTCAGACAACGGTACCATGGACAGGTGGTGGCATATCGCTTCTGCAGGACTGACCACAGTACGAATTAAAGAGAGGAAAGATTCAAAGAAGGTGGAGCAGCTGGCTGCAGTAACTATGACTCTCTTAAGGTAGCCAAATGCCTCGTCATCCGGCGAGGTACATTTGGTAACTCGAGAGACTCGTAGTGGGAGTAACAGTGACGACGTTAACGTGGGCATATAGTGGCACATCGGGTCCATATGACAGGCCATAGCAAGAAATGTTACAGAGAAAGGGCTTAGAAAAGTGGGAGCAGCAGGCAGGAGTACTATGACTCTCTTAAGGTAGCCAAATGCCACGTCACCATGAGAAATTTTTTTTTGAAAACTCGAGGATATCATCGTTAAGGTAGCTCAAACAACGTTAAGGTTTACATGTAGTGGCATATTGCTCCTGCAGGACTGACCACAGTAATAATTAAAGAGTGGAAAGATACAAAGTACGTCGAGCAGCCGGCAGCAGTAACTATGAATCTCTTAAGGTAGCCAAATGCCTCGTCACTCGGCGATATTTATTTGAAAACTCGAGGAAATCGTCGTTGAAGTAACTCAGACAACGGTAACATGGAAAGGTGCTGGCATATCGCTTCTGCAGGACTGACCACAGTACGAATTAAAGAGAGGAAAGATTCAAAGAAGGGGAGCAGCTGGCTGCAGTAACTATGACTCTCTTAAGGTAGCCAAATGCCTCGTCATCCGGCGAGGTACATGTGGTAACTCGAGAGACTCGTAGTGGGAGTAACAGTGACGACGTTAACGTGGGCATATAGTGGCACATCGGGTCCATATGACAGGCCATAGCAAGAAATGTTACAGAGAAAGGGCTTAGAAAAGTGGGAGCAGCAGGCAGGAGTACTATGACTCTCTTAAGGTAGCCAAATGCCTCGTCACCATGTGAAATTTTTTTTTGAAAACTCGAGGATATCATCGATAAGGTAGCTCAAACAACGTTAAGGTTTACATGTAGTGGCATATTGCTCCTGCAGGACTGACCACAGTAATAATTAAAGAGTGGAAAGATACAAAGTACGTCGAGCAGCTGGCAGCAGTAACTATGACTCTCTTAGGTAGCCAAATGCCTCGTCACTCGGCGAAATTTATTTGAAAACTCGAGGAAATCGTCGTTGAAGTAACTCAGACAACGGTACCATGGACAGGTGGTGGCATATCGCTTCTGCAGGACTGACCACAGTACGAATTAAAGAGAGGAAAGATTCAAAGAAGGTGGAGCAGCTGGCTGCAGTAACTATGACTCTCTTAAGGTAGCCAAATGCCTCGTCATCCGGCGAGGTACATTTGGTAACTCGAGAGACTCGTAGTGGGAGTAACAGTGACGACGTTAACGTGGGCATATAGTGACACATCGGGTCCATATGACAGGCCATAGCAAGAAATGTTACAGAGAAAGGGCTTAGAAAAGTGGGAGCAGCAGGCAGGAGTACTATGACTCTCTTAAGGTAGCCAAATGCCACGTCACCATGAGAAATTTTTTTTTGAAAACTCGAGGATATCATCGTTAAGGTAGCTCAAACAACGTTAAGGTTTACATGTAGTGGCATATTGCTCCTGCAGGACTGACCACAGTAATAATTAAAGAGTGGAAAGATACAAAGTACGTCGAGCAGCCGGCAGCATTAACTATGAATCTCTTAAGGTAGCCAAATGCCTCGTCACTCGGCGATATTTATTTGAAAACTCGAGGAAATCGTCGTTGAAGTAACTCAGACAACGGTAACATGGAAAGGTGCTGGCATATCGCTTCTGCAGGACTGACCACAGTACGAATTAAAGAGAGGAAAGATTCAAAGAAGGGGGAGCAGCTGGCTGCAGTAACTATGACTCTCTTAAGGAAGCCAAATGTCTCGTCATCCGGCGAGGTACATTTGCTAACTCGAGAGACTCGTAGTGGGAGTAACAGTGACAACGTTAACGTGGGCATATAGTGGCACATCGGGTCCGTAGGACAGGCCATAGCAAGAATGATGGAGAGAAAGGGCTTAGAAAAGTATGAGCAGCAGGCAGGAGTACTATGACTCTCTTAAGGTAGCGAAATGCCCCGCCACCATGCGAAATTTTTTTTTGAAAACTCGGGGATATCATCGTTAAGGTAGCTCGGACAACGTTAAGTTTTACATGTAGTTGCATATTGCTCCTGCAGGACTGACCACAGTAATAATTAAAGAGTGTAAAGATACAAAGTACGTCGAAAAGCTGGCAGCAGTAACTATGACTCTCTTAAGGTAGCCAAATGCCTCGTCACTCGGCGAAATTTATTTGAAATCTCGAGGAAATCGTCGTTGAAGTAACTCAGACAACGGTACCATGGACAGGTGGTGGCATATCGCTTCTGCAGGACTGACCACAGTACGAATTAAAGAGAGGAAAGATTCAAAGAAGGGGGAGCAGCTGGCTGCAGTAACTATGACTCTCTTAAGGTAGCCAAATGCCTCGTCATCCGGCGAGGTACATGTGGTAACTCGAGAGACTCGTAGTGGGAGTAACAGTGACGACGTTAACGTGGGCATATAGTGGCACATCGGGTCCATATGACAGGCCATAGCAAGAAATGTTACAGAGAAAGGGCTTAGAAAAGTGGGAGCAGCAGGCAGGAGTACTATGACTCTCTTAAGGTAGCCAAATGCCTCGTCACCATGTGAAATTTTTTTTTGAAAACTCGAGGATATCATCGTTAAGGTAGCTCAAACAACGTTAAGGTTTACATGTAGTGGCATATTGCTCCTGCAGGACTGACCACAGTAATAATTAAAGAGTGGAAAGATACAAAGTACGTCGAGCAGCTGGCAGCAGTAACTATGACTCTCTTAGGTAGCCAAATGCCTCGTCACTCGGCGAAATTTATTTGAAAACTCGAGGAAATCGTCGTTGAAGTAACTCAGACAACGGTACCATGGACAGGTGGTGGCATATCGCTTCTGCAGGACTGACCACAGTACGAATTAAAGAGAGGAAAGATTCAAAGAAGGTGGAGCAGCTGGCTGCAGTAACTATGACTCTCTTAAGGTAGCCAAATGCCTCGTCATCCGGCGAGG
Organism: Schistocerca americana; assembly: GCF_021461395.2. Lineage (NCBI taxonomy): Eukaryota > Metazoa > Arthropoda > Insecta > Orthoptera > Acrididae > Schistocerca > Schistocerca americana. The sequence continues at coordinate 86,319,686 of NC_060122.1, forward strand.
TACATTTGGTAACTCGAGAGACTCGTAGTGGGAGTAACAGTGACGACGTTAACGTGGGCATATAGTGGCACATCGGGTCCATATGACAGGCCATAGCAAGAAATGTTACAGAGAAAGGGCTTAGAAAAGTGGGAGCAGCAGGCAGGAGTACTATGACTCTCTTAAGGTAGCCAAATGCCACGTCACCATGAGAAATTTTTTTTTGAAAACTCGAGGATATCATCGTTAAGGTAGCTCAAACAACGTTAAGGTTTACATGTAGTGGCATATTGCTCCTGCAGGACTGACCACAGTAATAATTAAAGAGTGGAAAGATACAAAGTACGTCGAGCAGCCGGCAGCAGTAACTATGAATCTCTTAAGGTAGCCAAATGCCTCGTCACTCGGCGATATTTATTTGAAAACTCGAGGAAATCGTCGTTGAAGTAACTCAGACAACGGTAACATGGAAAGGTGCTGGCATATCGCTTCTGCAGGACTGACCACAGTACGAATTAAAGAGAGGAAAGATTCAAAGAAGGGGGAGCAGCTGGCTGCAGTAACTATGACTCTCTTAAGGTAGCCAAATGCCTCGTCATCCGGCGAGGTACATGTGGTAACTCGAGAGACTCGTAGTGGGAGTAACAGTGACGACGTTAACGTGGGCATATAGTGGCACATCGGGTCCATATGACAGGCCATAGCAAGAAATGTTACAGAGAAAGGGCTTAGAAAAGTGGGAGCAGCAGGCAGGAGTACTATGACTCTCTTAAGGTAGCCAAATGCCTCGTCACCATGTGAAATTTTTTTTTGAAAACTCGAGGATATCATCGATAAGGTAGCTCAAACAACGTTAAGGTTTACATGTAGTGGCATATTGCTCCTGCAGGACTGACCACAGTAATAATTAAAGAGTGGAAAGATACAAAGTACGTCGAGCAGCTGGCAGCAGTAACTATGACTCTCTTAGGTAGCCAAATGCCTCGTCACTCGGCGAAATTTATTTGAAAACTCGAGGAAATCGTCGTTGAAGTAACTCAGACAACGGTACCATGGACAGGTGGTGGCATATCGCTTCTGCAGGACTGACCACAGTACGAATTAAAGAGAGGAAAGATTCAAAGAAGGTGGAGCAGCTGGCTGCAGTAACTATGACTCTCTTAAGGTAGCCAAATGCCTCGTCATCCGGCGAGGTACATTTGGTAACTCGAGAGACTCGTAGTGGGAGTAACAGTGACGACGTTAACGTGGGCATATAGTGACACATCGGGTCCATATGACAGGCCATAGCAAGAAATGTTACAGAGAAAGGGCTTAGAAAAGTGGGAGCAGCAGGCAGGAGTACTATGACTCTCTTAAGGTAGCCAAATGCCACGTCACCATGAGAAATTTTTTTTTGAAAACTCGAGGATATCATCGTTAAGGTAGCTCAAACAACGTTAAGGTTTACATGTAGTGGCATATTGCTCCTGCAGGACTGACCACAGTAATAATTAAAGAGTGGAAAGATACAAAGTACGTCGAGCAGCCGGCAGCATTAACTATGAATCTCTTAAGGTAGCCAAATGCCTCGTCACTCGGCGATATTTATTTGAAAACTCGAGGAAATCGTCGTTGAAGTAACTCAGACAACGGTAACATGGAAAGGTGCTGGCATATCGCTTCTGCAGGACTGACCACAGTACGAATTAAAGAGAGGAAAGATTCAAAGAAGGGGGAGCAGCTGGCTGCAGTAACTATGACTCTCTTAAGGAAGCCAAATGTCTCGTCATCCGGCGAGGTACATTTGCTAACTCGAGAGACTCGTAGTGGGAGTAACAGTGACAACGTTAACGTGGGCATATAGTGGCACATCGGGTCCGTAGGACAGGCCATAGCAAGAATGATGGAGAGAAAGGGCTTAGAAAAGTATGAGCAGCAGGCAGGAGTACTATGACATTCTTAAGGTAGCGAAATGCCCCGCCACCATGCGAAATTTTTTTTTGAAAACTCGAGGATATCATCGTTAAGGTAGCTCGGACAACGTTAAGTTTTACATGTAGTTGCATATTGCTCCTGCAGGACTGACCACAGTAATAATTAAAGAGTGTAAAGATACAAAGTACGTCGAAAAGCTGGCAGCAGTAACTATGACTCTCTTAAGGTAGCCAAATGCCTCGTCACTCGGCGAAATTTATTTGAAATCTCGAGGAAATCGTCGTTGAAGTAACTCAGACAACGGTACCATGGACAGGTGGTGGCATATCGCTTCTGCAGGACTGACCACAGTACGAATTAAAGAGAGAAAAGATTCAAAGAAGGGGGAGCAGCTGGCTGCGGTAACTATGACTCTCTTAAGGTAGCCAAATGCCTCGTCATCCGGCGAGGTACATTTGGTAACTCGAGAGACTCGTAGTGGGAGTAACAGTGACGACGTTAACGTGGGCATATAGTGGCACATCGGGTCCATATGACAGGCCATAGCAAGAAATGTTACAGAGAAAGGGCTTAGAAAAGTGGGAGCAGCAGGCAGGAGTACTATGACTCTCTTAAGGTAGCCAAATGCCTCGTCACCATGAGAAATTTTTTTTTGAAAACTCGAGGATATCATCGTTAAGGTAGCTCAAACAACGTTAAGGTTTACATGTAGTGGCATATTGCTCCTGCAGGACTGACCACAGTAATAATTAAAGAGTGGAAAGATACAAAGTACGTCGAGCAGCCGGCAGCAGTAACTATGACTCTCTTAAGGTAGCCAAATGCCTCGTCACTCGGCGAAATTTATTTGAAAACTCGAGGAAATCGTCGTTGAAGTAACTCAGACAACGGTAACATGGAAAGGTGGTGGCATATCGCTTCTGCAGGACTGACCACAGTACGAATTAAAGAGAGGAAAGATTCAAAGTAGGGGGAGCAGCTGGTTGCAGTAACTATGACTCTCTTAAGGTAGCCAAATGCCTCGTCATCCGGCGAGGTACATTTGCTACCTCGAGAGACTCGTAGTGGGAGTAACAGTGACAACGTTAACGTGGGCATATAGTGGCACATCGGGTCCGTAGGACAGGCCATAGCAAGAATGATGGAGAGAAAGGGCTTAGAAAAGTATGAGCAGCAGGCAGGAGTACTATGACTCTCTTAAGGTAGCCAAATGCCTCGTCACCATGCGAAATTTTTTTTTGAAAACTCGAGGATATCATCGTTAAGGTAGCTCGGACAACGTTAAGTTTTACATGTAGTTGCATATTGCTCCTGCAGGACTGACCACAGTAATAATTAAAGAGTGTAAAGACACAAAGTACGTCGAAAAGCTGGCAGCAGTAACTATGACTCTCTTAAGGTAGCCAAATGCCTCGTCACTCGGCGAAATTTATTTGAAATCTCGAGGAAATCGTCGTTGAAGTAACTCAGACAACGGTACCATGGACAGGTGGTGGCATATCGCTTCTGCAGGACTGACCACAGTACGAATTAAAGAGAGGAAAGATTCAAAGAAGGGGGAGCAGCTGGCTGCAGTAACTATGACTCTCTTAAGGTAGCCAAATGCCTCGTCATCCGGCGAGGTACATGTGGTAACTCGAAAGACTCGTAGTGGGAGTAACAGTGACGACGTTAACGTGGGCATATAGTGGCACATCGGGTCCATATGACAGGCCATAGCAAGAAATGTTACAGAGAAAGGGCTTAGAAAAGTGGGAGCAGCAGGCAGGAGTACTATGACTCTCTTAAGGTAGCCAAATGCCTCGTCACCATGAGAAATTTTTTTTTGAAAACTCGAGGATATCATCGTTAAGGTAGCTCAAACAACGTTAAGGTTTACATGTAGTGGCATATTGCTCCTGCAGGACTGACCACAGTAATAATTAAAGAGTGGAAAGATACAAAGTACGTCGAGCAGCCGGCAGCAGTAACTATGACTCTCTTAAGGTAGCCAAATGCCTCGTCACTCGGCGAAATTTATTTGAAAACTCGAGGAAATCGTCGTTGAAGTAACTCAGACAACGGTAACATGGAAAGGTGGTGGCATATCGCTTCTGCAGGACTGACCACAGTACGAATTAAAGAGAGGAAAGATTCAAAGTAGGGGGAGCAGCTGGTTGCAGTAACTATGACTCTCTTAAGGTAGCCAAATGCCTCGTCATCCGGCGAGGTACATTTGCTACCTCGAGAGACTCGTAGTGGGAGTAACAGTGACAACGTTAACGTGGGCATATAGTGGCACATCGGGTCCGTAGGACAGGCCATAGCAAGAATGATGGAGAGAAAGGGCTTAGAAAAGTATGAGCAGCAGGCAGGAGTACTATGACTCTCTTAAGGTAGCCAAATGCCTCGCCACCATGCGAAATTTTTTTTTGAAAACTCGAGGATATCATCGTTAAGGTAGCTCGGACAACGTTAAGTTTTACATGTAGTTGCATATTGCCCCTGCAGGACTGACCACAGTAATAATTAAAGAGTGTAAAGATACAAAGTACGTCGAAAAGCTGGCAGCAGTAACTATGACTCTCTTAAGGTAGCCAAATGCCTCGTCACTCGGCGAAATTTATTTGAAATCTCGAGGAAATCGTCGTTGAAGTAACTCAGACAACGGTACCATGGACAGGTGGTGGCATATCGCTTCTGCAGGACTGACCACAGTACGAATTAAAGAGAGGAAAGATTCAAAGAAGGGGGAGCAGCTGGCTGCAGTAACTATGACTCTCTTAAGGTAGCCAAATGCCTCGTCATCCGGCGAGGTACATGTGGTAACTCGAGAGACTCGTAGTGGGAGTAACAGTGACGACGTTAACGTGGGCATATAGTGGCACATCGGGTCCATATGACAGGCCATAGCAAGAAATGTTACAGAGAAAGGGCTTAGAAAAGTGGGAGCAGCAGGCAGGAGTACTATGACTCTCTTAAGGTAGCCAAATGCCTCGTCACCATGTGAAATTTTTTTTTGAAAACTCGAGGATATCATCGTTAAGGTAGCTCAAACAACGTTAAGGTTTACATGTAGTGGCATATTGCTCCTGCAGGACTGACCACAGTAATAATTAAAGAGTGGAAAGATACAAAGTACGTCGAGCAGCTGGCAGCAGTAACTATGACTCTCTTAGGTAGCCAAATGCCTCGTCACTCGGCGAAATTTATTTGAAAACTCGAGGAAATCGTCGTTGAAGTAACTCAGACAACGGTACCATGGACAGGTGGTGGCATATCGCTTCTGCAGGACTGACCACAGTACGAATTAAAGAGAGGAAAGATTCAAAGAAGGTGGAGCAGCTGGCTGCAGTAACTATGACTCTCTTAAGGTAGCCAAATGCCTCGTCATCCGGCGAGGTACATTTGGTAACTCGAGAGACTCGTAGTGGGAGTAACAGTGACGACGTTAACGTGGGCATATAGTGGCACATCGGGTCCATATGACAGGCCATAGCAAGAAATGTTACAGAGAAAGGGCTTAGAAAAGTGGGAGCAGCAGGCAGGAGTACTATGACTCTCTTAAGGTAGCCAAATGCCACGTCACCATGAGAAATTTTTTTTTGAAAACTCGAGGATATCATCGTTAAGGTAGCTCAAACAACGTTAAGGTTTACATGTAGTGGCATATTGCTCCTGCAGGACTGACCACAGTAATAATTAAAGAGTGGAAAGATACAAAGTACGTCGAGCAGCCGGCAGCAGTAACTATGAATCTCTTAAGGTAGCCAAATGCCTCGTCACTCGGCGATATTTATTTGAAAACTCGAGGAAATCGTCGTTGAAGTAACTCAGACAACGGTAACATGGAAAGGTGCTGGCATATCGCTTCTGCAGGACTGACCACAGTACGAATTAAAGAGAGGAAAGATTCAAAGAAGGGGGAGCAGCTGGCTGCAGTAACTATGACTCTCTTAAGGTAGCCAAATGCCTCGTCATCCGGCGAGGTACATGTGGTAACTCGAGAGACTCGTAGTGGGAGTAACAGTGACGACGTTAACGTGGGCATATAGTGGCACATCGGGTCCATATGACAGGCCATAGCAAGAAATGTTACAGAGAAAGGGCTTAGAAAAGTGGGAGCAGCAGGCAGGAGTACTATGACTCTCTTAAGGTAGCCAAATGCCTCGTCACCATGTGAAATTTTTTTTTGAAAACTCGAGGATATCATCGATAAGGTAGCTCAAACAACGTTAAGGTTTACATGTAGTGGCATATAGCTCCTGCAGGACTGACCACAGTAATAATTAAAGAGTGGAAAGATACAAAGTACGTCGAGCAGCTGGCAGCAGTAACTATGACTCTCTTAGGTAGCCAAATGCCTCGTCACTCGGCGAAATTTATTTGAAAACTCGAGGAAATCGTCGTTGAAGTAACTCAGACAACGGTACCATGGACAGGTGGTGGCATATCGCTTCTGCAGGACTGACCACAGTACGAATTAAAGAGAGGAAAGATTCAAAGAAGGTGGAGCAGCTGGCTGCAGTAACTATGACTCTCTTAAGGTAGCCAAATGCCTCGTCATCCGGCGAGGTACATTTGGTAACTCGAGAGACTCGTAGTGGGAGTAACAGTGACGACGTTAACGTGGGCATATAGTGACACATCGGGTCCATATGACAGGCCATAGCAAGAAATGTTACAGAGAAAGGGCTTAGAAAAGTGGGAGCAGCAGGCAGGAGTACTATGACTCTCTTAAGGTAGCCAAATGCCACGTCACCATGAGAAATTTTTTTTTGAAAACTCGAGGATATCATCGTTAAGGTAGCTCAAACAACGTTAAGGTTTACATGTAGTGGCATATTGCTCCTGCAGGACTGACCACAGTAATAATTAAAGAGTGGAAAGATACAAAGTACGTCGAGCAGCCGGCAGCATTAACTATGAATCTCTTAAGGTAGCCAAATGCCTCGTCACTCGGCGATATTTATTTGAAAACTCGAGGAAATCGTCGTTGAAGTAACTCAGACAACGGTAACATGGAAAGGTGCTGGCATATCGCTTCTGCAGGACTGACCACAGTACGAATTAAAGAGAGGAAAGATTCAAAGAAGGGGGAGCAGCTGGCTGCAGTAACTATGACTCTCTTAAGGAAGCCAAATGTCTCGTCATCCGGCGAGGTACATTTGCTAACTCGAGAGACTCGTAGTGGGAGTAACAGTGACAACGTTAACGTGGGCATATAGTGGCACATTGGGTCCGTAGGACAGGCCATAGCAAGAATGATGGAGAGAAAGGGCTTAGAAAAGTATGAGCAGCAGGCAGGAGTACTATGACATTCTTAAGGTAGCGAAATGCCCCGCCACCATGCGAAATTTTTTTTTGAAAACTCGAGGATATCATCGTTAAGGTAGCTCGGACAACGTTAAGTTTTACATGTAGTTGCATATTGCTCCTGCAGGACTGACCACAGTAATAATTAAAGAGTGTAAAGATACAAAGTACGTCGAAAAGCTGGCAGCAGTAACTATGACTCTCTTAAGGTAGCCAAATGCCTCGTCACTCGGCGAAATTTATTTGAAATCTCGAGGAAATCGTCGTTGAAGTAACTCAGACAACGGTACCATGGACAGGTGGTGGCATATCGCTTCTGCAGGACTGACCACAGTACGAATTAAAGAGAGAAAAGATTCAAAGAAGGGGGAGCAGCTGGCTGCGGTAACTATGACTCTCTTAAGGTAGCCAAATGCCTCGTCATCCGGCGAGGTACATTTGGTAACTCGAGAGACTCGTAGTGGGAGTAACAGTGACGACGTTAACGTGGGCATATAGTGGCACATCGGGTCCATATGACAGGCCATAGCAAGAAATGTTACAGAGAAAGGGCTTAGAAAAGTGGGAGCAGCAGGCAGGAGTACTATGACTCTCTTAAGGTAGCCAAATGCCTCGTCACCATGTGAAATTTTTTTTTGAAAACTCGAGGATATCATCGTTAAGGTAGCTCAAACAACGTTAAGGTTTACATGTAGTGGCATATTGCTCCTGCAGGACTGACCACAGTAATAATTAAAGAGTGGAAAGATACAAAGTACGTCGAGCAGCTGGCAGCAGTAACTATGACTCTCTTAGGTAGCCAAATGCCTCGTCACTCGGCGAAATTTATTTGAAAACTCGAGGAAATCGTCGTTGAAGTAACTCAGACAACGGTACCATGGACAGGTGGTGGCATATCGCTTCTGCAGGACTGACCACAGTACGAATTAAAGAGAGGAAAGATTCAAAGAAGGTGGAGCAGCTGGCTGCAGTAACTATGACTCTCTTAAGGTAGCCAAATGCCTCGTCATCCGGCGAGGTACATTTGGTAACTCGAGAGACTCGTAGTGGGAGTAACAGTGACGACGTTAACGTGGGCATATAGTGGCACATCGGGTCCATATGACAGGCCATAGCAAGAAATGTTACAGAGAAAGGGCTTAGAAAAGTGGGAGCAGCAGGCAGGAGTACTATGACTCTCTTAAGGTAGCCAAATGCCACGTCACCATGAGAAATTTTTTTTTGAAAACTCGAGGATATCATCGTTAAGGTAGCTCAAACAACGTTAAGGTTTACATGTAGTGGCATATTGCTCCTGCAGGACTGACCACAGTAATAATTAAAGAGTGGAAAGATACAAAGTACGTCGAGCAGCCGGCAGCAGTAACTATGAATCTCTTAAGGTAGCCAAATGCCTCGTCACTCGGCGATATTTATTTGAAAACTCGAGGAAATCGTCGTTGAAGTAACTCAGACAACGGTAACATGGAAAGGTGCTGGCATATCGCTTCTGCAGGACTGACCACAGTACGAATTAAAGAGAGGAAAGATTCAAAGAAGGGGGAGCAGCTGGCTGCAGTAACTATGACTCTCTTAAGGTAGCCAAATGCCTCGTCATCCGGCGAGGTACATGTGGTAACTCGAGAGACTCGTAGTGGGAGTAACAGTGACGACGTTAACGTGGGCATATAGTGGCACATCGGGTCCATATGACAGGCCATAGCAAGAAATGTTACAGAGAAAGGGCTTAGAAAAGTGGGAGCAGCAGGCAGGAGTACTATGACTCTCTTAAGGTAGCCAAATGCCTCGTCACCATGTGAAATTTTTTTTTGAAAACTCGAGGATATCATCGATAAGGTAGCTCAAACAACGTTAAGGTTTACATGTAGTGGCATATAGCTCCTGCAGGACTGACCACAGTAATAATTAAAGAGTGGAAAGATACAAAGTACGTCGAGCAGCTGGCAGCAGTAACTATGACTCTCTTAGGTAGCCAAATGCCTCGTCACTCGGCGAAATTTATTTGAAAACTCGAGGAAATCGTCGTTGAAGTAACTCAGACAACGGTACCATGGACAGGTGGTGGCATATCGCTTCTGCAGGACTGACCACAGTACGAATTAAAGAGAGGAAAGATTCAAAGAAGGTGGAGCAGCTGGCTGCAGTAACTATGACTCTCTTAAGGTAGCCAAATGCCTCGTCATCCGGCGAGGTACATTTGGTAACTCGAGAGACTCGTAGTGGGAGTAACAGTGACGACGTTAACGTGGGCATATAGTGACACATCGGGTCCATATGACAGGCCATAGCAAGAAATGTTACAGAGAAAGGGCTTAGAAAAGTGGGAGCAGCAGGCAGGAGTACTATGACTCTCTTAAGGTAGCCAAATGCCACGTCACCATGAGAAATTTTTTTTTGAAAACTCGAGGATATCATCGTTAAGGTAGCTCAAACAACGTTAAGGTTTACATGTAGTGGCATATTGCTCCTGCAGGACTGACCACAGTAATAATTAAAGAGTGGAAAGATACAAAGTACGTCGAGCAGCCGGCAGCATTAACTATGAATCTCTTAAGGTAGCCAAATGCCTCGTCACTCGGCGATATTTATTTGAAAACTCGAGGAAATCGTCGTTGAAGTAACTCAGACAACGGTAACATGGAAAGGTGCTGGCATATCGCTTCTGCAGGACTGACCACAGTACGAATTAAAGAGAGGAAAGATTCAAAGAAGGGGGAGCAGCTGGCTGCAGTAACTATGACTCTCTTAAGGAAGCCAAATGTCTCGTCATCCGGCGAGGTACATTTGCTAACTCGAGAGACTCGTAGTGGGAGTAACAGTGACAACGTTAACGTGGGCATATAGTGGCACATTGGGTCCGTAGGACAGGCCATAGCAAGAATGATGGAGAGAAAGGGCTTAGAAAAGTATGAGCAGCAGGCAGGAGTACTATGACATTCTTAAGGTAGCGAAATGCCCCGCCACCATGCGAAATTTTTTTTTGAAAACTCGAGGATATCATCGTTAAGGTAGCTCGGACAACGTTAAGTTTTACATGTAGTTGCATATTGCTCCTGCAGGACTGACCACAGTAATAATTAAAGAGTGTAAAGATACAAAGTACGTCGAAAAGCTGGCAGCAGTAACTATGACTCTCTTAAGGTAGCCAAATGCCTCGTCACTCGGCGAAATTTATTTGAAATCTCGAGGAAATCGTCGTTGAAGTAACTCAGACAACGGTACCATGGACAGGTGGTGGCATATCGCTTCTGCAGGACTGACCACAGTACGAATTAAAGAGAGAAAAGATTCAAAGAAGGGGGAGCAGCTGGCTGCGGTAACTATGACTCTCTTAAGGTAGCCAAATGCCTCGTCATCCGGCGAGGTACATTTGGTAACTCGAGAGACTCGTAGTGGGAGTAACAGTGACGACGTTAACGTGGGCATATAGTGGCACATCGGGTCCATATGACAGGCCATAGCAAGAAATGTTACAGAGAAAGGGCTTAGAAAAGTGGGAGCAGCAGGCAGGAGTACTATGACTCTCTTAAGGTAGCCAAATGCCTCGTCACCATGTGAAATTTTTTTTTGAAAACTCGAGGATATCATCGTTAAGGTAGCTCAAACAACGTTAAGGTTTACATGTAGTGGCATATTGCTCCTGCAGGACTGACCACAGTAATAATTAAAGAGTGGAAAGATACAAAGTACGTCGAGCAGCTGGCAGCAGTAACTATGACTCTCTTAGGTAGCCAAATGCCTCGTCACTCGGCGAAATTTATTTGAAAACTCGAGGAAATCGTCGTTGAAGTAACTCAGACAACGGTACCATGGACAGGTGGTGGCATATCGCTTCTGCAGGACTGACCACAGTACGAATTAAAGAGAGGAAAGATTCAAAGAAGGTGGAGCAGCTGGCTGCAGTAACTATGACTCTCTTAAGGTAGCCAAATGCCTCGTCATCCGGCGAGGTACATTTGGTAACTCGAGAGACTCGTAGTGGGAGTAACAGTGACGACGTTAACGTGGGCATATAGTGGCACATCGGGTCCATATGACAGGCCATAGCAAGAAATGTTACAGAGAAAGGGCTTAGAAAAGTGGGAGCAGCAGGCAGGAGTACTATGACTCTCTTAAGGTAGCCAAATGCCACGTCACCATGAGAAATTTTTTTTTGAAAACTCGAGGATATCATCGTTAAGGTAGCTCAAACAACGTTAAGGTTTACATGTAGTGGCATATTGCTCCTGCAGGACTGACCACAGTAATAATTAAAGAGTGGAAAGATACAAAGTACGTCGAGCAGCCGGCAGCAGTAACTATGAATCTCTTAAGGTAGCCAAATGCCTCGTCACTCGGCGATATTTATTTGAAAACTCGAGGAAATCGTCGTTGAAGTAACTCAGACAACGGTAACATGGAAAGGTGCTGGCATATCGCTTCTGCAGGACTGACCACAGTACGAATTAAAGAGAGGAAAGATTCAAAGAAGGGGGAGCAGCTGGCTGCAGTAACTATGACTCTCTTAAGGTAGCCAAATGCCTCGTCATCCGGCGAGGTACATGTGGTAACTCGAGAGACTCGTAGTGGGAGTAACAGTGACGACGTTAACGTGGGCATATAGTGGCACATCGGGTCCATATGACAGGCCATAGCAAGAAATGTTACAGAGAAAGGGCTTAGAAAAGTGGGAGCAGCAGGCAGGAGTACTATGACTCTCTTAAGGTAGCCAAATGCCTCGTCACCATGTGAAATTTTTTTTTGAAAACTCGAGGATATCATCGATAAGGTAGCTCAAACAACGTTAAGGTTTACATGTAGTGGCATATAGCTCCTGCAGGACTGACCACAGTAATAATTAAAGAGTGGAAAGATACAAAGTACGTCGAGCAGCTGGCAGCAGTAACTATGACTCTCTTAGGTAGCCAAATGCCTCGTCACTCGGCGAAATTTATTTGAAAACTCGAGGAAATCGTCGTTGAAGTAACTCAGACAACGGTACCATGGACAGGTGGTGGCATATCGCTTCTGCAGGACTGACCACAGTACGAATTAAAGAGAGGAAAGATTCAAAGAAGGTGGAGCAGCTGGCTGCAGTAACTATGACTCTCTTAAGGTAGCCAAATGCCTCGTCATCCGGCGAGGTACATTTGGTAACTCGAGAGACTCGTAGTGGGAGTAACAGTGACGACGTTAACGTGGGCATATAGTGACACATCGGGTCCATATGACAGGCCATAGCAAGAAATGTTACAGAGAAAGGGCTTAGAAAAGTGGGAGCAGCAGGCAGGAGTACTATGACTCTCTTAAGGTAGCCAAATGCCACGTCACCATGAGAAATTTTTTTTTGAAAACTCGAGGATATCATCGTTAAGGTAGCTCAAACAACGTTAAGGTTTACATGTAGTGGCATATTGCTCCTGCAGGACTGACCACAGTAATAATTAAAGAGTGGAAAGATACAAAGTACGTCGAGCAGCCGGCAGCATTAACTATGAATCTCTTAAGGTAGCCAAATGCCTCGTCACTCGGCGATATTTATTTGAAAACTCGAGGAAATCGTCGTTGAAGTAACTCAGACAACGGTAACATGGAAAGGTGCTGGCATATCGCTTCTGCAGGACTGACCACAGTACGAATTAAAGAGAGGAAAGATTCAAAGAAGGGGGAGCAGCTGGCTGCAGTAACTATGACTCTCTTAAGGAAGCCAAATGTCTCGTCATCCGGCGAGGTACATTTGCTAACTCGAGAGACTCGTAGTGGGAGTAACAGTGACAACGTTAACGTGGGCATATAGTGGCACATTGGGTCCGTAGGACAGGCCATAGCAAGAATGATGGAGAGAAAGGGCTTAGAAAAGTATGAGCAGCAGGCAGGAGTACTATGACATTCTTAAGGTAGCGAAATGCCCCGCCACCATGCGAAATTTTTTTTTGAAAACTCGAGGATATCATCGTTAAGGTAGCTCGGACAACGTTAAGTTTTACATGTAGTTGCATATTGCTCCTGCAGGACTGACCACAGTAATAATTAAAGAGTGTAAAGATACAAAGTACGTCGAAAAGCTGGCAGCAGTAACTATGACTCTCTTAAGGTAGCCAAATGCCTCGTCACTCGGCGAAATTTATTTGAAATCTCGAGGAAATCGTCGTTGAAGTAACTCAGACAACGGTACCATGGACAGGTGGTGGCATATCGCTTCTGCAGGACTGACCACAGTACGAATTAAAGAGAGAAAAGATTCAAAGAAGGGGGAGCAGCTGGCTGCGGTAACTATGACTCTCTTAAGGTAGCCAAATGCCTCGTCATCCGGCGAGGTACATTTGGTAACTCGAGAGACTCGTAGTGGGAGTAACAGTGACGACGTTAACGTGGGCATATAGTGGCACATCGGGTCCATATGACAGGCCATAGCAAGAAATGTTACAGAGAAAGGGCTTAGAAAAGTGGGAGCAGCAGGCAGGAGTACTATGACTCTCTTAAGGTAGCCAAATGCCTCGTCACCATGAGAAATTTTTTTTTGAAAACTCGAGGATATCATCGTTAAGGTAGCTCAAACAACGTTAAGGTTTACATGTAGTGGCATATTGCTCCTGCAGGACTGACCACAGTAATAATTAAAGAGTGGAAAGATACAAAGTACGTCGAGCAGCCGGCAGCAGTAACTATGACTCTCTTAAGGTAGCCAAATGCCTCGTCACTCGGCGAAATTTATTTGAAAACTCGAGGAAATCGTCGTTGAAGTAACTCAGACAACGGTAACATGGAAAGGTGGTGGCATATCGCTTCTGCAGGACTGACCACAGTACGAATTAAAGAGAGGAAAGATTCAAAGTAGGGGGAGCAGCTGGTTGCAGTAACTATGACTCTCTTAAGGTAGCCAAATGCCTCGTCATCCGGCGAGGTACATTTGCTACCTCGAGAGACTCGTAGTGGGAGTAACAGTGACAACGTTAACGTGGGCATATAGTGGCACATCGGGTCCGTAGGACAGGCCATAGCAAGAATGATGGAGAGAAAGGGCTTAGAAAAGTATGAGCAGCAGGCAGGAGTACTATGACTCTCTTAAGGTAGCCAAATGCCTCGTCACCATGCGAAATTTTTTTTTGAAAACTCGAGGATATCATCGTTAAGGTAGCTCGGACAACGTTAAGTTTTACATGTAGTTGCATATTGCTCCTGCAGGACTGACCACAGTAATAATTAAAGAGTGTAAAGACACAAAGTACGTCGAAAAGCTGGCAGCAGTAACTATGACTCTCTTAAGGTAGCCAAATGCCTCGTCACTCGGCGAAATTTATTTGAAATCTCGAGGAAATCGTCGTTGAAGTAACTCAGACAACGGTAACATGGACAGATGGGGGCATATCGGTTCTGAGGGACTGACCACAGTACGAATTAAAGAGAGGAAAGATTCAAAGAAGGGGGAGCAGCTGGCTGCAGTAACTATGACTCTCTTAAGGTAGCCAAATGCCTCGTCATCCGGCGAGGTACATTTGGTAACTCGAGAGACTCGTAGTGGGAGTAACAGTGACGACGTTAACGTGGGCATATAGTGGCACATCGGGTCCATATGACAGGCCATAGCAAGAAATGTTACAGAGAAAGGGCTTAGAAAAGTGGGAGCAGCAGGCAGGAGTACTATGACTCTCTTAAGGTAGCCAAATGCCACGTCACCATGAGAAATTTTTTTTTGAAAACTCGAGGATATCATCGTTAAGGTAGCTCAAACAACGTTAAGGTTTACATGTAGTGGCATATTGCTCCTGCAGGACTGACCACAGTAATAATTAAAGAGTGGAAAGATACAAAGTACGTCGAGCAGCCGGCAGCAGTAACTATGAATCTCTTAAGGTAGCCAAATGCCTCGTCACTCGGCGATATTTATTTGAAAACTCGAGGAAATCGTCGTTGAAGTAACTCAGACAACGGTAACATGGAAAGGTGCTGGCATATCGCTTCTGCAGGACTGACCACAGTACGAATTAAAGAGAGGAAAGATTCAAAGAAGGGGGAGCAGCTGGCTGCAGTAACTATGACTCTCTTAAGGTAGCCAAATGCCTCGTCATCCGGCGAGGTACATTTGCTAACTCGAGAGACTCGTAGTGGGAGTAACAGTGACAACGTTAACGTGGGCATATAGTGGCACATCGGGTCCGTAGGACAGGCCATAGCAAGAATGATGGAGAGAAAGGGCTTAGAAAAGTATGAGCAGCAGGCAGGAGTACTATGACTCTCTTAAGGTAGCGAAATGCCCCGCCACCATGCGAATTTTTTTTTTGAAAACTCGAGGATATCATCGTTAAGGTAGCTCGGACAACGTTAAGTTTTACATGTAGTTGCATATTGCTCCTGCAGGACTGACCACAGTAATAATTAAAGAGTGTAAAGATACAAAGTACGTCGAAAAGCTGGCAGCAGTAACTATGACTCTCTTAAGGTAGCCAAATGCCTCGTCACTCGGCGAAATTTATTTGAAATCTCGAGGAAATCGTCGTTGAAGTAACTCAGACAACGGTACCATGGACAGGTGGTGGCATATCGCTTCTGCAGGACTGACCACAGTACGAATTAAAGAGAGAAAAGATTCAAAGAAGGGGGAGCAGCTGGCTGCGGTAACTATGACTCTCTTAAGGTAGCCAAATGCCTCGTCATCCGGCGAGGTACATTTGGTAACTCGAGAGACTCGTAGTGGGAGTAACAGTGACGACGTTAACGTGGGCATATAGTGGCACATCGGGTCCATATGACAGGCCATAGCTAGAAATGTTACAGAGAAAGGGCTTAGAAAAGTGGGAGCAGCGGGCAGGAGTACTATGACTCTCTTAAGGTAGCCAAATGCCTCGTCACCATGAGAAATTTTTTTTTGAAAACTCGAGGATATCATCGTTAAGGTAGCTCAAACAACGTTAAGGTTTACATGTAGTGGCATATTGCTCCTGCAGGACTGACCACAGTAATAATTAAAGAGTGGAAAGATACAAAGTACGTCGAGCAGCCGGCAGCAGTAACTATGACTCTCTTAAGGTAGCCAAATGCCTCGTCACTCGGCGAAATTTATTTGAAAACTCGAGGAAATCGTCGTTGAAGTAACTCAGACAACGGTAACATGGAAAGGTGGTGGCATATCGCTTCTGCAGGACTGACCACAGTACGAATTAAAGAGAGGAAAGATTCAAAGTCGGGGGAGCAGCTGGTTGCAGTAACTATGACTCTCTTAAGGTAGCCAAATGCCTCGTCATCCGGCGAGGTACATTTGCTACCTCGAGAGACTCGTAGTGGGAGTAACAGTGACAACGTTAACGTGGGCATATAGTGGCACATCGGGTCCGTAGGACAGGCCATAGCAATAATGATGGAGAGAAAGGGCTTAGAAAAGTATGAGCAGCAGGCAGGAGTACTATGACTCTCTTAAGGTAGCCAAATGCCTCGTCACCATGCGAAATTTTTTTTTGAAAACTCGAGGATATCATCGTTAAGGTAGCTCGGACAACGTTAAGTTTTACATGTAGTTGCATATTGCTCCTGCAGGACTGACCACAGTAATAATTAAAGAGTGTAAAGATACAAAGTACGTCGAAAAGCTGGCAGCAGTAACTATGACTCTCTTAAGGTAGCCAAATGCCTCGTCACTCGGCGAAATTTATTTGAAATCTCGAGGAAATCGTCGTTGAAGTAACTCAGACAACGGTAACATGGACAGATGGGGGCATATCGGTTCTGCAGGACTGACCACAGTACGAATTAAAGAGAGGAAAGATTCAAAGAAGGGGGAGCAGCTGACTGCAGTAACTATGACTCTCTTAAGGTAGCCAAATGCCTCGTCATCCGGCGAGGTACATTTGCTACCTCGAGAGACTCGTAGTGGGAGTAACAGTGACAACGTTAACGTGGGCATATAGTGGCACATCGGGTCCGTAGGACAGGCCATAGCAAGAATGATGGAGAGAAAGGGCTTAGAAAAGTATGAGCAGCAGGCAGGAGTACTATGACTCTCTTAAGGTAGCCAAATGCCTCGTCACCATGCGAAATTTTTTTTTGAAAACTCGAGGATATCATCGTTAAGGTAGCTCGGACAACGTTAAGTTTTACATGTAGTTGCATATTGCTCCTGCAGGACTGACCACAGTAATAATTAAAGAGTGTAAAGACACAAAGTACGTCGAAAAGCTGGCAGCAGTAACTATGACTCTCTTAAGGTAGCCAAATGCCTCGTCACTCGGCGAAATTTATTTGAAATCTCGAGGAAATCGTCGTTGAAGTAACTCAGACAACGGTAACATGGACAGATGGGGGCATATCGGTTCTGAGGGACTGACCACAGTACGAATTAAAGAGAGGAAAGATTCAAAGAAGGGGGAGCAGCTGGCTGCAGTAACTATGACTCTCTTAAGGTAGCCAAATGCCTCGTCATCCGGCGAGGTACATTTGGTAACTCGAGAGACTCGTAGTGGGAGTAACAGTGACGACGTTAACGTGGGCATATAGTGGCACATCGGGTCCATATGACAGGCCATAGCAAGAAATGTTACAGAGAAAGGGCTTAGAAAAGTGGGAGCAGCAGGCAGGAGTACTATGACTCTCTTAAGGTAGCCAAATGCCACGTCACCATGAGAAATTTTTTTTTGAAAACTCGAGGATATCATCGTTAAGGTAGCTCAAACAACGTTAAGGTTTACATGTAGTGGCATATTGCTCCTGCAGGACTGACCACAGTAATAATTAAAGAGTGGAAAGATACAAAGTACGTCGAGCAGCCGGCAGCAGTAACTATGAATCTCTTAAGGTAGCCAAATGCCTCGTCACTCGGCGATATTTATTTGAAAACTCGAGGAAATCGTCGTTGAAGTAACTCAGACAACGGTAACATGGAAAGGTGCTGGCATATCGCTTCTGCAGGACTGACCACAGTACGAATTAAAGAGAGGAAAGATTCAAAGAAGGGGGAGCAGCTGGCTGCAGTAACTATGACTCTCTTAAGGTAGCCAAATGCCTCGTCATCCGGCGAGGTACATTTGCTAACTCGAGAGACTCGTAGTGGGAGTAACAGTGACAACGTTAACGTGGGCATATAGTGGCACATCGGGTCCGTAGGACAGGCCATAGCAAGAATGATGGAGAGAAAGGGCTTAGAAAAGTATGAGCAGCAGGCAGGAGTACTATGACTCTCTTAAGGTAGCGAAATGCCCCGCCACCATGCGAATTTTTTTTTTGAAAACTCGAGGATATCATCGTTAAGGTAGCTCGGACAACGTTAAGTTTTACATGTAGTTGCATATTGCTCCTGCAGGACTGACCACAGTAATAATTAAAGAGTGTAAAGATACAAAGTACGTCGAAAAGCTGGCAGCAGTAACTATGACTCTCTTAAGGTAGCCAAATGCCTCGTCACTCGGCGAAATTTATTTGAAATCTCGAGGAAATCGTCGTTGAAGTAACTCAGACAACGGTACCATGGACAGGTGGTGGCATATCGCTTCTGCAGGACTGACCACAGTACGAATTAAAGAGAGAAAAGATTCAAAGAAGGGGGAGCAGCTGGCTGCGGTAACTATGACTCTCTTAAGGTAGCCAAATGCCTCGTCATCCGGCGAGGTACATTTGGTAACTCGAGAGACTCGTAGTGGGAGTAACAGTGACGACGTTAACGTGGGCATATAGTGGCACATCGGGTCCATATGACAGGCCATAGCTAGAAATGTTACAGAGAAAGGGCTTAGAAAAGTGGGAGCAGCGGGCAGGAGTACTATGACTCTCTTAAGGTAGCCAAATGCCTCGTCACCATGAGAAATTTTTTTTTGAAAACTCGAGGATATCATCGTTAAGGTAGCTCAAACAACGTTAAGGTTTACATGTAGTGGCATATTGCTCCTGCAGGACTGACCACAGTAATAATTAAAGAGTGGAAAGATACAAAGTACGTCGAGCAGCCGGCAGCAGTAACTATGACTCTCTTAAGGTAGCCAAATGCCTCGTCACTCGGCGAAATTTATTTGAAAACTCGAGGAAATCGTCGTTGAAGTAACTCAGACAACGGTAACATGGAAAGGTGGTGGCATATCGCTTCTGCAGGACTGACCACAGTACGAATTAAAGAGAGGAAAGATTCAAAGTCGGGGGAGCAGCTGGTTGCAGTAACTATGACTCTCTTAAGGTAGCCAAATGCCTCGTCATCCGGCGAGGTACATTTGCTACCTCGAGAGACTCGTAGTGGGAGTAACAGTGACAACGTTAACGTGGGCATATAGTGGCACATCGGGTCCGTAGGACAGGCCATAGCAATAATGATGGAGAGAAAGGGCTTAGAAAAGTATGAGCAGCAGGCAGGAGTACTATGACTCTCTTAAGGTAGCCAAATGCCTCGTCACCATGCGAAATTTTTTTTTGAAAACTCGAGGATATCATCGTTAAGGTAGCTCGGACAACGTTAAGTTTTACATGTAGTTGCATATTGCTCCTGCAGGACTGACCACAGTAATAATTAAAGAGTGTAAAGATACAAAGTACGTCGAAAAGCTGGCAGCAGTAACTATGACTCTCTTAAGGTAGCCAAATGCCTCGTCACTCGGCGAAATTTATTTGAAATCTCGAGGAAATCGTCGTTGAAGTAACTCAGACAACGGTAACATGGACAGATGGGGGCATATCGGTTCTGCAGGACTGACCACAGTACGAATTAAAGAGAGGAAAGATTCAAAGAAGGGGGAGCAGCTGACTGCAGTAACTATGACTCTCTTAAGGTAGCCAAATGCCTCGTCATCCGGCGAGGTACATTTGGTAACTCGAGAGACTCGTAGTGGGAGTAACAGTGACGACGTTAACGTGGGCATATAGTGGCACATCGGGTCCATATGACAGGCCATAGCAAGAAATGTTACAGAGAAAGGGCTTAGAAAAGTGGGAGCAGCAGGCAGGAGTACTATGACTCTCTTAAGGTAGCCAAATGCCTCGTCACCATGTGAAATTTTTTTTTGAAAACTCGAGGATATCATCGTTAAGGTAGCTCAAACAACGTTAAGGTTTACATGTAGTGGCATATTGCTCCTGCAGGACTGACCACAGTAATAATTAAAGAGTGGAAAGATACAAAGTACGTCGAGCAGCTGGCAGCAGTAACTATGACTCTCTTAGGTAGCCAAATGCCTCGTCACTCGGCGAAATTTATTTGAAAACTCGAGGAAATCGTCGTTGAAGTAACTCAGACAACGGTAACATGGACAGGTGGTGGCATATCGCTTCTGCAGGACTGACCACAGTACGAATTAAAGAGAGGAAAGATTCAAAGAAGGGGGAGCAGCTGGCTGCAGTAACTATGACTCTCTTAAGGTAGCCAAATGCCTCGTCATCCGGCGAGGTACATTTGGTAACTCGAGAGACTCGTAGTGGGAGTAACAGTGACGACGTTAACGTGGGCATATAGTGGCACATCGGGTGCATATGACAGGCCATAGCAAGAAATGTTACAGAGAAAGGGCTTAGAAAAGTGGGAGCAGCAGGCAGGAGTACTATGACTCTCTTAAGGTAGCCAAATGCCACGTCACCATGAGAAATTTTTTTTTGAAAACTCGAGGATATCATCGTTAAGGTAGCTCAAACAACGTTAAGGTTTACATGTAGTGGCATATTGCTCCTGCAGGACTGACCACAGTAATAATTAAAGAGTGGAAAGATACAAAGTACGTCGAGCAGCCGGCAGCAGTAACTATGACTCTCTTAAGGTAGCCAAATGCCTCGTCACTCGGCGATATTTATTTGAAAACTCGAGGAAATCGTCGTTGAAGTAACTCAGACAACGGTAACATGGAAAGGTGCTGGCATATCGCTTCTGCAGGACTGACCACAGTACGAATTAAAGAGAGAAAAGATTCAAAGAAGGGGGAGCAGCTGGCTGCAGTAACTATGACTCTCTTAAGGTATCCAAATGCCTCGTCAACCGGCGAGGTACATTTGCTAACTCGAGAGACTCGTAGTGGGAGTAACAGTGACAACGTTAACGTGGGCATATAGTGGCACATCGGGTCCGTAGGACAGGCCATAGCAAGAATGATGGAGAGAAAGGGCTTAGAAAAGTATGAGCAGCAGGCAGGAGTACTATGACTCTCTTAAGGTAGCGAAATGCCCCGCCACCATGCGAAATTTTTTTTTGAAAACTCGGGGATATCATCGTTAAGGTAGCTCGGACAACGTTAAGTTTTACATGTAGTTGCATATTGCTCCTGCAGGATTGACCACAGTAATAATTAAAGAGTGTAAAGATACAAAGTACGTCGAAAAGCTGGCAGCAGTAACTATGACTCTCTTAAGGTAGCCAAATGCCTCGTCACTCGGCGAAATTTATTTGAAATCTCGAGGAAATCGTCGTTGAAGTAACTCAGACAACGGTACCATGGACAGGTGGTGGCATATCGCTTCTGCAGGACTGACCACAGTACGAATTAAAGAGAGGAAAGATTCAAAGAAGGGGGAGCAGCTGGCTGCAGTAACTATGACTCTCTTAAGGTAGCCAAATGCCTCGTCATCCGGCGAGGTACATGTGGTAACTCGAGAGACTCGTAGTGGGAGTAACAGTGACGACGTTAACGTGGGCATATAGTGGCACATCGGGTCCATATGACAGGCCATAGCAAGAAATGTTACAGAGAAAGGGCTTAGAAAAGTGGGAGCAGCAGGCAGGAGTACTATGACTCTCTTAAGGTAGCCAAATGCCTCGTCACCATGTGAAATTTTTTTTTGAAAACTCGAGGATATCATCGTTAAGGTAGCTCAAACAACGTTAAGGTTTACATGTAGTGGCATATTGCTCCTGCAGGACTGACCACAGTAATAATTAAAGAGTGGAAAGATACAAAGTACGTCGAGCAGCTGGCAGCAGTAACTATGACTCTCTTAGGTAGCCAAATGCCTCGTCACTCGGCGAAATTTATTTGAAAACTCGAGGAAATCGTCGTTGAAGTAACTCAGACAACGGTACCATGGACAGGTGGTGGCATATCGCTTCTGCAGGACTGACCACAGTACGAATTAAAGAGAGGAAAGATTCAAAGAAGGTGGAGCAGCTGGCTGCAGTAACTATGACTCTCTTAAGGTAGCCAAATGCCTCGTCATCCGGCGAGGTACATTTGGTAACTCGAGAGACTCGTAGTGGGAGTAACAGTGACGACGTTAACGTGGGCATGTAGTGGCACATCGGGTCCATATGACAGGCCATAGCAAGAAATGTTACAGAGAAAGGGCTTAGAAAAGTGGGAGCAGCAGGCAGGAGTACTATGACTCTCTTAAGGTAGCCAAATGCCACGTCACCATGAGAAATTTTTTTTTGAAAACTCGAGGATATCATCGTTAAGGTAGCTCAAACAACGTTAAGGTTTACATGCAGTGGCATATTGCTCCTGCAGGACTGACCACAGTAATAATTAAAGAGTGCAAAGATACAAAGTACGTCGAGCAGCCGGCAGCAGTAACTATGACTCTCTTAAGGTAGCCAAATGCCTCGTCACTCGGCGATATTTATTTGAAAACTCGAGGAAATCGTCGTTGAAGTAACTCAGACAACGGTAACATGGAAAGGTGCTGGCATATCGCTTCTGCAGGACTGACCACAGTACGAATTAAAGAGAGGAAAGATTCAAAGAAGGGGGAGCAGCTGGCTGCAGTAACTATGACTCTCTTAAGGTATCCAAATGCCTCGTCATCCGGCGAGGTACATTTGCTAACTCGAGAGACTCGTAGTGGGAGTAACAGTGACAACGTTAACGTGGGCATATAGTGGCACATCGGGTCCGTAGGACAGGCCATAGCAAGAATTATGGAGAGAAAGGGCTTAGAAAAGTATGAGCAGCAGGCAGGAGTACTATGACTCTCTTAAGGTAGCGAAATGCCCCGCCACCATGCGAAATTTTTTTTTGAAAACTCGAGGATATCATCGTTAAGGTAGCTCGGACAACGTTAAGTTTTACATGTAGTTGCATATTGCCCCTGCAGGACTGACCACAGTAATAATTAAAGAGTGTAAAGATACAAAGTACGTCGAAAAGCTGGCAGCAGTAACTATGACTCTCTTAAGGTAGCCAAATGCCTCGTCACTCGGCGAAATTTATTTGAAATCTCGAGGAAATCGTCGTTGAAGTAACTCAGACAACGGTACCATGGACAGGTGGTGGCATATCGCTTCTGCAGGACTGACCACAGTACGAATTAAAGAGAGGAAAGATTCAAAGAAGGGGGAGCAGCTGGCTGCAGTAACTATGACTCTCTTAAGGTAGCCAAATGCCTCGTCATCCGGCGAGGTACATGTGGTAACTCGAGAGACTCGTAGTGGGAGTAACAGTGACGACGTTAACGTGGGCATATAGTGGCACATCGGGTCCATATGACAGGCCATAGCAAGAAATGTTACAGAGAAAGGGCTTAGAAAAGTGGGAGCAGCAGGCAGGAGTACTATGACTCTCTTAAGGTAGCCAAATGCCTCGTCACCATGTGAAATTTTTTTTTGAAAACTCGAGGATATCATCGTTAAGGTAGCTCAAACAACGTTAAGGTTTACATGTAGTGGCATATTGCTCCTGCAGGACTGACCACAGTAATAATTAAAGAGTGGAAAGATACAAAGTACGTCGAGCAGCTGGCAGCAGTAACTATGACTCTCTTAGGTAGCCAAATGCCTCGTCACTCGGCGAAATTTATTTGAAAACTCGAGGAAATCGTCGTTGAAGTAACTCAGACAACGGTAACATGGACAGGTGGTGGCATATCGCTTCTGCAGGACTGACCACAGTACGAATTAAAGAGAGGAAAGATTCAAAGAAGGGGGAGCAGCTGGCTGCAGTAACTATGACTCTCTTAAGGTAGCCAAATGCCTCGTCATCCGGCGAGGTACATTTGGTAACTCGAGAGACTCGTAGTGGGAGTAACAGTGACGACGTTAACGTGGGCATATAGTGGCACATCGGGTGCATATGACAGGCCATAGCAAGAAATGTTACAGAGAAAGGGCTTAGAAAAGTGGGAGCAGCAGGCAGGAGTACTATGACTCTCTTAAGGTAGCCAAATGCCACGTCACCATGAGAAATTTTTTTTTGAAAACTCGAGGATATCATCGTTAAGGTAGCTCAAACAACGTTAAGGTTTACATGTAGTGGCATATTGCTCCTGCAGGACTGACCACAGTAATAATTAAAGAGTGGAAAGATACAAAGTACGTCGAGCAGCCGGCAGCAGTAACTATGACTCTCTTAAGGTAGCCAAATGCCTCGTCACTCGGCGATATTTATTTGAAAACTCGAGGAAATCGTCGTTGAAGTAACTCAGACAACGGTAACATGGAAAGGTGCTGGCATATCGCTTCTGCAGGACTGACCACAGTACGAATTAAAGAGAGAAAAGATTCAAAGAAGGGGGAGCAGCTGGCTGCAGTAACTATGACTCTCTTAAGGTATCCAAATGCCTCGTCAACCGGCGAGGTACATTTGCTAACTCGAGAGACTCGTAGTGGGAGTAACAGTGACAACGTTAACGTGGGCATATAGTGGCACATCGGGTCCGTAGGACAGGCCATAGCAAGAATGATGGAGAGAAAGGGCTTAGAAAAGTATGAGCAGCAGGCAGGAGTACTATGACTCTCTTAAGGTAGCGAAATGCCCCGCCACCATGCGAAATTTTTTTTTGAAAACTCGGGGATATCATCGTTAAGGTAGCTCGGACAACGTTAAGTTTTACATGTAGTTGCATATTGCTCCTGCAGGATTGACCACAGTAATAATTAAAGAGTGTAAAGATACAAAGTACGTCGAAAAGCTGGCAGCAGTAACTATGACTCTCTTAAGGTAGCCAAATGCCTCGTCACTCGGCGAAATTTATTTGAAATCTCGAGGAAATCGTCGTTGAAGTAACTCAGACAACGGTACCATGGACAGGTGGTGGCATATCGCTTCTGCAGGACTGACCACAGTACGAATTAAAGAGAGGAAAGATTCAAAGAAGGGGGAGCAGCTGGCTGCAGTAACTATGACTCTCTTAAGGTAGCCAAATGCCTCGTCATCCGGCGAGGTACATGTGGTAACTCGAGAGACTCGTAGTGGGAGTAACAGTGACGACGTTAACGTGGGCATATAGTGGCACATCGGGTCCATATGACAGGCCATAGCAAGAAATGTTACAGAGAAAGGGCTTAGAAAAGTGGGAGCAGCAGGCAGGAGTACTATGACTCTCTTAAGGTAGCCAAATGCCTCGTCACCATGTGAAATTTTTTTTTGAAAACTCGAGGATATCATCGTTAAGGTAGCTCAAACAACGTTAAGGTTTACATGTAGTGGCATATTGCTCCTGCAGGACTGACCACAGTAATAATTAAAGAGTGGAAAGATACAAAGTACGTCGAGCAGCTGGCAGCAGTAACTATGACTCTCTTAGGTAGCCAAATGCCTCGTCACTCGGCGAAATTTATTTGAAAACTCGAGGAAATCGTCGTTGAAGTAACTCAGACAACGGTAACATGGACAGGTGGTGGCATATCGCTTCTGCAGGACTGACCACAGTACGAATTAAAGAGAGGAAAGATTCAAAGAAGGGGGAGCAGCTGGCTGCAGTAACTATGACTCTCTTAAGGTAGCCAAATGCCTCGTCATCCGGCGAGGTACATTTGGTAACTCGAGAGACTCGTAGTGGGAGTAACAGTGACGACGTTAACGTGGGCATATAGTGGCACATCGGGTGCATATGACAGGCCATAGCAAGAAATGTTACAGAGAAAGGGCTTAGAAAAGTGGGAGCAGCAGGCAGGAGTACTATGACTCTCTTAAGGTAGCCAAATGCCACGTCACCATGAGAAATTTTTTTTTGAAAACTCGAGGATATCATCGTTAAGGTAGCTCAAACAACGTTAAGGTTTACATGTAGTGGCATATTGCTCCTGCAGGACTGACCACAGTAATAATTAAAGAGTGGAAAGATACAAAGTACGTCGAGCAGCCGGCAGCAGTAACTATGACTCTCTTAAGGTAGCCAAATGCCTCGTCACTCGGCGATATTTATTTGAAAACTCGAGGAAATCGTCGTTGAAGTAACTCAGACAACGGTAACATGGAAAGGTGCTGGCATATCGCTTCTGCAGGACTGACCACAGTACGAATTAAAGAGAGAAAAGATTCAAAGAAGGGGGAGCAGCTGGCTGCAGTAACTATGACTCTCTTAAGGTATCCAAATGCCTCGTCAACCGGCGAGGTACATTTGCTAACTCGAGAGACTCGTAGTGGGAGTAACAGTGACAACGTTAACGTGGGCATATAGTGGCACATCGGGTCCGTAGGACAGGCCATAGCAAGAATGATGGAGAGAAAGGGCTTAGAAAAGTATGAGCAGCAGGCAGGAGTACTATGACTCTCTTAAGGTAGCGAAATGCCCCGCCACCATGCGAAATTTTCTTTTGAAAACTCGGGGATATCATCGTTAAGGTAGCTCGGACAACGTTAAGTTTTACATGTAGTTGCATATTGCTCCTGCAGGATTGACCACAGTAATAATTAAAGAGTGTAAAGATACAAAGTACGTCGAAAAGCTGGCAGCAGTAACTATGACTCTCTTAAGGTAGCCAAATGCCTCGTCACTCGGCGAAATTTATTTGAAATCTCGAGGAAATCGTCGTTGAAGTAACTCAGACAACGGTACCATGGACAGGTGGTGGCATATCGCTTCTGCAGGACTGACCACAGTACGAATTAAAGAGAGGAAAGATTCAAAGAAGGGGGAGCAGCTGGCTGCAGTAACTATGACTCTCTTAAGGTAGCCAAATGCCTCGTCATCCGGCGAGGTACATGTGGTAACTCGAGAGACTCGTAGTGGGAGTAACAGTGACGACGTTAACGTGGGCATATAGTGGCACATCGGGTCCATATGACAGGCCATAGCAAGAAATGTTACAGAGAAAGGGCTTAGAAAAGTGGGAGCAGCAGGCAGGAGTACTATGACTCTCTTAAGGTAGCCAAATGCCTCGTCACCATGTGAAATTTTTTTTTGAAAACTCGAGGATATCATCGTTAAGGTAGCTCAAACAACGTTAAGGTTTACATGTAGTGGCATATTGCTCCTGCAGGACTGACCACAGTAATAATTAAAGAGTGGAAAGATACAAAGTACGTCGAGCAGCCGGCAGCAGTAACTATGACTCTCTTAAGGTAGCCAAATGCCTCGTCACTCGGCGATATTTATTTGAAAACTCGAGGAAATCGTCGTTGAAGTAACTCAGACAACGGTAACATGGAAAGGTGCTGGCATATCGCTTCTGCAGGACTGACCACAGTACGAATTAAAGAGAGGAAAGATTCAAAGAAGGGGGAGCAGCTGGCTGCAGTAACTATGACTCTCTTAAGGTATCCAAATGCCTCGTCATCCGGCGAGGTACATTTGCTAACTCGAGAGACTCGTAGTGGGAGTAACAGTGACAACGTTAACGTGGGCATATAGTGGCACATCGGGTCCGTAGGACAGGCCATAGCAAGAATTATGGAGAGAAAGGGCTTAGAAAAGTATGAGCAGCAGGCAGGAGTACTATGACTCTCTTAAGGTAGCGAAATGCCCCGCCACCATGCGAAATTTTTTTTTGAAAACTCGAGGATATCATCGTTAAGGTAGCTCGGACAACGTTAAGTTTTACATGTAGCTGCATATTGCCCCTGCAGGACTGACCACAGTAATAATTAAAGAGTGTAAAGATACAAAGTACGTCGAAAAGCTGGCAGCAGTAACTATGACTCTCTTAAGGTAGCCAAATGCCTCGTCACTCGGCGAAATTTATTTGAAATCTCGAGGAAATCGTCGTTGAAGTAACTCAGACAACGGTACCATGGACAGGTGGTGGCATATCGCTTCTGCAGGACTGACCACAGTACGAATTAAAGAGAGGAAAGATTCAAAGAAGGGGGAGCAGCTGGCTGCAGTAACTATGACTCTCTTAAGGTAGCCAAATGCCTCGTCATCCGGCGAGGTACATGTGGTAACTCGAGAGACTCGTAGTGGGAGTAACAGTGACGACGTTAACGTGGGCATATAGTGGCACATCGGGTCCATATGACAGGCCATAGCAAGAAATGTTACAGAGAAAGGGCTTAGAAAAGTGGGAGCAGCAGGCAGGAGTACTATGACTCTCTTAAGGTAGCCAAATGCCTCGTCACCATGTGAAATTTTTTTTTGAAAACTCGAGGATATCATCGTTAAGGTAGCTCAAACAACGTTAAGGTTTACATGTAGTGGCATATTGCTCCTGCAGGACTGACCACAGTAATAATTAAAGAGTGGAAAGATACAAAGTACGTCGAGCAGCTGGCAGCAGTAACTATGACTCTCTTAGGTAGCCAAATGCCTCGTCACTCGGCGAAATTTATTTGAAAACTCGAGGAAATCGTCGTTGAAGTAACTCAGACAACGGTAACATGGACAGGTGGTGGCATATCGCTTCTGCAGGACTGACCACAGTACGAATTAAAGAGAGGAAAGATTCAAAGAAGGGGGAGCAGCTGGCTGCAGTAACTATGACTCTCTTAAGGTAGCCAAATGCCTCGTCATCCGGCGAGGTACATTTGGTAACTCGAGAGACTCGTAGTGGGAGTAACAGTGACGACGTTAACGTGGGCATATAGTGGCACATCGGGTGCATATGACAGGCCATAGCAAGAAATGTTACAGAGAAAGGGCTTAGAAAAGTGGGAGCAGCAGGCAGGAGTACTATGACTCTCTTAAGGTAGCCAAATGCCACGTCACCATGAGAAATTTTTTTTTGAAAACTCGAGGATATCATCGTTAAGGTAGCTCAAACAACGTTAAGGTTTACATGTAGTGGCATATTGCTCCTGCAGGACTGACCACAGTAATAATTAAAGAGTGGAAAGATACAAAGTACGTCGAGCAGCCGGCAGCAGTAACTATGACTCTCTTAAGGTAGCCAAATGCCTCGTCACTCGGCGATATTTATTTGAAAACTCGAGGAAATCGTCGTTGAAGTAACTCAGACAACGGTAACATGGAAAGGTGCTGGCATATCGCTTCTGCAGGACTGACCACAGTACGAATTAAAGAGAGAAAAGATTCAAAGAAGGGGGAGCAGCTGGCTGCAGTAACTATGACTCTCTTAAGGTATCCAAATGCCTCGTCAACCGGCGAGGTACATTTGCTAACTCGAGAGACTCGTAGTGGGAGTAACAGTGACAACGTTAACGTGGGCATATAGTGGCACATCGGGTCCGTAGGACAGGCCATAGCAAGAATGATGGAGAGAAAGGGCTTAGAAAAGTATGAGCAGCAGGCAGGAGTACTATGACTCTCTTAAGGTAGCGAAATGCCCCGCCACCATGCGAAATTTTTTTTTGAAAACTCGGGGATATCATCGTTAAGGTAGCTCGGACAACGTTAAGATTTACATGTAGTTGCATATTGCTCCTGCAGGATTGACCACAGTAATAATTAAAGAGTGTAAAGATACAAAGTACGTCGAAAAGCTGGCAGCAGTAACTATGACTCTCTTAAGGTAGCCAAATGCCTCGTCACTCGGCGAAATTTATTTGAAATCTCGAGGAAATCGTCGTTGAAGTAACTCAGACAACGGTACCATGGACAGGTGGTGGCATATCGCTTCTGCAGGACTGACCACAGTACGAATTAAAGAGAGGAAAGATTCAAAGAAGGGGGAGCAGCTGGCTGCAGTAACTATGACTCTCTTAAGGTAGCCAAATGCCTCGTCATCCGGCGAGGTACATGTGGTAACTCGAGAGACTCGTAGTGGGAGTAACAGTGACGACGTTAACGTGGGCATATAGTGGCACATCGGGTCCATATGACAGGCCATAGCAAGAAATGTTACAGAGAAAGGGCTTAGAAAAGTGGGAGCAGCAGGCAGGAGTACTATGACTCTCTTAAGGTAGCCAAATGCCTCGTCACCATGTGAAATTTTTTTTTGAAAACTCGAGGATATCATCGTTAAGGTAGCTCAAACAACGTTAAGGTTTACATGTAGTGGCATATTGCTCCTGCAGGACTGACCACAGTAATAATTAAAGAGTGGAAAGATACAAAGTACGTCGAGCAGCTGGCAGCAGTAACTATGACTCTCTTAGGTAGCCAAATGCCTCGTCACTCGGCGAAATTTATTTGAAAACTCGAGGAAATCGTCGTTGAAGTAACTCAGACAACGGTACCATGGACAGGTGGTGGCATATCGCTTCTGCAGGACTGACCACAGTACGAATTAAAGAGAGGAAAGATTCAAAGAAGGTGGAGCAGCTGGCTGCAGTAACTATGACTCTCTTAAGGTAGCCAAATGCCTCGTCATCCGGCGAGGTACATTTGGTAACTCGAGAGACTCGTAGTGGGAGTAACAGTGACGACGTTAACGTGGGCATATAGTGGCACATCGGGTCCATATGACAGGCCATAGCAAGAAATGTTACAGAGAAAGGGCTTAGAAAAGTGGGAGCAGCAGGCAGGAGTACTATGACTCTCTTAAGGTAGCCAAATGCCACGTCACCATGAGAAATTTTTTTTTGAAAACTCGAGGATATCATCGTTAAGGTAGCTCAAACAACGTTAAGGTTTACATGTAGTGGCATATTGCTCCTGCAGGACTGACCACAGTAATAATTAAAGAGTGCAAAGATACAAAGTACGTCGAGCAGCCGGCAGCAGTAACTATGACTCTCTTAAGGTAGCCAAATGCCTCGTCACTCGGCGATATTTATTTGAAAACTCGAGGAAATCGTCGTTGAAGTAACTCAGACAACGGTAACATGGAAAGGTGCTGGCATATCGCTTCTGCAGGACTGACCACAGTACGAATTAAAGAGAGGAAAGATTCAAAGAAGGGGGAGCAGCTGGCTGCAGTAACTATGACTCTCTTAAGGTAGCCAAATGCCTCGTCATCCGGCGAGGTACATTTGCTAACTCGAGAGACTCGTAGTGGGAGTAACAGTGACAACGTTAACGTGGGCATATAGTGGCACATCGGGTCCGTAGGACAGGCCATAGCAAGAATGATGGAGAGAAAGGGCTTAGAAAAGTATGAGCAGCAGGCAGGAGTACTATGACTCTCTTAAGGTAGCGAAATGCCCCGCCACCATGCGAAATTTTTTTTTGAAAACTCGAGGATATCATCGTTAAGGTAGCTCGGACAACGTTAAGTTTTACATGTAGTTGCATATTGCCCCTGCAGGACTGACCACAGTAATAATTAAAGAGTGTAAAGATACAAAGTACGTCGAAAAGCTGGCAGCAGTAACTATGACTCTCTTAAGGTAGCCAAATGCCTCGTCACTCGGCGAAATTTATTTGAAATCTCGAGGAAATCGTCGTTGAAGTAACTCAGACAACGGTACCATGGACAGGTGGTGGCATATCGCTTCTGCAGGACTGACCACAGTACGAATTAAAGAGAGAAAAGATTCAAAGAAGGGGGAGCAGCTGGCTGCGGTAACTA
Organism: Schistocerca americana; assembly: GCF_021461395.2. Taxonomy (NCBI): domain Eukaryota; kingdom Metazoa; phylum Arthropoda; class Insecta; order Orthoptera; family Acrididae; genus Schistocerca; species Schistocerca americana. Next base: position 86,351,310 of record NC_060122.1, read on the forward strand.
TGACTCTCTTAAGGTAGCCAAATGCCTCGTCATCCGGCGAGGTACATTTGGTAACTCGAGAGACTCGTAGTGGGAGTAACAGTGACGACGTTAACGTGGGCATATAGTGGCACATCGGGTCCATATGACAGGCCATAGCAAGAAATGTTACAGAGAAAGGGCTTAGAAAAGTGGGAGCAGCAGGCAGGAGTACTATGACTCTCTTAAGGTAGCCAAATGCCACGTCACCATGAGAAATTTTTTTTTGAAAACTCGAGGATATCATCGTTAAGGTAGCTCAAACAACGTTAAGGTTTACATGTAGTGGCATATTGCTCCTGCAGGACTGACCACAGTAATAATTAAAGAGTGGAAAGATACAAAGTACGTCGAGCAGCCGGCAGCAGTAACTATGACTCTCTTAAGGTAGCCAAATGCCTCGTCACTCGGCGATATTTATTTGAAAACTCGAGGAAATCGTCGTTGAAGTAACTCAGACAACGGTAACATGGAAAGGTGCTGGCATATCGCTTCTGCAGGACTGACCACAGTACGAATTAAAGAGAGGAAAGATTCAAAGAAGGGGGAGCAGCTGGCTGCAGTAACTATGACTCTCTTAAGGTATCCAAATGCCTCGTCAACCGGCGAGGTACATTTGCTAACTCGAGAGACTCGTAGTGGGAGTAACAGTGACAACGTTAACGTGGGCATATAGTGGCACATCGGGTCCGTAGGACAGGCCATAGCAAGAATGATGGAGAGAAAGGGCTTAGAAAAGTATGAGCAGCAGGCAGGAGTACTATGACTCTCTTAAGGTAGCGAAATGCCCCGCCACCATGCAAAATTTTTTTTTGAAAACTCGGGGATATCATCGTTAAGGTAGCTCGGACAACGTTAAGTTTTACATGTAGTTGCATATTGCTCCTGCAGGTTTGACCACAGTAATAATTAAAGAGTGTAAAGATACAAAGTACGTCGAAAAGCTGGCAGCAGTAACTATGACTCTCTTAAGGTAGCCAAATGCCTCGTCACTCGGCGAAATTTATTTGAAATCTCGAGGAAATCGTCGTTGAAGTAACTCAGACAACGGTACCATGGACAGGTGGTGGCATATCGCTTCTGCAGGACTGACCACAGTACGAATTAAAGAGAGGAAAGATTCAAAGAAGGGGGAGCAGCTGGCTGCAGTAACTATGACTCTCTTAAGGTAGCCAAATTCCTCGTCATCCGGCGAGGTACATGTGGTAACTCGAGAGACTCGTAGTGGGAGTAACAGTGACGACGTTAACGTGGGCATATAGTGGCACATCGGGTCCATATGACAGGCCATAGCAAGAAATGTTACAGAGAAAGGGCTTAGAAAAGTGGGAGCAGCAGGCAGGAGTACTATGACTCTCTTAAGGTAGCCAAATGCCTCGTCACCATGTGAAATTTTTTTTTGAAAACTCGAGGATATCATCGTTAAGGTAGCTCAAACAACGTTAAGGTTTACATGTAGTGGCATATTGCTCCTGCAGGACTGACCACAGTAATAATTAAAGAGTGGAAAGATACAAAGTACGTCGAGCAGCTGGCAGCAGTAACTATGACTCTCTTAGGTAGCCAAATGCCTCGTCACTCGGCGAAATTTATTTGAAAACTCGAGGAAATCGTCGTTGAAGTAACTCAGACAACGGTACCATGGACAGGTGGTGGCATATCGCTTCTGCAGGACTGACCACAGTACGAATTAAAGAGAGGAAAGATTCAAAGAAGGTGGAGCAGCTGGCTGCAGTAACTATGACTCTCTTAAGGTAGCCAAATGCCTCGTCATCCGGCGAGGTACATTTGGTAACTCGAGAGACTCGTAGTGGGAGTAACAGTGACGACGTTAACGTGGGCATATAGTGGCACATCGGGTCCATATGACAGGCCATAGCAAGAAATGTTACAGAGAAAGGGCTTAGAAAAGTGGGAGCAGCAGGCAGGAGTACTGTGACTCTATTAAGGTAGCCAAATGCCACGTCACCATGAGAAATTTTTTTTTGAAAACTCGAGGATATCATCGTTAAGGTAGCTCAAACAACGTTAAGGTTTACATGTAGTGGCATATTGCTCCTGCAGGACTGACCACAGTAATAATTAAAGAGTGGAAAGATACAAAGTACGTCGAGCAGCCGGCAGCAGTAACTATGACTCTCTTAAGGTAGCCAAATGCCTCGTCACTCGGCGATATTTATTTGAAAACTCGAGGAAATCGTCGTTGAAGTAACTCAGACAACGGTAACATGGAAAGGTGCTGGCATATCGCTTCTGCAGGACTGACCACAGTACGAATTAAAGAGAGGAAAGATTCAAAGAAGGGGGAGCAGCTGGCTGCAGTAACTATGACTCTCTTAAGGTAGCCAAATGCCTCGTCATCCGGCGAGGTACATTTGCTAACTCGAGAGACTCGTAGTGGGAGTAACAGTGACAACGTTAACGTGGGCATATAGTGGCACATCGGGTCCGTAGGACAGGCCATAGCAAGAATGATGGAGAGAAAGGGCTTAGAAAAGTATGAGCAGCAGGCAGGAGTACTATGACTCTCTTAAGGTAGCGAAATGCCCCGCCACCATGCGAAATTTTTTTTTGAAAACTCGAGGATATCATCGTTAAGGTAGCTCGGACAACGTTAAGTTTTACATGTAGTTGCATATTGCCCCTGCAGGACTGACCACAGTAATAATTAAAGAGTGTAAAGATACAAAGTACGTCGAAAAGCTGGCAGCAGTAACTATGACTCTCTTAAGGTAGCCAAATGCCTCGTCACTCGGCGAAATTTATTTGAAATCTCGAGGAAATCGTCGTTGAAGTAACTCAGACAACGGTACCATGGACAGGTGGTGGCATATCGCTTCTGCAGGACTGACCACAGTACGAATTAAAGAGAGAAAAGATTCAAAGAAGGGGGAGCAGCTGGCTGCGGTAACTATGACTCTCTTAAGGTAGCCAAATGCCTCGTCATCCGGCGAGGTACATTTGGTAACTCGAGAGACTCGTAGTGGGAGTAACAGTGACGACGTTAACGTGGGCATATAGTGGCACATCGGGTCCATATGACAGGCCATAGCAAGAAATGTTACAGAAAAAGTGCTTAGAAAAGTGGGAGCAGCAGGCAGGAGTACTATGACTCTCTTAAGGTAGCCAAATGCCTCGTCACCATGAGATATTTTTTTTTGAAAACTCGAGGATATCATCGTTAAGGTAGCTCAAACAACGTTAAGGTTTACATGTAGTGGCATATTGCTCCTGCAGGACTGACCACAGTAATAATTAAAGAGTGGAAAGATACAAAGTACGTCGAGCAGCCGGCAGCAGTAACTATGACTCTCTTAAGGTAGCCAAATGCCTCGTCACTCGGCGAAATTTATTTGAAAACTCGAGGAAATCGTCGTTGAAGTAACTCAGACAACGGTAACATGGAAAGGTGGTGGCATATCGCTTCTGCAGGACTGACCACAGTACGAATTAAAGAGAGGAAAGATTCAAAGTAGGGGGAGCAGCTGGTTGCAGTAACTATGACTCTCTTAAGGTAGCCAAATGCCTCGTCATCCGGCGAGGTACATTTGCTACCTCGAGAGACTCGTAGTGGGAGTAACAGTGACAACGTTAACGTGGGCATATAGTGGCACATCGGGTCCGTAGGACAGGCCATAGCAAGAATGATGGAGAGAAAGGGCTTAGAAAAGTATGAGCAGCAGGCAGGAGTACTATGACTCTCTTAAGGTAGCCAAATGCCTCGTCACCATGCGAAATTTTTTTTTGAAAACTCGAGGATATCATCGTTAAGGTAGCTCGGACAACGTTAAGTTTTACATGTAGTTGCATATTGCTCCTGCAGGACTGACCACAGTAATAATTAAAGAGTGTAAAGATACAAAGTACGTCGAAAAGCTGGCAGCAGTAACTATGACTCTCTTAAGGTAGCCAAATGCCTCGTCACTCGGCGAAATTTATTTGAAATCTCGAGGAAATCGTCGTTGAAGTAACTCAGACAACGGTAACATGGACAGATGGGGGCATATCGGTTCTGCAGGACTGACCACAGTACGAATTAAAGAGAGGAAAGATTCAAAGAAGGGGGAGCAGCTGGCTGCAGTAACTATGACTCACTTAAGGTAGCCAAATGCCTCGTCATCCGGCGATGTACATTTGCTAACTCGAGAGACTCGTAGTGGGAGTAACAGTGACGACGTTAACGTGGGCATATAGTGGCACATCGGGTCCATATGACAGGCCATAGCAAGAAATGTTACAGAGAAAGGGCTTAGAAAAGTGGGAGCAGCAGGCAGGAGTACTATGACTCTCTTAAGGTAGCCAAATGCCTCGTCACCATGTGAAATTTTTTTTTGAAAACCCGAGGATATCATCGTTAAGGTAGCTCAAACAACGTTAAGGTTTACATGTAGTGGCATATTGCTCCTGCAGGACTGACCACAGTAATAATTAAAGAGTGGAAAGATACAAAGTACGTCGAGCAGCTGGCAGCAGTAACTATGACTCTCTTAGGTAGCCAAATGCCTCGTCACTCGGCGAAATTTATTTGAAAACTCGAGGAAATCGTCGTTGAAGTAACTCAGACAACGGTACCATGGACAGGTGATGGCATATCGCTTCTGCAGGACTGACCACAGTACGAATTAAAGAGAGGAAAGATTCAAAGAAGGGGGAGCAGCTGGCTGCAGTAACTATGACTCTCTTAAGGTAGCCAAATGCCTCGTCATCCGGCGAGGTACATTTGGTAACTCGAGAGACTCGTAGTGGGAGTAACAGTGACGACGTTAACGTGGGCATATAGTGGCACATCGGGTCCATATGACAGGCCATAGCAAGAAATGTTACAGAGAAAGGGCTTAGAAAAGTGGGAGCAGCAGGCAGGAGTACTATGACTCTCTTAAGGTAGCCAAATGCCACGTCACCATGAGAAATTTTTTTTTGAAAACTCGAGGATATCATCGTTAAGGTAGCTCAAACAACGTTAAGGTTTACATGTAGTGGCATATTGCTCCTGCAGGACTGACCACAGTAATAATTAAAGAGTGGAAAGATACAAAGTACGTCGAGCAGCCGGCAGCAGTAACTATGACTCTCTTAAGGTAGCCAAATGCCTCGTCACTCGGCGATATTTATTTGAAAACTCGAGGAAATCGTCGTTGAAGTAACTCAGACAACGGTAACATGGAAAGGTGCTGGCATATCGCTTCTGCAGGACTGACCACAGTACGAATTAAAGAGAGGAAAGATTCAAAGAAGGGGGAGCAGCTGGCTGCAGTAACTATGACTCTCTTAAGGTAGCCAAATGCCTCGTCATCCGGCGAGGTACATTTGCTAACTCGAGAGACTCGTAGTGGGAGTAACAGTGACAACGTTAACGTGGGCATATAGTGGCACATCGGGTCCGTAGGACAGGCCATAGCAAGAATGATGTAGAGAAAGGGCTTAGAAAAGTATGAGCAGCAGGCAGGAGTACTATGACTCTCTTAAGGTAGCGAAATGCCCCGCCACCATGCGAAATTTTTTTTTGAAAACTCGAGGATATCATCGTTAAGGTAGCTCGGACAACGTTAAGTTTTACATGTAGTTGCATATTGCCCCTGCAGGACTGACCACAGTAATAATTAAAGAGTGTAAAGATACAAAGTACGTCGAAAAGCTGGCAGCAGTAACTATGACTCTCTTAAGGTAGCCAAATGCCTCGTCACTCGGCGAAATTTATTTGAAATCTCGAGGAAATCGTCGTTGAAGTAACTCAGACAACGGTACCATGGACAGGTGGTGGCATATCGCTTCTGCAGGACTGACCACAGTACGAATTAAAGAGAGAAAAGATTCAAAGAAGGGGGAGCAGCTGGCTGCGGTAACTATGACTCTCTTAAGGTAGCCAAATGCCTCGTCATCCGGCGAGGTACATTTGGTAACTCGAGAGACTCGTAGTGGGAGTAACAGTGACGACGTTAACGTGGGCATATAGTGGCACATCGGGTCCATATGACAGGCCATAGCAAGAAATGTTACAGAGAAAGGGCTTAGAAAAGTGGGAGCAGCAGGCAGGAGTACTATGACTCTCTTAAGGTAGCCAAATGCCTCGTCACCATGAGATATTTTTTTTTGAAAACTCGAGGATATCATCGTTAAGGTAGCTCAAACAACGTTAAGGTTTACATGTAGTGGCATATTGCTCCTGCAGGACTGACCACAGTAATAATTAAAGAGTGGAAAGATACAAAGTACGTCGAGCAGCCGGCAGCAGTAACTATGACTCTCTTAAGGTAGCCAAATGCCTCGTCACTCGGCGAAATTTATTTGAAAACTCGAGGAAATCGTCGTTGAAGTAACTCAGACAACGGTAACATGGAAAGGTGGTGGCATATCGCTTCTGCAGGACTGACCACAGTACGAATTAAAGAGAGGAAAGATTCAAAGTAGGGGGAGCAGCTGGTTGCAGTAACTATGACTCTCTTAAGGTAGCCAAATGCCTCGTCATCCGGCGAGGTACATTTGCTACCTCGAGAGACTCGTAGTGGGAGTAACAGTGACAACGTTAACGTGGGCATATAGTGGCACATCGGGTCCGTAGGACAGGCCATAGCAAGAATGATGGAGAGAAAGGGCTTAGAAAAGTATGAGCAGCAGGCAGGAGTACTATGACTCTCTTAAGGTAGCCAAATGCCTCGTCACCATGCGAAATTTTTTTTTGAAAACTCGAGGATATCATCGTTAAGGTAGCTCGGACAACGTTAAGTTTTACATGTAGTTGCATATTGCTCCTGCAGGACTGACCACAGTAATAATTAAAGAGTGTAAAGATACAAAGTACGTCGAAAAGCTGGCAGCAGTAACTATGACTCTCTTAAGGTAGCCAAATGCCTCGTCACTCGGCGAAATTTATTTGAAATCTCGAGGAAATCGTCGTTGAAGTAACTCAGACAACGGTAACATGGACAGATGGGGGCATATCGGTTCTGCAGGACTGACCACAGTACGAATTAAAGAGAGGAAAGATTCAAAGAAGGGGGAGCAGCTGGCTGCAGTAACTATGACTCACTTAAGGTAGCCAAATGCCTCGTCATCCGGCGATGTACATTTGCTAACTCGAGAGACTCGTAGTGGGAGTAACAGTGACGACGTTAACGTGGGCATATTGTGGCACATCGGGTCCATATGACAGGCCATAGCAAGAAATGTTACAGAGAAAGGGCTTAGAAAAGTGGGAGCAGCAGGCAGGAGTACTATGACTCTCTTAAGGTAGCCAAATGCCTCGTCACCATGTGAAATTTTTTTTTGAAAACCCGAGGATATCATCGTTAAGGTAGCTCAAACAACGTTAAGGTTTACATGTAGTGGCATATTGCTCCTGCAGGACTGACCACAGTAATAATTAAAGAGTGGAAAGATACAAAGTACGTCGAGCAGCTGGCAGCAGTAACTATGACTCTCTTAGGTAGCCAAATGCCTCGTCACTCGGCGAAATTTATTTGAAAACTCGAGGAAATCGTCGTTGAAGTAACTCAGACAACGGTACCATGGACAGGTGATGGCATATCGCTTCTGCAGGACTGACCACAGTACGAATTAAAGAGAGGAAAGATTCAAAGAAGGGGGAGCAGCTGGCTGCAGTAACTATGACTCTCTTAAGGTAGCCAAATGCCTCGTCATCCGGCGAGGTACATTTGGTAACTCGAGAGACTCGTAGTGGGAGTAACAGTGACGACGTTAACGTGGGCATATAGTGGCACATCGGGTCCATATGACAGGCCATAGCAAGAAATGTTACAGAGAAAGGGCTTAGAAAAGTGGGAGCAGCAGGCAGGAGTACTATGACTCTCTTAAGGTAGCCAAATGCCACGTCACCATGAGAAATTTTTTTTTGAAAACTCGAGGATATCATCGTTAAGGTAGCTCAAACAACGTTAAGGTTTACATGTAGTGGCATATTGCTCCTGCAGGACTGACCACAGTAATAATTAAAGAGTGGAAAGATACAAAGTACGTCGAGCAGCCGGCAGCAGTAACTATGACTCTCTTAAGGTAGCCAAATGCCTCGTCACTCGGCGAAATTTATTTGAAAACTCGAGGAAATCGTCGTTGAAGTAACTCAGACAACGGTAACATGGAAACGTGCTGGCATATCGCTTCTGCAGGACTGACCACAGTACGAATTAAAGAGAGGAAAGATTCAAAGTAGGGGGAGCAGCTGGTTGCAGTAACTATGACTCTCTTAAGGTAGCCAAATGCCTCGTCATCCGGCGAGGTACATTTGCTGCCTCGAGAGACTCGTAGTGGGAGTAACAGTGACAACGTTAACGTGGGCATATAGTGGCACATCGGGTCCGTAGGACAGGCCATAGCAAGAATGATGGAGAGAAAGGGCTTAGAAAAGTATGAGCAGCAGGCAGGAGTACTATGACTCTCTTAAGGTAGCCAAATGCCTCGTCACCATGCGAAATTTTTTTTTGAAAACTCGAGGATATCATCGTTAAGGTAGCTCGGACAACGTTAAGTTTTACATGTAGTTGCATATTGCTCCTGCAGGACTGACCACAGTAATAATTAAAGAGTGTAAAGATACAAAGTACGTCGAAAAGCTGGCAGCAGTAACTATGACTCTCTTAAGGTAGCCAAATGCCTCGTCACTCGGCGAAATTTATTTGAAATCTCGAGGAAATCGTCGTTGAAGTAACTCAGACAACGGTAACATGGACAGATGGGGGCATATCGGTTCTGCAGGACTGACCACAGTACGAATTAAAGAGAGGAAAGATTCAAAGAAGGGGGAGCAGCTGGCTGCAGTAACTATGACTCACTTAAGGTAGCCAAATGCCTCGTCATCCGGCGATGTACATTTGCTAACTCGAGAGACTCGTAGTGGGAGTAACAGTGACGACGTTAACGTGGGCATATAGTGGCACATCGGGTCCATATGACAGGCCATAGCAAGAAATGTTACAGAGAAAGGGCTTAGAAAAGTGGGAGCAGCAGGCAGGAGTACTATGACTCTCTTAAGGTAGCCAAATGCCTCGTCACCATGTGAAATTTTTTTTTGAAAACCCGAGGATATCATCGTTAAGGTAGCTCAAACAACGTTAAGGTTTACATGTAGTGGCATATTGCTCCTGCAGGACTGACCACAGTAATAATTAAAGAGTGGAAAGATACAAAGTACGTCGAGCAGCTGGCAGCAGTAACTATGACTCTCTTAGGTAGCCAAATGCCTCGTCACTCGGCGAAATTTATTTGAAAACTCGAGGAAATCGTCGTTGAAGTAACTCAGACAACGGTACCATGGACAGGTGATGGCATATCGCTTCTGCAGGACTGACCACAGTACGAATTAAAGAGAGGAAAGATTCAAAGAAGGGGGAGCAGCTGGCTGCAGTAACTATGACTCTCTTAAGGTAGCCAAATGCCTCGTCATCCGGCGAGGTACATTTGGTAACTCGAGAGACTCGTAGTGGGAGTAACAGTGACGACGTTAACGTGGGCATATAGTGGCACATCGGGTCCATATGACAGGCCATAGCAAGAAATGTTACAGAGAAAGGGCTTAGAAAAGTGGGAGCAGCAGGCAGGAGTACTATGACTCTCTTAAGGTAGCCAAATGCCACGTCACCATGAGAAATTTTTTTTTGAAAACTCGAGGATATCATCGTTAAGGTAGCTCAAACAACGTTAAGGTTTACATGTAGTGGCATATTGCTCCTGCAGGACTGACCACAGTAATAATTAAAGAGTGGAAAGATACAAAGTACGTCGAGCAGCCGGCAGCAGTAACTATGACTCTCTTAAGGTAGCCAAATGCCTCGTCACTCGGCGATATTTATTTGAAAACTCGAGGAAATCGTCGTTGAAGTAACTCAGACAACGGTAACATGGAAAGGTGCTGGCATATCGCTTCTGCAGGACTGACCACAGTACGAATTAAAGAGAGGAAAGATTCAAAGAAGGGGGAGCAGCTGGCTGCAGTAACTATGACTCTCTTAAGGTAGCCAAATGCCTCGTCATCCGGCGAGGTACATTTGCTAACTCGAGAGACTCGTAGTGGGAGTAACAGTGACAACGTTAACGTGGGCATATAGTGGCACATCGGGTCCGTAGGACAGGCCATAGCAAGAATGATGTAGAGAAAGGGCTTAGAAAAGTATGAGCAGCAGGCAGGAGTACTATGACTCTCTTAAGGTAGCGAAATGCCCCGCCACCATGCGAAATTTTTTTTTGAAAACTCGAGGATATCATCGTTAAGGTAGCTCGGACAACGTTAAGTTTTACATGTAGTTGCATATTGCCCCTGCAGGACTGACCACAGTAATAATTAAAGAGTGTAAAGATACAAAGTACGTCGAAAAGCTGGCAGCAGTAACTATGACTCTCTTAAGGTAGCCAAATGCCTCGTCACTCGGCGAAATTTATTTGAAATCTCGAGGAAATCGTCGTTGAAGTAACTCAGACAACGGTACCATGGACAGGTGGTGGCATATCGCTTCTGCAGGACTGACCACAGTACGAATTAAAGAGAGAAAAGATTCAAAGAAGGGGGAGCAGCTGGCTGCGGTAACTATGACTCTCTTAAGGTAGCCAAATGCCTCGTCATCCGGCGAGGTACATTTGGTAACTCGAGAGACTCGTAGTGGGAGTAACAGTGACGACGTTAACGTGGGCATATAGTGGCACATCGGGTCCATATGACAGGCCATAGCAAGAAATGTTACAGAGAAAGGGCTTAGAAAAGTGGGAGCAGCAGGCAGGAGTACTATGACTCTCTTAAGGTAGCCAAATGCCTCGTCACCATGAGATATTTTTTTTTGAAAACTCGAGGATATCATCGTTAAGGTAGCTCAAACAACGTTAAGGTTTACATGTAGTGGCATATTGCTCCTGCAGGACTGACCACAGTAATAATTAAAGAGTGGAAAGATACAAAGTACGTCGAGCAGCCGGCAGCAGTAACTATGACTCTCTTAAGGTAGCCAAATGCCTCGTCACTCGGCGAAATTTATTTGAAAACTCGAGGAAATCGTCGTTGAAGTAACTCAGACAACGGTAACATGGAAAGGTGGTGGCATATCGCTTCTGCAGGACTGACCACAGTACGAATTAAAGAGAGGAAAGATTCAAAGTAGGGGGAGCAGCTGGTTGCAGTAACTATGACTCTCTTAAGGTAGCCAAATGCCTCGTCATCCGGCGAGGTACATTTGCTACCTCGAGAGACTCGTAGTGGGAGTAACAGTGACAACGTTAACGTGGGCATATAGTGGCACATCGGGTCCGTAGGACAGGCCATAGCAAGAATGATGGAGAGAAAGGGCTTAGAAAAGTATGAGCAGCAGGCAGGAGTACTATGACTCTCTTAAGGTAGCCAAATGCCTCGTCACCATGCGAAATTTTTTTTTGAAAACTCGAGGATATCATCGTTAAGGTAGCTCGGACAACGTTAAGTTTTACATGTAGTTGCATATTGCTCCTGCAGGACTGACCACAGTAATAATTAAAGAGTGTAAAGATACAAAGTACGTCGAAAAGCTGGCAGCAGTAACTATGACTCTCTTAAGGTAGCCAAATGCCTCGTCACTCGGCGAAATTTATTTGAAATCTCGAGGAAATCGTCGTTGAAGTAACTCAGACAACGGTAACATGGACAGATGGGGGCATATCGGTTCTGCAGGACTGACCACAGTACGAATTAAAGAGAGGAAAGATTCAAAGAAGGGGGAGCAGCTGGCTGCAGTAACTATGACTCACTTAAGGTAGCCAAATGCCTCGTCATCCGGCGATGTACATTTGCTAACTCGAGAGACTCGTAGTGGGAGTAACAGTGACGACGTTAACGTGGGCATATAGTGGCACATCGGGTCCATATGACAGGCCATAGCAAGAAATGTTACAGAGAAAGGGCTTAGAAAAGTGGGAGCAGCAGGCAGGAGTACTATGACTCTCTTAAGGTAGCCAAATGCCTCGTCACCATGTGAAATTTTTTTTTGAAAACCCGAGGATATCATCGTTAAGGTAGCTCAAACAACGTTAAGGTTTACATGTAGTGGCATATTGCTCCTGCAGGACTGACCACAGTAATAATTAAAGAGTGGAAAGATACAAAGTACGTCGAGCAGCTGGCAGCAGTAACTATGACTCTCTTAGGTAGCCAAATGCCTCGTCACTCGGCGAAATTTATTTGAAAACTCGAGGAAATCGTCGTTGAAGTAACTCAGACAACGGTACCATGGACAGGTGATGGCATATCGCTTCTGCAGGACTGACCACAGTACGAATTAAAGAGAGGAAAGATTCAAAGAAGGGGGAGCAGCTGGCTGCAGTAACTATGACTCTCTTAAGGTAGCCAAATGCCTCGTCATCCGGCGAGGTACATTTGGTAACTCGAGAGACTCGTAGTGGGAGTAACAGTGACGACGTTAACGTGGGCATATAGTGGCACATCGGGTCCATATGACAGGCCATAGCAAGAAATGTTACAGAGAAAGGGCTTAGAAAAGTGGGAGCAGCAGGCAGGAGTACTATGACTCTCTTAAGGTAGCCAAATGCCACGTCACCATGAGAAATTTTTTTTTGAAAACTCGAGGATATCATCGTTAAGGTAGCTCAAACAACGTTAAGGTTTACATGTAGTGGCATATTGCTCCTGCAGGACTGACCACAGTAATAATTAAAGAGTGGAAAGATACAAAGTACGTCGAGCAGCCGGCAGCAGTAACTATGACTCTCTTAAGGTAGCCAAATGCCTCGTCACTCGGCGATATTTATTTGAAAACTCGAGGAAATCGTCGTTGAAGTAACTCAGACAACGGTAACATGGAAAGGTGCTGGCATATCGCTTCTGCAGGACTGACCACAGTACGAATTAAAGAGAGGAAAGATTCAAAGAAGGGGGAGCAGCTGGCTGCAGTAACTATGACTCTCTTAAGGTAGCCAAATGCCTCGTCATCCGGCGAGGTACATTTGCTAACTCGAGAGACTCGTAGTGGGAGTAACAGTGACAACGTTAACGTGGGCATATAGTGGCACATCGGGTCCGTAGGACAGGCCATAGCAAGAATGATGGAGAGAAAGGGCTTAGAAAAGTATGAGCAGCAGGCAGGAGTACTATGACTCTCTTAAGGTAGCGAAATGCCCCGCCACCATGCGAAATTTTTTTTTGAAAACTCGAGGATATCATCGTTAAGGTAGCTCGGACAACGTTAAGTTTTACATGTAGTTGCATATTGCTCCTGCAGGACTGACCACAGTAATAATTAAAGAGTGTAAAGATACAAAGTACGTCGAAAAGCTGGCAGCAGTAACTATGACTCTCTTAAGGTAGCCGAATGCCTCGTCACTCGGCGAAATTTATTTGAAATCTCGAGGAAATCGTCGTTGAAGTAACTCAGACAACGGTAACATGGACAGATGGGGGCATATCGGTTCTGCAGGACTGACCACAGTACGAATTAAAGAGAGGAAAGATTCAAAGAAGGGGGAGCAGCTGGCTGCAGTAACTATGACTCACTTAAGGTAGCCAAATGCCTCGTCATCCGGCGATGTACATTTGCTAACTCGAGAGACTCGTAGTGGGAGTAACAGTGACGACGTTAACGTGGGCATATAGTGGCACATCGGGTCCATATGACAGGCCATAGCAAGAAATGTTACAGAGAAAGGGCTTAGAAAAGTGGGAGCAGCAGGCAGGAGTACTATGACTCTCTTAAGGTAGCCAAATGCCTCGTCACCATGTGAAATTTTTTTTTGAAAACCCGAGGATATCATCGTTAAGGTAGCTCAAACAACGTTAAGGTTTACACGTAGTGGCATATTGCTCCTGCAGGACTGACCACAGTAATAATTAAAGAGTGGAAAGATACAAAGTACGTCGAGCAGCTGGCAGCAGTAACTATGACTCTCTTAGGTAGCCAAATGCCTCGTCACTCGGCGAAATTTATTTGAAAACTCGAGGAAATCGTCGTTGAAGTAACTCAGACAACGGTACCATGGACAGGTGGTGGCATATCGCTTCTGCAGGACTGACCACAGTACGAATTAAAGAGAGGAAAGATTCAAAGAAGGGGGAGCAGCTGGCTGCAGTAACTATGACTCTCTTAAGGTAGCCAAATGCCTCGTCATCCGGCGAGGTACATTTGGTAACTCGAGAGACTCGTAGTGGGAGTAACAGTGACGACGTTAACGTGGGCATATAGTGGCACATCGGGTCCATATGACAGGCCATAGCAAGAAATGTTACAGAGAAAGGGCTTAGAAAAGTGGGAGCAGCAGGCTGGAGTACTATGACTCTCTTAAGGTAGCCAAATGCCTCGTCACCATGAGAAATTTTTTTTTGAAAACTCGAGGATATCATCGTTAAGGTAGCTCAAACAACGTTAAGGTTTACATGTAGTGGCATATTGCTCCTGCAGGACTGACCACAGTAATAATTAAAGAGTGGAAAGATACAAAGTACGTCGAGCAGCCGGCAGCAGTAACTATGACTCTCTTAAGGTAGCCAAATGCCTCGTCACTCGGCGATATTTATTTGAAAACTCGAGGAAATCGTCGTTGAAGTAACTCAGACAACGGTAACATGGAAAGGTGGTGGCATATCGCTTCTGCAGGACTGACCACAGTACGAATTAAAGAGAGGAAAGATTCAAAGAAGGGGGAGCAGCTGGCTGCAGTTACTATGACTCTCTTAAGGTAGCCAAATGCCTCGTCATCCGGCGAGGTACATTTGCTAACTCGAGAGACTCGTAGTGGGAGTAACAGTGACGACGTTAACGTGGGCATATAGTGGCACATCGGGTCCATATGACAGGCCATAGCAAGAAATGTTACAGAGAAAGGGCTTAGAAAAGTGGGAGCAGCAGGCAGGAGTACTATGACTCTCTTAAGGTAGCCAAATGCCTCGTCACCATGTGAAATTTTTTTTTGAAAACCCGAGGATATCATCGTTAAGGTAGCTCAAACAACGTTAAGGTTTACACGTAGTGGCATATTGCTCCTGCAGGACTGACCACAGTAATAATTAAAGAGTGGAAAGATACAAAGTACGTCGAGCAGCTGGCAGCAGTAACTATGACTCTCTTAGGTAGCCAAATGCCTCGTCACTCGGCGAAATTTATTTGAAAACTCGAGGAAATCGTCGTTGAAGTAACTCAGACAACGGTACCATGGACAGGTGGTGGCATATCGCTTCTGCAGGACTGACCACAGTACGAATTAAAGAGAGGAAAGATTCAAAGAAGGGGGAGCAGCTGGCTGCAGTAACTATGACTCTCTTAAGGTAGCCAAATGCCTCGTCATCCGGCGAGGTACATTTGGTAACTCGAGAGACTCGTAGTGGGAGTAACAGTGACGACGTTAACGTGGGCATATAGTGGCACATCGGGTCCATATGACAGGCCATAGCAAGAAATGTTACAGAGAAAGGGCTTAGAAAAGTGGGAGCAGCAGGCAGGAGTACTATGACTCTCTTAAGGTAGCCAAATGCCTCGTCACCATGAGAAATTTTTTTTTGAAAACTCGAGGATATCATCGTTAAGGTAGCTCAAACAACGTTAAGGTTTACATGTAGTGGCATATTGCTCCTGCAGGACTGACCACAGTAATAATTAAAGAGTGGAAAGATACAAAGTACGTCGAGCAGCCGGCAGCAGTAACTATGACTCTCTTAAGGTAGCCAAATGCCTCGTCACTCGGCGATATTTATTTGAAAACTCGAGGAAATCGTCGTTGAAGTAACTCAGACAACGGTAACATGGAAAGGTGGTGGCATATCGCTTCTGCAGGACTGACCACAGTACGAATTAAAGAGAGGAAAGATTCAAAGAAGGGGGAGCAGCTGGCTGCAGTAACTATGACTCTCTTAAGGTAGCCAAATGCCTCGTCATCCGGCGAGGTACATTTGCTAACTCGAGAGACTCGTAGTGGGAGTAACAGTGACAACGTTAACGTGGGCATATAGTGGCACATCGGGCCCGTAGGACAGGCCATAGCAAGAATGATGGAGAGAAAGGGCTTAGAAAAGTATGAGCAGCAGGCAGGAGCACTATGACTCTCTTAAGGTAGCGAAATGCCCCGCCACCATGCGAAATTTTTTTTTGAAAACTCGTGGATATCATCGTTAAGGTAGCTCGGACAACGTTAAGTTTTACATGTAGTTGCATATTGCTCCTGCAGGACTGACCACAGTAATAATTAAAGAGTGTAAAGATACAAAGTACGTCGAAAAGCTGGCAGCAGTAACTATGACTCTCTTAAGGTAGCCAAATGCCTCGTCACTCGGCGAAATTTATTTGAAATCTCGAGGAAATCGTCGTTGAAGTAACTCAGACAACGGTAACATGGACAGATGGGGGCATATCGGTTCTGCAGGACTGACCACAGTACGAATTAAAGAGAGGAAAGATTCAAAGAAGGGGGAGCAGCTGGCTGCAGTAACTATGACTCACTTAAGGTAGCCAAATGCCTCGTCATCCGGCGAGGTACATTTGGTAACTCGAGAGACTCGTAGTGGGAGCAACAGTGACGACGTTAACGTGGGCATATAGTGGCACATCGGGTCCATATGACAGGCCATAGCAAGAAATGTTACAGAGAAAGGGCTTAAAAAAGTGGGAGCAGCAGGCAGGAGTACTATGACTCTCTTAAGGTAGCCAAATGCCTCGTCACCATGTGAAATTTTTTTTTGAAAACCCGAGGATATCATCGTTAAGGTAGCTCAAACAACGTTAAGGTTTACATGTAGTGGCATATTGCTCCTGCAGGACTGACCACAGTAATAATTAAAGAGTGGAAAGATACAAAGTACGTCGAGCAGCTGGCAGCAGTAACTATGACTCTCTTAGGTAGCCAAATGCCTCGTCACTCGGCGAAATTTATTTGAAAACTCGAGGAAATCGTCGTTGAAGTAACTCAGACAACGGTACCATGGACAGGTGATGGCATATCGCTTCTGCAGGACTGACCACAGTACGAATTAAAGAGAGGAAAGATTCAAAGTAGGGGGAGCAGCTGGCTGCAGTAACTATGACTCTCTTAAGGTAGCCAAATGCCTCGTCATCCGGCGAGGTACATTTGGTAACTCGAGAGACTCGTAGTGGGAGTAACAGTGACGACGTTAACGTGGGCATATAGTGGCACATCGGGTCCATATGACAGGCCATAGCAAGAAATGTTACAGAGAAAGGGTTAGAAAAGTGGGAGCAGCAGGCAGGAGTACTATGACTCTCTTAAGGTAGCCAAATGCCACGTCACCATGAGAAATTTTTTTTTGAAAACTCGAGGATATCATCGTTAAGGTAGCTCAAACAACGTTAAGGTTTACATGTAGTGGCATATTGCTCCTGCAGGACTGACCACAGTAATAATTAAAGAGTGGAAAGATACAAAGTACGTCGAGCAGCCGGCAGCAGTAACTATGACTCTCTTAAGGTAGCCAAATGCCTCGTCACTCGGCGATATTTATTTGAAACCTCGAGGAAATCGTCGTTGAAGTAACTCAGACAACGGTAACATGGAAAGGTGCTGGCATATCGCTTCTGCAGGACTGACCACAGTACGAATTAAAGAGAGGAAAGATTCAAAGAAGGGGGAGCAGCTGGCTGCAGTAACTATGACTCTCTTAAGGTAGCCAAATGCCTCGTCATCCGGCGAGGTACATTTGCTAACTCGAGAGACTCGTAGTGGGAGTAACAGTGACAACGTTAACGTGGGCATATAGTGGCACATCGGGTCCGTAGGACAGGCCACAGCAAGAATGATGGAGAGAAAGGGCTTAGAAAAGTATGAGCAGCAGGCAGGAGTACTATGACTCTCTTAAGGTAGCGAAATGCCCCGCCACCATGCGAAATTTTTTTTTGAAAACTCGAGGGTATCATCGTTAAGGTAGCTCGGACAACGTTAAGTTTTACATGTAGTTGCATATTGCTCCTGCAGGACTGACCACAGTAATAATTAAAGAGTGTAAAGATACAAAGTACGTCGAAAAGCTGGCAGCAGTAACTATGACTCTCTTAAGGTAGCCAAATGCCTCGTCACTCGGCGAAATTTATTTGAAATCTCGAGGAAATCGTCGTTGAAGTAACTCAGACAACGGTACCATGGACAGGTGGTGGCATATCGCTTCTCCCGGACTGACCACAGTACGAATTAAAGAGAGGAAAGATTCAAAGAAGGTAAGCAGCTGGCTGCAGTAACTACGACTCTCTTAAGGTAGCCAAATGCCTCGTCATCCGGCGAGGTACATTTGGTAACTCGAGAGACTCGTAGTGGGAGTAACAGTGACGACGTTAACGTGGGCATATAGTGGCACATCGGGTCCATATGACAGGCCATAGCAAGAAATGTTACAGAGAAAGGGCTTAGAAAAGTGGGAGCAGCAGGCAGGAGTACTATGACTCTCTTAAGGTAGCCAAATGCCTCGTCACCATGAGAAATTTTTTTTTGAAAACTCGAGGATATCATCGTTAAGGTAGCTCAAACAACGTTAAGGTTTACATGTAGTGGCATATTGCTCCTGCAGGACTGACCACAGTAATAATTAAAGAGTGGAAAGATACAAAGTACGTCGAGCAGCCGGCAGCAGTAACTATGACTCTCTTAAGGTAGCCAAATGCCTCGTCACTCGGCGAAATTTATTTGAAAACTCGAGGAAATCGTCGTTGAAGTAACTCAGACAACGGTAACATGGAAAGGTGGTGGCATATCGCTTCTGCAGGACTGACCACAGTACGAATTAAAGAGAGGAAAGATTCAAAGTAGGGGGAGCAGCTGGTTGCAGTAACTATGACTCTCTTAAGGTAGCCAAATGCCTCGTCATCCGGCGAGGTACATTTGCTACCTCGAGAGACTCGTAGTGGGAGTAACAGTGACAACGTTAACGTGGGCATATAGTGGCACATCGGGTCCGTAGGACAGGCCATAGCAAGAATGATGGAGAAAAAGGGCTTAGAAAAGTATGAGCAGCAGGCAGGAGTACTATGACCCTCTTAAGGTAGCCAAATGCCTCGTCACCATGCGAAATTTTTTTTTGAAAACTCGAGGATATCATCGTTAAGGTAGCTCGGACAACGTTAAGTTTTACATGTAGTTGCATATTGCTCCTGCAGGACTGACCACAGTAATAATTAAAGAGTGGAAAGATACAAAGTACGTCGAAAAGCTGGCAGCAGTAACTATGACTCTCTTAAGGTAGCCAAATGCCTCGTCACTCGGCGAAATTTATTTGAAATCTCGAGGAAATCGTCGTTGAAGTAACTCAGACAACGGTACCATGGACAGGTGGTGGCATATCGCTTCTGCAGGACTGACCACAGTACGAATTAAAGAGAGGAAAGATTCAAAGAAGGTAAGCAGCTGGCTGCAGTAACTATGACTCTCTTAAGGTAGCCAAATGCCTCGTCATCCGGCGAGGTACATTTGGTAACTCGAGAGACTCGTAGTGGGAGTAACAGTGACGACGTTAACGTGGGCATATAGTGGCACATCGGGTCCATATGACAGGCCATAGCAAGAAATGTTACAGAGAAAGGGCTTAGAAAAGTGGGAGCAGCAGGCAGGAGTACTATGACTCTCTTAAGGTAGCCAAATGCCTCGTCACCATGAGAAATTTTTTTTTGAAAACTCGAGGATATCATCGTTAAGGTAGCTCAAACAACGTTAAGGTTTACATGTAGTGGCATATTGCTCCTGCAGGACTGACCACAGTAATAATTAAAGAGTGGAAAGATACAAAGTACGTCGAGCATCCGGCAGCAGTAACTATGACTCTCTTAAGGTAGCCAAATGCCTCGTCACTCGGCGAAATTTATTTGAAAACTCGAGGAAATCGTCGTTGAAGTAACTCAGACAACGGTAACATGGAAAGGTGGTGGCATATCGCTTCTGCAGGACTGACCACAGTACGAATTAAAGAGAGGAAAGATTCAAAGTAGGGGGAGCAGCTGGTTGCAGTAACTATGACTCTCTTAAGGTAGCCAAATGCCTCGTCATCCGGCGAGGTACATTTGCTACCTCGAGAGACTCGTAGTGGGAGTAACAGTGACAACGTTAACGTGGGCATATAGTGGCACATCGGGTCCGTAGGACAGGCCATAGCAAGAATGATGGAGAAAAAGGGCTTAGAAAAGTATGAGCAGCAGGCAGGAGTACTATGACTCTCTTAAGGTAGCCAAATGCCTCGTCACCATGCGAAATTCTTTTTTGAAAACTCGAGGATATCATCGTTAAGGTAGATCGGACAACGTTAAGTTTTACATGTAGTTGCATATTGCTCCTGCAGGACTGACCACAGTAATAATTAAAGAGTGTAAAGATACAAAGTACGTCGAAAAGCTGACAGCAGTAACTATGACTCTCTTAAGGTAGCCAAATGCCTCGTCACTCGGCGAAATTTATTTGAAATCTCGAGGAAATCGTCGTTGAAGTAACTCAGACAACGGTAACATTAACAGGTGGTGGCATATCGCTTCTGCAGGACTGACCACAGTACGAATTAAAGAGAGGAAAGATTCAAAGAAGGTAAGCAGCTGGCTGCAGTAACTATGCCTCTCTTAAGGCAGCCAAATGCCTCGTCATCCGGCGAGGTACATTTGGTAACTCGAGAGACTCGTAGTGGGAGTAACAGTGACGACGTTAACGTGGGCATATAGTGGCACATCGGGTCCATATGACAGGCCATAGCAAGAAATGTTACAGAGAAAGGGCTTAGAAAAGTGGGAGCAGCAGGCAGGAGTACTATGACTCTCTTAAGGTAGCCAAATGCCTCGTCACCATGAGAAATTTTTTTTTGAAAAATCGAGGATATCATCGTTAAGGTAGCTCAAACAACGTTAAGGTTTAAATGTAGTGGCATATTGCTCCTGCAGGACTGACCACAGTAATAATTAAAGAGTGGAAAGATACAAAGTACGTCGAGCAGCCGGCAGCAGTAACTATGACTCTCTTAAGGTAGCCAAATGCCTCGTCACTCGGCGAAATTTATTTGAAAACTCGAGGAAATCGTCGTTGAAGTAACTCAGACAACGGTAACATGGAAAGGTGGTGGCATATCGCTTCTGCAGGACTGACCACAGTACGAATTAAAGAGAGGAAAGATTCAAAGAAGGTAAGCAGCTGGCTGCAGTAACTATGACTCTCTTAAGGCAGCCAAATGCCTCGTCATCCGGCGAGGTACATTTGGTAACTCGAGAGACTCGTAGTGGGAGTAACAGTGACGACGTTAACGTGGGCATATAGTGGCACATCGGGTCCATATGACAGGCCATAGCAAGAAATGTTACAGAGAAAGGGCTTAGAAAAGTGGGAGCAGCAGGCAGGAGTACTATGACTCTCTTAAGGTAGCCAAATGCCTCGTCACCATGAGAAATTTTTTTTTGAAAACTCGAGGATATCATCGTTAAGGTAGCTCAAACAACGTTAAGGTTTACATGTAGTGGCATATTGCTCCTGCAGGACTGACCACAGTAATAATTAAAGAGTGGAAAGATACAAAGTACGTCGAGCAGCCGGCAGCAGTAACTATGACTCTCTTAAGGTAGCCAAATGCCTCGTCACTCGGCGAAATTTATTTGAAAACTCGAGGAAATCGTCGTTGAAGTAACTCAGACAACGGTAACATGGAAAGGTGGTGGCATATCGCTTCTGCAGGACTGACCACAGTACGAATTAAAGAGAGGAAAGATTCAAAGAAGGGGGAGCAGCTGGCTGCAGTAACTATGACTCTCTTAAGGTAGCCAAATGCCTCGTCATCCGGCGAGGTACATTTGCTAACTCGAGAGACTCGTAGTGGGAGTAACAGTGACAACGTTAACGTGGGCATATAGTGGCACATCGGGTCCGTAGGACAGGCCACAGCAAGAATGATGGAGAGAAAGGGCTTAGAAAAGTATGAGCAGCAGGCAGGAGTACTATGACTCTCTTAAGGTAGCGAAATGCCCCGCCACCATGCGAAATTTTTTTTTGAAAACTCGAGGGTATCATCGTTAAGGTAGCTCGGACAACGTTAAGTTTTACATGTAGTTGCATATTGCTCCTGCAGGACTGACCACAGTAATAATTAAAGAGTGTAAAGATACAAAGTACGTCGAAAAGCTGGCAGCAGTAACTATGACTCTCTTAAGGTAGCCAAATGCCTCGTCACTCGGCGAAATTTATTTGAAATCTCGAGGAAATCGTCGTTGAAGTAACTCAGACAACGGTAACATTAACAGGTGGTGGCATATCGCTTCTGCAGGACTGACCACAGTACGAATTAAAGAGAGGAAAGATTCAAAGAAGGTAAGCAGCTGGCTGCAGTAACTATGACTCTCTTAAGGCAGCCAAATGCCTCGTCATCCGGCGAGGTACATTTGGTAACTCGAGAGACTCGTAGTGGGAGTAACAGTGACGACGTTAACGTGGGCATATAGTGGCACATCGGGTCCATATGACAGGCCATAGCAAGAAATGTTACAGAGAAAGGGCTTAGAAAAGTGGGAGCAGCAGGCAGGAGTACTATGACTCTCTTAAGGTAGCCAAATGCCTCGTCACCATGAGAAATTTTTTTTTGAAAACTCGAGGATATCATCGTTAAGGTAGCTCAAACAACGTTAAGGTTTAAATGTAGTGGCATATTGCTCCTGCAGGACTGACCACAGTAATAATTAAAGAGTGGAAAGATACAAAGTACGTCGAGCAGCCGGCAGCAGTAACTATGACTCTCTTAAGGTAGCCAAATGCCTCGTCACTCGGCGAAATTTATTTGAAAACTCGAGGAAATCGTCGTTGAAGTAACTCAGACAACGGTAACATGGAAAGGTGGTGGCATATCGCTTCTGCAGGACTGACCACAGTACGAATTAAAGAGAGGAAAGATTCAAAGAAGGTAAGCAGCTGGCTGCAGTAACTATGACTCTCTTAAGGCAGCCAAATGCCTCGTCATCCGGCGAGGTACATTTGGTAACTCGAGAGACTCGTAGTGGGAGTAACAGTGACGACGTTAACGTGGGCATATAGTGGCACATCGGGTCCATATGACAGGCCATAGCAAGAAATGTTACAGAGAAAGGGCTTAGAAAAGTGGGAGCAGCAGGCAGGAGTACTATGACTCTCTTAAGGTAGCCAAATGCCTCGTCACCATGAGAAATTTTTTTTTGAAAACTCGAGGATATCATCGTTAAGGTAGCTCAAACAACGTTAAGGTTTACATGTAGTGGCATATTGCTCCTGCAGGACTGACCACAGTAATAATTAAAGAGTGGAAAGATACAAAGTACGTCGAGCAGCCGGCAGCAGTAACTATGACTCTCTTAAGGTAGCCAAATGCCTCGTCACTCGGCGAAATTTATTTGAAAACTCGAGGAAATCGTCGTTGAAGTAACTCAGACAACGGTAACATGGAAAGGTGGTGGCATATGGCTTCTGCAGGACTGACCACAGTACGAATTAAAGAGAGGAAAGATTCAAAGAAGGGGGAGCAGCTGGCTGCAGTAACTATGACTCTCTTAAGGTAGCCAAATGCCTCGTCATCCGGCGAGGTACATTTGCTAACTCGAGAGACTCGTAGTGGGAGTAACAGTGACAACGTTAACGTGGGCATATAGTGGCACATCGGGTCCGTAGGACAGGCCACAGCAAGAATGATGGAGAGAAAGGGCTTAGAAAAGTATGAGCAGCAGGCAGGAGTACTATGACTCTCTTAAGGTAGCGAAATGCCCCGCCACCATGCGAAATTTTTTTTTGAAAACTCGAGGGTATCATCGTTAAGGTAGCTCGGACAACGTTAAGTTTTACATGTAGTTGCATATTGCTCCTGCAGGACTGACCACAGTAATAATTAAAGAGTGTAAAGATACAAAGTACGTCGAAAAGCTGGCAGCAGTAACTATGACTCTCTTAAGGTAGCCAAATGCCTCGTCACTCGGCGAAATTTATTTGAAATCTCGAGGAAATCGTCGTTGAAGTAACTCAGACAACGGTAACATTAACAGGTGGTGGCATATCGCTTCTGCAGGACTGACCACAGTACGAATTAAAGAGAGGAAAGATTCAAAGAAGGTAAGCAGCTGGCTGCAGTAACTATGACTCTCTTAAGGCAGCCAAATGCCTCGTCATCCGGCGAGGTACATTTGGTAACTCGAGAGACTCGTAGTGGGAGTAACAGTGACGACGTTAACGTGGGCATATAGTGGCACATCGGGTCCATATGACAGGCCATAGCAAGAAATGTTACAGAGAAAGGGCTTAGAAAAGTGGGAGCAGCAGGCAGGAGTACTATGACTCTCTTAAGGTAGCCAAATGCCTCGTCACCATGAGAAATTTTTTTTTGAAAACTCGGGGATATCATCGTTAAGGTAGCTCAAACAACGTTAAGGTTTAAATGTAGTGGCATATTGCTCCTGCAGGACTGACCACAGTAATAATTAAAGAGTGGAAAGATACAAAGTACGTCGAGCAGCCGGCAGCAGTAACTATGACTCTCTTAAGGTAGCCAAATGCCTCGTCACTCGGCGAAATTTATTTGAAAACTCGAGGAAATCGTCGTTGAAGTAACTCAGACAACGGTAACATGGAAAGGTGGTGGCATATCGCTTCTGAAGGACTGACCACAGTACGAATTAAAGAGAGGAAAGATTCAAAGAAGGGGGAGCAGCTGGCTGCAGTAACTATGACTCTCTTAAGGTAGCCAAATGCCTCGTCATCCGGCGAGGTACATTTGCTAACTCGAGAGACTCGTAGTGGGAGTAACAGTGACAACGTTAACGTGGGCATATAGTGGCACATCGGGTCCGTAGGACAGGCCACAGCAAGAATGATGGAGAGAAAGGGCTTAGAAAAGTATGAGCAGCAGGCAGGAGTACTATGACTCTCTTAAGGTAGCGAAATGCCCCGCCACCATGCGAAATTTTTTTTTGAAAACTCGAGGGTATCATCGTTAAGGTAGCTCGGACAACGTTAAGTTTTACATGTAGTTGCATATTGCTCCTGCAGGACTGACCACAGTAATAATTAAAGAGTGTAAAGATACAAAGTACGTCGAAAAGCTGGCAGCAGTAACTATGACTCTCTTAGGGTAGCCAAATGCCTCGTCACTCGGCGAAATTTATTTGAAATCTCGAGGAAATCGTCGTTGAAGTAACTCAGACAACGGTAACATTAACAGGTGGTGGCATATCGCTTCTGCAGGACTGACCACAGTACGAATTAAAGAGAGGAAAGATTCAAAGAAGGTAAGCAGCTGGCTGCAGTAACTATGACTCTCTTAAGGCAGCCAAATGCCTCGTCATCCGGCGAGGTACATTTGGTAACTCGAGAGACTCGTAGTGGGAGTAACAGTGACGACGTTAACGTGGGCATATAGTGGCACATCGGGTCCATATGACAGGCCATAGCAAGAAATGTTACAGAGAAAGGGCTTAGAAAAGTGGGAGCAGCAGGCAGGAGTACTATGACTCTCTTAAGGTAGCCAAATGCCTCGTCACCATGAGAAATTTTTTTTTGAAAACTCGAGGATATCATCGTTAAGGTAGCTCAAACAACGTTAAGGTTTAAATGTAGTGGCATATTGCTCCTGCAGGACTGACCACAGTAATAATTAAAGAGTGGAAAGATACAAAGTACGTCGAGCAGCCGGCAGCAGTAACTATGACTCTCTTAAGGTAGCCAAATGCCTCGTCACTCGGCGAAATTTATTTGAAAACTCGAGGAAATCGTCGTTGAAGTAACTCAGACAACGGTAACATGGAAAGGTGGTGGCATATCGCTTCTGCAGGACTGACCACAGTACGAATTAAAGAGAGGAAAGATTCAAAGAAGGTAAGCAGCTGGCTGCAGTAACTATGACTCTCTTAAGGCAGCCAAATGCCTCGTCATCCGGCGAGGTACATTTGGTAACTCGAGAGACTCGTAGTGGGAGTAACAGTGACGACGTTAACGTGGGCATATAGTGGCACATCGGGTCCATATGACAGGCCATAGCAAGAAATGTTACAGAGAAAGGGCTTAGAAAAGTGGGAGCAGCAGGCAGGAGTACTATGACTCTCTTAAGGTAGCCAAATGCCTCGTCACCATGAGAAATTTTTTTTTGAAAACTCGAGGATATCATCGTTAAGGTAGCTCAAACAACGTTAAGGTTTACATGTAGTGGCATATTGCTCCTGCAGGACTGACCACAGTAATAATTAAAGAGTGGAAAGATACAAAGTACGTCGAGCAGCCGGCAGCAGTAACTATGACTCTCTTAAGGTAGCCAAATGCCTCGTCACTCGGCGAAATTTATTTGAAAACTCGAGGAAATCGTCGTTGAAGTAACTCAGACAACGGTAACATGGAAAGGTGGTGGCATATCGCTTCTGCAGGACTGACCACAGTACGAATTAAAGAGAGGAAAGATTCAAAGAAGGGGGAGCAGCTGGCTGCAGTAACTATGACTCTCTTAAGGTAGCCAAATGCCTCGTCATCCGGCGAGGTACATTTGCTAACTCGAGAGACTCGTAGTGGGAGTAACAGTGACAACGTTAACGTGGGCATATAGTGGCACATCGGGTCCGTAGGACAGGCCACAGCAAGAATGATGGAGAGAAAGGGCTTAGAAAAGTATGAGCAGCAGGCAGGAGTACTATGACTCTCTTAAGGTAGCGAAATGCCCCGCCACCATGCGAAATTTTTTTTTGAAAACTCGAGGGTATCATCGTTAAGGTAGCTCGGACAACGTTAAGTTTTACATGTAGTTGCATATTGCTCCTGCAGGACTGACCACAGTAATAATTAAAGAGTGTAAAGATACAAAGTACGTCGAAAAGCTGGCAGCAGTAACTATGACTCTCTTAAGGTAGCCAAATGCCTCGTCACTCGGCGAAATTTATTTGAAATCTCGAGGAAATCGTCGTTGAAGTAACTCAGACAACGGTAACATTAACAGGTGGTGGCATATCGCTTCTGCAGGACTGACCACAGTACGAATTAAAGAGAGGAAAGATTCAAAGAAGGTAAGCAGCTGGCTGCAGTAACTATGACTCTCTTAAGGCAGCCAAATGCCTCGTCATCCGGCGAGGTACATTTGGTAACTCGAGAGACTCGTAGTGGGAGTAACAGTGACGACGTTAACGTGGGCATATAGTGGCACATCGGGTCCATATGACAGGCCATAGCAAGAAATGTTACAGAGAAAGGGCTTAGAAAAGTGGGAGCAGCAGGCAGGAGTACTATGACTCTCTTAAGGTAGCCAAATGCCTCGTCACCATGAGAAATTTTTTTTTGAAAACTCGAGGATATCATCGTTAAGGTAGCTCAAACAACGTTAAGGTTTAAATGTAGTGGCATATTGCTCCTGCAGGACTGACCACAGTAATAATTAAAGAGTGGAAAGATACAAAGTACGTCGAGCAGCCGGCAGCAGTAACTATGACTCTCTTAAGGTAGCCAAATGCCTCGTCACTCGGCGAAATTTATTTGAAAACTCGAGGAAATCGTCGTTGAAGTAACTCAGACAACGGTAACATGGAAAGGTGGTGGCATATCGCTTCTGCAGGACTGACCACAGTACGAATTAAAGAGAGGAAAGATTCAAAGAAGGTAAGCAGCTGGCTGCAGTAACTATGACTCTCTTAAGGCAGCCAAATGCCTCGTCATCCGGCGAGGTACATTTGGTAACTCGAGAGACTCGTAGTGGGAGTAACAGTGACGACGTTAACGTGGGCATATAGTGGCACATCGGGTCCATATGACAGGCCATAGCAAGAAATGTTACAGAGAAAGGGCTTAGAAAAGTGGGAGCAGCAGGCAGGAGTACTATGACTCTCTTAAGGTAGCCAAATGCCTCGTCACCATGAGAAATTTTTTTTTGAAAACTCGAGGATATCATCGTTAAGGTAGCTCAAACAACGTTAAGGTTTACATGTAGTGGCATATTGCTCCTGCAGGACTGACCACAGTAATAATTAAAGAGTGGAAAGATACAAAGTACGTCGAGCAGCCGGCAGCAGTAACTATGACTCTCTTAAGGTAGCCAAATGCCTCGTCACTCGGCGAAATTTATTTGAAAACTCGAGGAAATCGTCGTTGAAGTAACTCAGACAACGGTAACATGGAAAGGTGGTGGCATATCGCTTCTGCAGGACTGACCACAGTACGAATTAAAGAGAGGAAAGATTCAAAGAAGGGGGAGCAGCTGGCTGCAGTAACTATGACTCTCTTAAGGTAGCCAAATGCCTCGTCATCCGGCGAGGTACATTTGCTAACTCGAGAGACTCGTAGTGGGAGTAACAGTGACAACGTTAACGTGGGCATATAGTGGCACATCGGGTCCGTAGGACAGGCCACAGCAAGAATGATGGAGAGAAAGGGCTTAGAAAAGTATGAGCAGCAGGCAGGAGTACTATGACTCTCTTAAGGTAGCGAAATGCCCCGCCACCATGCGAAATTTTTTTTTGAAAACTCGAGGGTATCATCGTTAAGGTAGCTCGGACAACGTTAAGTTTTACATGTAGTTGCATATTGCTCCTGCAGGACTGACCACAGTAATAATTAAAGAGTGTAAAGATACAAAGTACGTCGAAAAGCTGGCAGCAGTAACTATGACTCTCTTAAGGTAGCCAAATGCCTCGTCACTCGGCGAAATTTATTTGAAATCTCGAGGAAATCGTCGTTGAAGTAACTCAGACAACGGTACCATGGACAGGTGGTGGCATATCGCTTCTCCCGGACTGACCACAGTACGAATTAAAGAGAGGAAAGATTCAAAGAAGGTAAGCAGCTGGCTGCAGTAACTATGACTCTCTTAAGGTAGCCAAATGCCTCGTCATCCGGCGAGGTACATTTGGTAACTCGAGAGACTCGTAGTGGGAGTAACAGTGACGACGTTAACGTGGGCATATAGTGGCACATCGGGTCCATATGACAGGCCATAGCAAGAAATGTTACAGAGAAAGGGCTTAGAAAAGTGGGAGCAGCAGGCAGGAGTACTATGACTCTCTTAAGGTAGCCAAATGCCTCGTCACCATGAGAAATTTTTTTTTGAAAACTCGAGGATATCATCGTTAAGGTAGCTCAAACAACGTTAAGGTTTACATGTAGTGGCATATTGCTCCTGCAGGACTGACCACAGTAATAATTAAAGAGTGGAAAGATACAAAGTACGTCGAGCAGCCGGCAGCAGTAACTATGACTCTCTTAAGGTAGCCAAATGCCTCGTCACTCGGCGAAATTTATTTGAAAACTCGAGGAAATCGTCGTTGAAGTAACTCAGACAACGGTAACATGGAAAGGTGGTGGCATATCGCTTCTGCAGGACTGACCACAGTACGAATTAAAGAGAGGAAAGATTCAAAGTAGGGGGAGCAGCTGGTTGCAGTAACTATGACTCTCTTAAGGTAGCCAAATGCCTCGTCATCCGGCGAGGTACATTTGCTACCTCGAGAGACTCGTAGTGGGAGTAACAGTGACAACGTTAACGTGGGCATATAGTGGCACATCGGGTCCGTAGGACAGGCCATAGCAAGAATGATGGAGAAAAAGGGCTTAGAAAAGTATGAGCAGCAGGCATTAGTACTATGACCCTCTTAAGGTAGCCAAATGCCTCGTCACCATGTGAAATTTTTTTTTGAAAACTCGAGGATATCATCGTTAAGGTAGCTCGGACAACGTTAAGTTTTACATGTAGTTGCATATTGCTCCTGCAGGACTGACCACAGTAATAATTAAAGAGTGTAAAGATACAAAGTACGTCGAAAAGCTGGCAGCAGTAACTATGACTCTCTTAAGGTAGCCAAATGCCTCGTCACTCGGCGAAATTTATTTGAAATCTCGAGGAAATCGTCGTTGAAGTAACTCAGACAACGGTACCATGGACAGGTGGTGGCATATCGCTTCTGCAGGACTGACCACAGTACGAATTAAAGAGAGGAAAGATTCAAAGAAGGTAAGCAGCTGGCTGCAGTAACTATGACTCTCTTAAGGTAGGCAAATGCCTCGTCATCCGGCGAGGTACATTTGGTAACTCGAGAGACTCGTAGTGGGAGTAACAGTGACGACGTTAACGTGGGCATATAGTGGCACATCGGGTCCATATGACAGGCCATAGCAAGAAATGTTACAGAGAAAGGGCTTAGAAAAGTGGGAGCAGCAGGCAGGAGTACTATGACTCTCTTAAGGTAGCCAAATGCCTCGTCACCATGAGAAATTTTTTTTTGAAAACTCGAGGATATCATCGTTAAGGTAGCTCAAACAACGTTAAGGTTTACATGTAGTGGCATATTGCTCCTGCAGGACTGACCACAGTAATAATTAAAGAGTGGAAAGATACAAAGTACGTCGAGCATCCGGCAGCAGTAACTATGACTCTCTTAAGGTAGCCAAATGCCTCGTCACTCGGCGAAATTTATTTGAAAACTCGAGGAAATCGTCGTTGAAGTAACTCAGACAACGGTAACATGGAAAGGTGGTGGCATATCGCTTCTGCAGGACTGACCACAGTACGAATTAAAGAGAGGAAAGATTCAAAGTAGGGGGAGCAGCTGGTTGCAGTAACTATGACTCTCTTAAGGTAGCCAAATGCCTCGTCATCCGGCGAGGTACATTTGCTACCTCGAGAGACTCGTAGTGGGAGTAACAGTGACAACGTTAACGTGGGCATATAGTGGCACATCGGGTCCGTAGGACAGGCCATAGCAAGAATGATGGAGAAAAAGGGCTTAGAAAAGTATGAGCAGCAGGCAGGAGTATTATGACTCTCTTAAGGTAGCCAAATGCCTCGTCACCATGCGAAATTTTTTTTTGAAAACTCGAGGATATCATCGTTAAGGTAGATCGGACAACGTTAAGTTTTACATGTAGTTGCATATTGCTCCTGCAGGACTGACCACAGTAATAATTAAAGAGTGTAAAGATACAAAGTACGTCGAAAAGCTGACAGCAGTAACTATGACTCTCTTAAGGTAGCCAAATGCCTCGTCACTCGGCGAAATTTATTTGAAATCTCGAGGAAATCGTCGTTGAAGTAACTCAGACAACGGTAACATTAACAGGTGGTGGCATATCGCTTCTGCAGGACTGACCA
The DNA here is from genome assembly GCF_021461395.2 of Schistocerca americana. Classification (NCBI taxonomy): domain Eukaryota; kingdom Metazoa; phylum Arthropoda; class Insecta; order Orthoptera; family Acrididae; genus Schistocerca; species Schistocerca americana. The sequence continues at coordinate 86,382,319 of NC_060122.1, forward strand.
CAGTACGAATTAAAGAGAGGAAAGATTCAAAGAAGGTAAGCAGCTGGCTGCAGTAACTATGACTCTCTTAAGGCAGCCAAATGCCTCGTCATCCGGCGAGGTACATTTGGTAACTCGAGAGACTCGTAGTGGGAGTAACAGTGACGACGTTAACGTGGGCATATAGTGGCACATCGGGTCCATATGACAGGCCATAGCAAGAAATGTTACAGAGAAAGGGCTTAGAAAAGTGGGAGCAGCAGGCAGGAGTACTATGACTCTCTTAAGGTAGCCAAATGCCTCGTCACCATGAGAAATTTTTTTTTGAAAACTCGAGGATATCATCGTTAAGGTAGCTCAAACAACGTTAAGGTTTACATGTAGTGGCATATTGCTCCTGCAGGACTGACCACAGTAATAATTAAAGAGTGGAAAGATACAAAGTACGTCGAGCAGCCGGCAGCAGTAACTATGACTCTCTTAAGGTAGCCAAATGCCTCGTCACTCGGCGAAATTTATTTGAAAACTCGAGGAAATCGTCGTTGAAGTAACTCAGACAACGGTAACATGGAAAGGTGGTGGCATATCGCTTCTGCAGGACTGACCACAGTACGAATTAAAGAGAGGAAAGATTCAAAGTAGGGGGAGCAGCTGGTTGCAGTAACTATGACTCTCTTAAGGTAGCCAAATGCCTCGTCATCCGGCGAGGTACATTTGCTACCTCGAGAGACTCGTAGTGGGAGTAACAGTGACAACGTTAACGTGGGCATATAGTGGCACATCGGGTCCGTAGGACAGGCCATAGCAAGAATGATGGAGAAAAAGGGCTTAGAAAAGTATGAGCAGCAGGCATTAGTACTATGACCCTCTTAAGGTAGCCAAATGCCTCGTCACCATGCGAAATTTTTTTTTGAAAACTCGAGGATATCATCGTTAAGGTAGCTCGGACAACGTTAAGTTTTACATGTAGTTGCATATTGCTCCTGCAGGACTGACCACAGTAATAATTAAAGAGTGTAAAGATACAAAGTACGTCGAAAAGCTGGCAGCAGTAACTATGACTCTCTTAAGGTAGCCAAATGCCTCGTCACTCGGCGAAATTTATTTGAAATCTCGAGGAAATCGTCGTTGAAGTAACTCAGACAGCGGTACCATGGACAGGTGGTGGCATATCGCTTCTGCAGGACTGACCACAGTACGAATTAAAGAGAGGAAAGATTCAAAGAAGGTAAGCAGCTGGCTGCAGTAACTATGACTCTCTTAAGGTAGCCAAATGCCTCGTCATCCGGCGAGGTACATTTGGTAACTCGAGAGACTCGTAGTGGGAGTAACAGTGACGACGTTAACGTGGGCATATAGTGGCACATCGGGTCCATATGACAGGCCATAGCAAGAAATGTTACAGAGAAAGGGCTTAGAAAAGTGGGAGCAGCAGGCAGGAGTACTATGACTCTCTTAAGGTAGCCAAATGCCTCGTCACCATGAGAAATTTTTTTTTGAAAACTCGAGGATATCATCGTTAAGGTAGCTCAAACAACGTTAAGGTTTACATGTAGTGGCATATTGCTCCTGCAGGACTGACCACAGTAATAATTAAAGAGTGGAAAGATACAAAGTACGTCGAGCATCCGGCAGCAGTAACTATGACTCTCTTAAGGTAGCCAAATGCCTCGTCACTCGGCGAAATTTATTTGAAAACTCGAGGAAATCGTCGTTGAAGTAACTCAGACAACGGTAACATGGAAAGGTGGTGGCATATCGCTTCTGCAGGACTGACCACAGTACGAATTAAAGAGAGGAAAGATTCAAAGTAGGGGGAGCAGCTGGTTGCAGTAACTATGACTCTCTTAAGGTAGCCAAATGCCTCGTCATCCGGCGAGGTACATTTGCTACCTCGAGAGACTCGTAGTGGGAGTAACAGTGACAACGTTAACGTGGGCATATAGTGGCACATCGGGTCCATATGACAGGCCATAGCAAGAAATGTTACAGAGAAAGGGCTTAGAAAAGTGGGAGCAGCAGGCAGGAGTACTATGACTCTCTTAAGGTAGCCAAATGCCTCGTCACCATGAGAAATTTTTTTTTGAAAACTCGAGGATATCATCGTTAAGGTAGCTCAAACAACGTTAAGGTTTAAATGTAGTGGCATATTGCTCCTGCAGGACTGACCACAGTAATAATTAAAGAGTGGAAAGATACAAAGTACGTCGAGCAGCCGGCAGCAGTAACTATGACTCTCTTAAGGTAGCCAAATGCCTCGTCACTCGGCGAAATTTATTTGAAAACTCGAGGAAATCGTCGTTGAAGTAACTCAGACAACGGTAACATGGAAAGGTGGTGGCATATCGCTTCTGCAGGACTGACCACAGTACGAATTAAAGAGAGGAAAGATTCAAAGAAGGTAAGCAGCTGGCTGCAGTAACTATGACTCTCTTAAGGCAGCCAAATGCCTCGTCATCCGGCGAGGTACATTTGGTAACTCGAGAGACTCGTAGTGGGAGTAACAGTGACGACGTTAACGTGGGCATATAGTGGCACATCGGGTCCATATGACAGGCCATAGCAAGAAATGTTACAGAGAAAGGGCTTAGAAAAGTGGGAGCAGCAGGCAGGAGTACTATGACTCTCTTAAGGTAGCCAAATGCCTCGTCACCATGAGAAATTTTTTTTTGAAAACTCGAGGATATCATCGTTAAGGTAGCTCAAACAACGTTAAGGTTTACATGTAGTGGCATATTGCTCCTGCAGGACTGACCACAGTAATAATTAAAGAGTGGAAAGATACAAAGTACGTCGAGCAGCCGGCAGCAGTAACTATGACTCTCTTAAGGTAGCCAAATGCCTCGTCACTCGGCGAAATTTATTTGAAAACTCGAGGAAATCGTCGTTGAAGTAACTCAGACAACGGTAACATGGAAAGGTGGTGGCATATCGCTTCTGCAGGACTGACCACAGTACGAATTAAAGAGAGGAAAGATTCAAAGTAGGGGGAGCAGCTGGTTGCAGTAACTATGACTCTCTTAAGGTAGCCAAATGCCTCGTCATCCGGCGAGGTACATTTGCTACCTCGAGAGACTCGTAGTGGGAGTAACAGTGACAACGTTAACGTGGGCATATAGTGGCACATCGGGTCCGTAGGACAGGCCATAGCAAGAATGATGGAGAAAAAGGGCTTAGAAAAGTATGAGCAGCAGGCAGGAGTACTATGACCCTCTTAAGGTAGCCAAATGCCTCGTCACCATGCGAAATTTTTTTTTGAAAACTCGAGGATATCATCGTTAAGGTAGCTCGGACAACGTTAAGTTTTACATGTAGTTGCATATTGCTCCTGCAGGACTGACCACAGTAATAATTAAAGAGTGTAAAGATACAAAGTACGTCGAAAAGCTGGCAGCAGTAACTATGACTCTCTTAAGGTAGCCAAATGCCTCGTCACTCGGCGAAATTTATTTGAAATCTCGAGGAAATCGTCGTTGAAGTAACTCAGACAACGGTACCATGGACAGGTGGTGGCATATCGCTTCTGCAGGACTGACCACAGTACGAATTAAAGAGAGGAAAGATTCAAAGAAGGTAAGCAGCTGGCTGCAGTAACTATGACTCTCTTAAGGTAGCCAAATGCCTCGTCATCCGGCGAGGTACATTTGGTAACTCGAGAGACTCGTAGTGGGAGTAACAGTGACGACGTTAACGTGGGCATATAGTGGCACATCGGGTCCATATGACGGGCCATAGCAAGAAATGTTACAGAGAAAGGGCTTAGAAAAGTGGGAGCAGCAGGCAGGAGTACTATGACTCTCTTAAGGTAGCCAAATGCCTCGTCACCATGAGAAATTTTTTTTTGAAAACTCGAGGATATCATCGTTAAGGTAGCTCAAACAACGTTAAGGTTTACATGTAGTGGCATATTGCTCCTGCAGGACTGACCACAGTAATAATTAAAGAGTGGAAAGATACAAAGTACGTCGAGCATCCGGCAGCAGTAACTATGACTCTCTTAAGGTAGCCAAATGCCTCGTCACTCGGCGAAATTTATTTGAAAACTCGAGGAAATCGTCGTTGAAGTAACTCAGACAACGGTAACATGGAAAGGTGGTGGCATATCGCTTCTGCAGGACTGACCACAGTACGAATTAAAGAGAGGAAAGATTCAAAGTAGGGGGAGCAGCTGGTTGCAGTAACTATGACTCTCTTAAGGTAGCCAAATGCCTCGTCATCCGGCGAGGTACATTTGCTACCTCGAGAGACTCGTAGTGGGAGTAACAGTGACAACGTTAACGTGGGCATATAGTGGCACATCGGGTCCGTAGGACAGGCCATAGCAAGAATGATGGAGAAAAAGGGCTTAGAAAAGTATGAGCAGCAGGCAGGAGTACTATGACTCTCTTAAGGTAGCCAAATGCCTCGTCACCATGCGAAATTTTTTTTTGAAAACTCGAGGATATCATCGTTAAGGTAGATCGGACAACGTTAAGTTTTACATGTAGTTGCATATTGCTCCTGCAGGACTGACCACAGTAATAATTAAAGAGTGTAAAGATACAAAGTACGTCGAAAAGCTGACAGCAGTAACTATGACTCTCTTAAGGTAGCCAAATGCCTCGTCACTCGGCGAAATTTATTTGAAATCTCGAGGAAATCGTCGTTGAAGTAACTCAGACAACGGTAACATTAACAGGTGGTGGCATATCGCTTCTGCAGGACTGACCACAGTACGAATTAAAGAGAGGAAAGATTCAAAGAAGGTAAGCAGCTGGCTGCAGTAACTATGACTCTCTTAAGGCAGCCAAATGCCTCGTCATCCGGCGAGGTACATTTGGTAACTCGAGAGACTCGTAGTGGGAGTAACAGTGACGACGTTAACGTGGGCATATAGTGGCACATCGGGTCCATATGACAGGCCATAGCAAGAAATGTTACAGAGAAAGGGCTTAGAAAAGTGGGAGCAGCAGGCAGGAGTACTATGACTCTCTTAAGGTAGCCAAATGCCTCGTCACCATGAGAAATTTTTTTTTGAAAACTCGAGGATATCATCGTTAAGGTAGCTCAAACAACGTTAAGGTTTACATGTAGTGGCATATTGCTCCTGCAGGACTGACCACAGTAATAATTAAAGAGTGGAAAGATACAAAGTACGTCGAGCAGCCGGCAGCAGTAACTATGACTCTCTTAAGGTAGCCAAATGCCTCGTCACTCGGCGAAATTTATTTGAAAACTCGAGGAAATCGTCGTTGAAGTAACTCAGACAACGGTAACATGGAAAGGTGGTGGCATATCGCTTCTGCAGGACTGACCACAGTACGAATTAAAGAGAGGAAAGATTCAAAGTAGGGGGAGCAGCTGGTTGCAGTAACTATGACTCTCTTAAGGTAGCCAAATGCCTCGTCATCCGGCGAGGTACATTTGCTACCTCGAGAGACTCGTAGTGGGAGTAACAGTGACAACGTTAACGTGGGCATATAGTGGCACATCGGGTCCGTAGGACAGGCCATAGCAAGAATGATGGAGAAAAAGGGCTTAGAAAAGTATGAGCAGCAGGCAGGAGTACTATGACCCTCTTAAGGTAGCCAAATGCCTCGTCACCATGCGAAATTTTTTTTTGAAAACTCGAGGATATCATCGTTAAGGTAGCTCGGACAACGTTAAGTTTTACGTGTAGTTGCATATTGCTCCTGCAGGACTGACCACAGTAATAATTAAAGAGTGTAAAGATACAAAGTACGTCGAAAAGCTGGCAGCAGTAACTATGACTCTCTTAAGGTAGCCAAATGCCTCGTCACTCGGCGAAATTTATTTGAAATCTCGAGGAAATCGTCGTTGAAGTAACTCAGACAACGGTACCATGGACAGGTGGTGGCATATCGCTTCTGCAGGACTGACCACAGTACGAATTAAAGAGAGGAAAGATTCAAAGAAGGTAAGCAGCTGGCTGCAGTAACTATGACTCTCTTAAGGTAGCCAAATGCCTCGTCATCCGGCGAGGTACATTTGGTAACTCGAGAGACTCGTAGTGGGAGTAACAGTGACGACGTTAACGTGGGCATATAGTGGCACATCGGGTCCATATGACAGGCCATAGCAAGAAATGTTACAGAGAAAGGGCTTAGAAAAGTGGGAGCAGCAGGCAGGAGTACTATGACTCTCTTAAGGTAGCCAAATGCCTCGTCACCATGAGAAATTTTTTTTTGAAAACTCGAGGATATCATCGTTAAGGTAGCTCAAACAACGTTAAGGTTTACATGTAGTGGCATATTGCTCCTGCAGGACTGACCACAGTAATAATTAAAGAGTGGAAAGATACAAAGTACGTCGAGCATCCGGCAGCAGTAACTATGACTCTCTTAAGGTAGCCAAATGCCTCGTCACTCGGCGAAATTTATTTGAAAACTCGAGGAAATCGTCGTTGAAGTAACTCAGACAACGGTAACATGGAAAGGTGGTGGCATATCGCTTCTGCAGGACTGACCACAGTACGAATTAAAGAGAGGAAAGATTCAAAGTAGGGGGAGCAGCTGGTTGCAGTAACTATGACTCTCTTAAGGTAGCCAAATGCCTCGTCATCCGGCGAGGTACATTTGCTACCTCGAGAGACTCGTAGTGGGAGTAACAGTGACAACGTTAACGTGGGCATATAGTGGCACATCGGGTCCGTAGGACAGGCCATAGCAAGAATGATGGAGAAAAAGGGCTTAGAAAAGTATGAGCAGCAGGCAGGAGTACTATGACTCTCTTAAGGTAGCCAAATGCCTCGTCACCATGCGAAATTTTTTTTTGAAAACTCGAGGATATCATCGTTAAGGTAGATCGGACAACGTTAAGTTTTACATGTAGTTGCATATTGCTCCTGCAGGACTGACCACAGTAATAATTAAAGAGTGTAAAGATACAAAGTACGTCGAAAAGCTGACAGCAGTAACTATGACTCTCTTAAGGTAGCCAAATGCCTCGTCACTCGGCGAAATTTATTTGAAATCTCAAGGAAATCGTCGTTGAAGTAACTCAGACAACGGTAACATTAACAGGTGGTGGCATATCGCTTCTGCAGGACTGACCACAGTACGAATTAAAGAGAGGAAAGATTCAAAGAAGGTAAGCAGCTGGCTGCAGTAACTATGACTCTCTTAAGGCAGCCAAATGCCTCGTCATCCGGCGAGGTACATTTGGTAACTCGAGAGACTCGTAGTGGGAGTAACAGTGACGACGTTAACGTGGGCATATAGTGGCACATCGGGTCCATATGACAGGCCATAGCAAGAAATGTTACAGAGAAAGGGCTTAGAAAAGTGGGAGCAGCAGGCAGGAGTACTATGACTCTCTTAAGGTAGCCAAATGCCTCGTCACCATGAGAAATTTTTTTTTGAAAACTCGAGGATATCATCGTTAAGGTAGCTCAAACAACGTTAAGGTTTAAATGTAGTGGCATATTGCTCCTGCAGGACTGACCACAGTAATAATTAAAGAGTGGAAAGATACAAAGTACGTCGAGCAGCCGGCAGCAGTAACTATGACTCTCTTAAGGTAGCCAAATGCCTCGTCACTCGGCGAAATTTATTTGAAAACTCGAGGAAATCGTCGTTGAAGTAACTCAGACAACGGTAACATGGAAAGGTGGTGGCATATCGCTTCTGCAGGACTGACCACAGTACGAATTAAAGAGAGGAAAGATTCAAAGTAGGGGGAGCAGCTGGTTGCAGTAACTATGACTCTCTTAAGGTAGCCAAATGCCTCGTCATCCGGCGAGGTACATTTGCTACCTCGAGAGACTCGTAGTGGGAGTAACAGTGACAACGTTAACGTGGGCATATAGTGGCACATCGGGTCCGTAGGACAGGCCATAGCAAGAATGATGGAGAGAAAGGGCTTAGAAAAGTATGAGCAGCAGGCAGGAGTACTATGACTCTCTTAAGGTAGCGAAATGCCCCGCCACCATGCGAAATTTTTTTTTGAAAACTCGAGGGTATCATCGTTAAGGTAGCTCGGACAACGTTAAGTTTTACATGTAGTTGCATATTGCTCCTGCAGGACTGACCACAGTAATAATTAAAGAGTGTAAAGATACAAAGTACGTCGAAAAGCTGGCAGCAGTAACTATGACTCTCTTAAGGTAGCCAAATGCCTCGTCACTCTGCGAAATTTATTTGAAATCTCGAGGAAATCGTCGTTGAAGTAACTCAGACAACGGTACCATGGACAGGTGGTGGCATATCGCTTCTGCAGGACTGACCACAGTACGAATTAAAGAGAGGAAAGATTCAAAGAAGGTAAGCAGCTGGCTGCAGTAACTATGACTCTCTTAAGGTAGCCAAATGCCTCGTCATCCGGCGAGGTACATTTGGTAACTCGAGAGACTCGTAGTGGGAGTAACAGTGACGACGTTAACGTGGGCATATAGTGGCACATCGGGTCCATATGACAGGCCATAGCAAGAAATGTTACAGAGAAAGGGCTTAGAAAAGTGGGAGCAGCAGGCAGGAGTACTATGACTCTCTTAAGGTAGCCAAATGCCTCGTCACCATGAGAAATTTTTTTTTGAAAACTCGAGGATATCATCGTTAAGGTAGCTCAAACAACGTTAAGGTTTACATGTAGTGGCATATTGCTCCTGCAGGACTGACCACAGTAATAATTAAAGAGTGGAAAGATACAAAGTACGTCGAGCAGCCGGCAGCAGTAACTATGACTCTCTTAAGGTAGCCAAATGCCTCGTCACTCGGCGAAATTTATTTGAAAACTCGAGGAAATCGTCGTTGAAGTAACTCAGACAACGGTAACATGGAAAGGTGGTGGCATATCGCTTCTGCAGGACTGACCACAGTACGAATTAAAGAGAGGAAAGATTCAAAGTAGGGGGAGCAGCTGGTTGCAGTAACTATGACTCTCTTAAGGTAGCCAAATGCCTCGTCATCCGGCGAGGTACATTTGCTACCTCGAGAGACTCGTAGTGGGAGTAACAGTGACAACGTTAACGTGGGCATATAGTGGCACATCGGGTCCGTAGGACAGGCCATAGCAAGAATGATGGAGAAAAAGGGCTTAGAAAAGTATGAGCAGCAGGCAGGAGTACTATGACTCTCTTAAGGTAGCCAAATGCCTCGTCACCATGCGAAATTTTTTTTTGAAAACTCGAGGATATCATCGTTAAGGTAGATCGGACAACGTTAAGTTTTACATGTAGTTGCATATTGCTCCTGCAGGACTGACCACAGTAATAATTAAAGAGTGTAAAGATACAAAGTACGTCGAGAAGCTGGCAGCAGTAACTATGACTCTCTTAAGGTAGCCAAATGCCTCGTCACTCGGCGAAATTTATTTGAAATCTCGAGGAAATCGGCGTTGAAGTAACTCAGACAACGGTAACATTAACAGGTGGTGGCATATCGCTTCTGCAGGACTGACCACAGTACGAATTAAAGAGAGGAAAGATTCAAAGAAGGTAAGCAGCTGGCTGCAGTAACTATGACTCTCTTAAGGCAGCCAAATGCCTCGTCATCCGGCGAGGTACATTTGGTAACTCGAGAGACTCGTAGTGGGAGTAACAGTGACGACGTTAACGTGGGCATATAGTGGCACATCGGGTCCATATGACAGGCCATAGCAAGAAATGTTACAGAGAAAGGGCTTAGAAAAGTGGGAGCAGCAGGCAGGAGTACTATGACTCTCTTAAGGTAGCCAAATGCCTCGTCACCATGAGAAATTTTTTTTTGAAAACTCGAGGATATCATCGTTAAGGTAGCTCAAACAACGTTAAGGTTTACATGTAGTGGCATATTGCTCCTGCAGGACTGACCACAGTAATAATTAAAGAGTGGAAAGATACAAAGTACGTCGAGCAGCCGGCAGCAGTAACTATGACTCTCTTAAGGTAGCCAAATGCCTCGTCACTCGGCGAAATTTATTTGAAAACTCGAGGAAATCGTCGTTGAAGTAACTCAGACAACGGTAACATGGAAAGGTGGTGGCATATCGCTTCTGCAGGACTGACCACAGTACGAATTAAAGAGAGGAAAGATTCAAAGTAGGGGGAGCAGCTGGTTGCAGTAACTATGACTCTCTTAAGGTAGCCAAATGCCTCGTCATCCGGCGAGGTACATTTGCTACCTCGAGAGACTCGTAGTGGGAGTAACAGTGACAACGTTAACGTGGGCATATAGTGGCACATCGGGTCCGTAGGACAGGCCATAGCAAGAATGATGGAGAGAAAGGGCTTAGAAAAGTATGAGCAGCAGGCAGGAGTACTATGACTCTCTTAAGGTAGCGAAATGCCCCGCCACCATGCGAAATTTTTTTTTGAAAACTCGAGGGTATCATCGTTAAGGTAGCTCGGACAACGTTAAGTTTTACATGTAGTTGCATATTGCTCCTGCAGGACTGACCACAGTAATAATTAAAGAGTGTAAAGATACAAAGTACGTCGAAAAGCTGGCAGCAGTAACTATGACTCTCTTAAGGTAGCCAAATGCCTCGTCACTCGGCGAAATTTATTTGAAATCTCGAGGAAATCGTCGTTGAAGTAACTCAGACAACGGTACCATGGACAGGTGGTGGCATATCGCTTCTGCAGGACTGACCACAGTACGAATTAAAGAGAGGAAAGATTCAAAGAAGGTAAGCAGCTGGCTGCAGTAACTATGACTCTCTTAAGGTAGCCAAATGCCTCGTCATCCGGCGAGGTACATTTGGTAACTCGAGAGACTCGTAGTGGGAGTAACAGTGACGACGTTAACGTGGGCATATAGTGGCACATCGGGTCCATATGACAGGCCATAGCAAGAAATGTTACAGAGAAAGGGCTTAGAAAAGTGGGAGCAGCAGGCAGGAGTACTATGACTCTCTTAAGGTAGCCAAATGCCTCGTCACCATGAGAAATTTTTTTTTGAAAACTCGAGGATATCATCGTTAAGGTAGCTCAAACAACGTTAAGGTTTACATGTAGTGGCATATTGCTCCTGCAGGACTGACCACAGTAATAATTAAAGAGTGGAAAGATACAAAGTACGTCGAGCATCCGGCAGCAGTAACTATGACTCTCTTAAGGTAGCCAAATGCCTCGTCACTCGGCGAAATTTATTTGAAAACTCGAGGAAATCGTCGTTGAAGTAACTCAGACAACGGTAACATGGAAAGGTGGTGGCATATCGCTTGTACGAATTAAAGAGAGGAAAGATTCAAAGTAGGGGGAGCAGCTGGTTGCAGTAACTATGACTCTCTTAAGGTAGCCAAATGCCTCGTCATCCGGCGAGGTACATTTGCTACCTCGAGAGACTCGTAGTGGGAGTAACAGTGACAACGTTAACGTGGGCATATAGTGGCACATCGGGTCCGTAGGACAGGCCATAGCAAGAATGATGGAGAAAAAGGGCTTAGAAAAGTATGAGCAGCAGGCAGGAGTACTATGACTCTCTTAAGGTAGCCAAATGCCTCGTCACCATGCGAAATTTTTTTTTGAAAACTCGAGGATATCATCGTTAAGGTAGCTCGGACAACGTTAAGTTTTACATGTAGTTGCATATTGCTCCTGCGGGACTGACCACAGTAATAATTAAAGAGTGTAAAGATACAAAGTACGTCGAAAAGCTGGCAGCAGTAACTATGACTCTCTTAAGGTAGCCAAATGCCTCGTCACTCGGCGAAATTTATTTGAAATCTCGAGGAAATCGTCGTTGAAGTAACTCAGACAACGGTAACATGGACAGGTGGTGGCATATCGCTTCTGCAGGACTGACCACAGTACGAATTAAAGAGAGGAAAGATTCAAAGAAGGTAAGCAGCTGGCTGCAGTAACTATGACTCTCTTAAGGTAGCCAAATGCCTCGTCATCCGGCGATGTACATTTGCTAACTCGAGAGACTCGTAGTGGGAGTAACAGTGACGACGTTAACGTGGGCATATAGTGGCACATCGGGTCCATATGACAGGCCATAGCAAGAAATGTTACAGAGAAAGGGCTTAGAAAAGTGGGAGCAGCAGGCAGGAGTACTATGACTCTCTTAAGGTAGCCAAATGCCTCGTCACCATGAGAAATTTTTTTTTGAAAACTCGAGGATATCATCGTTAAGGTAGCTCAAACAACGTTAAGGTTTACATGTAGTGGCATATTGCTCCTGCAGGACTGACCACAGTAATAATTAAAGAGTGGAAAGATACAAAGTACGTCGAGCAGCCGGCAGCAGTAACTATGACTCTCTTAAGGTAGCCAAATGCCTCGTCACTCGGCGAAATTTATTTGAAAACTCGAGGAAATCGTCGTTGAAGTAACTCAGACAACGGTAACATGGAAAGGTGGTGGCATATCGCTTCTGCAGGACTGACCACAGTACGAATTAAAGAGAGGAAAGATTCAAAGAAGGTAAGCAGCTGGCTGCAGTAACTATGACTCTCTTAAGGTAGCCAAATGCCTCGTCATCCGGCGAGGTACATTTGGTAACTCGAGAGACTCGTAGTGGGAGTAACAGTGACGACGTTAACGTGGGCATATAGTGGCACATCGGGTCCATATGACAGGCCATAGCAAGAAATGTTACAGAGAAAGGGCTTAGAAAAGTGGGAGCAGCAGGCAGGAGTACTATGACTCTCTTAAGGTAGCCAAATGCCTCGTCACCATGAGAAATTTTTTTTTGAAAACTCGAGGATATCATCGTTAAGGTAGCTCAAACATCGTTAAGGTTTACATGTAGTGGCATATTGCTCCTGCAGGACTGACCACAGTAATAATTAAAGAGTGGAAAGATACAAAGTACGTCGAGCAGCCGGCAGCAGTAACTATGACTCTCTTAAGGTAGCCAAATGCCTCGTCACTCGGCGAAATTTATTTGAAAACTCGAGGAAATCGTCGTTGAAGTAACTCAGACAACGGTAACATGGAAAGGTGGTGGCATATCGCTTCTGCAGGACTGACCACAGTACGAATTAAAGAGAGGAAAGATTCAAAGTAGGGGGAGCAGCTGGTTGCAGTAACTATGACTCTCTTAAGGTAGCCAAATGCCTCGTCATCCGGCGAGGTACATTTGCTACCTCGAGAGACTCGTAGTGGGAGTAACAGTGACAACGTTAACGTGGGCATATAGTGGCACATCGGGTCCGTAGGACAGGCCATAGCAAGAATGATGGAGAGAAAGGGCTTAGAAAAGTATGAGCAGCAGGCAGGAGTACTATGACTCTCTTAAGGTAGCGAAATGCCCCGCCACCATGCGAAATTTTTTTTTGAAAACTCGAGGATATCATCGATAAGGTAGCTCGGACAACGTTAAGTTTTACATGTAGTTGCATATTGCTCCTGCAGGACTGACCACAGTAATAATTAAAGAGTGTAAAGATACAAAGTACGTCGAAAAGCTGGCAGCAGTAACTATGACTCTCTTAAGGTAGCCAAATGCCTCGTCACTCGGCGAAATTTGTTTGAAATCTCGAGGAAATCGTCGTTGAAGTAACTCAGACAACGGTAACATGGACAGATGGGGGCATATCGGTTCTGCAGGACTGACCACAGTACGAATTAAAGAGAGGAAAGATTCAAAGAAGGGGGAGCAGCTGGCTGCAGTAACTATGACTCACTTAAGGTAGCCAAATGCCTCGTCATCCGGCGATGTACATTTGCTAACTCGAGAGACTCGTAGTGGGAGTAACAGTGACGACGTTAACGTGGGCATATAGTGGCACATCGGGTCCATATGACAGGCCATAGCAAGAAATGTTACAGAGAAAGGGCTTAGAAAAGTGGGAGCAGCAGGCAGGAGTACTATGACTCTCTTAAGGTAGCCAAATGCCTCGTCACCATGTGAAATTTTTTTTTGAAAACCCGAGGATATCATCGTTAAGGTAGCTCAAACAACGTTAAGGTTTACATGTAGTGGCATATTGCTCCTGCAGGACTGACCACAGTAATAATTAAAGAGTGGAAAGATACAAAGTACGTCGAGCAGCTGGCAGCAGTAACTATGACTCTCTTAGGTAGCCAAATGCCTCGTCACTCGGCGAAATTTATTTGAAAACTCGAGGAAATCGTCGTTGAAGTAACTCAGACAACGGTACCATGGACAGGTGGTGGCATATCGCTTCTGCAGGACTGACCACAGTACGAATTAAAGAGAGGAAAGATTCAAAGAAGGGGGAGCAGCTGGCTGCAGTAACTATGACTCTCTTAAGGTAGCCAAATGCCTCGTCATCCGGCGAGGTACATTTGGTAACTCGAGAGACTCGTAGTGGGAGTAACAGTGACGACGTTAACGTGGGCATATAGTGGCACATCGGGTCCATATGACAGGCCATAGCAAGAAATGTTACAGAGAAAGGGCTTAGAAAAGTGGGAGCAGCAGGCAGGAGTACTATGACTCTCTTAAGGTAGCCAAATGCCTCGTCACCATGAGAAATTTTTTTTTGAAAACTCGAGGATATCATCGTTAAGGTAGCTCAAACAACGTTAAAGTTTACATGTAGTGGCATATTGCTCCTGCAGGACTGACCACAGTAATAATTAAAGAGTGGAAAGATACAAAGTACGTCGAGCAGCCGGCAGCAGTAACTATGACTCTCTTAAGGTAGCCAAATGCCTCGTCACTCGGCGAAATTTATTTGAAAACTCGTGGAAATCGTCGTTGAAGTAACTCAGACAACGGTAACATGGAAAGGTGGTGGCATATCGCTTCTGCAGGACTGACCACAGTACGAATTAAAGAGAGGAAAGATTCAAAGTAGGGGGAGCAGCTGGTTGCAGTAACTATGACTCTCTTAAGGTAGCCAAATGCCTCGTCATCCGGCGAGGTACATTTGCTACCTCGAGAGACTCGTAGTGGGAGTAACAGTGACAACGTGAACGTGGGCATATAGTGGCACATCGGGTCCGTAGGACAGGCCATAGCAAGAATGATGGAGAGAAAGGGCTTAGAAAAGTATGAGCAGCAGGCAGGAGTACTATGACTCTCTTAAGGTAGCCAAATGCCTCGTCACCATGCGAAATTTTTTTTTGAAAACTCGAGGATATCATCGTTAAGGTAGCTCGGACAACGTTAAGTTTTACATGTAGTTGCATATTGCTCCTGCAGGACTGACCACAGTAATAATTAAAGAGTGTAAAGATACAAAGTACGTCGAAAAGCTGGCAGCAGTAACTATGACTCTCTTAAGGTAGCCAAATGCCTCGTCACTCGGCGAAATTTATTTGAAATCTCGAGGAAATCGTCGTTGAAGTAACTCAGACAACGGTAACATGGACAGATGGGGGCATATCGGTTCTGCAGGACTGACCACAGTACGAATTAAAGAGAGGAAAGATTCAAAGAAGGTAAGCAGCTGGCTGCAGTAACTATGACTCACTTAAGGTAGCCAAATGCCTCGTCATCCGGCGATGTACATTTGCTAACTCGAGAGACTCGTAGTGGGAGTAACAGTGACGACGTTAACGTGGGCATATAGTGGCACATCGGGTCCATATGACAGGCCATAGCAAGAAATGTTACAGAGAAAGGGCTTAGAAAAGTGGGAGCAGCGGGCAGGAGTACTATGACTCTCTTAAGGTAGCCAAATGCCTCGTCACCATGTGAAATTTTTTTTTGAAAACCCGAGGATATCATCGTTAAGGTAGCTCAAACAACGTTAAGGTTTACATGTAGTGGCATATTGCTCCTGCAGGACTGACCACAGTAATAATTAAAGAGTGGAAAGATACAAAGTACGTCGAGCAGCCGGCAGCAGTAACTATGACTCTCTTAAGGTAGCCAAATGCCTCGTCACTCGGCGATATTTATTTGAAAACTCGAGGAAATCGTCGTTGAAGTAACTCAGACAACGGTAACATGGAAAGGTGCTGGCATATCGCTTCTGCAGGACTGACCACAGTACGAATTAAAGAGAGGAAAGATTCAAAGAAGGGGGAGCAGCTGGCTGCAGTAACTATGACTCTCTTAAGGTAGCCAAATGCCTCGTCATCCGGCGAGGTACATTTGCTAACTCGAGAGACTCGTAGTGGGAGTAACAGTGACAACGTTAACGTGGGCATATAGTGGCACATCGGGTCCGTAGGACAGGCCATAGCAAGAATGATGGAGAGAAAGGGCTTAGAAAAGTATGAGCAGCAGGCAGGAGTACTATGACTCTCTTAAGGTAGCGAAATGCCCCGCCACCATGCGAAATTTTTTTTT
The DNA here is from genome assembly GCF_021461395.2 of Schistocerca americana. Lineage (NCBI taxonomy): Eukaryota > Metazoa > Arthropoda > Insecta > Orthoptera > Acrididae > Schistocerca > Schistocerca americana. The sequence continues at coordinate 86,398,431 of NC_060122.1, forward strand.
GAAAACTCGAGGATATCATCGTTAAGGTAGCTCGGACAACGTTAAGTTTTACATGTAGTTGCATATTGCTCCGGCAGGACTGACCACAGTAATAATTAAAGAGTGTAAAGATACAAAGTACGTCGAAAAGCTGGCAGCAGTAACTATGACTCTCTTAAGGTAGCCAAATGCCTCGTCACTCGGCGAAATTTATTTGAAATCTCGAGGAAATCGTCGTTGAAGTAACTCAGACAACGGTACCATGGACAGGTGGTGGCATATCGCTTCTGCAGGACTGACCACAGTACGAATTAAAGAGAGGAAAGATTCATAGAAGGGGGAGCAGCTGGCTGCAGTTACTATGACTCTCTTAAGGTAGCCAAATGCCTCGTCATCCGGCGAGGTACATTTGGTAACTCGAGAGACTCGTAGTGGGAGTAACAGTGACGACGTTAACGTGGGCATATAGTGGCACATCGGGTCCATATGACAGGCCATAGCAAGAAATGTTACAGAGAAAGGGCTTAGAAAAGTGGGAGCAGCAGGCAGGAGTACTATGACTCTCTTAAGGTAGCCAAATGCCTCGTCACCATGAGAAATTTTTTTTTGAAAACTCGAGGATATCATCGTTAAGGTAGCTCAACCAACGTTAAGGTTTACATGTAGTGGCATATTGCTCCTGCAGGACTGACCACAGTAATAATTAAAGAGTGGAAAGATACAAAGTACGTCGAGCAGCCGGCAGCAGTAACTATGACTCTCTTAAGGTAGCCAAATGCCTCGTCACTCGGCGAAATTTATTTGAAAACTCGAGGAAATCGTCGTTGAAGTAACTCAGACAACGGTAACATGGAAAGGTGGTGGCATATCGCTTCTGCAGGACTGACCACAGTACGAATTAAAGAGAGGAAAGATTCAAAGTAGGGGGAGCAGCTGGTTGCAGTAACTATGACTCTCTTAAGGTAGCCAAATGCCTCGTCATCCGGCGAGGTACATTTGCTACCTCGAGAGACTCGTAGTGGGAGTAACAGTGACAACGTTAACGTGGGCATATAGTGGCACATCGGGTCCGTAGGACAGGCCATAGCAAGAATGATGGAGAAAAAGGGCTTAGAAAAGTATGAGCAGCAGGCAGGAGTACTATGACTCTCTTAAGGTAGCCAAATGCCTCGTCACCATGCGAAATTTTTTTTTGAAAACTCGAGGATATCATCGTTAAGGTAGCTCGGACAACGTTAAGTTTTACATGTAGTTGCATATTGCTCCTGCAGGACTGACCACAGTAATAATAAAAGAGTGTAAAGATACAAAGTACGTCGAAAAGCTGGCAGCAGTAACTATGACTCTCTTAAGGTAGCCAAATGCCTCGTCACTCGGCGAAATTTATTTGAAATCTCGAGGAAATCGTCGTTGAAGTAACTCAGACAACGGTAACATGGACAGATGGGGGCATATCGGTTCTGCAGGACTGACCACAGTACGAATTAAAGAGAGGAAAGATTCAAAGAAGGGGGAGCAGCTGGCTGCAGTAACTATGACTCACTTAAGGTAGCCAAATGCCTCGTCATCCGGCGAGGTACATTTGGTAACTCGAGAGACTCGTAGTGGGAGTAACAGTGACGACGTTAACGTGGGCATATAGTGGCACATCGGGTCCATATGACAGGCCATAGCAAGAAATGTTACAGAGAAAGGGCTTAGAAAAGTGGGAGCAGCAGGCAGGAGTACTATGACTCTCTTAAGGTAGCCAAATGCCACGTCACCATGAGAAATTTTTTTTTGAAAACTCGAGGATATCATCGTTAAGGTAGCTCAAACAACGTTAAGGTTTACATGTAGTGGCATATTGCTCCTGCAGGACTGACCACAGTAATAATTAAAGAGTGGAAAGATACAAAGTACGTCGAGCAGCCGGCAGCAGTAACTATGACTCTCTTAAGGTAGCCAAATGCCTCGTCACTCGGCGATATTTATTTGAAAACTCGAGGAAATCGTCGTTGAAGTAACTCAGACAACGGTAACATGGAAAGGTGCTGGCATATCGCTTCTGCAGGACTGACCACAGTACGAATTAAAGAGAGGAAAGATTCAAAGAAGGGAGAGCAGCTGGCTGCAGTAACTATAACTCTCTTAAGGTAGCCAAATGCCTCGTCATCCGGCGAGGTACATTTGCTAACTCGAGAGACTCGTAGTGGGAGTAACAGTGACAACGTTAACGTGGGCATGTAGTGGCACATCGGGTCCGTAGGACAGGCCATAGCAAGAATGATGGAGAGAAAGGGCTTAGAAAAGTATGAGCAGCAGGCAGGAGTACTATGACTCTCTTAAGGTAGCGAAATGCTCCGCCACCATGCGAAATTTTTTTTTGAAAACTCGAGGATATCATCGTTAAGGTAGCTCGGACAACGTTAAGTTTTACATGTAGTTGCATATTGCTCCTGCAGGACTGACCACAGTAATAATTAAAGAGTGTAAAGATACAAAGTACGTCGAAAAGCTGGCAGCAGTAACTATGACTCTCTTAAGGTAGCCAAATGCCTCGTCACTCGGCGAAATTTATTTGAAATCTCGAGGAAATCGTCGTTGAAGTAACTCAGACAACGGTAACATGGACAGATGGGGGCATATCGGTTCTGCAGGACTGACCACAGTACGAATTAAAGAGAGGAAAGATTCAAAGAAGGGGGAGCAGCTGGCTGCAGTAACTATGACTCACTTAAGGTAGCCAAATGCCTCGTCATCCGGCGATGTACATTTGCTAACTCGAGAGACTCGTAGTGGGAGTAACAGTGACGACGTTAACGTGGGCATATAGTGGCACATCGGGTCCATATGACAGGCCATAGCAAGAAATGTTACAGAGAAAGGGCTTAGAAAAGTGGGAGCAGCAGGCAGGAGTACTATGACTCTCTTAAGGTAGCCAAATGCCTCGTCACCATGTGAAATTTTTTTTTGAAAACCCGAGGATATCATCGTTAAGGTAGCTCAAACAACGTTAAGGTTTACATGTAGTGGCATATTGCTCCTGCAGGAATGACCACAGTAATAATTAAAGAGTGGAAAGATACAAAGTACGTCGAGCAGCCGGCAGCAGTAACTATGACTCTCTTAAGGTAGCCAAATGCCTCGTCACTCGGCGATATTTATTTGAAAACTCGAGGAAATCGTCGTTGAAGTAACTCAGACAACGGTAACATGGAAAGGTGCTGGCATATCGCTTCTGCAGGACTGACCACAGTACGAATTAAAGAGAGGAAAGATTCAAAGAAGGGAGAGCAGCTGCCTGCAGTAACTATGACTCTCTTAAGGTAGCCAAATGCCTCGTCATCCGGCGAGGTACATTTGCTAACTCGAGAGACTCGTAGTGGGAGTAACAGTGACAACGTTAACGTGGGCATATAGTGGCACATCGGGTCCGTAGGACAGGCCATAGCAAGAATGATGGAGAGAAAGGGCTTAGAAAAGTATGAGCAGCAGGCAGGAGTACTATGACTCTCTTAAGGTAGCGAAATGCCCCGCCACCATGCGAAATTTTTTTTTGAAAACTCGAGGATATCATCGTTAAGGTAGCTCGGACAACGTTAAGTTTTACATGTAGTTGCATATTGCTCCTGCAGGACTGACCACAGTAATAATTAAAGAGTGTAAAGATACAAAGTACGTCGAAAAGCTGGCAGCAGTAACTATGACTCTCTTAAGGTAGCCAAATGCCTCGTCACTCGGCGAAATTTATTTGAAATCTCGAGGAAATCGTCGTTGAAGTAACTCAGACAACGGTAACATGGACAGATGGGGGCATATCGGTTCTGCAGGACTGACCACAGTACGAATTAAAGAGAGGAAAGATTCAAAGAAGGTAAGCAGCTGGCTGCAGTAACTATGACTCACTTAAGGTAGCCAAATGCCTCGTCATCCGGCGATGTACATTTGCTAACTCGAGAGACTCGTAGTGGGAGTAACAGTGACGACGTTAACGTGGGCATATAGTGGCACATCGGGTCCATATGACAGGCCATAGCAAGAAATGTTACAGAGAAAGGGCTTAGAAAAGTGGGAGCAGCAGGCAGGAGTACTATGACTCTCTTAAGGTAGCCAAATGCCTCGTCACCATGTGAAATTTTTTTTTGAAAACCCGAGGATATCATCGTTAAGGTAGCTCAAACAACGTTAAGGTTTACATGTAGTGGCATATTGCTCCTGCAGGACTGACCACAGTAATAATTAAAGAGTGGAAAGATACAAAGTACGTCGAGCAGCCGGCAGCAGTAACTATGACTCTCTTAAGGTAGCCAAATGCCTCGTCACTCGGCGAAATTTATTTGAAAACTCGAGGAAATCGTCGTTGAAGTAACTCAGACAACGGTAACATGGAAAGGTGCTGGCATATCGCTTCTGCAGGACTGACCACAGTACGAATTAAAGAGAGGAAAGATTCAAAGAAGGGGGAGCAGCTGGCTGCAGTAACTATGACTCTCTTAAGGTAGCCAAATGCCTCGTCATCCGGCGAGGTACATTTGCTAACTCGAGAGACTCGTAGTGGGAGTAACAGTGACAACGTTAACGTGGGCATATAGTGGCACATCGGGTCCGTAGGACAGGCCATAGCAAGAATGATGGAGAGAAAGGGCTTAGAAAAGTATGAGCAGCAGGCAGGAGTACTATGACTCTCTTAAGGTAGCGAAATGCCCCGCCACCATGCGAAATTTTTTTTTGAAAACTCGAGGATATCATCGTTAAGGTAGCTCGGACAACGTTAAGTTTTACATGTAGTTGCATATTGCTCCGGCAGGACTGACCACAGTAATAATTAAAGAGTGTAAAGATACAAAGTACGTCGAAAAGCTGGCAGCAGTAACTATGACTCTCTTAAGGTAGCCAAATGCCTCGTCACTCGGCGAAATTTATTTGAAATCTCGAGGAAATCGTCGTTGAAGTAACTCAGACAACGGTACCATGGACAGGTGGTGGCATATCGCTTCTGCAGGACTGACCACAGTACGAATTAAAGAGAGGAAAGATTCATAGAAGGGGGAGCAGCTGGCTGCAGTTACTATGACTCTCTTAAGGTAGCCAAATGCCTCGTCATCCGGCGAGGTACATTTGGTAACTCGAGAGACTCGTAGTGGGAGTAACAGTGACGACGTTAACGTGGGCATATAGTGGCACATCGGGTCCATATGACAGGCCATAGCAAGAAATGTTACAGAGAAAGGGCTTAGAAAAGTGGGAGCAGCAGGCAGGAGTACTATGACTCTCTTAAGGTAGCCAAATGCCTCGTCACCATGAGAAATTTTTTTTTGAAAACTCGAGGATATCATCGTTAAGGTAGCTCAAACAACGTTAAGGTTTACATGTAGTGGCATATTGCTCCTGCAGGACTGACCACAGTAATAATTAAAGAGTGGAAAGATACAAAGTACGTCGAGCAGCCGGCAGCAGTAACTATGACTCTCTTAAGGTAGCCAAATGCCTCGTCACTCGGCGAAATTTATTTGAAAACTCGAGGAAATCGTCGTTGAAGTAACTCAGACAACGGTAACATGGAAAGGTGGTGGCATATCGCTTCTGCAGGACTGACCACAGTACGAATTAAAGAGAGGAAAGATTCAAAGTAGGGGGAGCAGCTGGTTGCAGTAACTATGACTCTCTTAAGGTAGCCAAATGCCTCGTCATCCGGCGAGGTACATTTGCTACCTCGAGAGACTCGTAGTGGGAGTAACAGTGACAACGTTAACGTGGGCATATAGTGGCACATCGGGTCCGTAGGACAGGCCATAGCAAGAATGATGGAGAGAAAGGGCTTAGAAAAGTATGAGCAGCAGGCAGGAGTACTATGACTCTCTTAAGGTAGCCAAATGCCTCGTCACCATGCGAAATTTTTTTTTGAAAACTCGAGGATATCATCGTTAAGGTAGCTCGGACAACGTTAAGTTTTACATGTAGTTGCATATTGCTCCTGCAGGACTGACCACAGTAATAATTAAAGAGTGTAAAGATACAAAGTACGTCGAAAAGCTGGCAGCAGTAACTATGACTCTCTTAAGGTAGCCAAATGCCTCGTCACTCGGCGAAATTTATTTGAAATCTCGAGGAAATCGTCGTTGAAGTAACTCAGACAACGGTAACATGGACAGATGGGGGCATATCGGTTCTGCAGGACTGACCACAGTACGAATTAAAGAGAGGAAAGATTCAAAGAAGGGGGAGCAGCTGGCTGCAGTAACTATGACTCACTTAAGGTAGCCAAATGCCTCGTCATCCGGCGAGGTACATTTGGTAACTCGAGAGACTCGTAGTGGGAGTAACAGTGACGACGTTAACGTGGGCATATAGTGGCACATCGGGTCCATATGACAGGCCATAGCAAGAAATGTTACAGAGAAAGGGCTTAGAAAAGTGGGAGCAGCAGGCAGGAGTACTATGACTCTCTTAAGGTAGCCAAATGCCACGTCACCATGAGAAATTTTTTTTTGAAAACTCGAGGATATCATTGTTAAGGTAGCTCAAACAACGTTAATGTTTACATGTAGTGGCATATTGCTCCTGCAGGACTGACCACAGTAATAATTAAAGAGTGGAAAGATACAAAGTACGTCGAGCAGCCGGCAGCAGTAACTATGACTCTCTTAAGGTAGCCAAATGCCTCGTCACTCGGCGATATTTATTTGAAAACTCGAGGAAATCGTCGTTGAAGTAACTCAGACAACGGTAACATGGAAAGGTGCTGGCATATCGCTTCTGCAGGACTGACCACAGTACGAATTAAAGAGAGGAAAGATTCAAAGAAGGGAGAGCAGCTGGCTGCAGTAACTATAACTCTCTTAAGGTAGCCAAATGCCTCGTCATCCGGCGAGGTACATTTGCTAACTCGAGAGACTCGTAGTGGGAGTAACAGTGACAACGTTAACGTGGGCATATAGTGGCACATCGGGTCCGTAGGACAGGCCATAGCAAGAATGATGGAGAGAAAGGGCTTAGAAAAGTATGAGCAGCAGGCAGGAGTACTATGACTCTCTTAAGGTAGCGAAATGCTCCGCCACCATGCGAAATTTTTTTTTGAAAACTCGAGGATATCATCGTTAAGGTAGCTCGGACAACGTTAAGTTTTACATGTAGTTGCATATTGCTCCTGCAGGACTGACCACAGTAATAATTAAAGAGTGTAAAGATACAAAGTACGTCGAAAAGCTGGCAGCAGTAACTATGACTCTCTTAAGGTAGCCAAATGCCTCGTCACTCGGCGAAATTTATTTGAAATCTCGAGGAAATCGTCGTTGAAGTAACTCAGACAACGGTAACATGGACAGATGGGGGCATATCGGTTCTGCAGGACTGACCACAGTACGAATTAAAGAGAGGAAAGATTCAAAGAAGGGGGAGCAGCTGGCTGCAGTAACTATGACTCACTTAAGGTAGCCAAATGCCTCGTCATCCGGCGATGTACATTTGCTAACTCGAGAGACTCGTAGTGGGAGTAACAGTGACGACGTTAACGTGGGCATATAGTGGCACATCGGGTCCATATGACAGGCCATAGCAAGAAATGTTACAGAGAAAGGGCTTAGAAAAGTGGGAGCAGCAGGCAGGAGTACTATGACTCTCTTAAGGTAGCCAAATGCCTCGTCACCATGTGAAATTTTTTTTTGAAAACCCGAGGATATCATCGTTAAGGTAGCTCAAACAACGTTAAGGTTTACATGTAGTGGCATATTGCTCCTGCAGGAATGACCACAGTAATAATTAAAGAGTGGAAAGATACAAAGTACGTCGAGCAGCCGGCAGCAGTAACTATGACTCTCTTATGGTAGCCAAATGCCTCGTCACTCGGCGATATTTATTTGAAAACTCGAGGAAATCGTCGTTGAAGTAACTCAGACAACGGTAACATGGAAAGGTGCTGGCATATCGCTTCTGCAGGACTGACCACAGTACGGATTAAAGAGAGGAAAGATTCAAAGAAGGGAGAGCTGCTGCCTGCAGTAACTATGACTCTCTTAAGGTAGCCAAATGCCTCGTCATCCGGCGAGGTACATTTGCTAACTCGAGAGACTCGTAGTGGGAGTAACAGTGACAACGTTAACGTGGGCATATAGTGGCACATCGGGTCCGTAGGACAGGCCATAGCAAGAATGATGGAGAGAAAGGGCTTAGAAAAGTATGAGCAGCAGGCAGGAGTACTATGACTCTCTTAAGGTAGCGAAATGCCCCGCCACCATGCGAAATTTTTTTTTGAAAACTCGAGGATATCATCGTTAAGGTAGCTCGGACAACGTTAAGTTTTACATGTAGTTGCATATTGCTCCTGCAGGACTGACCACAGTAATAATTAAAGAGTGTAAAGATACAAAGTACGTCGAAAAGCTGGCAGCAGTAACTATGACTCTCTTAAGGTAGCCAAATGCCTCGTCACTCGGCGAAATTTATTTGAAATCTCGAGGAAATCGTCGTTGAAGTAACTCAGACAACGGTAACATGGACAGATGGGGGCATATCGGTTCTGCAGGACTGACCACAGTACGAATTAAAGAGAGGAAAGATTCAAAGAAGGGGGAGCAGCTGGCTGCAGTAACTATGACTCACTTAAGGTAGCCAAATGCCTCGTCATCCGGCGATGTACATTTGCTAACTCGAGAGACTCGTAGTGGGAGTAACAGTGACGACGTTAACGTGGGCATATAGTGGCACATCGGGTCCATATGACAGGCCATAGCAAGAAATGTTACAGAGAAAGGGCTTAGAAAAGTGGGAGCAGCAGGCAGGAGTACTAAGACTCTCTTAAGGTAGCCAAATGCCTCGTCACCATGTGAAATTTTTTTTTGAAAACCCGAGGATATCATCGTTAAGGTAGCTCAAACAACGTTAAGGTTTACATGTAGTGGCATATTGCTCCTGCAGGACTGACCACAGTAATAATTAAAGAGTGGAAAGATACAAAGTACGTCGAGCAGCTGGCAGCAGTAACTATGACTCTCTTAGGTAGCCAAATGCCTCGTCACTCGGCGAAATTTATTTGAAAACTCGAGGAAATCGTCGTTGAAGTAACTCAGACAACGGTACCATGGACAGGTGGTGGCATATCGCTTCTGCAGGACTGACCACAGTACGAATTAAAGAGAGGAAAGATTCAAAGAAGGGGGAGCAGCTGGCTGCAGTAACTATGACTCTCTTAAGGTAGCCAAATGCCTCGTCATCCGGCGAGGTACATTTGGTAACTCGAGAGACTCGTAGTGGGAGTAACAGTGACGACGTTAACGTGGGCATATAGTGGCACATCGGGTCCATATGACAGGCCATAGCAAGAAATGTTACAGAGAAAGGGCTTAGAAAAGTGGGAGCAGCAGGCAGGAGTACTATGACTCTCTTAAGGTAGCCAAATGCCTCGTCACCATGAGAAATTTTTTTTTGAAAACTCGAGGATATCATCGTTAAGGTAGCTCAAACAACGTTAAAGTTTACATGTAGTGGCATATTGCTCCTGCAGGACTGACCACAGTAATAATTAAAGAGTGGAAAGATACAAAGTACGTCGAGCAGCCGGCAGCAGTAACTATGACTCTCTTAAGGTAGCCAAATGCCTCGTCACTCGGCGAAATTGATTTGAAAACTCGTGGAAATCGTCGTTGAAGTAACTCAGACAACGGTAACATGGAAAGGTGGTGGCATATCGCTTCTGCAGGACTGACCACAGTACGAATTAAAGAGAGGAAAGATTCAAAGTAGGGGGAGCAGCTGGTTGCAGTAACTATGACTCTCTTAAGGTAGCCAAATGCCTCGTCATCCGGCGAGGTACATTTGCTACCTCGAGAGACTCGTAGTGGGAGTAACAGTGACAACGTGAACGTGGGCATATAGTGGCACATCGGGTACGTAGGACAGGCCATAGCAAGAATGATGGAGAGAAAGGGCTTAGAAAAGTATGAGCAGCAGGCAGGAGTATTATGACTCTCTTAAGGTAGCCAAATGCCTCGTCACCATGCGAAATTTTTTTTTGAAAACTCGAGGATATCATCGTTAAGGTAGCTCGGACAACGTTAAGTTTTACATGTAGTTGCATATTGCTCCTGCAGGACTGACCACAGTAATAATTAAAGAGTGTAAAGATACAAAGTACGTCGAAAGGCTTTCAGCAGTAACTATGACTCTCTTAAGGTAGCCAAATGCCTCGTCACTCGGCGAAATTTATTTGAAATCTCGAGGAAATCGTCGTTGAAGTAACTCAGACAACGGTAACATGGACAGATGGGGGCATATCGGTTCTGCAGGACTGACCACAGTACGAATTAAAGAGAGGAAAGATTCAAAGAAGGGGGAGCAGCTGGCTGCAGTAACTATGACTCACTTAAGGTATCCAAATGCCTCGTCATCCGGCGATGTACATTTGCTAACTCGAGAGACTCGTAGTGGGAGTAACAGTGACGACGTTAACGTGGGCATATAGTGGCACATCGGGTCCATATGAAAGGCCATAGCAAGAAATGTTACAGAGAAAGGGCTTAGAAAAGTGGGAGCAGCAGGCAGGAGTACTATGACTCTCTTAAGGTAGCCAAATGCCTCGTCACCATGTGAAATTTTTTTTTGAAAACCCGAGGATATCATCGTTAAGGTAGCTCAAACAACGTTAAGGTTTACATGTAGTGGCATATTGCTCCTGCAGGACTGACCACAGTAATAATTTAAGAGTGGAAAGATACAAAGTACGTCGAGCAGCCGGCAGCAGTAACTATGACTCTCTTAAGGTAGCCAAATGCCTCGTCACTCGGCGATATTTATTTGAAAACTCGAGGAAATCGTCGTTGAAGTAACTCAGACAACGGTAACATGGAAAGGTGCTGGCATATCGCTTCTGCAGGACTGACCACAGTACGAATTAAAGAGAGGAAAGATTCAAAGAAGGGGGAGCAGCTGGCTGCAGTAACTATGACTCTCTTAAGGTAGCCAAATGCCTCGTCATCCGGCGAGGTACATTTGCTAACTCGAGAGACTCGTAGTGGGAGTAACAGTGACAACGTTAACGTGGGCATATAGTGGCACATCGGGTCCGTAGGACAGGCCATAGCAAGAATGATGGAGAGAAATGGCTTAGAAAAGAATGAGCAGCAGGCAGGAGTACTATGACTCTCTTAAGGTAGCGAAATGCCCCGCCACCATGCGAAATTTTTTTTTGAAAACTCGAGGATATCATCGTTAAGGTAGCTCGGACAACGTTAAGTTTTACATGTAGTTGCATATTGCTCCTGCAGGACTGACCACAGTAATAATTAAAGAGTGTAAAGATACAAAGTACGTCGAAAAGCTGGCAGCAGTAACTATGACTCTCTTAAGGTAGCCAAATGCCTCGTCACTCGGCGAAATTTATTTGAAATCTCGAGGAAATCGTCGTTGAAGTAACTCAGACAACGGTACCATGGACAGGTGGTGGCATATCGCTTCTGCAGGACTGACCACAGTACGAATTAAAGAGAGGAAAGATTCAAAGAAGGGGGAGCAGCTGGCTGCAGTAACTATGACTCTCTTAAGGTAGCCAAATGCCTCGTCATCCGGCGAGGTACATTTGGTAACTCGAGAGACTCGTAGTGGGAGTAACAGTGACGACGTTAACGTGGGCATATAGTGGCACATCGGGTCCATATGACAGGCCATAGCAAGAAATGTTACAGAGAAAGGGCTTAGAAAAGTGGGAGCAGCAGGCAGGAGTACTATGACTCTCTTAAGGTAGTCAAATGCCTCGTCACCATGAGAAATTTTTTTTTGAAAACTCGAGGATATCATCGTTAAGGTAGCTCAAACAACGTTAAGGTTTACATGTAGTGGCATATTGCTCCTGCAGGACTGACCACAGTAATAATTAAAGAGTGGAAAGATACAAAGTACGTCGAGCAGCCGGCAGCAGTAACTATGACTCTCTTAAGGTAGCCAAATGCCTCGTCACTCGGCGAAATTTATTTGAAAACTCGTGGAAATCGTCGTTGAAGTAACTCAGACAACGGTAACATGGAAAGGTGGTGGCATATCGCTTCTGCAGGACTGACCACAGTACGAATTAAAGAGAGGAAAGATTCAAAGTAGGGGGAGCAGCTGGTTGCAGTAACTATGACTCTCTTAAGGTAGCCAAATGCCTCGTCATCCGGCGAGGTACATTTGCTACCTCGAGAGACTCGTAGTGGGAGTAACAGTGACAACGTTAACGTGGGCATATAGTGGCACATCGGGTCCGTAGGACAGGCCATAGCAAGAATGATGGAGAGAAAGGGCTTAGAAAAGTATGAGCAGCAGGCAGGAGTACTATGACTCTCTTAAGGTAGCCAAATGCCTCGTCACCATGCGAAATTTTTTTTTGAAAACTCGAGGATATCATCGTTAAGGTAGCTCGGACAACGTTAAGTTTTACATGTAGTTGCATATTGCTCCTGCAGGACTGACCACAGTAATAATTAAAGAGTGTAAAGATACAAAGTACGTCGAAAAGCTGGCAGCAGTAACTATGACTCTCTTAAGGTAGCCAAATGCCTCGTCACTCGGCGAAATTTATTTGAAATCTCGAGGAAATCGTCGTTGAAGTAACTCAGACAACGGTAACATGGACAGATGGGGGCATATCGGTTCTGCAGGACTGACCACAGTACGAATTAAAGAGAGGAAAGATTCAAAGAAGGGGGAGCAGCTGGCTGCAGTAACTATGACTCACTTAAGGTAGCCAAATGCCTCGTCATCCGGCGATGTACATTTGCTAACTCGAGAGACTCGTAGTGGGAGTAACAGTGACGACGTTAACGTGGGCATATAGTGGCACATCGGGTCCATATGACAGGCCATAGCAAGAAATGTTACAGAGAAAGGGCTTAGAAAAGTGGGAGCAGCAGGCAGGAGTACTATGACTCTCTTAAGGTAGCCAAATGCCTCGTCACCATGTGAAATTTTTTTTTGAAAACCCGAGGATATCATCGTTAAGGTAGCTCAAACAAAGTTAAGGTTTACATGTAGTGGCATATTGCTCCTGCAGGACTGACCACAGTAATAATTAAAGAGTGGAAAGATACAAAGTACGTCGAGCAGCCGGCAGCAGTAACTATGACTCTCTTAAGGTAGCCAAATGCCTCGTCACTCGGCGATATTTATTTGAAAACTCGAGGAAATCGTCGTTGAAGTAACTCGGACAACGGTAACATGGAAAGGTGCTGGCATATCGCTTCTGCAGGACTGACCACAGTACGAATTAAAGAGAGGAAAGATTCAAAGAAGGGGGAGCAGCTGGCTGCAGTAACTATGACTCTCTTAAGGTAGCCAAATGCCTCGTCATCCGGCGAGGTACATTTGCTAACTCGAGAGACTCGTAGTGGGAGTAACAGTGACAACGTTAACGTGGGCATATAGTGGCACATCGGGTCCGTAGGACAGGCCATAGCAAGAATGATGGAGAGAAAGGGCTTAGAAAAGTATGAGCAGCAGGCAGGAGTACTATGACTCTCTTAAGGTAGCGAAATGCCCCGCCACCATGCGAAATTTTTTTTTGAAAACTCGAGGATATCATCGTTAAGGTAGCTCGGACAACGTTAAGTTTTACATGTAGTTGCATATTGCTCCTGCAGGACTGACCACAGTAATAATTAAAGAGTGTAAAGATACAAAGTACGTCGAAAAGCTGGCAGCAGTAACTATGACTCTCTTAAGGTAGCCAAATGCCTCGTCACTCGGCGAAATTTATTTGAAATCTCGAGGAAATCGTCGTTGAAGTAACTCAGACAACGGTACCATGGACAGGTGGTGGCATATCGCTTCTGCAGGACTGACCACAGTACGAATTAAAGAGAGGAAAGATTCAAAGAAGGGGGAGCAGCTGGCTGCAGTAACTATGACTCTCTTAAGGTAGCCAAATGCCTCGTCATCCGGCGAGGTACATTTGGTAACTCGAGAGACTCGTAGTGGGAGTAACAGTGACGACGTTAACGTGGGCACATAGTGGCACATCGGGTCCATATGACAGGCCATAGCAAGAAATGTTACAGAGAAAGGGCTTAGAAAAGTGGGAGCAGCAGGCAGGAGTACTATGACTCTCTTAAGGTAGCCAAATGCCTCGTCACCATGAGAAATTTTTTTTTGAAAACTCGAGGATATCATCGTTAAGGTAGCTCAAACAACGTTAAGGTTTACATGTAGTGGCATATTGCTCCTGCAGGACTGACCACAGTAATAATTAAAGAGTATAAAGATACAAAGTACGTCGAGCAGCCGGCAGCAGTAACTATGACTCTCTTAAGGTAGCCAAATGCCTCGTAACTCGGCGAAATTTATTTGAAAACTCGAGGAAATCGTCGTTGAAGTAACTCAGACAACGGTAACATGGAAAGGTGGTGGCATATCGCTTCTGCAGGACTGACCACAGTACGAATTAAAGAGAGGAAAGATTCAAAGTAGGGGGAGCAGCTGGTTGCAGTAACTATGACTCTCTTAAGGTAGCCAAAAGCCTCGTCATCCGGCGAGGTACATTTGCTACCTCGAGAGACTCGTAGTGGGAGTAACAGTGACAACGTTAACGTGGGCATATAGTGGCACATCGGGTCCGTAGGACATGCCATAGCAAGAATGATGGAGAGAAAGGGCTTAGAAAAGTATGAGCAGCAGGCAGGAGTACTATGACTCTCTTAAGGTAGCCAAATGCCTCGTCACCATGCGAAATTTTTTTTTAAAAACTCGAGGATATCATCGTTAAGGTAGCTCGGACAACGTTAAGTTTTACATGTAGTTGCATATTGCTCCTGCAGGATTGACCACAGTAATAATTAAAGAGTGTAAAGATACAAAGTACGTCGAAAAGCTGGCAGCAGTAACTATGACTCTCTTAAGGTAGCCAAATGCCTCGTCACTCGGCGAAATTTATTTGAAATCTCGAGGAAATCGTCGTTGAAGTAACTCAGACAACGGTAACATGGACAGATGGGGGCATATCGGTTCTGCAGGACTGACCACAGTACGAATTAAAGAGAGGAAAGATTCAAAGAAGGGGGAGCAGCTGGCTGCAGTAACTATGACTCACTTAAGGTAGCCAAATGCCTCGTCATCCGGCGATGTACATTTGCTAACTCGAGAGACTCGTAGTGGGAGTAACAGTGACGACGTTAACGTGGGCATATAGTGGCACATCGGGTCCATATGACAGGCCATAGCAAGAAATGTTACAGAGAAAGGGCTTAGAAAAGTGGGAGCAGCAGGCAGGAGTACTATGACTCTCTTAAGGTAGCCAAATGCCTCGTCACCATGTGAAATTTTTTTTTGAAAACCCGAGGATATCATCGTTAAGGTAGCTCAAACAACGTTAAGGTTTACATGTAGTGGCATATTGCTCCTGCAGGACTGACCACAGTAATAATTAAAGAGTGGAAAGATACAAAGTACGTCGAGCAGCTGGCAGCAGTAACTATGACTCTCTTAGGTAGCCAAATGCCTCGCCACTCGGCGAAATTTATTTGAAAACTCGAGGAAATCGTCGTTGAAGTAACTCAGACAACGGTACCATGGACAGGTGGTGGCATATCGCTTCTGCAGGACTGACCACAGTACGAATTAAAGAGAGGAAAGATTCAAAGAAGGGGGAGCAGCTGGCTGCAGTGACTATGACTCTCTTAAGGTAGCCAAATGCCTCGTCATCCGGCGAGGTACATTTTGTAACTCGAGAGACTCGTAGTGGGAGTAACAGTGACGACGTTAACGTGGGCATATAGTGGCACATCGGGTCCATATGACAGGCCATAGCAAGAAATGTTACAGAGAAAGGGCTTAGAAAAGTGGGAGCAGCAGGCAGGAGTACTATGACTCTCTTAAGGTAGCCAAATGCCTCGTCACCATGAGAAATTTTTTTTTGAAAACTCGAGGGTATCATCGTTAAGGTAGCTCAAACAACGTTAAGGTTTACATGTAGTGGCATATTGCTCCTGCAGGACTGACCACAGTAATAATTAAAGAGTGGAAAGATACAAAGTACGTCGAGCAGCCGGCAGCAGTAACTATGACTCTCTTAAGGTAGCCAAATGCCTCGTCACTCGGCGAAATTTATTTGAAAACTCGAGGAAATCGTCGTTGAAGTAACTCAGACAACGGTAACATGGAAAGGTGGTGGCATATCGCTTCTGCAGGACTGACCACAGTACGAATTAAAGAGAGGAAAGATTCAAAGAAGGGGGAGCAGCTGGCTGCAGTAACTATGACTCTCTTAAGGTAGCCAAATGCCTCGTCATCCGGCGAGGTACATTTGCTAACTCGAGAGACTCGTAGTGGGAGTAACAGTGACAACGTTAACGTGGGCATATAGTGGCACATCGGGTCCGTAGGACAGGCCATAGCAAGAATGATGGAGAGAAAGGGCTTAGAAAAGTATGAGCAGCAGGCAGGAGTACTATGACTCTCTTAAGGTAGCGAAATGCCCCGCCACCATGCGAAATTTTTTTTTGAAAACTCGAGGATATCATCGTTAAGGTAGCTCGGACAACGTTAAGTTTTACATGTAGTTGCATATTGCTCCTGCAGCACTGACCACAGTAATAATTAAAGAGTGTAAAGATACAAAGTACGTCGAAAAGCTGGCAGCAGTAACTATGACTCTCTTAAGGTAGCCAAATGCCTCGTCACTCGGCGAAATTTATTTGAAATCTCGAGGAAATCGTCGTTGAAGTAACTCAGACAACGGTACCATGGACAGGTGGTGGCATATCGCTTCTGCAGGACTGACCACAGTACGAATTAAAGAGAGGAAAGATTCAAAGAAGGGGGAGCAGCTGGCTGCAGTAACTATGACTCTCTTAAGGTAGCCAAATGCCTCGTCATCCGGCGAGGTACATTTGGTAACTCGAGAGACTCGTAGTGGGAGTAACAGTGACGACGTTAACGTGGGCACATAGTGGCACATCGGGTCCATATGACAGCCCATAGCAAGAAATGTTACAGAGAAAGGGCTTAGAAAAGTGGGAGCAGCAGGCAGGAGTACTATGACTCTCTTAAGGTAGCCAAATGCCTCGTCACCATGCGAAATTTTTTTTTGAAAACTCGAGGATATCATCGTTAAGATAGCTCAAACAACGTTAAGGTTTACATGTAGTGGCATATTGCTCCTGCAGGACTGACCACAGTAATAATTAAAGAGTGGAAAGTTACAAAGTACGTCGAGCAGCCGGCAGCAGTAACTATGACTCTCTTAAGGTAGCCAAATGCCTCGTCACTCCGCGAAATTTATTTGAAAACTCGAGGAAATCGTCGTTGAAGTAACTCAGACAACGGTAACATGGAAAGGTGGTGGCATATCGCTTCTGCAGGACTGACCACAGTACGAATTAAAGAGAGGAAAGATTCAAAGTAGGGGGAGCAGCTGGTTGCAGTAACTATGACTCTCTTAAGGTAGCCAAAAGCCTCGTCATCCGGCGAGGTACATTTGCTACCTCGAGAGACTCGTAGTGGGAGTAACAGTGACAACGTTAACGTGGGCATATAGTGGCACATCGGGTCCGTAGGACAGGCCATAGCAAGAATGATGGAGAGAAAGGGCTTAGAAAAGTATGAGCAGCAGGCAGGAGTACTATGACTCTTAAGGTAGCCAAATGCCTCGTCACCATGCGAAATTTTTTTTTGAAAACTCGAGGATATCATCGTTAAGGTAGCTCGGACAACGTTAAGTTTTACATGTAGTTGCATATTGCTCCTGCAGGATTGACCACAGTAATAATTAAAGAGTGTAAAGATACAAAGTACGTCGAAAAGCTGGCAGCAGTAACTATGACTCTCTTAAGGTAGCCAAATGCCTCGTCACTCGGCGAAATTTATTTGAAATCTCGAGGAAATCGTCGTTGAAGTAACTCAGACAACGGTAACATGGACAGATGGGGGCATATCGGTTCTGCAGGACTGACCACAGTACGAATTAAAGAGAGGAAAGATTCAAAGAAGGGGGAGCAGCTGGCTGCAGTAACTATGACTCACTTAAGGTAGCCAAATGCCTCGTCATCCGGCGATGTACATTTGCTAACTCGAGAGACTCGTAGTGGGAGTAACAGTGACGACGTTAACGTGGGCATATAGTGGCACATCGGGTCCATATGACAGGCCATAGCAAGAAATGTTACAGAGAAAGGGCTTAGAAAAGTGGGAGCAGCAGGCAGGAGTACTATGACTCTCTTAAGGTAGCCAAATGCCTCGTCACCATGTGAAATTTTTTTTTGAAAACCCGAGGATATCATCGTTTAGGTAGCTCAAACAACGTTAAGGTTTACATGTAGTGGCATATTGCTCCTGCAGGACTGACCACAGTAATAATTAAAGAGTGGAAAGATACAAAGTACGTCGAGCAGCTGGCAGCAGTAACTATGACTCTCTTAGGTAGCCAAATGCCTCGTCACTCGGCGAAATTTATTTGAAAACTCGAGGAAATCGTCGTTGAAGTAACTCAGACAACGGTACCATGGACAGGTGGTGGCATATCGCTTCTGCAGGACTGACCACAGTACGAATTAAAGAGAGGAAAGATTCAAAGAAGGGGGAGCAGCTGGCTGCAGTAACTATGACTCTCTTAAGGTAGCCAAATGCCTCGTCATCCGGCGAGGTACATTTGGTAACTCGAGAGACTCGTAGTGGGAGTAACAGTGACGACGTTAACGTGGGCATATAGTGGCACATCGGGTCCATATGACAGGCCATAGCAAGAAATGTTACAGAGAAAGGGCTTAGAAAAGTGGGAGCAGCAGGCAGGAGTACTATGACTCTCTTAAGGTAGCCAAATGCCTCGTCACCATGAGAAATTTTTTTTTGAAAACTCGAGGGTATCATCGTTAAGGTAGCTCAAACAACGTTAAGGTTTACATGTAGTGGCATATTGCTCCTGCAGGACTGACCACAGTAATAATTAAAGAGTGGAAAGATACAAAGTACGTCGAGCAGCCGGCAGCAGTAACTATGACTCTCTTAAGGTAGCCAAATGCCTCGTCACTCGGCGAAATTTATTTGAAAACTCGAGGAAATGGTCGTTGAAGTAACTAAGACAACGGTAACATGGAAAGGTGGTGGCATATCGCTTCTGCAGGACTGACCACAGTACGAATTAAAGAGAGGAAAGATTCAAAGAAGGGGGAGCAGCTGGCTGCAGTAACTATGACTCTCTTAAGGTAGCCAAATGCCTCGTCATCCGGCGAGGTACATTTGCTACCTCGAGAGACTCGTAGTGGGAGTAACAGTGACAACGTTAACGTGGGCATATAGTGGCACATCGGGTCCGTAGGACAGGCCATAGCAAGAATGATGGAGAGAAAGGGCTTAGAAAAGTATGAGCAGCAGGCAGGAGTACTATGACTCTCTTAAGGTAGCCAAATGCCTCGTCACCATGCGAAATTTTTTTTTGAAAACTCGAGGATATCATCGTTAAGGTAGCTCGGACAACGTTAAGTTTTACATGTAGTTGCATATTGCTCCTGCAGGACTGACCACAGTAATAATTAAAGAGTGTAAAGATACAAAGTACGTCGAAAAGCTGGCAGCAGTAACTATGACTCTCTTAAGGTAGCCAAATGCCTCGTCACTCGGCGAAATTTATTTGAAATCTCGAGGAAATCGTTGTTGAAGTAACTCAGACAACGGTAACATGGACAGATGGGGGCATATCGGTTCTGCAGGACTGACCACAGTACGAATTAAAGAGAGGAAAGATTCAAAGAAGGGGGAGCAGCTGGCTGCAGTAACTATGACTCACTTAAGGTAGCCAAATGCCTCGTCATCCGGCGATGTACATTTGCTAACTCGAGAGACTCGTAGTGGGAGTAACAGTGACGACGTTAACGTGGGCATATAGTGGCACATCGGGTCCATATGACAGGCCATAGCAAGAAATGTTACAGAGAAAGGGCTTAGAAAAGTGGGAGCAGTAGGCAGGAGTACTATGACTCTCTTAAGGTAGCCAAATGCCTCGTCACCATGTGAAATTTTTTTTTGAAAACTCGAGGATATCATCGTTAAGGTAGCTCAAACAACGTCAAGGTTTACATGTAGTGGCATATTGCTCCTGCAGGACTGACCACAGTAATAATTAAAGAGTGGAAAGATACAAAGTACGTCGAGCAGCTGGCAGCAGTAACTATGACTCTCTTAGGTAGCCAAATGCCTCGTCACTCGGCGAAATTTATTTGAAAACTCGAGGAAATCGTCGTTGAAGTAACTCAGACAACGGTACCATGGACAGGTGGTGGCATATCGCTTCTGCAGGACTGACCACAGTACGAATTAAAGAGAGGAAAGATTCAAAGAAGGGGGAGCAGCTGGCTGCAGTAACTATGACTCTCTTAAGGTAGCCAAATGCCTCGTCATCCGGCGAGGTACATTTGGTAACTCGAGAGACTCGTAGTGGGAGTAACAGTGACGACGTTAACGTGGGCATATAGTGGCACATCGGGTCCATATGACAGGCCATAGCAAGAAATGTTACAGAGAAAGGGCTTAGAAAAGTGGGAGCAGCAGGCAGGAGTACTATGACTCTCTTAAGGTAGCCAAATGCCTCGTCACCATGAGAAATTTTTTTTTTTAAAACTCGAGGATATCATCGTTAAGGTAGCTCAAACAACGTTAAGGTTTACATGTAGTGGCATATTGCTCCTGCAGGACTGACCACAGTAATAATTAAAGAGTGGAAAGATACAAAGTACGTCGAGCAGCCGGCAGCAGTAACTATGACTCTCTTAAGGTAGCCAAATGCCTCGTCACTCGGCGAAATTTATTTGAAAACTCGAGGAAATCGTCGTTGAAGTAACTCAGACAACGGTAACATGGAAAGGTGGTGGCATATCGCTTCTGCAGGACTGACCACAGTACGAATTAAAGAGAGGAAAGATTCAAAGAAGGGGGAGCAGCTGGCTGCAGTAACTATGACTCTCTTAAGGTAGCCAAATGCCTCGTCATCCGGCGAGGTACATTTGCTACCTCGAGAGACTCGTAGTGGGAGTAACAGTGACAACGTTAACGTGGGCATATAGTGGCACATCGGGTCCGTAGGACAGGCCATAGCAAGAATGATGGAGAGAAAGGGCTTAGAAAAGTATGAGCAGCAGGCAGGAGTACTATGACTCTCTTAAGGTAGCCAAATGCCTCGTCACCATGCGAAATTTTTTTTTGAAAACTCGAGGATATCATCGTTAAGGTAGCTCGGACAACGTTAAGTTTTACATGTAGTTGCATATTGCTCCTGCAGGACTGACCACAGTAATAATTAAAGAGTGTAAAGATACAAAGTACGTCGAAAAGCTGGCAGCAGTAACTATGACTCTCTTAAGGTAGCCAAATGCCTCGTCACTCGGCGAAATTTATTTGAAATCTCGAGGAAATCGTCGTTGAAGTAACTCAGACAACGGTAACATGGACAGATGGGGGCATATCGGTTCTGCAGGACTGACCACAGTACGAATTAAAGAGAGGAAAGATTCAAAGAAGGGGGAGCAGCTGGCTGCAGTAACTATGACTCACTTAAGGTAGCCAAATGCCTCGTCATCCGGCGATGTACATTTGCTAACTCGAGAGACTCGTAGTGGGAGTAACAGTGACGACGTTAACGTGGGCATATAGTGGCACATCGGGTCCATATGACAGGCCATAGCAAGAAATGTTACAGAGAAAGGGCTTAGAAAAGTGGGAGCAGCAGGCAGGAGTACTATGACTCTCTTAAGGTAGCCAAATGCCTCGTCACCATGTGAAATTTTTTTGAAAACTCGAGGATATCATCGTTAAGGTAGCTCAAACAACGTTAAGGTTTACATGTAGTGGCATATTGCTCCTGCAGGACTGACCACAGTAATAATTAAAGAGTGGAAAGATACAAAGTACGTCGAGCAGCTGGCAGCAGTAACTATGACTCTCTTAGGTAGCCAAATGCCTCGTCACTCGGCGAAATTTATTTGAAAACTCGAGGAAATCGTCGTTGAAGTAACTCAGACAACGGTACCATGGACAGGTGGTGGCATATCGCTTCTGCAGGACTGACCACAGTACGAATTAAAGAGAGGAAAGATTCAAAGAAGGGGGAGCAGCTGGCTGCAGTAACTATGACTCTCTTAAGGTAGCCAAATGCCTCGTCATCCGGCGAGGTACATTTGGTAACTCGAGAGACTCGTAGTGGGAGTAACAGTGACGACGTTAACGTGGGCATATAGTGGCACATCGGGTCCATATGACAGGCCATAGCAAGAAATGTTACAGAGAAAGGGCTTAGAAAAGTGGGAGCAGCAGGCAGGAGTACTATGACTCTCTTAAGGTAGCCAAATGCCTCGTCACCATGAGAAATTTTTTTTTGAAAACTCGAGGGTATCATCGTTAAGGTAGCTCAAACAACGTTAAGGTTTACATGTAGTGGCATATTGCTCCTGCAGGACTGACCACAGTAATAATTAAAGAGTGGAAAGATACAAAGTACGTCGAGAAGCCGGCAGCAGTAACTATGACTCTCTTAAGGTAGCCAAATGCCTCGTCACTCGGCGAAATTTATTTGAAAACTCGAGGAAATCGTCGTTGAAGTAACTCAGACAACGGTAACATGGAAAGGTGGTGGCATATCGCTTCTGCAGGACTGACCACAGTACGAATTAAAGAGAGGAAAGATTCAAAGAAGGGGGAGCAGCTGGCTGCAGTAACTATGACTCTCTTAAGGTAGCCAAATGCCTCGTCATCCGGCGAGGTACATTTGCTACCTCGAGAGACTCGTAGTGGGAGTAACAGTGACAACGTTAACGTGGGCATATAGTGGCACATCGGGTCCGTAGGACAGGCCATAGCAAGAATGATGGAGAGAAAGGGCTTAGAAAAGTATGAGCAGCAGGCAGGAGTACTATGACTCTCTTAAGGTAGCCAAATGCCTCGTCACCATGCGAAATTTTTTTTTGAAAACTCGAGGATATCATCGTTAAGGTAGCTCGGACAACGTTAAGTTTTACATGTAGTTGCATATTGCTCCTGCAGGACTGACCACAGTAATAATTAAAGAGTGTAAAGATACAAAGTACGTCGAAAAGCTGGCAGCAGTAACTATGACTCTCTTAAGGTAGCCAAATGCCTCGTCACTCGGCGAAATTTATTTGAAATCTCGAGGAAATCGTCGTTGAAGTAACTCAGACAACGGTAACATGGACAGATGGGGGCATATCGGTTCTGCAGGACTGACCACAGTACGAATTAAAGAGAGGAAAGATTCAAAGAAGGGGGAGCAGCTGGCTGCAGTAACTATGACTCACTTAAGGTAGCCAAATGCCTCGTCATCCGGCGATGTACATTTGCTAACTCGAGAGACTCGTAGTGGGAGTAACAGTGACGACGTTAACGTGGGCATATAGTGGCACATCGGGTCCATATGACAGGCCATAGCAAGAAATGTTACAGAGAAAGGGCTTAGAAAAGTGGGAGCAGCAGGCAGGAGTACTATGACTCTCTTAAGGTAGCCAAATGCCTCGTCACCATGTGAAATTTTTTTTTGAAAACTCGAGGATATCATCGTTAAGGTAGCTCAAACAACGTTAAGGTTTACATGTAGTGGCATATTGCTCCTGCAGGACTGACCACAGTAATAATTAAAGAGTGGAAAGATACAAAGTACGTCGAGCAGCTGGCAGCAGTAACTATGACTCTCTTAGGTAGCCAAATGCCTCGTCACTCGGCGAAATTTATTTGAAAACTCGAGGAAATCGTCGTTGAAGTAACTCAGACAACGGTACCATGGACAGGTGGTGGCATATCGCTTCTGCAGGACTGACCACAGTACGAATTAAAGAGAGGAAAGATTCAAAGAAGGGGGAGCAGCTGGCTGCAGTAACTATGACTCTCTTAAGGTAGCCAAATGCCTCGTCATCCGGCGAGGTACATTTGGTAACTCGAGAGACTCGTAGTGGGAGTAACAGTGACGACGTTAACGTGGGCATATAGTGGCACATCGGGTCCATATGACAGGCCATAGCAAGAAATGTTACAGAGAAAGGGCTTAGAAAAGTGGGAGCAGCAGGCAGGAGTACTATGACTCTCTTAAGGTAGCCAAATGCCTCGTCACCATGAGAAATTTTTTTTTGAAAACTCGAGGATATCATCGTTAAGGTAGCTCAAACAACGTTAAGGTTTACATGTAGTGGCATATTGCTCCTGCAGGACTGACCACAGTAATAATTAAAGAGTGGAAAGATACAAAGTACGTCGAGCAGCCGGCAGCAGTAACTATGACTCTCTTAAGGTAGCCAAATGCCTCGTCACTCGGCGAAATTTATTTGAAAACTCGAGGAAATCGTCGTTGAAGTAACTCAGACAACGGTAACATGGAAAGGTGGTGGCATATCGCTTCTGCAGGACTGACCACAGTACGAATTAAAGAGAGGAAAGATTCAAAGAAGGGGGAGCAGCTGGCTGCAGTAACTATGACTCTCTTAAGGTAGCCAAATGCCTCGTCATCCGGCGAGGTACATTTGCTACCTCGAGAGACTCGTAGTGGGAGTAACAGTGACAACGTTAACGTGGGCATATAGTGGCACATCGGGTCCGTAGGACAGGCCATAGCAAGAATGATGGAGAGAAAGGGCTTAGAAATGTATGAGCAGCAGGCAGGAGTACTATGACTCTCTTAAGGTAGCCAAATGCCTCGTCACCATGCGAAATTTTTTTTTGAAAACTCGAGGATATCATCGTTAAGGTAGCTCGGACAACGTTAAGTTTTACATGTAGTTGCATATTGCTCCTGCAGGACTGACCACAGTAATAATTAAAGAGTGTAAAGATACAAAGTACGTCGAAAAGCTGGCAGCAGTAACTATGACTCTCTTAAGGTAGCCAAATGCCTCGTCACTCGGCGAAATTTATTTGAAATCTCGAGGAAATCGTCGTTGAAGTAACACAGACAACGGTAACATGGACAGATGGGGGCATATCGGTTCTGCAGGACTGACCACAGTACGAATTAAAGAGAGGAAAGATTCAAAGAAGGGGGAGCAGCTGGCTGCAGTAACTATGACTCACTTAAGGTAGCCAAATGCCTCGTCATCCGGCGATGTACATTTGCTAACTCGAGAGACTCGTAGTGGGAGTAACAGTGACGACGTTAACGTGGGCATATAGTGGCACATCGGGTCCATATGACAGGCCATAGCAAGAAATGTTACAGAGAAAGGGCTTAGAAAAGTGGGAGCAGCAGGCAGGAGTACTATGACTCTCTTAAGGTAGCCAAATGCCTCGTCACCATGTGAAATTTTTTTTTGAAAACTCGAGGATATCATCGTTAAGGTAGCTCAAACAACGTTAAGGTTTACATGTAGTGGCATATTGCTCCTGCAGGACTGACCACAGTAATAATTAAAGAGTGGAAAGATACAAAGTACGTCGAGCAGCTAGCAGCAGTAACTATGACTCTCTTAGGTAGCCAAATGCCTCGTCACTCGGCGAAATTTATTTGAAAACTCGAGGAAATCGTCGTTGAAGTAACTCAGACAACGGTACCATGGACAGGTGGTGGCATATCGCTTCTGCAGGACTGACCACAGTACGAATTAAAGAGAGGAAAGATTCAAAGAAGGGGGAGCAGCTGGCTGCAGTAACTATGACTCTCTTAAGGTAGCCAAATGCCTCGTCATCCGGCGAGGTACATTTGGTAACTCGAGAGACTCGTAGTGGGAGTAACAGTGACGACGTTAACGTGGGCATATAGTGGCACATCGGGTCCATATGACAGGCCATAGCAAGAAATGTTACAGAGAAAGGGCTTAGAAAAGTGGGAGCAGCAGGCAGGAGTACTATGACTCTCTTAAGGTAGCCAAATGCCTCGTCACCATGAGAAATTTTTTTTTGAAAACTCGAGGATATCATCGTTAAGGTAGCTCAAACAACGTTAAGGTTTACATGTAGTGGCATATTGCTCCTGCAGGACTGACCACAGTAATAATTAAAGAGTGGAAAGATACAAAGTACGTCGAGCAGCCGGCAGCAGTAACTATGACTCTCTTAAGGTAGCCAAATGCCTCGTCACTCGGCGAAATTTATTTGAAAACTCGAGGAAATCGTCGTTGAAGTAACTCAGACAACGGTAACATGGAAAGGTGGTGGCATATCGCTTCTGCAGGACTGACCACAGTACGAATTAAAGAGAGGAAAGATTAAAAGAAGGGGGAGCAGCTGGCTGCAGTAACTATGACTCTCTTAAGGTAGCCAAATGCCTCGTCATCCGGCGAGGTACATTTGCTACCTCGAGAGACTCGTAGTGGGAGTAACAGTGACAACGTTAACGTGGGCATATAGTGGCACATCGGGTCCGTAGGACAGGCCATAGCAAGAATGATGGAGAGAAAGGGCTTAGAAAAGTATGAGCAGCAGGCAGGAGTACTATGACTCTCTTAAGGTAGCCAAATGCCTCGTCACCATGCGAAATTTTTTTTTGAAAACTCGAGGATATCATCGTTAAGGTAGCTCGGACAACGTTAAGTTTTACATGTAGTTGCATATTGCTCCTGCAGGACTGACCACAGTAATAATTAAAGAGTGTAAAGATACAAAGTACGTCGAAAAGCTGGCAGCAGTAACTATGACTCTCTTAAGGTAGCCAAATGCCTCGTCACTCGGCGAAATTTATTTGAAATCTCGAGGAAATCGTCGTTGAAGTAACACAGACAACGGTAACATGGACAGATGGGGGCATATCGGTTCTGCAGGACTGACCACAGTACGAATTAAAGAGAGGAAAGATTCAAAGAAGGGGGAGCAGCTGGCTGCAGTAACTATGACTCACTTAAGGTAGCCAAATGCCTCGTCATCCGGCGATGTACATTTGCTAACTCGAGAGACTCGTAGTGGGAGTAACAGTGACGACGTTAACGTGGGCATATAGTGGCACATCGGGTCCATATGACAGGCCATAGCAAGAAATGTTACAGAGAAAGGGCTTAGAAAAGTGGGAGCAGCAGGCAGGAGTACTATGACTCTCTTAAGGTAGCCAAATGCCTCGTCACCATGTGAAATTTTTTTTTGAAAACTCGAGGATATCATCGTTAAGGTAGCTCAAACAACGTTAAGGTTTACATGTAGTGGCATATTGCTCCTGCAGGACTGACCACAGTAATAATTAAAGAGTGGAAAGATACAAAGTACGTCGAGCAGCTAGCAGCAGTAACTATGACTCTCTTAGGTAGCCAAATGCCTCGTCACTCGGCGAAATTTATTTGAAAACTCGAGGAAATCGTCGTTGAAGTAACTCAGACAACGGTACCATGGACAGGTGGTGGCATATCGCTTCTGCAGGACTGACCACAGTACGAATTAAAGAGAGGAAAGATTCAAAGAAGGGGGAGCAGCTGGCTGCAGTAACTATGACTCTCTTAAGGTAGCCAAATGCCTCGTCATCCGGCGAGGTACATTTGGTAACTCGAGAGACTCGTAGTGGGAGTAACAGTGACGACGTTAACGTGGGCATATAGTGGCACATCGGGTCCATATGACAGGCCATAGCAAGAAATGTTACAGAGAAAGGGCTTAGAAAAGTGGGAGCAGCAGGCAGGAGTACTATGACTCTCTTAAGGTAGCCAAATGCCTCGTCACCATGAGAAATTTTTTTTTGAAAACTCGAGGATATCATCGTTAAGGTAGCTCAAACAACGTTAAGGTTTACATGTAGTGGCATATTGCTCCTGCAGGACTGACCACAGTAATAATTAAAGAGTGGAAAGATACAAAGTACGTCGAGCAGCCGGCAGCAGTAACTATGACTCTCTTAAGGTAGCCAAATGCCTCGTCACTCGGCGAAATTTATTTGAAAACTCGAGGAAATCGTCGTTGAAGTAACTCAGACAACGGTAACATGGAAAGGTGGTGGCATATCGCTTCTGCAGGACTGACCACAGTACGAATTAAAGAGAGGAAAGATTCAAAGTAGGGGGAGCAGCTGGTTGCAGTAACTATGACTCTCTTAAGGTAGCCAAAAGCCTCGTCATCCGGCGAGGTACATTTGCTACCTCGAGAGACTCGTAGTGGGAGTAACAGTGACAACGTTAACGTGGGCATATAGTGGCACATCGGGTCCGTAGGACAGGCCATAGCAAGAATGATGGAGAGAAAGGGCTTAGAAAAGTATGAGCAGCAGGCAGGAGTACTATGACTCTCTTAAGGTAGCCAAATGCCTCGTCACCATGCGAAATTTTTTTTTGAAAACTCGAGGATATCATCGTTAAGGTAGCTCGGACAACGTTAAGTTTTACATGTAGTTGCATATTGCTCCTGCAGGACTGACCACAGTAATAATTAAAGAGTGTAAAGATACAAAGTACGTCGAAAAGCTGGCAGCAGTAACTATGACTCTCTTAAGGTAGCCAAATGCCTCGTCACTCGGCGAAATTTATTTGAAATCTCGAGGAAATCGTCGTTGAAGTAACTCAGACAACGGTAACATGGACAGATGGGGGCATATCGGTTCTGCAGGACTGACCACAGTACGAATTAAAGAGAGGAAAGATTCAAAGAAGGGGGAGCAGCTGGCTGCAGTAACTATGACTCACTTAAGGTAGCCAAATGCCTCGTCATCCGGCGATGTACATTTGCTAACTCGAGAGACTCGTAGTGGGAGTAACAGTGACGACGTTAACGTGGGCATATAGTGGCACATCGGGTCCATATGACAGGCCATAGCAAGAAATGTTACAGAGAAAGGGCTTAGAAAAGTGGGAGCAGCAGGCAGGAGTACTATGACTCTCTTAAGGTAGCCAAATGCCTCGTCACCATGTGAAATTTTTTTTTGAAAACCCGAGGATATCATCGTTAAGGTAGCTCAAACAACGTTAAGGTTTACATGTAGTGGCATATTGCTCCTGCAGGACTGACCACAGTAATAATTAAAGAGTGGAAAGATACAAAGTACGTCGAGCAGCTGGCAGCAGTAACTATGACTCTCTTAGGTAGCCAAATGCCTCGTCACTCGGCGAAATTTATTTGAAAACTCGAGGAAATCGTCGTTGAAGTAACTCAGACAACGGTACCATGGACAGGTGGTGGCATATCGCTTCTGCAGGACTGACCACAGTACGAATTAAAGAGAGGAAAGATTCAAAGAAGGGGGAGCAGCTGGCTGCAGTAACTATGACTCTCTTAAGGTAGCCAAATGCCTCGTCATCCGGCGAGGTACATTTGGTAACTCGAGAGACTCGTAGTGGGAGTAACAGTGACGACGTTAACGTGGGCATATAGTGGCACATCGGGTCCATATGACAGGCCATAGCAAGAAATGTTACAGAGAAAGGGCTTAGAAAAGTGGGAGCAGCAGGCAGGAGTACTATGACTCTCTTAAGGTAGCCAAATGCCTCGTCACCATGAGAAATTTTTTTTTGAAAACTCGAGGATATCATCGTTAAGGTAGCTCAAACAACGTTAAGGTTTACATGTAGTGGCATATTGCTCCTGCAGGACTGACCACAGTAATAATTAAAGAGTGGAAAGATACAAAGTACGTCGAGCAGCCGGCAGCAGTAACTATGACTCTCTTAAGGTAGCCAAATGCCTCGTCACTCGGCGAAATTTATTTGAAAACTCGAGGAAATCGTCGTTGAAGTAACTCAGACAACGGTAACATGGAAAGGTGGTGGCATATCGCTTCTGCAGGACTGACCACAGTACGAATTAAAGAGAGGAAAGATTCAAAGTAGGGGGAGCAGCTGGTTGCAGTAACTATGACTCTCTTAAGGTAGCCAAAAGCCTCGTCATCCGGCGAGGTACATTTGCTACCTCGAGAGACTCGTAGTGGGAGTAACAGTGACAACGTTAACGTGGGCATATAGTGGCACATCGGGTCCGTAGGACAGGCCATAGCAAGAATGATGGAGAGAAAGGGCTTAGAAAAGTATGAGCAGCAGGCAGGAGTACTATGACTCTCTTAAGGTAGCCAAATGCCTCGTCACCATGCGAAATTTTTTTTTGAAAACTCGAGGATATCATCGTTAAGGTAGCTCGGACAACGTTAAGTTTTACATGTAGTTGCATATTGCTCCTGCAGGATTGACCACAGTAATAATTAAAGAGTGTAAAGATACAAAGTACGTCGAAAAGCTGGCAGCAGTAACTATGACTCTCTTAAGGTAGCCAAATGCCTCGTCACTCGGCGAAATTTATTTGAAATCTCGAGGAAATCGTCGTTGAAGTAACTCAGACAACGGTAACATGGACAGATGGGGGCATATCGGTTCTGCAGGACTGACCACAGTACGAATTAAAGAGAGGAAAGATTCAAAGAAGGGGGAGCAGCTGGCTGCAGTAACTATGACTCACTTAAGGTAGCCAAATGCCTCGTCATCCGGCGATGTACATTTGCTAACTCGAGAGACTCGTAGTGGGAGTAACAGTGACGACGTTAACGTGGGCATATAGTGGCACATCGGGTCCATATGACAGGCCATAGCAAGAAATGTTACAGAGAAAGGGCTTAGAAAAGTGGGAGCAGCAGGCAGGAGTACTATGACTCTCTTAAGGTAGCCAAATGCCTCGTCACCATGTGAAATTTTTTTTTGAAAACCCGAGGATATCATCGTTAAGGTAGCTCAAACAACGTTAAGGTTTACATGTAGTGGCATATTGCTCCTGCAGGACTGACCACAGTAATAATTAAAGAGTGGAAAGATACAAAGTACGTCGAGCAGCCGGCAGCAGTAACTATGACTCTCTTAGGTAGCCAAATGCCTCGTCACTCGGCGAAATTTATTTGAAAACTCGAGGAAATCGTCGTTGAAGTAACTCAGACAACGGTACCATGGACAGGTGGTGGCATATCGCTTCTGCAGGACTGACCACAGTACGAATTAAAGAGAGGAAAGATTCAAAGAAGGGGGAGCAGCTGGCTGCAGTAACTATGACTCTCTTAAGGTAGCCAAATGCCTCGTCATCCGGCGAGGTACATTTGGTAACTCGAGAGACTCGTAGTGGGAGTAACAGTGACGACGTTAACGTGGGCATATAGTGGCACATCGGGTCCATATGACAGGCCATAGCAAGAAATGTTACAGAGAAAGGGCTTAGAAAAGTGGGAGCAGCAGGCAGGAGTACTATGACTCTCTTAAGGTAGCCAAATGCCTCGTCACCATGAGAAATTTTTTTTTGAAAACTCGAGGGTATCATCGTTAAGGTAGCTCAAACAACGTTAAGGTTTACATGTAGTGGCATATTGCTCCTGCAGGACTGACCACAGTAATAATTAAAGAGTGGAAAGATACAAAGTACGTCGAGCAGCCGGCAGCAGTAACTATGACTCTCTTAAGGTAGCTAAATGCCTCGTCAATCGGCGAAATTTATTTGAAAACTCGAGGAAATCGTCGTTGAAGTAACTCAGACAACGGTAACATGGAAAGGTGGTGGCATATCGCTTCTGCAGGACTGACCACAGTACGAATTAAAGAGAGGAAAGATTCAAAGAAGGGGGAGCAGCTGGCTGCAGTAACTATGACTCTCTTAAGGTAGCCAAATGCCTCGTCATCCGGCGAGGTACATTTGGTAACTCGAGAGACTCGTAGTGGGAGTAACAGTGACAACGTTAACGTGGGCATATAGTGGCACATCGGGTCCGTAGGACAGGCCATAGCAAGAATGATGGAGAGAAAGGGCTTAGAAAAGTATGAGCAGCAGGCAGGAGTACTATGACTCTCTTAAGGTAGCCAAATGCCTCGTCACCATGCGAAATTTTTTTTTGAAAACTCGAGGATATCATCGTTAAGGTAGCTCGGACAACGTTAAGTTTTACATGTAGTTGCATATTGCTCCTGCAGGACTGACCACAGTAATAATTAAAGAGTGTAAAGATACAAAGTACGTCGAAAAGCTGGCAGCAGTTACTATGACTCTCTTAAGGTAGCCAAATGCCTCGTCACTCGGCGAAATTTATTTGAAATCTCGAGGAAATCGTCGTTGAAGTAACTCAGACAACGGTAACATGGACAGATGGGGGCATATCGGTTCTGCAGGACTGACCACAGTACGAATTAAAGAGAGGAAAGATTCAAAGAAGGGGGAGCAGCTGGCTGCAGTAACTATGACTCACTTAAGGTAGCCAAATGCCTCGTCATCCGGCGATGTACATTTGCTAACTCGAGAGACTCGTAGTGGGAGTAACAGTGACGACGTTAACGTGGGCATATAGTGGCACATCGGGTCCATATGACAGGCCATAGCAAGAAATGTTACAGAGAAAGGGCTTAGAAAAGTGGGAGCAGCAGGCAGGAGTACTATGACTCTCTTAAGGTAGCCAAATGCCTCGTCACCATGTGAAATTTTTTTTTGAAAACTCGAGGATATCATCGTTAAGGTAGCTCAAACAACGTTAAGGTTTACATGTAGTGGCATATTGCTCCTGCAGGACTGACCACAGTAATAATTAAAGAGTGGAAAGATACAAAGTACGTCGAGCAGCTGGCAGCAGTAACTATGACTCTCTTAGGTAGCCAAATGCCTCGTCACTCGGCGAAATTTATTTGAAAACTCGAGGAAATCGTCGTTGAAGTAACTCAGACAACGGTACCATGGACAGGTGGTGGCATATCGCTTCTGCAGGACTGACCACAGTACGAATTAAAGAGAGGAAAGATTCAAAGAAGGGGGAGCAGCTGGCTGCAGTAACTATGACTCTCTTAAGGTAGCCAAATGCCTCGTCATCCGGCGAGGTACATTTGGTAACTCGAGAGACTCGTAGTGGGAGTAACAGTGACGACGTTAACGTGGGCATATAGTGGCACATCGGGTCCATATGACAGGCCATAGCAAGAAATGTTACAGAGAAAGGGCTTAGAAAAGTGGGAGCAGCAGGCAGGAGTACTATGACTCTCTTAAGGTAGCCAAATGCCTCGTCACCATGAGAAATTTTTTTTTGAAAACTCGAGGGTATCATCGTTAAGGTAGCTCAAACAACGTTAAGGTTTACATGTAGTGGCATATTGCTCCTGCAGGACTGACCACAGTAATAATTAAAGAGTGGAAAGATACAAAGTACGTCGAGCAGCCGGCAGCAGTAACTATGACTCTCTTAAGGTAGCTAAATGCCTCGTCAATCGGCGAAATTTATTTGAAAACTCGAGGAAATCGTCGTTGAAGTAACTCAGACAACGGTAACATGGAAAGGTGGTGGCATATCGCTTCTGCAGGACTGACCACAGTACGAATTAAAGAGAGGAAAGATTCAAAGAAGGGGGAGCAGCTGGCTGCAGTAACTATGACTCTCTTAAGGTAGCCAAATGCCTCGTCATCCGGCGAGGTACATTTGGTAACTCGAGAGACTCGTAGTGGGAGTAACAGTGACAACGTTAACGTGGGCATATAGTGGCACATCGGGTCCGTAGGACAGGCCATAGCAAGAATGATGGAGAGAAAGGGCTTAGAAAAGTATGAGCAGCAGGCAGGAGTACTATGACTCTCTTAAGGTAGCCAAATGCCTCGTCACCATGCGAAATTTTTTTTTGAAAACTCGAGGATATCATCGTTAAGGTAGCTCGGACAACGTTAAGTTTTACATGTAGTTGCATATTGCTCCTGCAGGACTGACCACAGTAATAATTAAAGAGTGTAAAGATACAAAGTACGTCGAAAAGCTGGCAGCAGTTACTATGACTCTCTTAAGGTAGCCAAATGCCTCGTCACTCGGCGAAATTTATTTGAAATCTCGAGGAAATCGTCGTTGAAGTAACTCAGACAACGGTAACATGGACAGATGGGGGCATATCGGTTCTGCAGGACTGACCACAGTACGAATTAAAGAGAGGAAAGATTCAAAGAAGGGGGAGCAGCTGGCTGCAGTAACTATGACTCACTTAAGGTAGCCAAATGCCTCGTCATCCGGCGATGTACATTTGCTAACTCGAGAGACTCGTAGTGGGAGTAACAGTGACGACGTTAACGTGGGCATATAGTGGCACATCGGGTCCATATGATAGGCCATAGCAAGAAATGTTACAGAGAAAGGGCTTAGAAAAGTGGGAGCAGCAGGCAGGAGTACTATGACTCTCTTAAGGTAGCCAAATGCCTCGTCACCATGTGAAATTTTTTTTTGAAAACTCGAGGATATCATCGTTAAGGTAGCTCAAACAACGTTAAGGTTTACATGTAGTGGCATATTGCTCCTGCAGGACTGACCACAGTAATAATTAAAGAGTGGAAAGATACAAAGTACGTCGAGCAGCTGGCAGCAGTAACTATGACTCTCTTAGGTAGCCAAATGCCTCGTCACTCGGCGAAATTTATTTGAAAACTCGAGGAAATCGTCGTTGAAGTAACTCAGACAACGGTACCATGGACAGGTGGTGGCATATCGCTTCTGCAGGACTGACCACAGTACGAATTAAAGAGAGGAAAGATTCAAAGAAGGGGGAGCAGCTGGCTGCAGTAACTATGACTCTCTTAAGGTAGCGAAATGCCTCGTCATCCGGCGAGGTACATTTGGTAACTCGAGAGACTCGTAGTGGGAGTAACAGTGACGACGTTAACGTGGGCATATAGTGGCACATCGGGTCCATATGACAGGCCATAGCAAGAAATGTTACAGAGAAAGGGCTTAGAAAAGTGGGAGCAGCAGGCAGGAGTACTATGACTCTCTTAAGGTAGCCAAATGCCTCGTCACCATGAGAAATTTTTTTTTGAAAACTCGAGGATATCATCGTTAAGGTAGCTCAAACAACGTTAAGGTTTACATGTAGTGGCATATTGCTCCTGCAGGACTGACCACAGTAATAATTAAAGAGTGGAAAGATACAAAATACGTCGAGCAGCCGGCAGCAGTAACTATGACTCTCTTAAGGTAGCCAAATGCCTCGTCACTCGGCGAAATTTATTTGAAAACTCGAGGAAATCGTCGTTGAAGTAACTCAGACAACGGTAACATGGAAAGGTGGTGGCATATCGCTTCTGCAGGACTGACCACAGTACGAATTAAAGAGAGGAAAGATTCAAAGAAGGGGGAGCAGCTGGCTGCAGTAACTATGACTCTCTTAAGGTAGCCAAATGCCTCGTCATCCGGCGAGGTACATTTGCTACCTCGAGAGACTCGTAGTGGGAGTAACAGTGACAACGTTAACGTGGGCATATAGTGGCACATCGGGTCCGTAGGACAGGCCATAGCAAGAATGATGGAGAGAAAGGGCTTAGAAAAGTATGAGCAGCAGGCAGGAGTACTATGACCCTCTTAAGGTAGCCAAATGCCTCGTCACGATGCGAAATTTTTTTTTGAAAACTCGAGGATATCATCGTTAAAGTAGCTCGGACAACGTTAAGTTTTACATGTAGTTGCATATTGCTCCTGCAGGACTGACCACAGTAATAATTAAAGAGTGTAAAGATACAAAGTACGTCGAAAAGCTGGCAGCAGTAACTATGACTCTCTTAAGGTAGCCAAATGCCTCGTCACTCGGCGAAATTTATTTGAAATCTCGAGGAAATCGTCGTTGAAGTAACTCAGACAACGGTAACATGGACAGATGGGGGCATATCGGTTCTGCAGGACTGACCACAGTACGAATTAAAGAGAGGAAAGATTCAAAGAAGGGGGAGCAGCTGGCTGCAGTAACTATGACTCACTTAAGGTAGCCAAATGCCTCGTCATCCGGCGATGTACATTTGCTAACTCGAGAGACTCGTAGTGGGAGTAACAGTGACGACGTTAACGTGGGCATATAGTGGCACATCGGGTCCATATGACAGGCCATAGCAAGAAATGTTACAGAGAAAGGGCTTAGAGAAGTGGGAGCAGCAGGCAGGAGTACTATGTCTCTCTTAAGGTAGCCAAATGCCTCGTCACCATGTGAAATTTTTTTTTGAAAACTCGAGGATATCATCGTTAAGGTAGCTCAAACAACGTTAAGGTTTACATGTAGTGGCATTTTGCTCCTGCAGGACTGACCACAGTAATAATTAAAGAGTGGAAAGATACAAAGTACGTCGAGCAGCTGGCAGCAGTAACTATGACTCTCTTAGGTAGCCAAATGCCTCGTCACTCGGCGAAAT
The DNA here is from genome assembly GCF_021461395.2 of Schistocerca americana. NCBI lineage: Eukaryota > Metazoa > Arthropoda > Insecta > Orthoptera > Acrididae > Schistocerca > Schistocerca americana. The sequence continues at coordinate 86,434,386 of NC_060122.1, forward strand.
TTATTTGAAAACTCGAGGAAATCGTCGTTGAAGTAACTCAGACAACGGTACCATGGACAGGTGGTGGCATATCGCTTCTGCAGGAGTACGAATTAAAGAGAGGAAAGATTCAAAGAAGGGGGAGCAGCTGGCTGCAGTAACTATGACTCTCTTAAGGTAGCCAAATGCCTCGTCATCCGGCGAGGTACATTTGCTACCTCGAGAGACTCGTAGTGGGAGTAACAGTGACAACGTTAACGTGGGCATATAGTGGCACATCGGGTCCGTAGGACAGGCCATAGCAAGAATGATGGAGAGAAAGGGCTTAGAAAAGTATGAGCAGCAGGCAGGAGTACTATGACTCTCTTAAGGTAGCCAAATGCCTCGTCACCATGCGAAATTTTTTTTTGAAAACTCGAGGATATCATCGTTAAAGTAGCTCGGACAACGTTAAGTTTTACATGCAGTTGCATATAGCTCCTGCAGGACTGACCACAGTAATAATTAAAGAGTGGAAAGATACAAAGTACGTCGAAAAGCTGGCAGCAGTAACTATGACTCTCTTAAGGTAGCCAAATGCCTCGTCACTCGGCGAAATTTATTTGAAATCTCGAGGAAATCGTCGTTGAAGTAACTCAGACAACGGTACCATGGACTGGTGGTGGCATATCGCTTCTGCAGGACTGACCACAGTACGAATTAAAGAGAGGAAAGATTCAAAGAAGGGGGAGCAGCTGGCTGCAGTAACTATGACTCTCTTAAGGTAGCCAAATGCCTCGTCATCCGGCGAGGTACATTTGGTAACTCGAGAGACTCGTAGTGGGAGTAACAGTGACGACGTTAACGTGGGCATATAGTGGCACATCGGGTCCATATGACAGGCCATAGCAAGAAATGTTACAGAGAAAGGGCTTAGAAAAGTGGGAGCAGCAGGCAGGAGTACTATGACTCTCTTAAGGTAGCCAAATGCCTCGTCACCATGCGAAATTTTTTTTTGAAAACTCGAGGATATCATCGTTAAGGTAGCTCGGACAACGTTAAGTTTTACATGTAGTTGCATATTGCTCCTGCAGGACTGACCACAGTAATAATTAAAGAGTGTAAAGATACAAAGTACGTCGAAAAGCTGGCAGCAGTAACTATGACTCTCTTAAGGTAGCCAAATGCCTCGTCACTCGGCGAAATTTATTTGAAATCTCGAGGAAATCGTCGTTGAAGTAACTCAGACAACGGTAACATGGACAGATGGGGGCATATCGGTTCTGCAGGACTGACCACAGTACGAATTAAAGAGAGGAAAGATTCAAAGAAGGGGGAGCAGCTGGCTGCAGTAACTATGACTCTCTTAAGGTAGCCAAATGCCTCGTCATCCGGCGAGGTACATTTGCTACCTCGAGAGACTCGTAGTGGGAGTAACAGTGACAACGTTAACGTGGGCATATAGTGGCACATCGGGTCCGTAGGACAGGCCATAGCAAGAATGATGGAGAGAAAGGGCTTAGAAAAGTATGAGCAGCAGGCAGGAGTACTATGACCCTCTTAAGGTAGCCAAATGCCTCGTCACGATGCGAAATTTTTTTTTGAAAACTCGAGGATATCATCGTTAAAGTAGCTCGGACAACGTTAAGTTTTACATGTAGTTGCATATTGCTCCTGCAGGACTGACCACAGTAATAATTAAAGAGTGTAAAGATACAAAGTACGTCGAAAAGCTGGCAGCAATAACTATGACTCTCTTAAGGTAGCCAAATGCCTCGTCACTCGGCGAAATTTATTTGAAATCTCGAGGAAATCGTCGTTGAAGTAACTCAGACAACGGTAACATGGACAGATGGGGGCATATCGGTTCTGCAGGACTGACCACAGTACGAATTAAAGAGAGGAAAGATTCAAAGAAGGGGGAGCAGCTGGCTGCAGTAACTATGACTCACTTAAGGTAGCCAAATGCCTCGTCATCCGGCGATGTACATTTGCTAACTCGAGAGACTCGTAGTGGGAGTAACAGTGACGACGTTAACGTGGGCATATAGTGGCACATCGGGTCCATATGACAGGCCATAGCAAGAAATGTTACAGAGAAAGGGCTTAGAGAAGTGGGAGCAGCAGGCAGGAGTACTATGTCTCTCTTAAGGTAGCCAAATGCCTCGTCACCATGTGAAATTTTTTTTTGAAAACTCGAGGATATCATCGTTAAGGTAGCTCAAACAACGTTAAGGTTTACATGTAGTGGCATTTTGCTCCTGCAGGACTGACCACAGTAATAATTAAAGAGTGGAAAGATACAAAGTACGTCGAGCAGCTGGCAGCAGTAACTATGACTCTCTTAGGTAGCCAAATGCCTCGTCACTCGGCGAAATTTATTTGAAAACTCGAGGAAATCGTCGTTGAAGTAACTCAGACAACGGTACCATGGACAGGTGGTGGCATATCGCTTCTGCAGGAGTACGAATTAAAGAGAGGAAAGATTCAAAGAAGGGGGAGCAGCTGGCTGCAGTAACTATGACTCTCTTAAGGTAGCCAAATGCCTCGTCATCCGGCGAGGTACATTTGCTACCTCGAGAGACTCGTAGTGGGAGTAACAGTGACAACGTTAACGTGGGCATATAGTGGCACATCGGGTCCATATGACAGGCCATAGCAAGAAATGTTACAGAGAAAGGGCTTAGAAAAGTATGAGCAGCAGGCAGGAGTACTATGACTCTCTTAAGGTAGCCAAATGCCTCGTCACCATGTGAAATTTTTTTTTGAAAACTCGAAGATATCATCGTTAAGGTAGCTCAAACAACGTTAAGGTTTACATGTAGTGGCATATTGCTCCTGCAGGACTGACCACAGTAATAATTAAAGAGTGGAAAGATACAAAGTACGTCGAGCATCTGGCAGCAGTAACTATGACTCTCTTAGGTAGCCAAATGCCTCGTCACTCGGCGAAATTTATTTGAAAACTCGAGGAAATCGTCGTTGAAGTAACTCAGACAACGGTACCATGGACAGGTGGTGGCATATCGCTTCTGCAGGACTGACCACAGTACGAATTAAAGAGAGGAAAGATTCAAAGAAGGGGGAGCAGCTGGCTGCAGTAACTATGACTCTCTTAAGGTAGCCAAATGCCTCGTCATCCGGCGAGGTACATTTGGTAACTCGAGAGACTCGTAGTGGGAGTAACAGTGACGACGTTAACGTGGGCATATAGTGGCACATCGGGTCCATATGACAGGCCATAGCAAGAAATGTTACAGAGAAAGGGCTTAGAAAAGTGGGAGCAGCAGGCAGGAGTACTATGACTCTCTTAAGGTAGCCAAATGCCTCGTCACCATGAGAAATTTTTTTTTGAAAACTCGAGGATATCATCGTTAAGGTAGCTCAAACAACGTTAAGGTTTACATGTAGTGGCATATTGCTCCTGCAGGACTGACCACAGTAATAATTAAAGAGTGGAAAGATACAAAGTACGTCGAGCAGCCGGCAGCAGTAACTATGACTCTCTTAAGGTAGCCAAATGCCTCGTCACTCGGCGAAATTTATTTGAAAACTCGAGGAAATCGTCGTTGAAGTAACTCAGACAACGGTAACATGGAAAGGTGGTGGCATATCGCTTCTGCAGGACTAACCACAGTACGAATTAAAGAGAGGAAAGATTCAAAGAAGGGGGAGCAGCTGGCTGCAGTAACTATGACTCTCTTAAGGTAGCCAAATGCCTCGTCATCCGGCGAGGTACATTTGCTACCTCGAGAGACTCGTAGTGGGAGTAACAGTGACAACGTTAACGTGGGCATATAGTGGCACATCGGGTCCGTAGGACAGGCCATAGCAAGAATGATGGAGAGAAAGGGCTTAGAAAAGTATGAGCAGCAGGCAGGAGTACTATGACTCTCTTAAGGTAGCCAAATGCCTCGTCACCATGCGAAATTTTTTTTTGAAAACTCGAGGATATCATCGTTAAAGTAGCTCGGACAACGTTAAGTTTTACATGCAGTTGCATATTGCTCCTGCAGGACTGACCACAGTAATAATTAAAGAGTGTAAAGATACAAAGTACGTCGAAAAGCTGGCAGCAGTAACTATGACTCTCTTAAGGTAGCCAAATGCCTCGTCACTCGGCGAAATTTATTTGAAATCTCGAGGAAATCGTCGTTGAAGTAACTCAGACAACGGTACCATGGACAGGTGGTGGCATATCGCTTCTGCAGGACTGACCACAGTACGAATTAAAGAGAGGAAAGATTCAAAGAAGGGGGAGCAGCTGGCTGCAGTAACTATGACTCTCTTAAGGTAGCCAAATGCCTCGTCATCCGGCGAGGTACATTTGGTAACTCGAGAGACTCGTAGTGGGAGTAACAGTGACGACGTTAACGTGGGCATATAGTGGCACATCGGGTCCATATGACAGGCCATAGCAAGAAATGTTACAGAGAAAGGGCTTAGAAAAGTGGGAGCAGCAGGCAGGAGTACTATGACTCTCTTAAGGTAGCCAAATGCCTCGTCACCATGCGAAATTTTTTTTTGAAAACTCGAGGATATCATCGTTAAAGTAGCTCGGACAACGTTAAGTTTTACATGCAGTTGCATATTGCTCCTGCAGGACTGACCACAGTAATAATTAAAGAGTGTAAAGATACAAAGTACGTCGAAAAGCTGGCAGCAGTAACTATGACTCTCTTAAGGTACCCAAATGCCTCGTCACTCGGCGAAATTTATTTGAAATCTCGAGGAAATCGTCGTTGAAGTAACTCAGACAACGGTAACATGGACAGATGGGGGCATATCGGTTCTGCAGGACTGACCACAGTACGAATTAAAGAGAGGAAAGATTCAAAGAAGGGGGAGCAGCTGGCTGCAGTAACTATGACTCACTTAAGGTAGCCAAATGCCTCGTCATCCGGCGATGTACATTTGCTAACTCGAGAGACTCGTAGTGGGAGTAACAGTGACGACGTTAACGTGGGCATATAGTGGCACATCGGGTCCATATGACAGGCCATAGCAAGAAATGTTACAGAGAAAGGGCTTAGAAAAGTGGGAGCAGCAGGCAGGAGTACTATGACTCTCTTAAGGTAGCCAAATGCCTCGTCACCATGTGAAATTTTTTTTTGAAAACTCGAGGATATCATCGTTAAGGTAGCTCGGACAACGTTAAGTTTTACATGTAGTTGCATATTGCTCCTGCAGGACTGACCACAGTAATAATTAAAGAGTGTAAAGATACAAAGTACGTCGAAAAGCTGGCAGCAGTAACTATGACTCTCTTAAGGTAGCCAAATGCCTCGTCACTCGGCGAAATTTATTTGAAATCTCGAGGAAATCGTCGTTGAAGTAACTCAGACAACGGTAACATGGACAGATGGGGGCATATCGGTTCTGCAGGACTGACCACAGTACGAATTAAAGAGAGGAAAGATTCAAAGAAGGGGGAGCAGCTGGCTGCAGTAACTATGACTCTCTTAAGGTAGCCAAATGCCTCGTCATCCGGCGAGGTACATTTGCTACCTCGAGAGACTCGTAGTGGGAGTAACAGTGACAACGTTAACGTGGGCATATAGTGGCACATCGGGTCCGTAGGACAGGCCATAGCAAGAATGATGGAGAGAAAGGGCTTAGAAAAGTATGAGCAGCAGGCAGGAGTACTATGACCCTCTTAAGGTAGCCAAATGCCTCGTCACGATGCGAAATTTTTTTTTGAAAACTCGAGGATATCATCGTTAAAGTAGCTCGGACAACGTTAAGTTTTACATGTAGTTGCATATTGCTCCTGCAGGACTGACCACAGTAATAATTAAAGAGTGTAAAGATACAAAGTACGTCGAAAAGCTGGCAGCAATAACTATGACTCTCTTAAGGTAGCCAAATGCCTCGTCACTCGGCGAAATTTATTTGAAATCTCGAGGAAATCGTCGTTGAAGTAACTCAGACAACGGTAACATGGACAGATGGGGGCATATCGGTTCTGCAGGACTGACCACAGTACGAATTAAAGAGAGGAAAGATTCAAAGAAGGGGGAGCAGCTGGCTGCAGTAACTATGACTCACTTAAGGTAGCCAAATGCCTCGTCATCCGGCGATGTACATTTGCTAACTCGAGAGACTCGTAGTGGGAGTAACAGTGACGACGTTAACGTGGGCATATAGTGGCACATCGGGTCCATATGACAGGCCATAGCAAGAAATGTTACAGAGAAAGGGCTTAGAGAAGTGGGAGCAGCAGGCAGGAGTACTATGTCTCTCTTAAGGTAGCCAAATGCCTCGTCACCATGTGAAATTTTTTTTTGAAAACTCGAGGATATCATCGTTAAGGTAGCTCAAACAACGTTAAGGTTTACATGTAGTGGCATTTTGCTCCTGCAGGACTGACCACAGTAATAATTAAAGAGTGGAAAGATACAAAGTACGTCGAGCAGCTGGCAGCAGTAACTATGACTCTCTTAGGTAGCCAAATGCCTCGTCACTCGGCGAAATTTATTTGAAAACTCGAGGAAATCGTCGTTGAAGTAACTCAGACAACGGTACCATGGACAGGTGGTGGCATATCGCTTCTGCAGGAGTACGAATTAAAGAGAGGAAAGATTCAAAGAAGGGGGAGCAGCTGGCTGCAGTAACTATGACTCTCTTAAGGTAGCCAAATGCCTCGTCATCCGGCGAGGTACATTTGCTACCTCGAGAGACTCGTAGTGGGAGTAACAGTGACAACGTTAACGTGGGCATATAGTGGCACATCGGGTCCATATGACAGGCCATAGCAAGAAATGTTACAGAGAAAGGGCTTAGAAAAGTATGAGCAGCAGGCAGGAGTACTATGACTCTCTTAAGGTAGCCAAATGCCTCGTCACCATGTGAAATTTTTTTTTGAAAACTCGAGGATATCATCGTTAAGGTAGCTCAAACAACGTTAAGGTTTACATGTAGTGGCATATTGCTCCTGCAGGACTGACCACAGTAATAATTAAAGAGTGGAAAGATACAAAGTACGTCGAGCATCTGGCAGCAGTAACTATGACTCTCTTAGGTAGCCAAATGCCTCGTCACTCGGCGAAATTTATTTGAAAACTCGAGGAAATCGTCGTTGAAGTAACTCAGACAACGGTACCATGGACAGGTGGTGGCATATCGCTTCTGCAGGACTGACCACAGTACGAATTAAAGAGAGGAAAGATTCAAAGAAGGGGGAGCAGCTGGCTGCAGTAACTATGACTCTCTTAAGGTAGCCAAATGCCTCGTCATCCGGCGAGGTACATTTGGTAACTCGAGAGACTCGTAGTGGGAGTAACAGTGACGACGTTAACGTGGGCATATAGTGGCACATCGGGTCCATATGACAGGCCATAGCAAGAAATGTTACAGAGAAAGGGCTTAGAAAAGTGGGAGCAGCAGGCAGGAGTACTATGACTCTCTTAAGGTAGCCAAATGCCTCGTCACCATGAGAAATTTTTTTTTGAAAACTCGAGGATATCATCGTTAAGGTAGCTCAAACAACGTTAAGGTTTACATGTAGTGGCATATTGCTCCTGCAGGACTGACCACAGTAATAATTAGAGAGTGGAAAGATACAAAGTACGTCGAGCAGCCGGCAGCAGTAACTATGACTCTCTTAAGGTAGCCAAATGCCTCGTCACTCGGCGAAATTTATTTGAAAACTCGAGGAAATCGTCGTTGAAGTAACTCAGACAACGGTAACATGGAAAGGTGGTGGCATATCGCTTCTGCAGGACTGACCACAGTACGAATTAAAGAGAGGAAAGATTCAAAGAAGGGGGAGCAGCTGGCTGCAGTAACTATGACTCTCTTAAGGTAGCCAAATGCCTCGTCATCCGGCGAGGTACATTTGCTACCTCGAGAGACTCGTAGTGGGAGTAACAGTGACAACGTTAACGTGGGCATATAGTGGCACATCGGGTCCGTAGGACAGGCCATAGCAAGAATGATGGAGAGAAAGGGCTTAGAAAAGTATGAGCAGCAGGCAGGAGTACTATGACTCTCTTAAGGTAGCCAAATGCCTCGTCACCATGCGAAATTTTTTTTTGAAAACTCGAGGATATCATCGTTAAAGTAGCTCGGACAACGTTAAGTTTTACATGCAGTTGCATATTGCTCCTGCAGGACTGACCACAGTAATAATTAAAGAGTGTAAAGATACAAAGTACGTCGAAAAGCTGGCAGCAGTAACTATGACTCTCTTAAGGTAGCCAAATGCCTCGTCACTCGGCGAAATTTATTTGAAATCTCGAGGAAATCGTCGTTGAAGTAACTCAGACAACGGTACCATGGACAGGTGGTGGCATATCGCTTCTGCAGGACTGACCACAGTACGAATTAAAGAGAGGAAAGATTCAAAGAAGGGGGAGCAGCTGGCTGCAGTAACTATGACTCTCTTAAGGTAGCCAAATGCCTCGTCATCCGGCGAGGTACATTTGGTAACTCGAGAGACTCGTAGTGGGAGTAACAGTGACGACGTTAACGTGGGCATATAGTGGCACATCGGGTCCATATGACAGGCCATAGCAAGAAATGTTACAGAGAAAGGGCTTAGAAAAGTGGGAGCAGCAGGCAGGAGTACTATGACTCTCTTAAGGTAGCCAAATGCCTCGTCACCATGCGAAATTTTTTTTTGAAAACTCGAGGATATCATCGTTAAAGTAGCTCGGACAACGTTAAGTTTTACATGCAGTTGCATATTGCTCCTGCAGGACTGACCACAGTAATAATTAAAGAGTGTAAAGATACAAAGTACGTCGAAAAGCTGGCAGCAGTAACTATGACTCTCTTAAGGTAGCCAAATGCCTCGTCACTCGGCGAAATTTATTTGAAATCTCGAGGAAATCGTCGTTGAAGTAACTCAGACAACGGTAACATGGACAGATGGGGGCATATCGGTTCTGCAGGACTGACCACAGTACGAATTAAAGAGAGGAAAGATTCAAAGAAGGGGGAGCAGCTGGCTGCAGTAACTATGACTCACTTAAGGTAGCCAAATGCCTCGTCATCCGGCGATGTACATTTGCTAACTCGAGAGACTCGTAGTGGGAGTAACAGTGACGACGTTAACGTGGGCATATAGTGGCACATCGGGTCCATATGACAGGCCATAGCAAGAAATGTTACAGAGAAAGGGCTTAGAAAAGTGGGAGCAGCAGGCAGGAGTACTATGACTCTCTTAAGGTAGCCAAATGCCTCGTCACCATGTGAAATTTTTTTTTGAAAACTCGAGGATATCATCGTTAAGGTAGCTCAAACAACGTTAAGGTTTACATGTAGTGGCATATTGCTCCTGCAGGACTGACCACAGTAATAATTAAAGAGTGGAAAGATACAAAGTACGTCGAGCAGCCGGCAGCAGTAACTATGACTCTCTTAAGGTAGCCAAATGCCTCGTCACTCGGCGAAATTTATTTGAAAACTCGAGGAAATCGTCGTTGAAGTAACTCAGACAACGGTAACATGGAAAGGTGGTGGCATATCGCTTCTGCAGGACTGACCACAGTACGAATTAAAGAGAGGAAAGATTCAAAGAAGGGGGAGCAGCTGGCTGCAGTAAGTATGACTCTCTTAAGGTAGCCAAATGCCTCGTCATCCGGCGAGGTACATTTGCTACCTCGAGAGACTCGTAGTGGGAGTAACAGTGACAACGTTAACGTGGGCATATAGTGGCACATCGGGTCCGTAGGACAGGCCATAGCAAGAATGATGGAGAGAAAGGGCTTAGAAAAGTATGAGCAGCAGGCAGGAGTACTATGACTCTCTTAAGGTAGCCAAATGCCTCGTCACCATGCGAAATTTTTTTTTGAAAACTCGAGGATATCATCGTTAAGGTAGCTCGGACAACGTTAAGTTTTACATGTAGTTGCATATTGCTCCTGCAGGACTGACCACAGTAATAATTAAAGAGTGTAAAGATACAAAGTACGTCGAAAAGCTGGCAGCAGTAACTATGACTCTCTTAAGGTAGCCAAATGCCTCGTCACTCGGCGAAATTTATTTGAAATCTCGAGGAAATCGTCGTTGAAGTAACTCAGACAACGGTAACATGGACAGATGGGGGCATATCGGTTCTGCAGGACTGACCACAGTACGAATTAAAGAGAGGAAAGATTCAAAGAAGGGGGAGCAGCTGGCTGCAGTAACTATGACTCACTTAAGGTAGCCAAATGCCTCGTCATCCGGCGATGTACATTTGCTAACTCGAGAGACTCGTAGTGGGAGTAACAGTGACGACGTTAACGTGGGCATATAGTGGCACATCGGGTCCATATGACAGGCCATAGCAAGAAATGTTACAGAGAAAGGGCTTAGAAAAGTGGGAGCAGCAGGCAGGAGTACTATGACTCTCTTAAGGTAGCCAAATGCCTCGTCACCATGTGAAATTTTTTTTTGAAAACTCGAGGATATCATCGTTAAGGTAGCTCAAACAACGTTAAGGTTTACATGTAGTGGCATATTGCTCCTGCAGGACTGACCACAGTAATAATTAAAGAGTGGAAAGATACAAAGTACGTCGAGCAGCCGGCAGCAGTAACTATGACTCTCTTAAGGTAGCCAAATGCCTCGTCACTCGGCGAAATTTATTTGAAAACTCGAGGAAATCGTCGTTGAAGTAACTCAGACAACGGTAACATGGAAAGGTGGTGGCATATCGCTTCTGCAGGACTGACCACAGTACGAATTAAAGAGAGGAAAGATTCAAAGAAGGGGGAGCAGCTGGCTGCAGTAACTATGACTCTCTTAAGGTAGCCAAATGCCTCGTCATCCGGCGAGGTACATTTGCTACCTCGAGAGACTCGTAGTGGGAGTAACAGTGACAACGTTAACGTGGGCATATAGTGGCACATCGGGTCCGTAGGACAGGCCATAGCAAGAATGATGGAGAGAAAGGGCTTAGAAAAGTATGAGCAGCAGGCAGGAGTACTATGACTCTCTTAAGGTAGCCAAATGCCTCGTCACCATGCGAAATTTTTTTTTGAAAACTCGAGGATATCATCGTTAAAGTAGCTCGGACAACGTTAAGTTTTACATGCAGTTGCATATTGCTCCTGCAGGACTGACCACAGTAATAATTAAAGAGTGGAAAGATACAAAGTACGTCGAAAAGCTGGCAGCAGTAACTATGACTCTCTTAAGGTAGCCAAATGCCTCGTCACTCGGCGAAATTTATTTGAAATCTCGAGGAAATCGTCGTTGAAGTAACTCAGACAACGGTACCATGGACAGGTGGTGGCATATCGCTTCTGCAGGACTGACCACAGTACGAATTAAAGAGAGGAAAGATTCAAAGAAGGGGGAGCAGCTGGCTGCAGTAACTATGACTCTCTTAAGGTAGCCAAATGCCTCGTCATCCGGCGAGGTACATTTGGTAACTCGAGAGACTCGTAGTGGGAGTAACAGTGACGACGTTAACGTGGGCATATAGTGGCACATCGGGTCCATATGACAGGCCATAGCAAGAAATGTTACAGAGAAAGGGCTTAGAAAAGTGGGAGCAGCAGGCAGGAGTACTATGACTCTCTTAAGGTAGCCAAATGCCTCGTCACCATGAGAAATTTTTTTTTGAAAACTCGAGGATATCATCGTTAAGGTAGCTCAAACAACGTTAAGGTTTACATGTAGTGGCATATTGCTCCTGCAGGACTGACCACAGTAATAATTAAAGAGTGGAAAGATACAAAGTACGTCGAGCAGCCGGCAGCAGTAACTATGACTCTCTTAAGGTAGCCAAATGCCTCGTCACTCGGCGAAATTTATTTGAAAACTCGAGGAAATCGTCGTTGAAGTAACTCAGACAACGGTAACATGGAAAGGTGGTGGCATATCGCTTCTGCAGGACTGACCACAGTACGAATTAAAGAGAGGAAAGATTCAAAGAAGGGGGAGCAGCTGGCTGCAGTAACTATGACTCTCTTAAGGTAGCCAAATGCCTCGTCATCCGGCGAGGTACATTTGCTACCTCGAGAGACTCGTAGTGGGAGTAACAGTGACAACGTTAACGTGGGCATATAGTGGCACATCGGGTCCGTAGGACAGGCCATAGCAAGAATGATGGAGAGAAAGGGCTTAGAAAAGTATGAGCAGCAGGCAGGAGTACTATGACTCTCTTAAGGTAGCCAAATGCCTCGTCACCATGCGAAATTTTTTTTTGAAAGCTCGAGGATATCATCGTTAAAGTAGCTCGGACAACGTTAAGTTTTACATGCAGTTGCATATTGCTCCTGCAGGACTGACCACAGTAATAATTAAAGAGTGTAAAGATACAAAGTACGTCGAAAAGCTGGCAGCAGTAACTATGACTCTCTTAAGGTAGCCAAATGCCTCGTCACTCGGCGAAATTTATTTGAAATCTCGAGGAAATCGTCGTTGAAGTAACTCAGACAACGGTACCATGGACAGGTGGTGGCATATCGCTTCTGCAGGACTGACCACAGTACGAATTAAAGAGAGGAAAGATTCAAAGAAGGGGGAGCAGCTGGCTGCAGTAACTATGACTCTCTTAAGGTAGCCAAATGCCTCGTCATCCGGCGAGGTACATTTGGTAACTCGAGAGACTCGTAGTGGGAGTAACAGTGACGACGTTAACGTGGGCGTATAGTGGCACATCGGGTCCATATGACAGGCCATAGCAAGAAATGTTACAGAGAAAGGGCTTAGAAAAGTGGGAGCAGCAGGCAGGAGTACTATGACTCTCTTAAGGTAGCCAAATGCCTCGTCACCATGAGAAATTTTTTTTTGAAAACTCGAGGATATCATCGTTAAGGTAGCTCAAACAACGTTAAGGTTTACATGTAGTGGCATATTGCTCCTGCAGGACTGACCACAGTAATAATTAAAGAGTGGAAAGATACAAAGTACGTCGAGCAGCCGGCAGCAGTAACTATGACTCTCTTAAGGTAGCCAAATGCCTCGTCACTCGGCGAAATTTATTTGAAAACTCGAGGAAATCGTCGTTGAAGTAACTCAGACAACGGTAACATGGAAAGGTGGTGGCATATCGCTTCTGCAGGACTGACCACAGTACGAATTAAAGAGAGGAAAGATTCAAAGAAGGGGGAGCAGCTGGCTGCAGTAACTATGACTCTCTTAAGGTAGCCAAATGCCTCGTCATCCGGCGAGGTACATTTGCTACCTCGAGAGACTCGTAGTGGGAGTAACAGTGACAACGTTAACGTGGGCATATAGTGGCACATCGGGTCCGTAGGACAGGCCATAGCAAGAATGATGGAGAGAAAGGGCTTAGAAAAGTATGAGCAGCAGGCAGGAGTACTATGACTCTCTTAAGGTAGCCAAATGCCTCGTCACCATGCGAAATTTTTTTTTGAAAGCTCGAGGATATCATCGTTAAAGTAGCTCGGACAACGTTAAGTTTTACATGCAGTTGCATATTGCTCCTGCAGGACTGACCACAGTAATAATTAAAGAGTGTAAAGATACAAAGTACGTCGAAAAGCTGGCAGCAGTAACTATGACTCTCTTAAGGTAGCCAAATGCCTCGTCACTCGGCGAAATTTATTTGAAATCTCGAGGAAATCGTCGTTGAAGTAACTCAGACAACGGTACCATGGACAGGTGGTGGCATATCGCTTCTGCAGGACTGACCACAGTACGAATTAAAGAGAGGAAAGATTCAAAGAAGGGGGAGCAGCTGGCTGCAGTAACTATGACTCTCTTAAGGTAGCCAAATGCCTCGTCATCCGGCGAGGTACATTTGGTAACTCGAGAGACTCGTAGTGGGAGTAACAGTGACGACGTTAACGTGGGCATATAGTGGCACATCGGGTCCATATGACAGGCCATAGCAAGAAATGTTACAGAGAAAGGGCTTAGAAAAGTGGGAGCAGCAGGCAGGAGTACTATGACTCTCTTAAGGTAGCCAAATGCCTCGTCACCATGCGAAATTTTTTTTTGAAAACTCGAGGATATCATCGTTAAGGTAGCTCGGACAACGTTAAGTTTTACATGTAGTTGCATATTGCTCCTGCAGGACTGACCACAGTAATAATTAAAGAGTGTAAAGATACAAAGTACGTCGAAAAGCTGGCAGCAGTAACTATGACTCTCTTAAGGTAGCCAAATGCCTCGTCACTCGGCGAAATTTATTTGAAATCTCGAGGAAATCGTCGTGGAAGTAACTCAGACAACGGTAACATGGACAGATGGGGGCATATCGGTTCTGCAGGACTGACCACAGTACGAATTAAAGAGAGGAAAGATTCAAAGAAGGGGGAGCAGCTGGCTGCAGTAACTATGACTCTCTTAAGGTAGCCAAATGCCTCGTCATCCGGCGATGTACATTTGCTAACTCGAGAGACTCGTAGTGGGAGTAACAGTGACGACGTTAACGTGGGCATATAGTGGCACATCGGGTCCATATGACAGGCCATAGCAAGAAATGTTACAGAGAAAGGGCTTAGAAAAGTGGGAGCAGCAGGCAGGAGTACTATGACTCTCTTAAGGTAGCCAAATGCCTCGTCACCATGTGAAATTTTTTTTTGAAAACTCGAGGATATCATCGTTAAGGTAGCTCAAACAACGTTAAGGTTTACATGTAGTGGCATATTGCTCCTGCAGGACTGACCACAGTAATAATTAAAGAGTGGAAAGATACAAAGTACGTCGAGCAGCCGGCAGCAGTAACTATGACTCTCTTAAGGTAGCCAAATGCCTCGTCACTCGGCGAAATTTATTTGAAAACTCGAGGAAATCGTCGTTGAAGTAACTCAGACAACGGTAACATGGAAAGGTGGTGGCATATCGCTTCTGCAGGACTGACCACAGTACGAATTAAAGAGAGGAAAGATTCAAAGAAGGGGGAGCAGCTGGCTGCAGTAACTATGACTCTCTTAAGGTAGCCAAATGCCTCGTCATCCGGCGAGGTACATTTGCTACCTCGAGAGACTCGTAGTGGGAGTAACAGTGACAACGTTAACGTGGGCATATAGTGGCACATCGGGTCCGTAGGACAGGCCATAGCAAGAATGATGGAGAGAAAGGGTTTAGAAAAGTATGAGCAGAAGGCAGGAGTACTATGACTCTCTTAAGGTAGCCAAATGCCTCGTCACCATGCGAAATTTTTTTTTGAAAACTCGAGGATATCATCGTTAAAGTAGCTCGGACAACGTTAAGTTTTACATGCAGTTGCATATTGCTCCTGCAGGACTGACCACAGTAATAATTAAAGAGTGTAAAGATACAAAGTACGTCGAAAAGCTGGCAGCAGTAACTATGACTCTCTTAAGGTAGCCAAATGCCTCGTCACTCGGCGAAATTTATTTGAAATCTCGAGGAAATCGTCGTTGAAGTAACTCAGACAACGGTAACATGGACAGATGGGGGCATATCGGTTCTGCAGGACTGACCACAGTACGAATTAAAGAGAGGAAAGATTCAAAGAAGGGGGAGCAGCTGGCTGCAGTAACTATGACTCACTTAAGGTAGCCAAATGCCTCGTCATCCGGCGATGTACATTTGCTAACTCGAGAGACTCGTAGTGGGAGTAACAGTGACGACGTTAACGTGGGCATATAGTGGCACATCGGGTCCATATGACAGGCCATAGCAAGAAATGTTACAGAGAAAGGGCTTAGAAAAGTGGGAGCAGCAGGCAGGAGTACTATGACTCTCTTAAGGTTTCCAAATGCCTCGTCACCATGTGAAATTTTTTTTTGAAAACTCGAGGATATCATCGTTAAGGTAGCTCAAACAACGTTAAGGTTTACATGTAGTGGCATATTGCTCCTGCAGGACTGACCACAGTAATAATTAAAGAGTGGAAAGATACAAAGTACGTCGAGCAGCTGGCAGCAGTAACTATGACTCTCTTAGGTAGCCAAATGCCTCGTCACTCGGCGAAATTTATTTGAAAACTCGAGGAAATCGTCGTTGAAGTAACTCAGACAACGGTACCATGGACAGGTGGTGGCATATCGCTTCTGCAGGACTGACCACAGTACGAATTAAAGAGAGGAAAGATTCAAAGAAGGGGGAGCAGCTGGCTGCAGTAACTATGACTCTCTTAAGGTAGCCAAATGCCTCGTTATCCGGCGAGGTACATTTGGTAACTCGAGAGACTCGTAGTGGGAGTAACAGTGACGACGTTAACGTGGGCATATAGTGGCACATCGGGTCCATATGACAGGCCATAGCAAGAAATGTTACAGAGAAAGGGCTTAGAAAAGTGGGAGCAGCAGGCAGGAGTACTATGACTCTCTTAAGGTAGCCAAATGCCTCGTCACCATGAGAAATTTTTTTTTGAAAACTCGAGGATATCATCGTTAAGGTAGCTCAAACAACGTTAAGGTTTACATGTAGTGGCATATTGCTCCTGCAGGACTGACCACAGTAATAATTAAAGAGTGGAAAGATACAAAGTACGTCGAGCAGCCGGCAGCAGTAACTATGACTCTCTTAAGGTAGCCAAATGCCTCGTCACTCGGCGAAATTTGTTTGAAAACTCGAGGAAATCGTCGTTGAAGTAACTCAGACAACAGTAACATGGAAAGGTGGTGGCATATCGCTTCTGCAGGACTGACCACAGTACGAATTAAAGAGAGGAAAGATTCAAAGAAGGGGGAGCAGCTGGCTGCAGTAACTATGACTCTCTTAAGGTAGCCAAATGCCTCGTCATCCGGCGAGGTACATTTGCTACCTCGAGAGACTCGTAGTGGGAGTAACAGTGACAACGTTAACGTGGGCATATAGTGGCACATCGGGTCCGTAGGACAGGCCATAGCAAGAATGATGGAGAGAAAGGGCTTAGAAAAGTATGAGCAGCAGGCAGGAGTACTATGACTCTCTTAAGGTAGCCAAATGCCTCGTCACCATGCGAAATTTTTTTTTGAAAACTCGAGGATATCAACGTTAAGGTAGCTCGGACAACGTTAAGTTTTACATGTAGTTGCATATTGCTCCTGCAGGACTGACCACAGTAATAATTAAAGAGTGTAAAGATACAAAGTACGTCGAAAAGCTGGCAGCAGTAACTATGACTCTCTTAAGGTAGCCAAATGCCTCGTCACTCGGCGAAATTTATTTGAAATCTCGAGGAAATCGTCGTTGAAGTAACTCAGACAACGGTAACATGGACAGATGGGGGCATATCGGTTCTGCAGGACTGACCACAGTACGAATTAAAGAGAGGAAAGATTCAAAGAAGGGGGAGCAGCTGGCTGCAGTAACTATGACTCACTTAAGGTAGCCAAATGCCTCGTCATCCGGCGATGTACATTTGCTAACTCGAGAGACTCGTAGTGGGAGTAACAGTGACGACGTTAACGTGGGCATATAGTGGCACATCGGGTCCATATGACAGGCCATAGCAAGAAATGTTACAGAGAAAGGGCTTAGAAAAGTGGGAGCAGCAGGCAGGAGTACTATGACTCTCTTAAGGTAGCCAAATGCCTCGTCACCATGAGAAATTTTTTTTTGAAAACTCGAGGATATCATCGTTAAGGTAGCTCAAACAACGTTAAGGTTTACATGTAGTGGCATATTGCTCCTGCAGGACTGACCACAGTAATAATTAAAGAGTGGAAAGATACAAAGTACGTCGAGCAGCCGGCAGCAGTAACTATGACTCTCTTAAGGTAGCCAAATGCCTCGTCACTCGGCGAAATTTATTTGAAAACTCGAGGAAATCGTCGTTGAAGTAACTCAGACAACGGTAACATGGAAAGGTGGTGGCATATCGCTTCTGCAGGACTGACCACAGTACGAATTAAAGAGAGGAAAGATTCAAAGAAGAGGGAGCAGCTGGCTGCAGTAAGTATGACTCTCTTAAGGTAGCCAAATGCCTCGTCATCCGGCGAGGTACATTTGCTACCTCGAGAGACTCGTAGTGGGAGTAACAGTGACAACGTTAACGTGGGCATATAGTGGCACATCGGGTCCGTAGGACAGGCCATAGCAAGAATGATGGAGAGAAAGGGCTTAGAAAAGTATGAGCAGCAGGCAGGAGTACTATGACTCTCTTAAGGTAGCCAAATGCCTCGTCACAATGCGAAATTTTTTTTTGAAAACTCGAGGATATCATCGTTAAGGTAGCTCGGACAACGTTAAGTTTTACATGTAGTTGCATATTGCTCCTGCAGGACTGACCACAGTAATAATTAAAGAGTGTAATGATACAAAGTACGTCGAAAAGCTGGCAGCAGTAACTATGACTGTCTTAAGGTAGCCAAATGCCTCGTCACTCGGCGAAATTTATTTGAAATCTCGAGGAAATCGTCGTTGAAGTAACTCAGACAACGGTAACATGGACAGATGGGGGCATATCGGTTCTGCAGGACTGACCACAGTACGAATTAAAGAGAGGAAAGATTCAAAGAAGGGGGAGCAGCTGGCTGCAGTAACTATGACTCTCTTAAGGTAGCCAAATGCCTCGTCATCCGGCGAGGTACATTTGGTAACTCGAGAGACTCGTAGTGGGAGTAACAGTGACGACGTTAACGTGGGCATATAGTGGCACATCGGGTCCATATGACAGGCCATAGCAAGAAATGTTACAGAGAAAGGGCTTAGAAAAGTGGGAGCAGCAGGCAGGAGTACTATGACTCTCTTAAGGTAGCCAAATGCCACGTCACCATGAGAAATTTTTTTTTGAAAACTCGAGGATATCATCGTTAAGGTAGCTCAAACAACGTTAAGGTTTACATGTAGTGGCATATTGCTCCTGCAGGACTGACCACAGTAATAATTAAAGAGTGGAAAGATACAAAGTACGTCGAGCAGCCGGCAGCAGTAACTATGACTCTCTTAAGGTAGCCAAATGCCTCGTCACTCGGCGATATTTATTTGAAAACTCGAGGAAATCGTCGTTGAAGTAACTCAGACAACGGTAACATGGAAAGGTGCTGGCATATCGCTTCTGCAGGACTGACCACAGTACGAATTAAAGAGAGGAAAGATTCAAAGAAGGGGGAGCAGCTGGCTGCAGTAACTATGACTCTCTTAAGGTAGCCAAATGCCTCGTTATCCGGCGAGGTACATTTGGTAACTCGAGAGACTCGTAGTGGGAGTAACAGTGACGACGTTAACGTGGGCATATAGTGGCACATCGGGTCCATATGACAGGCCATAGCAAGAAATGTTACAGAGAAAGGGCTTAGAAAAGTGGGAGCAGCAGGCAGGAGTACTATGACTCTCTTAAGGTAGCCAAATGCCTCGTCACCATGAGAAATTTTTTTTTGAAAACTCGAGGATATCATCGTTAAGGTAGCTCAAACAACGTTAAGGTTTACATGTAGTGGCATATTGCTCCTGCAGGACTGACCACAGTAATAATTAAAGAGTGGAAAGATACAAAGTACGTCGAGCAGCCGGCAGCAGTAACTATGACTCTCTTAAGGTAGCCAAATGCCTCGTCACTCGGCGAAATTTATTTGAAAACTCGAGGAAATCGTCGTTGAAGTAACTCAGACAACGGTAACATGGAAAGGTGGTGGCATATCGCTTCTGCAGGACTGACCACAGTACGAATTAAAGAGAGGAAAGATTCAAAGAAGAGGGAGCAGCTGGCTGCAGTAAGTATGACTCTCTTAAGGTAGCCAAATGCCTCGTCATCCGGCGAGGTACATTTGCTACCTCGAGAGACTCGTAGTGGGAGTAACAGTGACAACGTTAACGTGGGCATATAGTGGCACATCGGGTCCGTAGGACAGGCCATAGCAAGAATGATGGAGAGAAAGGGCTTAGAAAAGTATGAGCAGCAGGCAGGAGTACTATGACTCTCTTAAGGTAGCCAAATGCCTCGTCACAATGCGAAATTTTTTTTTGAAAACTCGAGGATATCATCGTTAAGGTAGCTCGGACAACGTTAAGTTTTACATGTAGTTGCATATTGCTCCTGCAGGACTGACCACAGTAATAATTAAAGAGTGTAATGATACAAAGTACGTCGAAAAGCTGGCAGCAGTAACTATGACTGTCTTAAGGTAGCCAAATGCCTCGTCACTCGGCGAAATTTATTTGAAATCTCGAGGAAATCGTCGTTGAAGTAACTCAGACAACGGTAACATGGACAGATGGGGGCATATCGGTTCTGCAGGACTGACCACAGTACGAATTAAAGAGAGGAAAGATTCAAAGAAGGGGGAGCAGCTGGCTGCAGTAACTATGACTCTCTTAAGGTAGCCAAATGCCTCGTCATCCGGCGAGGTACATTTGGTAACTCGAGAGACTCGTAGTGGGAGTAACAGTGACGACGTTAACGTGGGCATATAGTGGCACATCGGGTCCATATGACAGGCCATAGCAAGAAATGTTACAGAGCAAGGGCTTAGAAAAGTGGGAGCAGCAGGCAGGAGTACTATGACTCTCTTAAGGTAGCCAAATGCCACGTCACCATGAGAAATTTTTTTTTGAAAACTCGAGGATATCATCGTTAAGGTAGCTCAAACAACGTTAAGGTTTACATGTAGTGGCATATTGCTCCTGCAGGACTGACCACAGTAATAATTAAAGAGTGGAAAGATACAAAGTACGTCGAGCAGCCGGCAGCAGTAACTATGACTCTCTTAAGGTAGCCAAATGCCTCGTCACTCGGCGATATTTATTTGAAAACTCGAGGAAATCGTCGTTGAAGTAACTCAGACAACGGTAACATGGAAAGGTGCTGGCATATCGCTTCTGCAGGACTGACCACAGTACGAATTAAAGAGAGGAAAGATTCAAAGAAGGGGGAGCAGCTGGCTGCAGTAACTATGACTCTCTTAAAGTAGCCAAATGCCTCGTCATCCGGCGAGGTACATTTGCTACCTCGAGAGACTCGTAGTGGGAGTAACAGTGACAACGTTAACGTGGGCATATAGTGGCACATCGGGTCCGTAGGACAGGCCATAGCAAGAATGATGGAGAGAAAGGGCTTAGAAAAGTATGAGCAGCAGGCAGGAGTACTATGACTCTCTTAAGGTAGCCAAATGCCTCGTCACCATGCGAAATTTTTTTTTGAAAACTCGAGGATATCATCGTTAAGGTAGCTCGGACAACGTTAAGTTTTACATGTAGTTGCATATTGCTCCTGCAGGACTGACCACAGTAATAATTAAAGAGTGTAATGATACAAAGTACGTCGAAAAGCTGGCAGCAGTAACTATGACTCTCTTAAGGTAGCCAAATGCCTCGTCACTCGGCGAAATTTATTTGAAATCTCGAGGAAATCGTCGTTGAAGTAACTCAGACAACGGTAACATGGACAGATGGGGACATATCGGTTCTGCAGGACTGACCACAGTACGAATTAAAGAGAGGAAAGATTCAAAGAATGGGGAGCAGCTGGCTGCAGTAACTATGACTCACTTAAGGTAGCCAAATGCCTCGTCATCCGGCGATGTACATTTGCTAACTCGAGAGACTCGTAGTGGGAGTAACAGTGACGACGTTAACGTGGGCATATAGTGGCACATCGGGTCCATATGACAGGCCATAGCAAGAAATGTTACAGAGAAAGGGCTTAGAAAAGTGGGAGCAGCAGGCAGGAGTACTATGACTCTCTTAAGGTAGCCAAATGCCTCGTCACCATGTGAAATTTTTTTTTGAAAACTCGAGGATATCATCGTTAAGATAGCTCAAACAACGTTAAGGTTTACATGTAGTGGCATATTGCTCCTGCAGGACTGACCACAGTAATAATTAAAGAGTGGAAAGATACAAAGTACGTCGAGCAGCTGGCAGCAGTAACTATGACTCTCTTAGGTATCCAAATGCCTCGTCACTCGGCGAAATTTATTTGAAAACTCGAGGAAATCGTCGTTGAAGTAACTCAGACAACGGTACCATGGACAGGTGGTGGCATATCGCTTCTGCAGGACTGACCACAGTACGAATTAAAGAGAGGAAAGATTCAAAGAAGGGGGAGCAGCTGGCTGCAGTAACTATGACTCTCTTAAGGTAGCCAAATGCCTCGTCATCCGGCGAGGTACATTTGGTAACTCGAGAGACTCGTAGTGGGAGTAACAGTACCGACGTTAACGTGGGCATATAGTGGCACATCGGGTCCATATGACAGGCCATAGCAAGAAATGTTACAGAGAAAGGGCTTAGAAAAGTGGGAGCAGCAGGCAGGAGTACTATGACTCTCTTAAGGTAGCCAAATGCCACGTCACCATGAGAAATTTTTTTTTGAAAACTCGAGGATATCATCGTTAAGGTAGCTCAAACAACGTTAAGGTTTACATGTAGTGGCATATTGCTCCTGCAGGACTGACCACACTAATAATTAAAGAGTGGAAAGATACAAAGTACGTCGAGCAGCCGGCAGCAGTAACTATGACTCTCTTAAGGTAGCCAAATGCCTCGTCACTCGGCGAAATTTATTTGAAAACTCGAGGAAATCGTCGTTGAAGTAACTCAGACAACGGTAACATGGAAAGGTGGTGGCATATCGCTTCTGCAGGACTGACCACAGTACGAATTAAAGAGAGGAAAGATTCAAAGAAGGGGGAGCAGCTGGCTGCAGTAACTATGACTCTCTTAAGGTAGCCAAATGCCTCGTTATCCGGCGAGGTACATTTGGTAACTCGAGAGACTCGTAGTGGGAGTAACAGTGACGACGTTAACGTGGGCATATAGTGGCACATCGGGTCCATATGACAGGCCATAGCAAGAAATGTTACAGAGAAAGGGCTTAGAAAAGTGGGAGCAGCAGGCAGGAGTACTATGACTCTCTTAAGGTAGCCAAATGCCTCGTCACCATGAGAAATTTTTTTTTGAAAACTCGAGGATATCATCGTTAAGGTAGCTCAAACAACGTTAAGGTTTACATGTAGTGGCATATTGCTCCTGCAGGACTGACCACAGTAATAATTAAAGAGTGGAAAGATACAAAGTACGTCGAGCAGCCGGCAGCAGTAACTATGACTCTCTTAAGGTAGCCAAATGCCTCGTCACTCGGCGAAATTTATTTGAAAACTCGAGGAAATCGTCGTTGAAGTAACTCAGACAACAGTAACATGGAAAGGTGGTGGCATATCGCTTCTGCAGGACTGACCACAGTACGAATTAAAGAGAGGAAAGATTCAAAGAAGGGGGAGCAGCTGGCTGCAGTAACTATGACTCTCTTAAGGTAGCCAAATGCCTCGTCATCCGGCGAGGTACATTTGCTACCTCGAGAGACTCGTAGTGGGAGTAACAGTGACAACGTTAACGTGGGCATATAGTGGCACATCGGGTCCGTAGGACAGGCCATAGCAAAAATGATGGAGAGAAAGGGCTTAGAAAAGTATGAGCAGCAGGCAGGAGTACTATGACTCTCTTAAGGTAGCCAAATGCCTCGTCACAATGCGAAATTTTTTTTTGAAAACTCGAGGATATCATCGTTAAGGTAGCTCGGACAACGTTAAGTTTTACATGTAGTTGCATATTGCTCCTGCAGGACTGACCACAGTAATAATTAAAGAGTGTAATGATACAAAGTACGTCGAAAAGCTGGCAGCAGTAACTATGACTGTCTTAAGGTAGCCAAATGCCTCGTCACTCGGCGAATTTTATTTGAAATCTCGAGGAAATCGTCGTTGAAGTAACTCAGACAACGGTAACATGGACAGATGGGGGCATATCGGTTCTGCAGGACTGACCACAGTACGAATTAAAGAGAGGAAAGATTCAAAGAAGGGGGAGCAGCTGGCTGCAGTAACTATGACTCTCTTAAGGTAGCCAAATGCCTCGTCATCCGGCGAGGTACATTTGGTAACTCGAGAGACTCGTAGTGGGAGTAACAGTGACGACGTTAACGTGGGCATATAGTGGCACATCGGGTCCATATGACAGGCCATAGCAAGAAATGTTACAGAGAAAGGGCTTAGAAAAGTGGGAGCAGCAGGCAGGAGTACTATGACTCTCTTAAGGTAGCCAAATGCCACGTCACCATGAGAAATTTTTTTTTGAAAACTCGAGGATATCATCGTTAAGGTAGCTCAAACAACGTTAAGGTTTACATGTAGTGGCATATTGCTCCTGCAGGACTGACCACAGTAATAATTAAAGAGTGGAAAGATACAAAGTACGTCGAGCAGCCGGCAGCAGTAACTATGACTCTCTTAAGGTAGCCAAATGCCTCGTCACTCGGCGATATTTATTTGAAAACTCGAGGAAATCGTCGTTGAAGTAACTCAGACAACGGTAACATGGAAAGGTGCTGGCATATCGCTTCTGCAGGACTGACCACAGTACGAATTAAAGAGAGGAAAGATTCAAAGAAGGGGGAGCAGCTGGCTGCAGTAACTATGACTCTCTTAAGGTAGCCAAATGCCTCGTCATCCGGCGAGGTACATTTGCTACCTCGAGAGACTCGTAGTGGGAGTAACAGTGACAACGTTAACGTGGGCATATAGTGGCACATCGGGTCCGTAGGACAGGCCATAGCAAGAATGATGGAGAGAAAGGGCTTAGAAAAGTATGAGCAGCAGGCAGGAGTCCTATGACTCTCTTAAGGTAGCCAAATGCCTCGTCACCATGCGAAATTTTTTTTTGAAAACTCGAGGATATCATCGTTAAGGTAGCTCGGACAACGTTAAGTTTTACATGTAGTTGCATATTGCTCCTGCAGGACTGACCACAGTAATAATTAAAGAGTGTAATGATACAAAGTACGTCGAAAAGCTGGCAGCAGTAACTATGACTCTCTTAAGGTAGCCAAATGCCTCGTCACTCGGCGAAATTTATTTGAAATCTCGAGGAAATCGTCGTTGAAGTAACTCAGACAACGGTAACATGGACAGATGGGGACATATCGGTTCTGCAGGACTGACCACAGTACGAATTAAAGAGAGGAAAGATTCAAAGAATGGGGAGCAGCTGGCTGCAGTAACTATGACTCACTTAAGGTAGCCAAATGCCTCGTCATCCGGCGATGTACATTTGCTAACTCGAGAGACTCGTAGTGGGAGTAACTGTGACGACGTTAACGTGGGCATATAGTGGCACATCGGGTCCATATGACAGGCCATAGCAAGAAATGTTACAGAGAAAGGGCTTAGAAAAGTGGGAGCAGCAGGCAGGAGTACTATGACTCTCTTAAGGTAGCCAAATGCCTCGTCACCATGTGAAATTTTTTTTTGAAAACTCGAGGATATCATCGTTAAGGTAGCTCAAACAACGTTAAGGTTTACATGTAGTGGCATATTGCTCCTGCAGGACTGACCACAGTAATAATTAAAGAGTGGAAAGATACAAAGTACGTCGAGCAGCTGGCAGCAGTAACTATGACTCTCTTAGGTATCCAAATGCCTCGTCACTCGGCGAAATTTATTTGAAAACTCGAGGAAATCGTCGTTGAAGTAACTCAGACAACGGTACCATGGACAGGTGGTGGCATATCGCTTCTGCAGGACTGACCACAGTACGAATTAAAGAGAGGAAAGATTCAAAGAAGGGGGAGCAGCTGGCTGCAGTAACTATGACTCTCTTAAGGTAGCCAAATGCCTCGTCATCCGGCGAGGTACATTTGGTAACTCGAGAGACTCGTAGTGGGAGTAACAGTGACGACGTTAACGTGGGCATATAGTGGCACATCGGGTCCATATGACAGGCCACAGCAAGAAATGTTACAGAGAAAGGGCTTAGAAAAGTGGGAGCAGCAGGCAGGAGTACTATGACTCTCTTAAGGTAGCCAAATGCCACGTCACCATGAGAAATTTTTTTTTGAAAACTCGAGGATATCATCGTTAAGGTAGCTCAAACAACGTTAAGGTTTACATGTAGTGGCATATTGCTCCTGCAGGACTGACCACAGTAATAATTAAAGAGTGGAAAGATACAAAGTACGTCGAGCAGCCGGCAGCAGTAACTATGACTCTCTTAAGGTAGCCAAATGCCTCGTCACTCGGCGATATTTATTTGAAAACTCGAGGAAATCGTCGTTGAAGTAACTCAGACAACGGTAACATGGAAAGGTGCTGGCATATCGCTTCTGCAGGACTGACCACAGTACGAATTAAAGAGAGGAAAGATTCAAAGAAGGGGGAGCAGCTGGCTGCAGTAACTATGACTCTCTTAAGGTAGCCAAATGCCTCGTCATCCGGCGAGGTACATTTGCTAACTCGAGAGACTCGTAGTGGGAGTAACAGTGACAACGTTAACGTGGGCATATAGTGGCACATCGGGTCCGTAGGACAGGCCAAAGCAAGAATGATGGAGAGAAAGGGCTTAGAAAAGTATGAGCAGCAGGCAGGAGTACTATGACTCTCTTAAGGTAGCGAAATGCCCCGCCACCATGCGAAATTTTTTTTTGAAAACTCGAGGATATCATCGTTAAGGTAGCTCGGACAACGTTAAGTTTTACATGTAGTTGCATATTGCTCCTGCAGGACTGACCACAGAAATAATTAAAGAGTGTAAAGATACAAAGTACGTCGAAAAGCTGGCAGCAGTAACTATGACTCTCTTAAGGTAGCCAAATGCCTCGTCACTCGGCGAAATTTATTTGAAATCTCGAGGAAATCGTCGTTGAAGTAACTCAGACAACGGTAACATGGACAGATGGGGGCATATCGGTTCTGCAGGACTGACCACAGTACGAATTAAAGAGAGGAAAGATTCAAAGAAGGGGGAGCAGCTGGCTGCAGTAACTATGACTCACTTAAGGTAGCCAAATGCCTCGTCATCCGGCGATGTACATTTGCTAACTCGAGAGACTCGTAGTGGGAGTAACAGTGACGACGTTAACGTGGGCATATAGTGGCACATCGGGTCCATATGACAGGCCATAGCAAGAAATGTTACAGAGAAAGGGCTTAGAAAAGTGGGAGCAGCAGGCAGGAGTACTATGACTCTCTTAAGGTAGCCAAATGCCTCGTCACCATGAGAAATTTTTTTTTGAAAACTCGAGGATATCATCGTTAAGGTAGCTCAAACAACGTTAAGGTTTACATGTAGTGGCATATTGCTCCTGCAGGACTGACCACAGTAATAATTAAAGAGTGGAAAGATACAAAGTACGTCGAGCAGCCGGCAGCAGTAACTATGACTCTCTTAAGGTAGCCAAATGCCTCGTCACTCGGCGAAATTTATTTGAAAACTCGAGGAAATCGTCGTTGAAGTAACTCAGACAACGGTAACATGGAAAGGTGGTGGCATATCGCTTCTGCAGGACTGACCACAGTACGAATTAAAGAGAGGAAAGATTCAAAGAAGGGGGAGCAGCTGGCTGCAGTAAGTATGACTCTCTTAAGGTAGCCAAATGCCTCGTCATCCGGCGAGGTACATTTGCTACCTCGAGAGACTCGTAGTGGGAGTAACAGTGACAACGTTAACGTGGGCATATAGTGGCACATCGGGTCCGTAGGACAGGCCATAGCAAGAATGATGGAGAGAAAGGGCTTAGAAAAGTATGAGCAGCAGGCAGGAGTACTATGACTCTCTTAAGGTAGCCAAATGCCTCGTCACCATGCGAAATTTTTTTTTGAAAACTCGAGGATATCATCGTTAAGGTAGCTCGGACAACGTTAAGTTTTACATGTAGTTGCATATTGCTCCTGCAGGACTGACCACAGTAATAATTAAAGAGTGTAATGATACAAAGTACGTCGAAAAGCTGGCAGCAGTAACTATGACTCTCTTAAGGTAGCCAAATGCCTCGTCACTCGGCGAAATTTATTTGAAATCTCGAGGAAATCGTCGTTGAAGTAACTCAGACAACGGTAACATGGACAGATGGGGACATATCGGTTCTGCAGGACTGACCACAGTACGAATTAAAGAGAGGAAAGATTCAAAGAATGGGGAGCAGCTGGCTGCAGTAACTATGACTCACTTAAGGTAGCCAAATGCCTCGTCATCCGGCGATGTACATTTGCTAACTCGAGAGACTCGTAGTGGGAGTAACAGTGACGACGTTAACGTGGGCATATAGTGGCACATCGGGTCCATATGACAGGCCATAGCAAGAAATGTTACAGAGAAAGGGCTTAGAAAAGTGGGAGCAGCAGGCAGGAGCACTATGACTCTCTTAAGGTAGCCAAATGCCTCGTCACCATGTGAAATTTTTTTTTGAAAACTCGAGGATATCATCGTTAAGGTAGCTCAAACAACGTTAAGGTTTACATGTAGTGGCATATTGCTCCTGCAGGACTGACCACAGTAATAATTAAAGAGTGGAAAGATACAAAGTACGTCGAGCAGCCGGCAGCAGTAACTATGACTCTCTTAAGGTAGCCAAATGCCTCGTCACTCGGCGAAATTTATTTGAAAACTCGAGGAAATCGTCGTTGAAGTAACTCAGACAACGGTAACATGGAAAGGTGGTGGCATATCGCTTCTGCAGGACTGACCACAGTACGAATTAAAGAGAGGAAAGATTCAAAGAAGGGGGAGCAGCTGGCTGCAGTAACTATGACTCTCTTAAGGTAGCCAAATGCCTCGTCATCCGGCGAGGTACATTTGCTAACTCGAGAGACTCGTAGTGGGAGTAACAGTGACAACGTTAACGTGGGCATATAGTGGCACATCGGGTCCGTAGGACAGGCCAAAGCAAGAATGATGGAGAGAAAGGGCTTAGAAAAGTATGAGCAGCAGGCAGGAGTACTATGACTCTCTTAAGGTAGCGAAATGCCCCGCCACCATGCGAAATTTTTTTTTGAAAACTCGAGGATATCATCGTTAAGGTAGCTCGGACAACGTTAAGTTTTACATGTAGTTGCATATTGCTCCTGCAGGACTGACCACAGAAATAATTAAAGAGTGTAAAGATACAAAGTACGTCGAAAAGCTGGCAGCAGTAACTATGACTCTCTTAAGGTAGCCAAATGCCTCGTCACTCGGCGAAATTTATTTGAAATCTCGAGGAAATCGTCGTTGAAGTAACTCAGACAACGGTAACATGGACAGATGGGGGCATATCGGTTCTGCAGGACTGACCACAGTACGAATTAAAGAGAGGAAAGATTCAAAGAAGGGGGAGCAGCTGGCTGCAGTAACTATGACTCACTTAAGGTAGCCAAATGCCTCGTCATCCGGCGATGTACATTTGCTAACTCGAGAGACTCGTAGTGGGAGTAACAGTGACGACGTTAACGTGGGCATATAGTGGCACATCGGGTCCATATGACAGGCCATAGCAAGAAATGTTACAG
Organism: Schistocerca americana; assembly: GCF_021461395.2. Taxonomy (NCBI): domain Eukaryota; kingdom Metazoa; phylum Arthropoda; class Insecta; order Orthoptera; family Acrididae; genus Schistocerca; species Schistocerca americana. Next base: position 86,463,401 of record NC_060122.1, read on the forward strand.
AGAAAGGGCTTAGAAAAGTGGGAGCAGCAGGCAGGAGTACTATGACTCTCTTAAGGTAGCCAAATGCCTCGTCACCATGAGAAATTTTTTTTTGAAAACTCGAGGATATCATCGTTAAGGTAGCTCAAACAACGTTAAGGTTTACACGTAGTGGCATATTGCTCCTGCAGGACTGACCACAGTAATAATTAAAGAGTGGAAAGATACAAAGTACGTCGAGCAGCCGGCAGCAGTAACTATGACTCTCTTAAGGTAGCCAAATGCCTCGTCACTCGGCGAAATTTATTTGAAAACTCGAGGAAATCGTCGTTGAAGTAACTCAGACAACGGTAACATGGAAAGGTGGTGGCATATCGCTTCTGCAGGACTGACCACAGTACGAATTAAAGAGAGGAAAGATTCAAAGAAGGGGGAGCAGCTGGCTGCAGTAAGTATGACTCTCTTAAGGTAGCCAAATGCCTCGTCATCCGGCGAGGTACATTTGCTACCTCGAGAGACTCGTAGTGGGAGTAACAGTGACAACGTTAACGTGGGCATATAGTGGCACATCGGGTCCGTAGGACAGGCCATAGCAAGAATGATGGAGAGAAAGGGCTTAGAAAAGTATGAGCAGCAGGCAGGAGTACTATGACTCTCTTAAGGTAGCCAAATGCCTCGTCACCATGCGAAATTTTTTTTTGAAAACTCGAGGATATCATCGTTAAGGTAGCTCGGACAACGTTAAGTTTTACATGTAGTTGCATATTGCTCCTGCAGGACTGACCACAGTAATAATTAAAGAGTGTAATGATACAAAGTACGTCGAAAAGCTGGCAGCAGTAACTATGACTCTCTTAAGGTACCCAAATGCCTCGTCACTCGGCGAAATTTATTTGAAATCTCGAGGAAATCGTCGTTGAAGTAACTCAGACAACGGTAACATGGACAGATGGGGACATATCGGTTCTGCAGGACTGACCACAGTACGAATTAAAGAGAGGAAAGATTCAAAGAATGGGGAGCAGCTGGCTGCAGTAACTATGACTCACTTAAGGTAGCCAAATGCCTCGTCATCCGGCGATGTACATTTGCTAACTCGAGAGACTCGTAGTGGGAGTAACAGTGACGACGTTAACGTGGGCATATAGTGGCACATCGGGTCCATATGACAGGCCATAGCAAGAAATGTTACAGAGAAAGGGCTTAGAAAAGTGGGAGCAGCAGGCAGGAGTACTATGACTCTCTTAAGGTAGCCAAATGCCTCGTCACCATGTGAAATTTTTTTTTGAAAACTCGAGGATATCATCGTTAAGGTAGCTCAAACAACGTTAAGGTTTACATGTAGTGGCATATTGCTCCTGCAGGACTGACCACAGTAATAATTAAAGAGTGGAAAGATACAAAGTACGTCGAGCAGCTGGCAGCAGTAACTATGACTCTCTTAGGTATCCAAATGCCTCGTCACTCGGCGAAATTTATTTGAAAACTCGAGGAAATCGTCGTTGAAGTAACTCAGACAACGGTACCATGGACAGGTGGTGGCATATCGCTTCTGCAGGACTGACCACAGTACGAATTAAAGAGAGGAAAGATTCAAAGAAGGGGGAGCAGCTGGCTGCAGTAACTATGACTCTCTTAAGGTAGCCAAATGCCTCGTCATCCGGCGAGGTACATTTGGTAACTCGAGAGACTCGTAGTGGGAGTAACAGTGACGACGTTAACGTGGGCATATAGTGGCACATCGGGTCCATATGACAGGCCACAGCAAGAAATGTTACAGAGAAAGGGCTTAGAAAAGTGGGAGCAGCAGGCAGGAGTACTATGACTCTCTTAAGGTAGCCAAATGCCACGTCACCATGAGAAATTTTTTTTTGAAAACTCGAGGATATCATCGTTAAGGTAGCTCAAACAACGTTAAGGTTTACATGTAGTGGCATATTGCTCCTGCAGGACTGACCACAGTAATAATTAAAGAGTGGAAAGATACAAAGTACGTCGAGCAGCCGGCAGCAGTAACTATGACTCTCTTAAGGTAGCCAAATGCCTCGTCACTCGGCGATATTTATTTGAAAACTCGAGGAAATCGTCGTTGAAGTAACTCAGACAACGGTAACATGGAAAGGTGCTGGCATATCGCTTCTGCAGGACTGACCACAGTACGAATTAAAGAGAGGAAAGATTCAAAGAAGGGGGAGCAGCTGGCTGCAGTAACTATGACTCTCTTAAGGTAGCCAAATGCCTCGTCATCCGGCGAGGTACATTTGCTAACTCGAGAGACTCGTAGTGGGAGTAACAGTGACAACGTTAACGTGGGCATATAGTGGCACATCGGGTCCGTAGGACAGGCCAAAGCAAGAATGATGGAGAGAAAGGGCTTAGAAAAGTATGAGCAGCAGGCAGGAGTACTATGACTCTCTTAAGGTAGCGAAATGCCCCGCCACCATGCGAAATTTTTTTTTGAAAACTCGAGGATATCATCGTTAAGGTAGCTCGGACAACGTTAAGTTTTACATGTAGTTGCATATTGCTCCTGCAGGACTGACCACAGAAATAATTAAAGAGTGTAAAGATACAAAGTACGTCGAAAAGCTGGCAGCAGTAACTATGACTCTCTTAAGGTAGCCAAATGCCTCGTCACTCGGCGAAATTTATTTGAAATCTCGAGGAAATCGTCGTTGAAGTAACTCAGACAACGGTAACATGGACAGATGGGGGCATATCGGTTCTGCAGGACTGACCACAGTACGAATTAAAGAGAGGAAAGATTCAAAGAAGGGGGAGCAGCTGGCTGCAGTAACTATGACTCACTTAAGGTAGCCAAATGCCTCGTCATCCGGCGATGTACATTTGCTAACTCGAGAGACTCGTAGTGGGAGTAACAGTGACGACGTTAACGTGGGCATATAGTGGCACATCGGGTCCATATGACAGGCCATAGCAAGAAATGTTACAGAGAAAGGGCTTAGAAAAGTGGGAGCAGCAGGCAGGAGTACTATGACTCTCTTAAGGTAGCCAAATGCCTCGTCACCATGAGAAATTTTTTTTTGAAAACTCGAGGATATCATCGTTAAGGTAGCTCAAACAACGTTAAGGTTTACATGTAGTGGCATATTGCTCCTGCAGGACTGACCACAGTAATAATTAAAGAGTGGAAAGATACAAAGTACGTCGAGCAGCCGGCAGCAGTAACTATGACTCTCTTAAGGTAGCCAAATGCCTCGTCACTCGGCGAAATTTATTTGAAAACTCGAGGAAATCGTCGTTGAAGTAACTCAGACAACGGTAACATGGAAAGGTGGTGGCATATCGCTTCTGCAGGACTGACCACAGTACGAATTAAAGAGAGGAAAGATTCAAAGAAGGGGGAGCAGCTGGCTGCAGTAAGTATGACTCTCTTAAGGTAGCCAAATGCCTCGTCATCCGGCGAGGTACATTTGCTACCTCGAGAGACTCGTAGTGGGAGTAACAGTGACAACGTTAACGTGGGCATATAGTGGCACATCGGGTCCGTAGGACAGGCCATAGCAAGAATGATGGAGAGAAAGGGCTTAGAAAAGTATGAGCAGCAGGCAGGAGTACTATGACTCTCTTAAGGTAGCCAAATGCCTCGTCACCATGCGAAATTTTTTTTTGAAAACTCGAGGATATCATCGTTAAGGTAGCTCGGACAACGTTAAGTTTTACATGTAGTTGCATATTGCTCCTGCAGGACTGACCACAGTAATAATTAAAGAGTGTAATGATACAAAGTACGTCAAAAAGCTGGCAGCAGTAACTATGACTCTCTTAAGGTAGCCAAATGCCTCGTCACTCGGCGAAATTTATTTGAAATCTCGAGGAAATCGTCGTTGAAGTAACTCAGACAACGGTAACATGGACAGATGGGGACATATCGGTTCTGCAGGACTGACCACAGTACGAATTAAAGAGAGGAAAGATTCAAAGAATGGGGAGCAGCTGGCTGCAGTAACTATGACTCACTTAAGGTAGCCAAATGCCTCGTCATCCGGCGATGTACATTTGCTAACTCGAGAGACTCGTAGTGGGAGTAACAGTGACGACGTTAACGTGGGCATATAGTGGCACATCGGGTCCATATGACAGGCCATAGCAAGAAATGTTACAGAGAAAGGGCTTAGAAAAGTGGGAGCAGCAGGCAGGAGTACTATGACTCTCTTAAGGTAGCCAAATGCCTCGTCACCATGTGAAATTTTTTTTTGAAAACTCGAGGATATCATCGTTAAGGTAGCTCAAACAACGTTAAGGTTTACATGTAGTGGCATATTGCTCCTGCAGGACTGACCACAGTAATAATTAAAGAGTGGAAAGATACAAAGTACGTCGAGCAGCTGGCAGCAGTAACTATGACTCTCTTAGGTATCCAAATGCCTCGTCACTCGGCGAAATTTATTTGAAAACTCGAGGAAATCGTCGTTGAAGTAACTCAGACAACGGTACCATGGACAGGTGGTGGCATATCGCTTCTGCAGGACTGACCACAGTACGAATTAAAGAGAGGAAAGATTCAAAGAAGGGGGAGCAGCTGGCTGCAGTAACTATGACTCTCTTAAGGTAGCCAAATGCCTCGTCATCCGGCGAGGTACATTTGGTAACTCGAGAGACTCGTAGTGGGAGTAACAGTGACGACGTTAACGTGGGCATATAGTGGCACATCGGGTCCATATGACAGGCCATAGCAAGAAATGTTACAGAGAAAGGGCTTAGAAAAGTGGGAGCAGCAGGCAGGAGTACTATGACTCTCTTAAGGTAGCCAAATGCCACGTCACCATGAGAAATTTTTTTTTGGAAACTCGAGGATATCATCGTTAAGGTAGCTCAAACAACGTTAAGGTTTACATGTAGTGGCATATTGCTCCTGCAGGACTGACCACAGAAATAATTAAAGAGTGTAAAGATACAAAGTACGTCGAAAAGCTGGCAGCAGTAACTATGACTCTCTTAAGGTAGCCAAATGCCTCGTCACTCGGCGAAATTTATTTGAAATCTCGAGGAAATCGTCGTTGAAGTAACTCAGACAACGGTAACATGGACAGATGGGGGCATATCGGTTCTGCAGGACTGACCACAGTACGAATTAAAGAGAGGAAAGATTCAAAGAAGGGGGAGCAGCTGGCTGCAGTAACTATGACTCACTTAAGGTAGCCAAATGCCTCGTCATCCGGCGATGTACATTTACTAACTCGAGAGACTCGTAGTGGGAGTAACAGTGACGACGTTAACGTGGGCATATAGTGGCACATCGGGTCCATATGACAGGCCATAGCAAGAAATGTTACAGAGAAAGGGCTTAGAAAAGTGGGAGCAGCAGGCAGGAGTACTATGACTCTCTTAAGGTAGCCAAATGCCTCGTCACCATGAGAAATTTTTTTTTGAAAACTCGAGGATATCATCGTTAAGGTAGCTCAAACAACGTTAAGGTTTACATGTAGTGGCATATTGCTCCTGCAGGACTGACCACAGTAATAATTAAAGAGTGGAAAGATACAAAGTACGTCGAGCAGCCGGCAGCAGTAACTATGACTCTCTTAAGGTAGCCAAATGCCTCGTCACTCGGCGAAATTTATTTGAAAACTCGAGGAAATCGTCGTTGAAGTAACTCAGACAACGGTAACATGGAAAGGTGGTGGCATATCGCTTCTGCAGGACTGACCACAGTACGAATTAAAGAGAGGAAAGATTCAAAGAAGGGGGAGCAGCTGGCTGCAGTAAGTATGACTCTCTTAAGGTAGCCAAATGCCTCGTCATCCGGCGAGGTACATTTGCTACCTCGAGAGACTCGTAGTGGGAGTAACAGTGACAACGTTAACGTGGGCATATAGTAGCACATCGGGTCCGTAGGACAGGCCATAGCAAGAATGATGGAGAGAAAGGGCTTAGAAAAGTATGAGCAGCAGGCAGGAGTACTATGACTCTCTTAAGGTAGCCAAATGCCTCGTCACAATGCGAAATTTTTTTTTGAAAACTCGAGGATATCATCGTTAAGGTAGCTCGGACAACGTTAAGTTTTACATGTAGTTGCATATTGCTCCTGCAGGACTGACCACAGTAATAATTAAAGAGTGTAATGATACAAAGTACGTCGAAAAGCTGGCAGCAGTAACTATGACTGTCTTAAGGTAGCCAAATGCCTCGTCACTCGGCGAAATTTATTTGAAATCTCGAGGAAATCGTCGTTGAAGTAACTCAGACAACGGTAACATGGACAGATGGGGGCATATCGGTTCTGCAGGACTGACCACAGTACGAATTAAAGAGAGGAAAGATTCAAAGAATGGGGAGCAGCTGGCTGCAGTAACTATGACTCACTTAAGGTAGCCAAATGCCTCGTCATCCGGCGATGTACATTTGCTAACTCGAGAGACTCGTAGTGGGAGTAACAGTGACGACGTTAACGTGGGCATATAGTGGCACATCGGGTCCATATGACAGGCCATAGCAAGAAATGTTACAGAGAAAGGGCTTAGAAAAGTGGGAGCAGCAGGCAGGAGTACTATGACTCTCTTAAGGTAGCCAAATGCCTCGTCACCATGTGAAATTTTTTTTTGAAAACTCGAGGATATCATCGTTAAGGTAGCTCAAACAACGTTAAGGTTTACATGTAGTGGCATATTGCTCCTGCAGGACTGACCACAGTAATAATTAAAGAGTGGAAAGATACAAAGTACGTCGAGCAGCTGGCAGCAGTAACTATGACTCTCTTAGGTATCCAAATGCCTCGTCACTCGGCGAAATTTATTTGAAAACTCGAGGAAATCGTCGTTGAAGTAACTCAGACAACGGTACCATGGACAGGTGGTGGCATATCGCTTCTGCAGGACTGACCACAGTACGAATTAAAGAGAGGAAAGATTCAAAGAAGGGGGAGCAGCTGGCTGCAGTAACTATGACTCTCTTAAGGTAGCCAAATGCCTCGTCATCCGGCGAGGTACATTTGGTAACTCGAGAGACTCGTAGTGGGAGTAACAGTGACGACGTTAACGTGGGCATATAGTGGCACATCGGGTCCATATGACAGGCCATAGCAAGAAATGTTACAGAGAAAGGGCTTAGAAAAGTGGGAGCAGCAGGCAGGAGTACTATGACTCTCTTAAGGTAGCCAAATGCCACGTCACCATGAGAAATTTTTTTTTGGAAACTCGAGGATATCATCGTTAAGGTAGCTCAAACAACGTTAAGGTTTACATGTAGTGGCATATTGCTCCTGCAGGACTGACCACAGAAATAATTAAAGAGTGTAAAGATACAAAGTACGTCGAAAAGCTGGCAGCAGTAACTATGACTCTCTTAAGGTAGCCAAATGCCTCGTCACTCGGCGAAATTTATTTGAAATCTCGAGGAAATCGTCGTTGAAGTAACTCAGACAACGGTAACATGGACAGATGGGGGCATATCGGTTCTGCAGGACTGACCACAGTACGAATTAAAGAGAGGAAAGATTCAAAGAAGGGGGAGCAGCTGGCTGCAGTAACTATGACTCACTTAAGGTAGCCAAATGCCTCGTCATCCGGCGATGTACATTTACTAACTCGAGAGACTCGTAGTGGGAGTAACAGTGACGACGTTAACGTGGGCATATAGTGGCACATCGGGTCCATATGACAGGCCATAGCAAGAAATGTTACAGAGAAAGGGCTTAGAAAAGTGGGAGCAGCAGGCAGGAGTACTATGACTCTCTTAAGGTAGCCAAATGCCTCGTCACCATGAGAAATTTTTTTTTGAAAACTCGAGGATATCATCGTTAAGGTAGCTCAAACAACGTTAAGGTTTACATGTAGTGGCATATTGCTCCTGCAGGACTGACCACAGTAATAATTAAAGAGTGGAAAGATACAAAGTACGTCGAGCAGCCGGCAGCAGTAACTATGACTCTCTTAAGGTAGCCAAATGCCTCGTCACTCGGCGAAATTTATTTGAAAACTCGAGGAAATCGTCGTTGAAGTAACTCAGACAACGGTAACATGGAAAGGTGGTGGCATATCGCTTCTGCAGGACTGACCACAGTACGAATTAAAGAGAGGAAAGATTCAAAGAAGGGGGAGCAGCTGGCTGCAGTAAGTATGACTCTCTTAAGGTAGCCAAATGCCTCGTCATCCGGCGAGGTACATTTGCTACCTCGAGAGACTCGTAGTGGGAGTAACAGTGACAACGTTAACGTGGGCATATAGTAGCACATCGGGTCCGTAGGACAGGCCATAGCAAGAATGATGGAGAGAAAGGGCTTAGAAAAGTATGAGCAGCAGGCAGGAGTACTATGACTCTCTTAAGGTAGCCAAATGCCTCGTCACAATGCGAAATTTTTTTTTGAAAACTCGAGGATATCATCGTTAAGGTAGCTCGGACAACGTTAAGTTTTACATGTAGTTGCATATTGCTCCTGCAGGACTGACCACAGTAATAATTAAAGAGTGTAATGATACAAAGTACGTCGAAAAGCTGGCAGCAGTAACTATGACTGTCTTAAGGTAGCCAAATGCCTCGTCACTCGGCGAAATTTATTTGAAATCTCGAGGAAATCGTCGTTGAAGTAACTCAGACAACGGTAACATGGACAGATGGGGGCATATCGGTTCTGCAGGACTGACCACAGTACGAATTAAAGAGAGGAAAGATTCAAAGAATGGGGAGCAGCTGGCTGCAGTAACTATGACTCACTTAAGGTAGCCAAATGCCTCGTCATCCGGCGATGTACATTTGCTAACTCGAGAGACTCGTAGTGGGAGTAACAGTGACGACGTTAACGTGGGCATATAGTGGCACATCGGGTCCATATGACAGGCCATAGCAAGAAATGTTACAGAGAAAGGGCTTAGAAAAGTGGGAGCAGCAGGCAGGAGTACTATGACTCTCTTAAGGTAGCCAAATGCCTCGTCACCATGAGAAATTTTTTTTTGAAAACTCGAGGATATCATCGTTAAGGTAGCTCAAACAACGTTAAGGTTTACATGTAGTGGCATATTGCTCCTGCAGGACTGACCACAGTAATAATTAAAGAGTGGAAAGATACAAAGTACGTCGAGCAGCCGGCAGCAGTAACTATGACTCTCTTAAGGTAGCCAAATGCCTCGTCACTCGGCGAAATTTATTTGAAAACTCGAGGAAATCGTCGTTGAAGTAACTCAGACAACGGTAACATGGAAAGGTGGTGGCATATCGCTTCTGCAGGACTGACCACAGTACGAATTAAAGAGAGGAAAGATTCAAAGAAGGGGGAGCAGCTGGCTGCAGTAAGTATGACTCTCTTAAGGTAGCCAAATGCCTCGTCATCCGGCGAGGTACATTTGCTACCTCGAGAGACTCGTAGTGGGAGTAACAGTGACAACGTTAACGTGGGCATATAGTGGCACATCGGGTCCGTAGGACAGGCCATAGCAAGAATGATGGAGAGAAAGGGCTTAGAAAAGTATGAGCAGCAGGCAGGAGTACTATGACTCTCTTAAGGTAGCCAAATGCCTCGTCACAATGCGAAATTTTTTTTTGAAAACTCGAGGATATCATCGTTAAGGTAGCTCGGACAACGTTAAGTTTTACATGTAGTTGCATATTGCTCCTGCAGGACTGACCACAGTAATAATTAAAGAGTGTAATGATACAAAGTACGTCGAAAAGCTGGCAGCAGTAACTATGACTGTCTTAAGGTAGCCAAATGCCTCGTCACTCGGCGAAATTTATTTGAAATCTCGAGGAAATCGTCGTTGAAGTAACTCAGACAACGGTAACATGGACAGATGGGGGCATATCGGTTCTGCAGGACTGACCACAGTACGAATTAAAGAGAGGAAAGATTCAAAGAATGGGGAGCAGCTGGCTGCAGTAACTATGACTCACTTAAGGTAGCCAAATGCCTCGTCATCCGGCGATGTACATTTGCTAACTCGAGAGACTCGTAGTGGGAGTAACAGTGACGACGTTAACGTGGGCATATAGTGGCACATCGGGTCCATATGACAGGCCATAGCAAGAAATGTTACAGAGAAAGGGCTTAGAAAAGTGGGAGCAGCAGGCAGGAGTACTATGACTCTCTTAAGGTAGCCAAATGCCTCGTCACCATGTGAAATTTTTTTTTGAAAACTCGAGGATATCATCGTTAAGGTAGCTCAAACAACGTTAAGGTTTACATGTAGTGGCATATTGCTCCTGCAGGACTGACCACAGTAATAATTAAAGAGTGGAAAGATACAAAGTACGTCGAGCAGCTGGCAGCAGTAACTATGACTCTCTTAGGTAGCCAAATGCCTCGTCACTCGGCGAAATTTATTTGAAAACTCGAGGAAATCGTCGTTGAAGTAACTCAGACAACGGTACCATGGACAGGTGGTGACATATCGCTTCTGCAGGACTGACCACAGTACGAATTAAAGAGAGGAAAGATTCAAAGAAGGGGGAGCAGCTGGCTGCAGTAACTATGACTCACTTAAGGTAGCCAAATGCCTCGTCATCCGGCGATGTACATTTACTAACTCGAGAGACTCGTAGTGGGAGTAACAGTGACGACGTTAACGTGGGCATATAGTGGCACATCGGGTCCATATGACAGGCCATAGCAAGAAATGTTACAGAGAAAGGGCTTAGAAAAGTGGGAGCAGCAGGCAGGAGTACTATGACTCTCTTAAGGTAGCCAAATGCCTCGTCACCATGAGAAATTTTTTTTTGAAAACTCGAGGATATCATCGTTAAGGTAGCTCAAACAACGTTAAGGTTTACATGTAGTGGCATATTGCTCCTGCAGGACTGACCACAGTAATAATTAAAGAGTGGAAAGATACAAAGTACGTCGAGCAGCCGGCAGCAGTAACTATGACTCTCTTAAGGTAGCCAAATGCCTCGTCACTCGGCGAAATTTATTTGAAAACTCGAGGAAATCGTCGTTGAAGTAACTCAGACAACGGTAACATGGAAAGGTGGTGGCATATCGCTTCTGCAGGACTGACCACAGTACGAATTAAAGAGAGGAAAGATTCAAAGAAGGGGGAGCAGCTGGCTGCAGTAAGTATGACTCTCTTAAGGTAGCCAAATGCCTCGTCATCCGGCGAGGTACATTTGCTACCTCGAGAGACTCGTAGTGGGAGTAACAGTGACAACGTTAACGTGGGCATATAGTGGCACATCGGGTCCGTTGGACAGGCCATAGCAAGAATGATGGAGAGAAAGGGCTTAGAAAAGTATGAGCAGCAGGCAGGAGTACTATGACTCTCTTAAGGTAGCCAAATGCCTCGTCACAATGCGAAATTTTTTTTTGAAAACTCGAGGATATCATCGTTAAGGTAGCTCGGACAACGTTAAGTTTTACATGTAGTTGCATATTGCTCCTGCAGGACTGACCACAGTAATAATTAAAGAGTGTAATGATACAAAGTACGTCGAAAAGCTGGCAGCAGTAACTATGACTGTCTTAAGGTAGCCAAATGCCTCGTCACTCGGCGAAATTTATTTGAAATCTCGAGGAAATCGTCGTTGAAGTAACTCAGACAACGGTAACATGGACAGATGGGGGCATATCGGTTCTGCAGGACTGACCACAGTACGAATTAAAGAGAGGAAAGATTCAAAGAATGGGGAGCAGCTGGCTGCAGTAACTCTGACTCACTTAAGGTAGCCAAATGCCTCGTCATCCGGCGATGTACATTTGCTAACTCGAGAGACTCGTAGTGGGAGTAACAGTGACGACGTTAACGTGGGCATATAGTGGCACATCGGGTCCATATGACAGGCCATAGCAAGAAATGTTACAGAGAAAGGGCTTAGAAAAGTGGGAGCAGCAGGCAGGAGTACTATGACTCTCTTAAGGTAGCCAAATGCCTCGTCACCATGTGAAATTTTTTTTTGAAAACTCGAGGATATCATCGTTAAGGTAGCTCAAACAACGTTAAGGTTTACATGTAGTGGCATATTGCTCCTGCAGGACTGACCACAGTAATAATTAAAGAGTGGAAAGATACAAAGTACGTCGAGCAGCCGGCAGCAGTAACTATGACTCTCTTAAGGTAGCCAAATGCCTCGTCACTCGGCGAAATTTATTTGAAAACTCGAGGAAATCGTCGTTGAAGTAACTCAGACAACGGTAACATGGAAAGGTGGTGGCATATCGCTTCTGCAGGACTGACCACAGTACGAATTAAAGAGAGGAAAGATTCAAAGAAGGGGGAGCAGCTGGCTGCAGTAAGTATGACTCTCTTAAGGTAGCCAAATGCCTCGTCATCCGGCGAGGTACATTTGCTACCTCGAGAGACTCGTAGTGGGAGTAACAGTGACAACGTTAACGTGGGCATATAGTGGCACATCGGGTCCGTTGGACAGGCCATAGCAAGAATGATGGAGAGAAAGGGCTTAGAAAAGTATGAGCAGCAGGCAGGAGTACTATGACTCTCTTAAGGTAGCCAAATGCCTCGTCACAATGCGAAATTTTTTTTTGAAAACTCGAGGATATCATCGTTAAGGTAGCTCGGACAACGTTAAGTTTTACATGTAGTTGCATATTGCTCCTGCAGGACTGACCACAGTAATAATTAAAGAGTGTAATGATACAAAGTACGTCGAAAAGCTGGCAGCAGTAACTATGACTGTCTTAAGGTAGCCAAATGCCTCGTCACTCGGCGAAATTTATTTGAAATCTCGAGGAAATCGTCGTTGAAGTAACTCAGACAACGGTAACATGGACAGATGGGGGCATATCGGTTCTGCAGGACTGACCACAGTACGAATTAAAGAGAGGAAAGATTCAAAGAATGGGGAGCAGCTGGCTGCAGTAACTATGACTCACTTAAGGTAGCCAAATGCCTCGTCATCCGGCGATGTACATTTGCTAACTCGAGAGACTCGTAGTGGGAGTAACAGTGACGACGTTAACGTGGGCATATAGTGGCACATCGGGTCCATATGACAGGCCATAGCAAGAAATGTTACAGAGAAAGGGCTTAGAAAAGTGGGAGCAGCAGGCAGGAGTACTATGACTCTCTTAAGGTAGCCAAATGCCTCGTCACCATGTGAAATTTTTTTTTGAAAACTCGAGGATATCATCGTTAAGGTAGCTCAAACAACGTTAAGGTTTACATGTAGTGGCATATTGCTCCTGCAGGACTGACCACAGTAATAATTAAAGAGTGGAAAGATACAAAGTACGTCGAGCAGCTGGCAGCAGTAACTATGACTCTCTTAGGTAGCCAAATGCCTCGTCACTCGGCGAAATTTATTTGAAAACTCGAGGAAATCGTCGTTGAAGTAACTCAGACAACGGTACCATGGACAGGTGGTGACATATCGCTTCTGCAGGACTGACCACAGTACGAATTAAAGAGAGGAAAGATTCAAAGAAGGGGGAGCAGCTGGCTGCAGTAAGTATGACTCTCTTAAGGTAGCCAAATGCCTCGTCATCCGGCGAGGTACATTTGGTAACGCGAGAGACTCGTAGTGGGAGTAACAGTGACGACGTTAACGTGGGCATATAGTGGCACATCGGGTCCATATGACAGGCCATAGCAAGAAATGTTACAGAGAAAGGGCTTAGAAAAGTGGGAGCAGCAGGCAGGAGTACTATGACTCTCTTAAGGTAGCCAAATGCCACGTCACCATGAGAAATTTTTTTTTGAAAACTCGAGGACATCATCGTTAAGGTAGCTCAAACAACGTTAAGGTTTACATGTAGTGGCATATTGCTCCTGCAGGACTGACCACAGTAATAATTAAAGAGTGGAAAGATACAAAGTACGTCGAGCAGCCGGCAGCAGTAACTATGACTCTCTTAAGGTAGCCAAATGCCTCGTCACTCGGCGATATTTATTTGAAAACTCGAGGAAATCGTCGTTGAAGTAACTCAGACAACGGTAACATGGAAAGGTGGTGGCATATCGCTTCTGCAGGACTGACCACAGTACGAATTAAAGAGAGGAAAGATTCAAAGAAGGGGGAGCAGCTGGCTGCAGTAACTATGACTCTCTTAAGGTAGCCAAATGCCTCGTCATCCGGCGAGGTACATTTGCTAACTCGAGAGACTCGTAGTGGGAGTAACAGTGACGACGTTAACGTGGGCATATAGTGGCACATCGGGTCCATATGACAGGCCATAGCAAGAAATGTTACAGAGAAAGGGCTTAGAAAAGTGGGAGCAGCAGGCAGGAGTACTATGACTCTCTTAAGGTAGCCAAATGCCTCGTCACCATGTGAAATTTTTTTTTGAAAACTCGAGGATATCATCGTTAAGGTAGCTCAAACAACGTTAAGGTTTACATGTAGTGGCATATTGCTCCTGCAGGACTGACCACAGTAATAATTAAAGAGTGGAAAGATACAAAGTACGTCGAGCAGCTGGCAGCAGTAACTATGACTCTCTTAGGTAGCCAAATGCCTCGTCACTCGGCGAAATTTATTTGAAAACTCGAGGAAATCGTCGTTGAAGTAACTCAGACAACGGTACCATGGACAGGTGGTGACATATCGCTTCTGCAGGACTGACCACAGTACGAATTAAAGAGAGGAAAGATTCAAAGAAGGGGGAGCAGCTGGCTGCAGTAACTATGACTCTCTTAAGGTAGCCAAATGCCTCGTCATCCGGCGAGGTACATTTGGTAACTCGAGAGACTCGTAGTGGGAGTAACAGTGACGACGTTAACGTGGGCATATAGTGGCACATCGGGTCCATATGACAGGCCATAGCAAGAAATGTTACAGAGAAAGGGCTTAGAAAAGTGGGAGCAGCAGGCAGGAGTACTATGACTCTCTTAAGGTAGCCAAATGCCACGTCACCATGAGAAATTTTTTTTTGAAAACTCGAGGATATCATCGTTAAGGTAGCTCAAACAACGTTAAGGTTTACATGTAGTGGCATATTGCTCCTGCAGGACTGACCACAGTAATAATTAAAGAGTGGAAAGATACAAAGTACGTCGAGCAGCCGGCAGCAGTAACTATGACTCTCTTAAGGTAGCCAAATGCCTCGTCACTCGGCGATATTTATTTGAAAACTCGAGGAAATCGTCGTTGAAGTAACTCAGACAACGGTAACATGGAAAGGTGCTGGCATATCGCTTCTGCAGGACTGACCACAGTACGAATTAAAGAGAGGAAAGATTCAAAGAAGGGGGAGCAGCTGGCTGCAGTAACTATGACTCTCTTAAGGTAGCCAAATGCCTCGTCATCCGGCGAGGTACATTTGCTAACTCGAGAGACTCGTAGTGGGAGTAACAGTGACAACGTTAACGTGGGCATATAGTGGCACATCGGGTCCGTAGGACAGGCCAAAGCAAGAATGATGGAGAGAAAGGGCTTAGAAAAGTATGAGCAGCAGGCAGGAGTACTATGACTCTCTTAAGGTAGCGAAATGCCCCGCCACCATGCGAAATTTTTTTTTGAAAACTCGAGGATATCATCGTTAAGGTAGCTCGGACAACGTTAAGTTTTACATGTAGTTGCATATTGCTCCTGCAGGACTGACCACAGAAATAATTAAAGAGTGTAAAGATACAAAGTACGTCGAAAAGCTTACAGCAGTAACTATGACTCTCTTAAGGTAGCCAAATGCCTCGTCACTCGGCGAAATTTATTTGAAATCTCGAGGAAATCGTCGTTGAAGTAACTCAGACAACGGTAACATGGACAGATGGGGGCATATCGGTTCTGCAGGACTGACCACAGTACGAATTAAAGAGAGGAAAGATTCAAAGAAGGGGGAGCAGCTGGCTGCAGTAACTATGACTCACTTAAGGTAGCCAAATGCCTCGTCATCCGGCGATGTACATTTGCTAACTCGAGAGACTCGTAGTGGGAGTAACAGTGACGACGTTAACGTGGGCATATAGTGGCACATCGGGTCCATATGACAGGCCATAGCAAGAAATGTTACAGAGAAAGGGCTTAGAAAAGTGGGAGCAGCAGGCAGGAGTACTATGACTCTCTTAAGGTAGCCAAATGCCTCGTCACCATGAGAAATTTTTTTTTGAAAACTCGAGGATATCATCGTTAAGGTAGCTCAAACAACGTTAAGGTTTACATGTAGTGGCATATTGCTCCTGCAGGACTGACCACAGTGATAATTAAAGAGTGGAAAGATACAAAGTACGTCGAGCAGCCGGCAGCAGTAACTATGACTCTCTTAAGGTAGCCAAATGCCTCGTCACTCGGCGAAATTTATTTGAAAACTCGAGGAAATCGTCGTTGAAGTAACTCAGACAACGGTAACATGGAAAGGTGGTGGCATATCGCTTCTGCAGGACTGACCACAGTACGAATTAAAGAGAGGAAAGATTCAAAGAAGGGGGAGCAGCTGGCTGCAGTAAGTATGACTCTCTTAAGGTAGCCAAATGCCTCGTCATCCGGCGAGGTACATTTGCTACCTCGAGAGACTCGTA
This sequence comes from Schistocerca americana, assembly GCF_021461395.2. Lineage (NCBI taxonomy): Eukaryota > Metazoa > Arthropoda > Insecta > Orthoptera > Acrididae > Schistocerca > Schistocerca americana. Next base: position 86,479,738 of record NC_060122.1, read on the forward strand.
GTGGGAGTAACAGTGACAACGTTAACGTGGGCATATAGTGGCACATCGGGTCCGTAGGACAGGCCATAGCAAGAATGATGGAGAGAAAGGGCTTAGAAAAGTATGAGCAGCAGGCAGGAGTACTATGACTCTCTTAAGGTAGCCAAATGCCTCGTCACAATGCGAAATTTTTTTTTGAAAACTCGAGGATATTATCGTTAAGGTAGCTCGGACAACGTTAAGTTTTACATGTAGTTGCATATTGCTCCTGCAGGACTGACCACAGTAATAATTAAAGAGTGTAATGATACAAAGTACGTCGAAAAGCTGGCAGCAGTAACTATGACTGTCTTAAGGTAGCCAAATGCCTCGTCACTCGGCGAAATTTATTTGAAATCTCGAGGAAATCGTCGTTGAAGTAACTCAGACAACGGTAACATGGACAGATGGGGGCATATCGGTTCTGCAGGACTGACCACAGTACGAATTAAAGAGAGGAAAGATTCAAAGAATGGGGAGCAGCTGGCTGCAGTAACTATGACTCACTTAAGGTAGCCAAATGCCTCGTCATCCGGCGATGTACATTTGCTAACTCGAGAGACTCGTAGTGGGAGTAACAGTGACGACGTTAACGTGGGCATATAGTGGCACATCGGGTCCATATGACAGGCCATAGCAAGAAATGTTACAGAGAAAGGGCTTAGAAAAGTGGGAGCAGCAGGCAGGATTACTATGACTCTCTTAAGGTAGCCAAATGCCTCGTCACCATGTGAAATTTTTTTTTGAAAACTCGAGGATATCATCGTTAAGGTAGCTCAAACAACGTTAAGGTTTACATGTAGTGGCATATTGCTCCTGCAGGACTGACCACAGTAATAATTAAAGAGTGGAAAGATACAAAGTACGTCGAGCAGCTGGCAGCAGTAACTATGACTCTCTTAGGTAGCCAAATGCCTCGTCACTCGGCGAAATTTATTTGAAAACTCGAGGAAATCGTCGTTGAAGTAACTCAGACAACGGTACCATGGACAGGTGGTGACATATCGCTTCTGCAGGACTGACCACAGTACGAATTAAAGAGAGGAAAGATTCAAAGAAGGGGGAGCAGCTGGCTGCAGTAACTATGACTCTCTTAAGGTAGCCAAATGCCTCGTCATCCGGCGAGGTACATTTGGTAACTCGAGAGACTCGTAGTGGGAGTAACAGTGACGACGTTAACGTGGGCATATAGTGGCACATCGGGTCCATATGACAGGCCATAGCAAGAAATGTTACAGAGAAAGGGCTTAGAAAAGTGGGAGCAGCAGGCAGGAGTACTATGACTCTCTTAAGGTAGCCAAATGCCACGTCACCATGAGAAATTTTTTTTTGAAAACTCGAGGATATCATCGTTAAGGTAGCTCAAACAACGTTAAGGTTTACATGTAGTGGCATATTGCTCCTGCAGGACTGACCACAGTAATAATTAAAGAGTGGAAAGATACAAAGTACGTCGAGCAGCCGGCAGCAGTAACTATGACTCTCTTAAGGTAGCCAAATGCCTCGTCACTCGGCGATATTTATTTGAAAACTCGAGGAAATCGTCGTTGAAGTAACTCAGACAACGGTAACATGGAAAGGTGCTGGCATATCGCTTCTGCAGGACTGACCACAGTACGAATTAAAGAGAGGAAAGATTCAAAGAAGGGGGAGCAGCTGGCTGCAGTAACTATGACTCTCTTAAGGTAGCCAAATGCCTCGTCATCCGGCGAGGTACATTTGCTACCTCGAGAGACTCGTAGTGGGAGTAACAGTGACAACGTTAACGTGGGCATATAGTGGCACATCGGGTCCGTAGGACAGGCCATAGCAAGAATGATGGAGAGAAAGGGCTTAGAAAAGTATGAGCAGCAGGCAGGAGTACTATGACTCTCTTAAGGTAGCCAAATGCCTCGTCACCATGCGAAATTTTTTTTTGAAAACTCGAGGATATCATCGTTAAGGTAGCTCGGAAAACGTTAAGTTTTACATGTAGTTGCATATTGCTCCTGCAGGACTGACCACAGTAATAATTAAAGAGTGTAATGATACAAAGTACGTCGAAAAACTGGCAGCAGTAACTATGACTCTCTTAAGGTAGCCAAATGCCTCGTCACTCGGCGAAATTTATTTGAAATCTCGAGGAAATCGTCGTTGAAGTAACTCAGACAACGGTAACATGGACAGATGGGGGCATATCGGTTCTGCAGGACTGACCACAGTACGAATTAAAGAGAGGAAAGATTCAAAGAATGGGGAGCAGCTGGCTGCAGTAACTATGACTCACGTAAGGTAGCCAAATGCCTCGTCATCCGGCGATGTACATTTGCTAACTCGAGAGACTCGTAGTGGGAGTAACAGTGACGACGTTAACGTGGGCATATAGTGGCACATCGGGTCCATATGACAGGCCATAGCAAGAAATGTTACAGAGAAAGGGCTTAGAAAAGTGGGAGCAGCAGGCAGGAGTACTATGACTCTCTTAAGGTAGCCAAATGCCTCGTCACCATGTGAAATTTTTTTTTGAAAACTCGAGGATATCATCGTTAAGGTAGCTCAAACAACGTTAAGGTTTACATGTAGTGGCATATTGCTCCTGCAGGACTGACCACAGTAATAATTAAAGAGTGGAAAGATACAAAGTACGTCGAGCAGCTGGCAGCAGTAACTATGACTCTCTTAGGTATCCAAATGCCTCGTCACTCGGCGAAATTTATTTGAAAACTCGAGGAAATCGTCGTTGAAGTAACTCAGACAACGGTACCATGGACAGGTGGTGGCATATCGCTTCTGCAGGACTGACCACAGTACGAATTAAAGAGAGGAAAGATTCAAAGAAGGGGGAGCAGCTGGCTGCAGTAACTATGACTCTCTTAAGGTAGCCAAATGCCTCGTCATCCGGCGAGGTACTTTTGGTAACTCGAGAGACTCGTAGTGGGAGTAACAGTGACGACGTTAACGTGGGCATATAGTGGCACATCGGGTCCATATGACAGGCCATAGCAAGAAATGTTACAGAGAAAGGGCTTAGAAAAGTGGGAGCAGCAGGCAGGAGTACTATGACTCTCTTAAGGTAGCCAAATGCCACGTCACCATGAGAAATTTTTTTTTGAAAACTCGAGGATATCATCGTTAAGGTAGCTCAAACAACGTTAAGGTTTACATGTAGTGGCATATTGCTCCTGCAGGACTGACCACAGTAATAATTAAAGAGTGGAAAGATACAAAGTACGTCGAGCAGCCGGCAGCAGTAACTATGACTCTCTTAAGGTAGCCAAATGCCTCGTCACTCGGCGATATTTATTTGAAAACTCGAGGAAATCGTCGTTGAAGTAACTCAGACAACGGTAACATGGAAAGGTGCTGGCATATCGCTTCTGCAGGACTGACCACAGTACGAATTAAAGAGAGGAAAGATTCAAAGAAGGGGGAGCAGCTGGCTGCAGTAACTATGACTCTCTTAAGGTAGCCAAATGCCTCGTCATCCGGCGAGGTACATTTGCTAACTCGAGAGACTCGTAGTGGGAGTAACAGTGACAACGTTAACGTGGGCATATAGTGGCACATCGGGTCCGTAGGACAGGCCAAAGCAAGAATGATGGAGAGAAAGGGCTTAGAAAAGTATGAGCAGCAGGCAGGAGTACTAGTACTATGACTCTCTTAAGGTAGCGAAATGCCCCGCCACCATGCGAAATTTTTTTTTGAAAACTCGAGGATATCATCGTTAAGGTAGCTCGGACAACGTTAAGTTTTACATGTAGTTGCATATTGCTCCTGCAGGACTGACCACAGAAATAATTAAAGAGTGTAAAGATACAAAGTACGTCGAAAAGCTGGCAGCAGTAACTATGACTCTCTTAAGGTAGCCAAATGCCTCGTCACTCGGCGAAATTTATTTGAAATCTCGAGGAAATCGTCGTTGAAGTAACTCAGACAACGGTAACATGGACAGATGGGGGCATATCGGTTCTGCAGGACTGACCACAGTACGAATTAAAGAGAGGAAAGATTCAAAGAAGGGGGAGCAGCTGGCTGCAGTAACTATGACTCACTTAAGGTAGCCAAATGCCTCGTCATCCGGCGATGTACATTTGCTAACTCGAGAGACTCGTAGTGGGAGTAACAGTGACGACGTTAACGTGGGCATATAGTGGCACATCGGGTCCATATGACAGGCCATAGCAAGAAATGTTACAGAGAAAGGGCTTAGAAAAGTGGGAGCAGCAGGCAGGAGTACTATGACTCTCTTAAGGTAGCCAAATGCCTCGTCACCATGAGAAATTTTTTTTTGAAAACTCGAGGATATCATCGTTAAGGTAGCTCAAACAACGTTAAGGTTTACATGTAGTGGCATATTGCTCCTGCAGGACTGACCACAGTAATAATTAAAGAGTGGAAAGATACAAAGTACGTCGAGCAGCCGGCAGCAGTAACTATGACTCTCTTAAGGTAGCCAAATGCCTCGTCACTCGGCGAAATTTATTTGAAAACTCGAGGAAATCGTCGTTGAAGTAACTCAGACAACGGTAACATGGAAAGGTGGTGGCATATCGCTTCTGCAGGACTGACCACAGTACGAATTAAAGAGAGGAAAGATTCAAAGAAGGGGGAGCAGCTGGCTGCAGTAAGTATGACTCTCTTAAGGTAGCCAAATGCCTCGTCATCCGGCGAGGTACATTTGCTACCTCGAGAGACTCGTAGTGGGAGTAACAGTGACAACGTTAACGTGGGCATATAGTGGCACATCGGGTCCGTAGGACAGGCCATAGCAAGAATGATGGAGAGAAAGGGCTTAGAAAAGTATGAGCAGCAGGCAGGAGTACTATGACTCTCTTAAGGTAGCCAAATGCCTCGTCACAATGCGAAATTTTTTTTCGAAAACTCGAGGATATCATCGTTAAGGTAGCTCGGACAACGTTAAGTTTTACATGTAGTTGCATATTGCTCCTGCAGGACTGACCACAGTAATAATTAAAGAGTGTAATGATACAAAGTACGTCGAAAAGCTGGCAGCAGTAACTATGACTGTCTTAAGGTAGCCAAATGCCTCGTCACTCGGCGAAATTTATTTGAAATCTCGAGGAAATCGTCGTTGAAGTAACTCAGACAACGGTAACATGGACAGATGGGGGCATATCGGTTCTGCAGGACTGACCACAGTACGAATTAAAGAGAGGAAAGATTCAAAGAATGGGGAGCAGCTGGCTGCAGTAACTATGACTCACTGAAGGTAGCCAAATGGCTCGTCATCCGGCGATGTACATTTGCTAACTCGAGAGACTCGTAGTGGGAGTAACAGTGACGACGTTAACGTGGGCATATAGTGGCACATCGGGTCCATATGACAGGCCATAGCAAGAAATGTTACAGAGAAAGGGCTTAGAAAAGTGGGAGCAGCAGGCAGGAGTACTATGACTCTCTTAAGGTAGCCAAATGCCTCGTCACCATGTGAAATTTTTTTTTGAAAACTCGAGGATATCATCGTTAAGGTAGCTCAAACAACGTTAAGGTTTACATGTAGTGGCATATTGCTCCTGCAGGACTGACCACAGTAATAATTAAAGAGTGGAAAGATACAAAGTACGTCGAGCAGCTGGCAGCAGTAACTATGACTCTCTTAGGTATCCAAATGCCTCGTCACTCGGCGAAATTTATTTGAAAACTCGAGGAAATCGTCGTTGAAGTAACTCAGACAACGGTACCATGGACAGGTGGTGGCATATCGCTTCTGCAGGACTGACCACAGTACGAATTAAAGAGAGGAAAGATTCAAAGAAGGGGGAGCAGCTGGCTGCAGTAACTATGACTCTCTTAAGGTAGCCAAATGCCTCGTCATCCGGCGAGGTACATTTGGTAACTCGAGAGACTCGTAGTGGGAGTAACAGTGACGACGTTAACGTGGGCATATAGTGGCACATCGGGTCCATATGACAGGCCATAGCAAGAAATGTTACAGAGAAAGGGCTTAGAAAAGTGGGAGCAGCAGGCAGGAGTACTATGACTCTCTTAAGGTAGCCAAATGCCACGTCACCATGAGAAATTTTTTTTTGAAAACTCGAGGATATCATCGTTAAGGTAGCTCAAACAACGTTAAGGTTTACATGTAGTGGCATATTGCTCCTGCAGGACTGACCACAGTAATAATTAAAGAGTGGAAAGATACAAAGTACGTCGAGCAGCCGGCAGCAGTAACTATGACTCTCTTAAGGTAGCCAAATGCCTCGTCACTCGGCGATATTTATTTGAAAACTCGAGGAAATCGTCGTTGAAGTAACTCAGACAACGGTAACATGGAAAGGTGCTGGCCTATCGCTTCTGCAGGACTGACCACAGTACGAATTAAAGAGAGGAAAGATTCAAAGAAGGGGGAGCAGCTGGCTGCAGTAACTATGACTCTCTTAAGGTAGCCAAATGCCTCGTCATCCGGCGAGGTACATTTGCTACCTCGAGAGACTCGTAGTGGGAGTAACAGTGACAACGTTAACGTGGGCATATAGTGGCACATCGGGACCGTAGGACAGGCCAAAGCAAGAATGATGGAGAGAAAGGGCTTAGAAAAGTATGAGCAGCAGGCAGGAGTGCTATGACTCTCTTAAGGTAGCGAAATGCCCCGCCACCATGCGAAATTTTTTTTTGAAAACTCGAGGATATCATCGTTAAGGTAGCTCGGACAACGTTAAGTTTTACATGTAGTTGCATATTGCTCCTGCAGGACTGACCACAGAAATAATTAAAGAGTGTAAAGATACAAAGTACGTCGAAAAGCTGGCAGCAGTAACTATGACTCTCTTAAGGTAGCCAAATGCCTCGTCACTCGGCGAAATTTATTTGAAATCTCGTGGAAATCGTCGTTGAAGTAACTCAGACAACGGTAACATGGACAGATGGGGGCATATCGGTTCTGCAGGACTGACCACAGTACGAATTAAAGAGAGGAAAGATTCAAAGAATGGGGAGCAGCTGGCTGCAGTAACTATGACTCACTGAAGGTAGCCAAATGGCTCGTCATCCGGCGATGTACATTTGCTAACTCGAGAGACTCGTAGTGGGAGTAACAGTGACGACGTTAACGTGGGCATATAGTGGCACATCGGGTCCATATGACAGGCCATAGCAAGAAATGTTACAGAGAAAGGGCTTAGAAAAGTGGGAGCAGCAGGCAGGAGTACTATGACTCTCTTAAGGTAGCCAAATGCCTCGTCACCATGTGAAATTTTTTTTTGAAAACTCGAGGATATCATCGTTAAGGTAGCTCAAACAACGTTAAGGTTTACATGTAGTGGCATATTGCTCCTGCAGGACTGACCACAGTAATAATTAAAGAGTGGAAAGATACAAAGTACGTCGAGCAGCTGGCAGCAGTAACTATGACTCTCTTAGGTATCCAAATGCCTCGTCACTCGGCGAAATTTATTTGAAAACTCGAGGAAATCGTCGTTGAAGTAACTCAGACAACGGTACCATGGACAGGTGGTGGCATATCGCTTCTGCAGGACTGACCACAGTACGAATTAAAGAGAGGAAAGATTCAAAGAAGGGGGAGCAGCTGGCTGCAGTAACTATGACTCTCTTAAGGTAGCCAAATGCCTCGTCATCCGGCGAGGTACATTTGGTAACTCGAGAGACTCGTAGTGGGAGTAACAGTGACGACGTTAACGTGGGCATATAGTGGCACATCGGGTCCATATGACAGGCCATAGCAAGAAATGTTACAGAGAAAGGGCTTAGAAAAGTGGGAGCAGCAGGCAGGAGTACTATGACTCTCTTAAGGTAGCCAAATGCCACGTCACCATGAGAAATTTTTTTTTGAAAACTCGAGGATATCATCGTTAAGGTAGCTCAAACAACGTTAAGGTTTACATGTAGTGGCATATTGCTCCTGCAGGACTGACCACAGTAATAATTAAAGAGTGGAAAGATACAAAGTACGTCGAGCAGCCGGCAGCAGTAACTATGACTCTCTTAAGGTAGCCAAATGCCTCGTCACTCGGCGATATTTATTTGAAAACTCGAGGAAATCGTCGTTGAAGTAACTCAGACAACGGTAACATGGAAAGGTGCTGGCCTATCGCTTCTGCAGGACTGACCACAGTACGAATTAAAGAGAGGAAAGATTCAAAGAAGGGGGAGCAGCTGGCTGCAGTAACTATGACTCTCTTAAGGTAGCCAAATGCCTCGTCATCCGGCGAGGTACATTTGCTACCTCGAGAGACTCGTAGTGGGAGTAACAGTGACAACGTTAACGTGGGCATATAGTGGCACATCGGGACCGTAGGACAGGCCAAAGCAAGAATGATGGAGAGAAAGGGCTTAGAAAAGTATGAGCAGCAGGCAGGAGTACTATGACTCTCTTAAGGTAGCGAAATGCCCCGCCACCATGCGAAATTTTTTTTTGAAAACTCGAGGATATCATCGTTAAGGTAGCTCGGACAACGTTAAGTTTTACATGTAGTTGCATATTGCTCCTGCAGGACTGACCACAGAAATAATTAAAGAGTGTAAAGATACAAAGTACGTCGAAAAGCTGGCAGCAGTAACTATGACTCTCTTAAGGTAGCCAAATGCCTCGTCACTCGGCGAAATTTATTTGAAATCTCGAGGAAATCGTCGTTGAAGTAACTCAGACAACGGTAACATGGAAAGGTGGTGGCATATCGCTTCTGCAGGACTGACCACAGTACGAATTAAAGAGAGGAAAGATTCAAAGAAGGGGGAGCAGTTGGCTGCAGTAACTATGACTCTCTTAAGGTAGCCAAATGCCTCGTCATCCGGCGAGGTACATTTGCTACCTCGAGAGACTCGTAGTGGGAGTAACAGTGACAACGTTAACGTGGGCATATAGTGGCACATCGGGTCCGTAGGACAGGCCATAGCAAGAATGATGGAGAGAAAGGGCTTAGAAAAGTATGAGCAGCAGGCAGGAGTACTATGACTCTCTTAAGGTAGCCAAATGCCTCTTCACAATGCGAAATTTTTTTTTGAAAACCCGAGGATATCATCGTTAAGGTAGCTCGGACAACGTTAAGTTTTACATGTAGTTGCATATTGCTCCTGCAGGACTGACCACAGTAATAATTAAAGAGTGTAATGATACAAAGTACGTCGAAAAGCTGGCAGCAGTAACTATGACTCTCTTAAGGTAGACAAATGCCTCGTCACTCGGCGAAATTTATTTGAAATCTCGAGGAAATCGTCGTTGAAGTAACTCAGACAACGGTAACATGGACAGATGGGGGCATATCGGTTCTGCAGGACTGACCACAGTACGAATTAAAGAGAGGAAAGATTCAAAGAATGGGGAGCAGCTGGCTGCAGTAACTATGACTCACTTAAGGTAGCCAAATGCCTCGTCATCCGGCGATGTACATTTGCTAACTCGAGAGACTCGTAGTGGGAGTAACAGTGACGACGTTAACGTGGGCATGTAGTGGCACATCGGGTCCATATGACAGGCCATAGCAAGAAATGTTACAGAGAAAGGGCTTAGAAAAGTGGGAGCAGCAGGCAGGAGTACTATGACTCTCTTAAGGTAGCCAAATGCCTCGTCACCATGTGAAATTTTCTTTTGAAAACTCGAGGATATCATCGTTAAGGTAGCTCAAACAACGTTAAGGTTTACATGTAGTGGCATATTGCTCCTGCAGGACTGACCACAGTAATAATTAAAGAGTGGAAAGATACAAAGTACGTCGAGCAGCTGGCAGCAGTAACTATGACTCTCTTAGGTAGCCAAATGCCTCGTCACTCGGCGAAATTTATTTGAAAACTCGAGGAAATCGTCGTTGAAGTAACTCAGACAACGGTACCATGGACAGGTGGTGGCATATCGCTTCTGCAGGACTGACCAAAGTACGAATTAAAGAGAGGAAAGATTCAAAGAAGGGGGAGCAGCTGGCTGCAGTAACTATGACTCTCTTAAGGTAGCCAAATGCCTCGTCATCCGGCGAGGTACATTTGGTAACTCGAGAGACTCGTAGTGGGAGTAACAGTGACGACGTTAACGTGGGCATATAGTGGCACATCGGGTCCATATGACAGGCCATAGCAAGAAATGTTACAGAGAAAGGGCTTAGAAAAGTGGGAGCAGCAGGCAGGAGTACTATGACTCTCTTAAGGTAGCCAAATGCCACGTCACCATGAGAAATTTTTTTTTGAAAACTCGAGGATATCATCGTTAAGGTAGCTCAAACAACGTTAAGGTTTACATGTAGTGGCATATTGCTCCTGCAGGACTGACAACAGTAATAATTAAAGAGTGGAAAGATACAAAGTACGTCGAGCAGCCGGCAGCAGTAACTATGACTCTCTTAAGGTAGCCAAATGCCTCGTCACTCGGCGATATTTATTTGAAAACTCGAGGAAATCGTCGTTGAAGTAACTCAGACAACGGTAACATGGAAAGGTGCTGGCATATCGCATCTGCAGGACTGACCACAGTACGAATTAAAGAGAGGAAAGATTCAAAGAAGGGGGAGCAGCTGGCTGCAGTAACTATGACTCTCTTAAGGTAGCCAAATGCCTCGTCATCCGGCGAGGTACATTTGCTACCTCGAGAGACTCGTAGTGGGAGTAACAGTGACAACGTTAACGTGGGCATATAGTGGCACATCGGGTCCGTAGGACAGGCCATAGCAAGAATGATGGAGAGAAAGGGCTTAGAAAAGTATGAGCAGCAGGCAGGAGTACTATGACTCTCTTAAGGTAGCCAAATGCCTCTTCACAATGCGAAATTTTTTTTTGAAAACCCGAGGATATCATCGTTAAGGTAGCTCGGACAACGTTAAGTTTTACATGTAGTTGCATATTGCTCCTGCAGGACTGACCACAGTAATAATTAAAGAGTGTAATGATACAAAGTACGTCGAAAAGCTGGCAGCAGTAACTATGACTCTCTTAAGGTAGACAAATGCCTCGTCACTCGGCGAAATTTATTTGAAATCTCGAGGAAATCGTCGTTGAAGTAACTCAGACAACGGTAACATGGACAGATGGGGGCATATCGGTTCTGCAGGACTGACCACAGTACGAATTAAAGAGAGGAAAGATTCAAAGAATGGGGAGCAGCTGGCTGCAGTAACTATGACTCACTTAAGGTAGCCAAATGCCTCGTCATCCGGCGATGTACATTTGCTAACTCGAGAGACTCGTAGTGGGAGTAACAGTGACGACGTTAACGTGGGCATGTAGTGGCACATCGGGTCCATATGACAGGCCATAGCAAGAAATGTTACAGAGAAAGGGCTTAGAAAAGTGGGAGCAGCAGGCAGGAGTACTATGACTCTCTTAAGGTAGCCAAATGCCTCGTCACCATGTGAAATTTTTTTTTGAAAACTCGAGGATATCATCGTTAAGGTAGCTCAAACAACGTTAAGGTTTACATGTAGTGGCATATTGCTCCTGCAGGACTGACCACAGTAATAATTAAAGAGTGGAAAGATACAAAGTACGTCGAGCAGCTGGCAGCAGTAACTATGACTCTCTTAGGTAGCCAAATGCCTCGTCACTCGGCGAAATTTATTTGAAAACTCGAGGAAATCGTCGTTGAAGTAACTCAGACAACGGTACCATGGACAGGTGGTGGCATATCGCTTCTGCAGGACTGACCAAAGTACGAATTAAAGAGAGGAAAGATTCAAAGAAGGGGGAGCAGCTGGCTGCAGTAACTATGACTCTCTTAAGGTAGCCAAATGCCTCGTCATCCGGCGAGGTACATTTGGTAACTCGAGAGACTCGTAGTGGGAGTAACAGTGACGACGTTAACGTGGGCATATAGTGGCACATCGGGTCCATATGACAGGCCATAGCAAGAAATGTTACAGAGAAAGGGCTTAGAAAAGTGGGAGCAGCAGGCAGGAGTACTATGACTCTCTTAAGGTAGCCAAATGCCACGTCACCATGAGAAATTTTTTTTTGAAAACTCGAGGATATCATCGTTAAGGTAGCTCAAACAACGTTAAGGTTTACATGTAGTGGCATATTGCTCCTGCAGGACTGACAACAGTAATAATTAAAGAGTGGAAAGATACAAAGTACGTCGAGCAGCCGGCAGCAGTAACTATGACTCTCTTAAGGTAGCCAAATGCCTCGTCACTCGGCGATATTTATTTGAAAACTCGAGGAAATCGTCGTTGAAGTAACTCAGACAACGGTAACATGGAAAGGTGCTGGCATATCGCATCTGCAGGACTGACCACAGTACGAATTAAAGAGAGGAAAGATTCAAAGAAGGGGGAGCAGCTGGCTGCAGTAACTATGACTCTCTTAAGGTAGCCAAATGCCTCGTCATCCGGCGAGGTACATTTGCTACCTCGAGAGACTCGTAGTGGGAGTAACAGTGACAACGTTAACGTGGGCATATAGTGGCACATCGGGTCCGTAGGACAGGCCATAGCAAGAATGATGGAGAGAAAGGGCTTAGAAAAGTATGAGCAGCAGGCAGGAGTACTATGACTCTCTTAAGGTAGCCAAATGCCTCATCACCATACGAAATTTTTTTTTGAAAACTCGAGGATATCATCGTTAAGGTAGCTCGGACAACGTTAAGTTTTACATGTAGTTGCATATTGCTCCTGCAGGACTGACCACAGTAATAATTAAAGAGTGTAATGATACAAAGTACGTCGAAAAGCTGGCAGCAGTAACTATGACTCTCTTAAGGTAGCCAAATGCCTCGTCACTCGGCGAAATTTATTTGAAATCTCGAGGAAATCGTCGTTGAAGTAACTCAGACAACGGTAACATGGACAGATGGGGGCATATCGGTTCTGCAGGACTGACCACAGTACGAATTAAAGAGAGGAAAGATTCAAGAATGGGGAGCAGCTGGCTGCAGTAACTATGACTCACTTAAGGTAGCCAAATGCCTCGTCATCCGGCGATGTACATTTGCTAACTCGAGAGACTCGTAGTGGGAGTAACAGTGACGACGTTAACGTGGGCATATAGTGGCACATCGGGTCCATATGACAGGCCATAGCAAGAAATGTTACAGAGAAAGGGCTTAGAAAAGTGGGAGCAGCAGGCAGGAGTACTATGACTCTCTTAAGGTAGCCAAATGCCTCGTCACCATGTGAAATTTTTTTTTGAAAACTCGAGGATATCATCGTTAAGGTAGCTCAAACAACGTTAAGGTTTACATGTAGTGGCATATTGCTCCTGCAGGACTGACCACAGTAATAATTAAAGAGTGGAAAGATACAAAGTACGTCGAGCAGCTGGCAGCAGTAACTATGACTCTCTTAGGTATCCAAATGCCTCGTCACTCGGCGAAATTTATTTGAAAACTCGAGGAAATCGTCGTTGAAGTAACTCAGACAACGGTACCATGGACAGGTGGTGGCATATCGCTTCTGCAGGACTGACCACAGTACGAATTAAAGAGAGGAAAGATTCAAAGAAGGGGGAGCAGCTGGCTGCAGTAACTATGACTCTCTTAAGGTAGCCAAATGCCTCGTCATCCGGCGAGGTACATTTGGTAACTCGAGAGACTCGTAGTGGGAGTAACAGTGACGACGTTAACGTGGGCATATAGTGGCACATCGGGTCCATATGACAGGCCATAGCAAGAAATGTTACAGAGAAAGGGCTTAGAAAAGTGGGAGCAGCAGGCAGGAGTACTATGACTCTCTTAAGGTAGCCAAATGCCTCGTCACCATGTGAAATTTTTTTTTGAAAACTCGAGGATATCATCGTTAAGGTAGCTCAAACAACGTTAAGGTTTACATGTAGTGGCATATTGCTCCTGCAGGACTGACCACAGTAATAATTAAAGAGTGGAAAGATACAAAGTACGTCGAGCAGCTGGCAGCAGTAACTATGACTCTCTTAGGTAGCCAAATGCCTCGTCACTCGGCGAAATTTATTTGAAAACTCGAGGAAATCGTCGTTGAAGTAACTCAGACAACGGTACCATGGACAGGTGGTGGCATATCGCTTCTGCAGGACTGACCAAAGTACGAATTAAAGAGAGGAAAGATTCAAAGAAGGGGGAGCAGCTGGCTGCAGTAACTATGACTCTCTTAAGGTAGCCAAATGCCTCGTCATCCGGCGAGGTACATTTGGTAACTCGAGAGACTCGTAGTGGGAGTAACAGTGACGACGTTAACGTGGGCATATAGTGGCACATCGGGTCCATATGACAGGCCATAGCAAGAAATGTTACAGAGAAAGGGCTTAGAAAAGTGGGAGCAGCAGGCAGGAGTACTATGACTCTCTTAAGGTAGCCAAATGCCACGTCACCATGAGAAATTTTTTTTTGAAAACTCGAGGATATCATCGTTAAGGTAGCTCAAACAACGTTAAGGTTTACATGTAGTGGCATATTGCTCCTGCAGGACTGACAACAGTAATAATTAAAGAGTGGAAAGATACAAAGTACGTCGAGCAGCCGGCAGCAGTAACTATGACTCTCTTAAGGTAGCCAAATGCCTCGTCACTCGGCGATATTTATTTGAAAACTCGAGGAAATCGTCGTTGAAGTAACTCAGACAACGGTAACATGGAAAGGTGCTGGCATATCGCATCTGCAGGACTGACCACAGTACGAATTAAAGAGAGGAAAGATTCAAAGAAGAGGGAGCAGCTGGCTGCAGTAACTATGACTCTCTTAAGGTAGCCAAATGCCTCGTCATCCGGCGAGGTACATTTGCTACCTCGAGAGACTCGTAGTGGGAGTAACAGTGACAACGTTAACGTGGGCATATAGTGGCACATCGGGTCCGTAGGACAGGCCATAGCAAGAATGATGGAGAGAAAGGGCTTAGAAAAGTATGAGCAGCAGGCAGGAGTACTATGACTCTCTTAAGGTAGCCAAATGCCTCGTCACCATACGAAATTTTTTTTTGAAAACTCGAGGATATCATCGTTAAGGTAGCTCGGACAACGTTAAGTTTTACATGTAGTTGCATATTGCTCCTGCAGGACTGACCACAGTAATAATTAAAGAGTGTAATGATACAAAGTACGTCGAAAAGCTGGCAGCAGTAACTATGACTCTCTTAAGGTAGCCAAATGCCTCGTCACTCGGCGAAATTTATTTGAAATCTCGAAGAAATCGTCGTTGAAGTAACTCAGACAACGGTAACATGGACAGATGGGGGCATATCGGTTCTGCAGGACTGACCACAGTACGAATTAAAGAGAGGAAAGATTCAAGAATGGGGAGCAGCTGGCTGCAGTAACTATGACTCACTTAAGGTAGCCAAATGCCTCGTCATCCGGCGATGTACATTTGCTAACTCGAGAGACTCGTAGTGGGAGTAACAGTGACGACGTTAACGTGGGCATATAGTGGCACATCGGGTCCATATGACAGGCCATAGCAAGAAATGTTACAGAGAAAGGGCTTAGAAAAGTGGGAGCAGCAGGCAGGAGTACTATGACTCTCTTAAGGTAGCCAAATGCCTCGTCACCATGTGAAATTTTTTTTTGAAAACTCGAGGATATCATCGTTAAGGTAGCTCAAACAACGTTAAGGTTTACATGTAGTGGCATATTGCTCCTGCAGGACTGACCACAGTAATAATTAAAGAGTGGAAAGATACAAAGTACGTCGAGCAGCTGGCAGCAGTAACTATGACTCTCTTAGGTATCCAAATGCCTCGTCACTCGGCGAAATTTATTTGAAAACTCGAGGAAATCGTCGTTGAAGTAACTCAGACAACGGTACCATGGACAGGTGGTGGCATATCGCTTCTGCAGGACTGACCACAGTACGAATTAAAGAGAGGAAAGATTCAAAGAAGGGGGAGCAGCTGGCTGCAGTAACTATGACTCTCTTAAGGTAGCCAAATGCCTCGTCATCCGGCGAGGTACATTTGGTAACTCGAGAGACTCGTAGTGGGAGTAACAGTGACGACGTTAACGTGGGCATATAGTGGCACATCGGGTCCATATGACAGGCCATAGCAAGAAATGTTACAGAGAAAGGGCTTAGAAAAGTGGGAGCAGCAGGCAGGAGTACTATGACTCTCTTAAGGTAGCCAAATGCCACGTCACCATGAGAAATTTTTTTTTGAAAACTCGAGGATATCATCGTTAAGGTAGCTCAAACAACGTTAAGGTTTACATGTAGTGGCATATTGCTCCTGCAGGACTGACCACAGTAATAATTAAAGAGTGGAAAGATACAAAGTACGTCGAGCAGCCGGCAGCAGTAACTATGACTCTCTTAAGGTAGCCAAATGCCTCGTCACTCGGCGATATTTATTTGAAAACTCGAGGAAATCGTCGTTGAAGTAACTCAGACAACGGTAACATGGAAAGGTGCTTTCATATCGCTTCTGCAGGACTGACCACAGTACGAATTAAAGAGAGGAAAGATTCAAAGAAGGGGGAGCAGCTGGCTGCAGTAACTATGACTCTCTTAAGGTAGCCAAATGCCTCGTCATCCGGCGAGGTACATTTGCTAACTCGAGAGACTCGTAGTGGGAGTAACAGTGACAACGTTAACGTGGGCATATAGTGGCACATCGGGTCCGTAGGACAGGCCAAAGCAAGAATGATGGAGAGAAAGAGCTTAGAAAAGTATGAGCAGCAGGCAGGAGTACTATGACTCTCTTAAGGTAGCGAAATGCCCCGCCACCATGCGAAATTTTTTTTTGAAAACTCGAGGATATCATCGTTAAGGTAGCTCGGACAACGTTAAGTTTTACATGTAGTTGCATATTGCTCCTGCAGGACTGACCACAGTAATAATTAAAGAGTGTAAAGATACAAAGTACGTCGAAAAGCTGGCAGCAGTAACTATGACTCTCTTAAGGTAGCCAAATGCCTCGTCACTCGGCGAAATTTATTTGAAATCTCGAGGAAATCGTCGTTGAAGTAACTCAGACAACGGTAACATGGAAAGGTGGTGGCATATCGCTTCTGCAGGACTGACCACAGTACGAATTAAAGAGAGGAAAGATTCAAAGAAGGGGGAGCAGCTGGCTGCAGTAACTATGACTCTCTTAAGGTAGCCAAATGCCTCGTCATCCGGCGAGAGACATTTGCTACCTCGAGAGACTCGTAGTGGGAGTAACAGTGACAACGTTAACGTGGGCATATAGTGGCACATCGGGTCCGTAGGACAGGCCATAGCAAGAATGATGGAGGGAAAGGGCTTAGAAAAGTATGAGCAGCAGGCAGGAGTACTATGACTCTCTTAAGGTAGCCAAATGCCTCTTCACAATGCGAAATTTTTTTTTGAAAACTCGAGGATATCATCGTTAAGGTAGCTCGGACAACGTTAAGTTTTACATGTAGTTGCATATTGCTCCTGCAGGACTGACCACAGTAATAATTAAAGAGTGTAATGATACAAAGTACGTCGAAAAGCTGGCAGCAGTAGCTATGACTCTCTTAAGGTAGCCAAATGCCTCGTCACTCGGCGAAATTTATTTGAAATCTCGAGGAAATCGTCGTTGAAGTAACTCAGACAACGGTAACATGGACAGATGGGGGCATATCGGTTCTGCAGGACTGACCACAGTACGAATTAAAGAGAGGAAAGATTCAAAGAATGGGGAGCAGCTGGCTGCAGTAACTATGACTCACTGAAGGTAGCCAAATGCCTCGTCATCCGGCGATGTACATTTGCTAACTCGAGAGACTCGTAGTGGGAGTAACAGTGACGACGTTAACGTGGGCATATAGTGGCACATCGGGTCCTTATGACAGGCCATAGCAAGAAATGTTACAGAGAAAGGGCTTAGAAAAGTGGGAGCAGCAGGCAGGAGTACTATGACTCTCTTAAGGTAGCCAAATGCCTCGTCACCATGTGAAATTTTTTTTTGAAAACTCGAGGATATCATCGTTAAGGTAGCTCAAACAACGTTAAGGTTTACATGTAGTGGCATATTGCTCCTGCAGGACTGACCATAGTAATAATTAAAGAGTGGAAAGATACAAAGTACGTCGAGCAGCTGGCAGCAGTAACTATGACTCTCTTAGGTAGCCAAATGCCTCGTCACTCGGCGAAATTTATTTTAAAACTCGAGGAAATCGTCGTTGAAGTAACTCAGACAACGGTACCATGGACAGGTGGTGGCATATCGCTTCTGCAGGACTGACCACAGTACGAATTAAAGAGAGGAAAGATTCAAAGAAGGGGGAGCAGCTGGCTGCAGTAACTATGACTCTCTTAAGGTAGCCAAATGCCTCGTCATCCGGCGAGGTACATTTGGTAACTCGAGAGACTCGTAGTGGGAGTAACAGTGACGACGTTAACGTGGGCATATAGTGGCACATCGGGTCCATATGACAGGCCATAGCAAGAAATGTTACAGAGAAAGGGCTTAGAAAAGTGGGAGCAGCAGGCAGGAGTACTATGACTCTCTTAAGGTAGCCAAATGCCTCGTCACCATACGAAATTTTTTTTTGAAAACTCGAGGATATCATCGTTAAGGTAGCTCAAACAACGTTAAGGTTTACATGTAGTGGCATATTGCTCCTGCAGGACTGACCACAGTAATAATTAAAGAGTGTAATGATACAAAGTACGTCGAAAAGCTGGCAGCAGTAACTATGACTCACTTAAGGTAGCCAAATGCCTCGTCACTCGGCGAAATTTATTTGAAATCTCGAGGAAATCGTCGTTGAAGTAACTCAGACAACGGTAACGTGGACAGATGGGGGCATATCGGTTCTGCAGGACTGACCACAGTACGAATTAAAGAGAGGAAAGATTCAAAGAATGGGGAGCAGCTGGCTGCAGTAACTATGACTCACTTAAGGTAGCCAAATGCCTCGTCATCCGGCGATGTACATTTGCTAACTCGAGAGACTCGTAGTGGGAGTAACAGTGACGACGTTAACGTGGGCATATAGTGGCACATCGGGTCCATATGACAGGCCATAGCAAGAAATGTTACAGAGAAAGGGCTTAGAAAAGTGGGAGCAGCAGGCAGGAGTACTATGACTCTCTTAAGGTAGCCAAATGCCTCGTCACCATGGGAAATTTTTTTTTGAAAACTCGAGGATATCATCGTTAAGGTAGCTCAAACAACGTTAAGGTTTACATGTAGTGGCATATTGCTCCTGCAGGACTGACCACAGTAATAATTAAAGAGTGGAAAGATACAAAGTACGTCGAGCAGCTGGCAGCAGTAACTATGACTCTCTTAGGTATCCAAATGCCTCGTCACTCGGCGAAATTTATTTGAAAACTCGAGGAAATCGTCGTTGAAGTAACTCAGACAACGGTACCATGGACAGGTGGTGGCATATCGCTTCTGCAGGACTGACCACAGTACGAATTAAAGAGAGGAAAGATTCAAAGAAGGGGGAGCAGCTGGCTGCAGTAACTATGACTCTCTTAAGGTAGCCAAATGCCTCGTCATCCGGCGAGGTACATTTGGTAACTCGAGAGACTCGTAGTGGGAGTAACAGTGACGACGTTAACGTGGGCATATAGTGGCACATCGGGTCCATATGACAGGCCATAGCAAGAAATGTTACAGAGAAAGGGCTTAGAAAAGTGGGAGCAGCAGGCAGGAGTACTATGACTCTCTTAAGGTAGCCAAATGCCACGTCACCATGAGAAATTTTTTTTTGAAAACTCGAGGATATCATCGTTAAGGTAGCTCAAACAACGTTAAGGTTTACATGAAGTGGCATATTGCTCCTGCAGGACTGACAACAGTAATAATTAAAGAGTGGAAAGATACAAAGTACGTCGAGCAGCCGGCAGCAGTAACTATGACTCTCTTAAGGTAGCCAAATGCCTCGTCACTCGGCGATATTTATTTGAAAACTCGAGGAAATCGTCGTTGAAGTAACTCAGACAACGGTAACATGGAAAGGTGCTGGCATATCGCATCTGCAGGACTGACCACAGTACGAATTAAAGAGAGGAAAGATTCAAAGAAGGGGGAGCAGCTGGCTGCAGTAACTATGACTCTCTTAAGGTAGCCAAATGCCTCGTCATCCGGCGAGGTACATTTGCTACCTCGAGAGACTCGTAGTGGGAGTAACAGTGACAACGTTAACGTGGGCATATAGTGGCACATCGGGTCCGTAGGACAGGCCATAGCAAGAATGATGGAGAGAAAGGGCTTAGAAAAGTATGAGCAGCAGGCAGGAGTACTATGACTCTCTTAAGGTAGCCAAATGCCTCGTCACCATGCGAAATTTTTTTTTGAAAACTCGAGGATATCATCGTTAAGGTAGCTCGGACAACGTTAAGTTTTACATGTAGTTGCATATTGCTCCTGCAGGACTGACCACAGTAATAATTAAAGAGTGTAATGATACAAAGTACGTCGAAAAGCTGGCAGCAGTAACTATGACTCTCTTAAGGTAGCCAAATGCCTCGTCACTCGGCGAAATTTATTTGAAATCTCGAGGAAATCGTCGTTGAAGTAACTCAGACAACGGTAACATGGACAGATGGGGGCATATCGGTTCTGCAGGACTGACCACAGTACGAATTAAAGAGAGGAAAGATTCAAAGAATGGGGAGCAGCTGGCTGCAGTAACTATGACTCACTTAAGGTAGCCAAATGCCTCGTCATCCGGCGATGTACATTTGCTAACTCGAGAGACTCGTAGTGGGAGTAACAGTGACGACGTTAACGTGGGCATATAGTGGCACATCGGGTCCATATGACAGGCCATAGCAAGAAATGTTACAGAGAAAGGGCTTAGAAAAGTGGGAGCAGCAGGCAGGAGTACTATGACTCTCTTAAGGTAGCCAAATGCCTCGTCACCATGTGAAATTTTTTTTTGAAAACTCGAGGATATCATCGTTAAGGTAGCTCAAACAACATTAAGGTTTACATGTAGTGGCATATTGCTCCTGCAGGACTGACCACAGTAATAATTAAAGAGTGGAAAGATACAAAGTACGTCGAGCAGCTGGCAGCAGTAACTATGACTCTCTTAGGTATCCAAATGCTTCGTTACTCGGCGAAATTTATTTGAAAACTCGAGGAAATCGTCGTTGAAGTAACTCAGACAACGGTACCATGGACAGGTGGTGGCATATCGCTTCTGCAGGACTGACCACAGTACGAATTAAAGAGAGGAAAGATTCAAAGAAGGGGGAGCAGCTGGCTGCAGTAACTATGACTCTCTTAAGGTAGCCAAATGCCTCGTCATCCGGCGAGGTACATTTGGTAACTCGAGAGACTCGTAGTGGGAGTAACAGTGACGACGTTAACGTGGGCATATAGTGGCACATCGGGTCCATATGACAGGCCATAGCAAGAAATGTTACAGAGAAAGGGCTTAGAAAAGTGGGAGCAGCAGGCAGGAGTACTATGACTCTCTTAAGGTAGCCAAATGCCACGTCACCATGAGAAATTTTTTTTTGAAAACTCGAGGATATCATCGTTAAGGTAGCTCAAACAACGTTAAGGTTTACATGTAGTGGCATATTGCTCCTGCAGGACTGACCACAGTAATAATTAAAGAGTGGAAAGATACAAAGTACGTCGAGCAGCTGGCAGCAGTAACTATGACTCTCTTAGGTATCCAAATGCCTCGTCACTCGGCGAAATTTATTTGAAAACTCGAGGAAATCGTCGTTGAAGTAACTCAGACAACGGTACCATGGACAGGTGGTGGCATATCGCTTCTGCAGGACTGACCACAGTACGAATTAAAGAGAGGAAAGATTCAAAGAAGGGGGAGCAGCTGGCTGCAGTAACTATGACTCTCTTAAGGTAGCCAAATGCCTCGTCATCCGGCGAGGTACATTTGGTAACTCGAGAGACTCGTAGTGGGAGTAACAGTGACGACGTTAACGTGGGCATATAGTGGCACATCGGGTCCATATGACAGGCCATAGCAAGAAATGTTACAGAGAAAGGGCTTAGAAAAGTGGGAGCAGCAGGCAGGAGTACTATGACTCTCTTAAGGTAGCCAAATGCCACGTCACCATGAGAAATTTTTTTTTGAAAACTCGAGGATATCATCGTTAAGGTAGCTCAAACAACGTTAAGGTTTACATGTAGTGGCATATTGCTCCTGCAGGACTGACAACAGTAATAATTAAAGAGTGGAAAGATACAAAGTACGTCGAGCAGCCGGCAGCAGTAACTATGACTCTCTTAAGGTAGCCAAATGCCTCGTCACTCGGCGATATTTATTTGAAAACTCGAGGAAATCGTCGTTGAAGTAACTCAGACAACGGTAACATGGAAAGGTGCTGGCATATCGCATCTGCAGGACTGACCACAGTACGAATTAAAGAGAGGAAAGATTCAAAGAAGGGGGAGCAGCTGGCTGCAGTAACTATGACTCTCTTAAGGTAGCCAAATGCCTCGTCATCCGGCGAGGTACATTTGCTACCTCGAGAGACTCGTAGTGGGAGTAACAGTGACAACGTTAACGTGGGCATATAGTGGCACATCGGGTCCGTAGGACAGGCCATAGCAAGAATGATGGAGAGAAAGGGCTTAGAAAAGTATGAGCAGCAGGCAGGAGTACTATGACTCTCTTAAGGTAGCCAAATGCCTCGTCACCATGCGAAATTTTTTTTTGAAAACTCGAGGATATCATCGTTAAGGTAGCTCGGACAACGTTAAGTTTTACATGTAGTTGCATATTGCTCCTGCAGGACTGACCACAGTAATAATTAAAGAGTGTAATGATACAAAGTACGTCGAAAAGCTGGCAGCAGTAACTATGACTCTCTTAAGGTAGCCAAATGCCTCGTCACTCGGCGAAATTTATTTGAAATCTCGAGGAAATCGTCGTTGAAGTAACTCAGACAACGGTAACATGGACAGATGGGGGCATATCGGTTCTGCAGGACTGACCACAGTACGAATTAAAGAGAGGAAAGATTCAAAGAATGGGGAGCAGCTGGCTGCAGTAACTATGACTCACTTAAGGTAGCCAAATGCCTCGTCATCCGGCGATGTACATTTGCTAACTCGAGAGACTCGTAGTGGGAGTAACAGTGACGACGTTAACGTGGGCATATAGTGGCACATCGGGTCCATATGACAGGCCATAGCAAGAAATGTTACAGAGAAAGGGCTTAGAAAAGTGGGAGCAGCAGGCAGGAGTACTATGACTCTCTTAAGGTAGCCAAATGCCTCGTCACCATGTGAAATTTTTTTTTGAAAACTCGAGGATATCATCGTTAAGGTAGCTCAAACAACATTAAGGTTTACATGTAGTGGCATATTGCTCCTGCAGGACTGACCACAGTAATAATTAAAGAGTGGAAAGATACAAAGTACGTCGAGCAGCTGGCAGCAGTAACTATGACTCTCTTAGGTATCCAAATGCCTCGTTACTCGGCGAAATTTATTTGAAAACTCGAGGAAATCGTCGTTGAAGTAACTCAGACAACGGTACCATGGACAGGTGGTGGCATATCGCTTCTGCAGGACTGACCACAGTACGAATTAAAGAGAGGAAAGATTCAAAGAATGGGGAGCAGCTGGCTGCAGTAACTATGACTCACTTAAGGTAGCCAAATGCCTCGTCATCCGGCGATGTACATTTGCTAACTCGAGAGACTCGTAGTGGGAGTAACAGTGACGACGTTAACGTGGGCATATAGTGGCACATCGGGTCCATATGACAGGCCATAGCAAGAAATGTTACAGAGAAAGGGCTTAGAAAAGTGGGAGCAGCAGGCAGGAGTACTATGACTCTCTTAAGGTAGCCAAATGCCTCGTCACCATGTGAAATTTTTTTTTGAAAACTCGAGGATATCATCGTTAAGGTAGCTCAAACAACATTAAGGTTTACATGTAGTGGCATATTGCTCCTGCAGGACTGACCACAGTAATAATTAAAGAGTGGAAAGATACAAAGTACGTCGAGCAGCTGGCAGCAGTAACTATGACTCTCTTAGGTATCCAAATGCCTCGTTACTCGGCGAAATTTATTTGAAAACTCGAGGAAATCGTCGTTGAAGTAACTCAGACAACGGTACCATGGACAGGTGGTGGCATATCGCTTCTGCAGGACTGACCACAGTACGAATTAAAGAGAGGAAAGATTCAAAGAAGGGAGAGCAGCTGGCTGCAGTAACTATGACTCTCTTAAGGTAGCCAAATGCCTCGTCATCCGGCGAGGTACATTTGGTAACTCGAGAGACTCGTAGTGGGAGTAACAGTGACGACGTTAACGTGGGCATATAGTGGCACATCGGGTCCATATGACAGGCCATAGCAAGAAATGTTACAGAGAAAGGGCTTAGAAAAGTGGGAGCAGCAGGCAGGAGTACTATGACTCTCTTAAGGTAGCCAAATGCCTCGTCACCATGTGAAATTTTTTTTTGAAAACTCGAGGATATCATCGTTAAGGTAGCTCAAACAACGTTAAGGTTTACATGTAGTGGCATATTGCTCCTGCAGGACTGACCACAGTAATAATTAAAGAGTGGAAAGATACAAAGTACGTCGAGCAGCTGGCAGCAGTAACTATGACTCTCTTAGGTATCCAAATGCCTCGTCACTCGGCGAAATTTATTTGAAAACTCGAGGAAATCGTCGTTGAAGTAACTCAGACAACGGTACCATGGACAGGTGGTGGCATATCGCTTCTGCAGGACTGACCACAGTACGAATTAAAGAGAGGAAAGATTCAAAGAAGGGGGAGCAGCTGGCTGCAGTAACTATGACTCTCTTAAGGTAGCCAAATGCCTCGTCATCCTGCGAGGTACATTTGGTAACTCGAGAGACTCGTAGTGGGAGTAACAGTGACGACGTTAACGTGGGCATATAGTGGCACATCGGGTCCATATGACAGGCCATAGAAAGAAATGTTACAGAGAAAGGGCTTAGAAAAGTGGGAGCAGCAGGCAGGAGTACTATGACTCTCTTAAGGTAGCCAAATGCCACGTCACCATGAGAATTTTTTTTTTGAAAACTCGAGGATATCATCGTTAAGGTAGCTCAAACAACGTTAAGGTTTACATGTAGTGGCATATTGCTCCTGCAGGACTGACCACAGTAATAATTAAAGAGTGGAAAGATACAAAGTACGTCGAGCAGCCGGCAGCAGTAACTATGACTCTCTTAAGGTAGCCAAATGCCTCGTCACTCGGCGATATTTATTTGAAAACTCGAGGAAATCGTCGTTGAAGTAACTCAGACAACGGTAACATGGAAAGGTGCTGGCATATCGCTTCTGCAGGACTGACCACAGTACGAATTAAAGAGAGGAAAGATTCAAAGAAGGGGGAGCAGCTGGCTGCAGTAACTATGACTCTCTTAAGGTAGCCAAATGCCTCGTCATCCGGCGAGGTACATTTGGTAACTCGAGAGACTCGTAGTGGGAGTAACAGTGACGACGTTAACGTGGGCATATAGTGGCACATCGGGTCCATATGACAGGCCATAGCAAGAAATGTTACAGAGAAAGGGCTTAGAAAAGTGGGAGCAGCAGGCAGGAGTACTATGACTCTCTTAAGGTAGCCAAATGCCACGTCACCATGAGAAATTTTTTTTTGAAAACTCGAGGATATCATCGTTAAGGTAGCTCAAACAACGTTAAGGTTTACATGTAGTGGCATATTGCTCCTGCAGGACTGACAACAGTAATAATTAAAGAGTGGAAAGATACAAAGTACGTCGAGCAGCCGGCAGCAGTAACTATGACTCTCTTAAGGTAGCCAAATGCCTCGTCACTCGGCGATATTTATTTGAAAACTCGAGGAAATCGTCGTTGAAGTAACTCAGACAACGGTAACATGGAAAGGTGCTGGCATATCGCATCTGCAGGACTGACCACAGTACGAATTAAAGAGAGGAAAGATTCAAAGAAGGGGGAGCAGCTGGCTGCAGTAACTATGACTCTCTTAAGGTAGCCAAATGCCTCGTCATCCGGCGAGGTACATTTGCTACCTCGAGAGACTCGTAGTGGGAGTAACAGTGACAACGTTAACGTGGGCATATAGTGGCACATCGGGTCCGTAGGACAGGCCATAGCAAGAATGATGGAGAGAAAGGGCTTAGAAAAGTATGAGCAGCAGGCAGGAGTACTATGACTCTCTTAAGGTAGCCAAATGCCTCGTCACCATGCGAAATTTTTTTTTGAAAACTCGAGGATATCATCGTTAAGGTAGCTCGGACAACGTTAAGTTTTACATGTAGTTGCATATTGCTCCTGCAGGACTGACCACAGTAATAATTAAAGAGTGTAATGATACAAAGTACGTCGAAAAGCTGGCAGCAGTAACTATGACTCTCTTAAGGTAGCCAAATGCCTCGTCACTCGGCGAAATTTATTTGAAATCTCGAGGAAATCGTCGTTGAAGTAACTCAGACAACGGTAACATGGACAGATGGGGGCATATCGGTTCTGCAGGACTGACCACAGTACGAATTAAAGAGAGGAAAGATTCAAAGAATGGGGAGCAGCTGGCTGCAGTAACTATGACTCACTTAAGGTAGCCAAATGCCTCGTCATCCGGCGATGTACATTTGCTAACTCGAGAGACTCGTAGTGGGAGTAACAGTGACGACGTTAACGTGGGCATATAGTGGCACATCGGGTCCATATGACAGGCCATAGCAAGAAATGTTACAGAGAAAGGGCTTAGAAAAGTGGGAGCAGCAGGCAGGAGTACTATGACTCTCTTAAGGTAGCCAAATGCCTCGTCACCATGTGAAATTTTTTTTTGAAAACTCGAGGATATCATCGTTAAGGTAGCTCAAACAACATTAAGGTTTACATGTAGTGGCATATTGCTCCTGCAGGACTGACCACAGTAATAATTAAAGAGTGGAAAGATACAAAGTACGTCGAGCAGCTGGCAGCAGTAACTATGACTCTCTTAGGTATCCAAATGCCTCGTTACTCGGCGAAATTTATTTGAAAACTCGAGGAAATCGTCGTTGAAGTAACTCAGACAACGGTACCATGGACAGGTGGTGGCATATCGCTTCTGCAGGACTGACCACAGTACGAATTAAAGAGAGGAAAGATTCAAAGAATGGGGAGCAGCTGGCTGCAGTAACTATGACTCACTTAAGGTAGCCAAATGCCTCGTCATCCGGCGATGTACATTTGCTAACTCGAGAGACTCGTAGTGGGAGTAACAGTGACGACGTTAACGTGGGCATATAGTGGCACATCGGGTCCATATGACAGGCCATAGCAAGAAATGTTACAGAGAAAGGGCTTAGAAAAGTGGGAGCAGCAGGCAGGAGTACTATGACTCTCTTAAGGTAGCCAAATGCCTCGTCACCATGTGAAATTTTTTTTTGAAAACTCGAGGATATCATCGTTAAGGTAGCTCAAACAACATTAAGGTTTACATGTAGTGGCATATTGCTCCTGCAGGACTGACCACAGTAATAATTAAAGAGTGGAAAGATACAAAGTACGTCGAGCAGCTGGCAGCAGTAACTATGACTCTCTTAGGTATCCAAATGCCTCGTTACTCGGCGAAATTTATTTGAAAACTCGAGGAAATCGTCGTTGAAGTAACTCAGACAACGGTACCATGGACAGGTGGTGGCATATCGCTTCTGCAGGACTGACCACAGTACGAATTAAAGAGAGGAAAGATTCAAAGAAGGGAGAGCAGCTGGCTGCAGTAACTATGACTCTCTTAAGGTAGCCAAATGCCTCGTCATCCGGCGAGGTACATTTGGTAACTCGAGAGACTCGTAGTGGGAGTAACAGTGACGACGTTAACGTGGGCATATAGTGGCACATCGGGTCCATATGACAGGCCATAGCAAGAAATGTTACAGAGAAAGGGCTTAGAAAAGTGGGAGCAGCAGGCAGGAGTACTATGACTCTCTTAAGGTAGCCAAATGCCTCGTCACCATGTGAAATTTTTTTTTGAAAACTCGAGGATATCATCGTTAAGGTAGCTCAAACAACGTTAAGGTTTACATGTAGTGGCATATTGCTCCTGCAGGACTGACCACAGTAATAATTAAAGAGTGGAAAGATACAAAGTACGTCGAGCAGCTGGCAGCAGTAACTATGACTCTCTTAGGTATCCAAATGCCTCGTCACTCGGCGAAATTTATTTGAAAACTCGAGGAAATCGTCGTTGAAGTAACTCAGACAACGGTACCATGGACAGGTGGTGGCATATCGCTTCTGCAGGACTGACCACAGTACGAATTAAAGAGAGGAAAGATTCAAAGAAGGGGGAGCAGCTGGCTGCAGTAACTATGACTCTCTTAAGGTAGCCAAATGCCTCGTCATCCGGCGAGGTACATTTGGTAACTCGAGAGACTCGTAGTGGGAGTAACAGTGACGACGTTAACGTGGGCATATAGTGGCACATCGGGTCCATATGACAGGCCATAGAAAGAAATGTTACAGAGAAAGGGCTTAGAAAAGTGGGAGCAGCAGGCAGGAGTACTATGACTCTCTTAAGGTAGCCAAATGCCACGTCACCATGAGAATTTTTTTTTTGAAAACTCGAGGATATCATCGTTAAGGTAGCTCAAACAACGTTAAGGTTTACATGTAGTGGCATATTGCTCCTGCAGGACTGACCACAGTAATAATTAAAGAGTGGAAAGATACAAAGTACGTCGAGCAGCCGGCAGCAGTAACTATGACTCTCTTAAGGTAGCCAAATGCCTCGTCACTCGGCGATATTTATTTGAAAACTCGAGGAAATCGTCGTTGAAGTAACTCAGACAACGGTAACATGGAAAGGTGCTGGCATATCGCTTCTGCAGGACTGACCACAGTACGAATTAAAGAGAGGAAAGATTCAAAGAAGGGGGAGCAGCTGGCTGCAGTAACTATGACTCTCTTAAGGTAGCCAAATGCCTCGTCATCCGGCGAGGTACATTTGCTAACTCGAGAGACTCGTAGTGGGAGTAACAGTGACAACGTTAACGTGGGCATATAGTGGCACATCGGGTCCGTAGGACAGGCCAAAGCAAGAATGATGGAGAGAAAGGGCTTAGAAAAGTATGAGCAGCAGGCAGGAGTACTATGACTCTCTTAAGGTAGCGAAATGCCCCGCCACCATGCGAAATTTTTTTTTGAAAACTCGAGGATATCATCGTTAAGGTAGCTCGGACAACGTTAAGTTTTATATGTAGTTGCATATTGCTCCTGCAGGACTGACCACAGTAATAATTAAAGAGTGTAAAGATACAAAGTACGTCGAAAAGCTGGCAGCAGTAACTATGACTCTCTTAAGGTAGCCAAATGCCTCGTCACTCGGCGAAATTTATTTGAAATCTCGAGGAAATCGTCGTTGAAGTAACTCAGACAACGGTAACATGGAAAGGTGGTGGCATATCGCTTCTGCAGGACTGACCACAGTACGAATTAAAGAGAGGAAAGATTCAAAGAAGGGGGAGCAGCTGGCTGCAGTAACTATGACTCTCTTAAGGTAGCCAAATGCCTCGTCATCCGGCGAGGTACATTTGCTACCTCGAGAGACTCGTAGTGGCAGTAACAGTGACAACGTTAACGTGGGCATATAGTGGCACATCGGGTCCGTAGGACAGGCCATAGCAAGAATGATGGAGAGAAAGGGCTTAGAAAAGTATGAGCAGCAGGCAGGAGTACTATGACTCTCTTAAGGTAGCCAAATGCCTCTTCACAATGCGAAATTTTTTTTTGAAAACTCGAGGATATCGTCGTTAAGGTAGCTCGGACAACGTTAAGTTTTACATGTAGTTGCATATTGCTCCTGCAGGACTGACCACAGTAATAATTAAAGAGTGTAATGATACAAAGTACGTCGAAAAGCTGGCAGCAGTAACTATGACTCTCTTAAGGTAGCCAAATGCCTCGTCACTCGGCGAAATTTATTTGAAATCTCGAGGAAATCGTCGTTGAAGTAACTCAGACAACGGTAACATGGACAGATGGGGGCATATCGGTTCTGCAGGACTGACCACAGTACGAATTAAAGAGAGGAAAGATTCAAAGAATGGGGAGCAGCTGGCTGCAGTAACTATGACTCACTTAAGGTAGCCAAATGCCTCGTCATCCGGCGATGTACATTTGCTAACTCGAGAGACTCGTAGTGGGAGTAACAGTGACGACGTTAACGTGGGCATATAGTGGCACATCGGGTCCATATGACAGGCCATAGCAAGAAATGTTACAGAGAAAGGGCTTAGAAAAGTGGGTGCAGCAGGCAGGAGTACTATGACTCTCTTAAGGTAGCCAAATGCCTCGTCACCATGTGAAATTTTTTTTTGAAAACTCGAGGATATCATCGTTAAGGTAGCTCAAACAACGTTAAGGTTTACATGTAGTGGCATATTGCTCCTGCAGGACTGACCACAGTAATAATTAAAGAGTGGAAAGATACAAAGTACGTCGAGCAGCTGGCAGCAGTAACTATGACTCTCTTAGGTAGCCAAATGCCTCGTCACTCGCCGAAATTTATTTTAAAACTCGAGGAAATCGTCGTTGAAGTAACTCAGACAACGGTACCATGGACAGGTGGTGGCATATCGCTTCTGCAGGACTGACCACAGTACGAATTAAAGAGAGGAAAGATTCAAAGAAGGGGGAGCAGCTGGCTGCAGTAACTATGACTCTCTTAAGGTAGCCAAATGCCTCGTCATCCGGCGAGGTACATTTGGTAACTCGAGAGACTCGTAGTGGGAGTAACAGTGACGACGTTAACGTGGGCATATAGTGGCACATCGGGTCCATATGACAGGCCATAGAAAGAAATGTTACAGAGAAAGGGCTTAGAAAAGTGGGAGCAGCAGGCTGGAGTACTATGACTCTCTTAAGGTAGCCAAATGCCACGTCACCATGAGAATTTTTTTTTTGAAAACTCGAGGATATCATCGTTAAGGTAGCTCAAACAACGTTAAGGTTTACATGTAGTGGCATATTGCTCCTGCAGGACTGACCACAGTAATAATTAAAGAGTGGAAAGATACAAAGTACGTCGAGCAGCCGGCAGCAGTAACTATGACTCTCTTAAGGTAGCCAAATGCCTCGTCACTCGGCGATATTTATTTGAAAACTCGAGGAAATCGTCGTTGAAGTAACTCAGACAACGGTAACATGGAAAGGTGCTGGCATATCGCTTCTGCAGGACTGACCACAGTACGAATTAAAGAGAGGAAAGATTCAAAGAAGGGGGAGCAGCTGGCTGCAGTAACTATGACTCTCTTAAGGTAGCCAAATGCCTCGTCATCCGGCGAGGTACATTTGCTAACTCGAGAGACTCGTAGTGCGAGTAACAGTGACAACGTTAACGTGGGCATATAGTGGCACATCGGGTCCGTAGGACAGGCCAAAGCAAGAATGATGGAGAGAAAGGGCTTAGAAAAGTATGAGCAGCAGGCAGGAGTACTATGACTCTCTTAAGGTAGCGAAATGCCCCGCCACCATGCGAAATTTTTTTTTGAAAACTCGAGGATATCATCGTTAAGGTAGCTCGGACAACGTTAAGTTTTATATGTAGTTGCATATTGCTCCTGCAGGACTGACCACAGTAATAATTAAAGAGTGTAAAGATACAAAGTACGTCGAAAAGCTGGCAGCAGTAACTATGACTCTCTTAAGGTAGCCAAATGCCTCGTCACTCGGCGAAATTTATTTGAAATCTCGAGGAAATCGTCGTTGAAGTAACTCAGACAACGGTAACATGGACAGATGGGGGCATATCGGTTCTGCAGGACTGACCACAGTACGAATTAAAGAGAGGAAAGATTCAAAGAATGGGGAGCAGCTGGCTGCAGTAACTATGACTCACTTAAGGTAGCCAAATGCCTCGTCATCCGGCGATGTACATTTGCTAACTCGAGAGACTCGTAGTGGGAGTAACAGTGACGACGTTAACGTGGGCATATAGTGGCACATCGGGTCCATATGACAGGCCATAGCAAGAAATGTTACAGAGAAAGGGCTTAGAAAAGTGGGTGCAGCAGGCAGGAGTACTATGACTCTCTTAAGGTAGCCAAATGCCTCGTCACCATGTGAAATTTTTTTTTGAAAACTCGAGGATATCATCGTTAAGGTAGCTCAAACAACGTTAAGGTTTACATGTAGTGGCATATTGCTCCTGCAGGACTGACCACAGTAATAATTAAAGAGTGGAAAGATACAAAGTACGTCGAGCAGCTGGCAGCAGTAACTATGACTCTCTTAGGTAGCCAAATGCCTCGTCACTCGCCGAAATTTATTTTAAAACTCGAGGAAATCGTCGTTGAAGTAACTCAGACAACGGTACCATGGACAGGTGGTGGCATATCGCTTCTGCAGGACTGACCACAGTACGAATTAAAGAGAGGAAAGATTCAAAGAAGGGGGAGCAGCTGGCTGCAGTAACTATGACTCTCTTAAGGTAGCCAAATGCGTCGTCATCCGGCGAGGTACATTTGGTAACTCGAGAGACTCGTAGTGGGAGTAACAGTGACGACGTTAACGTGGGCATATAGTGGCACATCGGGTCCATATGACAGGCCATAGAAAGAAATGTTACAGAGAAAGGGCTTAGAAAAGTGGGAGCAGCAGGCAGGAGTACTATGACTCTCTTAAGGTAGCAAAATGCCACGTCACCATGAGAATTTTTTTTTTGAAAACTCGAGGATATCATCGTTAAGGTAGCTCAAACAACGTTAAGGTTTACATGTAGTGGCATATTGCTCCTGCAGGACTGACCACAGTAATAATTAAAGAGTGGAAAGATACAAAGTACGTCGAGCAGCCGGCAGCAGTAACTATGACTCTCTTAAGGTAGCCAAATGCCTCGTCACTCGGCGATATTTATTTGAAAACTCGAGGAAATCGTCGTTGAAGTAACTCAGACAACGGTAACATGGAAAGGTGCTGGCATATCGCTTCTGCAGGACTGACCACAGTACGAATTAAAGAGAGGAAAGATTCAAAGAAGGGGGAGCAGCTGGCTGCAGTAACTATGACTCTCTTAAGGTAGCCAAATGCCTCGTCATCCGGCGAGGTACATTTGCTAACTCGAGAGACTCGTAGTGGGAGTAACAGTGACAACGTTAACGTGGGCATATAGTGGCACATCGGGTCCGTAGGACAGGCCAAAGCAAGAATGATGGAGAGAAAGGGCTTAGAAAAGTATGAGCAGCAGGCAGGAGTACTATGACTCTCTTAAGGTAGCGAAATGCCCCGCCACCATGCGAAATTTTTTTTTGAAAACTCGAGGATATCATCGTTAAGGTAGCTCGGACAACGTTAAGTTTTATATGTAGTTGCATATTGCTCCTGCAGGACTGACCACAGTAATAATTAAAGAGTGTAAAGATACAAAGTACGTCGAAAAGCTGGCAGCAGTAACTATGACTCTCTTAAGGTAGCCAAATGCCTCGTCACTCGGCGAAATTTATTTGAAATCTCGAGGAAATCGTCGTTGAAGTAACTCAGACAACGGTAACATGGAAAGGTGGTGGCATATCGCTTCTGCAGGACTGACCACAGTACGAATTAAAGAGAGGAAAGATTCAAAGAAGGGGGAGCAGCTGGCTGCAGTAACTATGACTCTCTTAAGGTAGCCAAATGCCTCGTCATCCGGCGAGGTACATTTGCTACCTCGAGAGACTCGTAGTGGGAGTAACAGTGACAACGTTAACGTGGGCATATAGTGGCACATCGGGTCCGTAGGACAGGCCATAGCAAGAATGATGGAGAGAAAGGGCTTAGAAAAGTATGAGCAGCAGGCAGGAGTACTATGACTCTCTTAAGGTAGCCAAATGCCTCTTCACAATGCGAAATTTTTTTTTGAAAACTCGAGGATATCGTCGTTAAGGTAGCTCGGACAACGTTAAGTTTTACATGTAGTTGCATATTGCTCCTGCAGGACTGACCACAGTAATAATTAAAGAGTGTAATGATACAAAGTACGTCGAAAAGCTGGCAGCAGTAACTATGACTCTCTTAAGGTAGCCAAATGCCTCGTCACTCGGCGAAATTTATTTGAAATCTCGAGGAAATCGTCGTTGAAGTAACTCAGACAACGGTAACATGGACAGATGGGGGCATATCGGTTCTGCAGGACTGACCACAGTACGAATTAAAGAGAGGAAAGATTCAAAGAAGGGGGAGCAGCTGGCTGCAGTAACTATGACACACTTAAGGTAGCCAAATGCCTCGTCATCCGGCGATGTACATTTGCTAACTCGAGAGACTCGTAGTGGGAGTAACAGTGACGACGTTAACGTGGGCATATAGTGGCACATCGGGTCCATATGACAGGCCATAGCAAGAAATGTTACAGAGAAAGGGCTTAGAAAAGTGGGAGCAGCAGGCAGGAGTACTATGACTCTCTTAAGGTAGCCAAATGCCACGTCACCATGAGAAATTATTTTTTGAAAACTCGAGGATATCATCGTTAAGGTAGCTCAAACAACGTTAAGGTTTACATGTAGTGGCATATTGCTCCTGCAGGACTGACAACAGTAATAATTAAAGAGAGGAAAGATTCAAAGAAGGGGGAGCAGCTGGCTGCAGTAACTATGACTCTCTTAAGGTAGCCAAATGCCTCGTCATCCGACGAGGTACATTTGCTACCTCGAGAGACTCGTAGTGGGAGTAACAGTGACAACGTTAACGTGGGCATATAGTGGCACATCGGGTCCGTAGGACAGGCCATAGCAAGAATGATGGAGAGAAAGGGCTTAGAAAAGTATGAGCAGCAGGCAGGAGTATTATGACTCTCTTAAGGTAGCCAAATGCCTCGTCACCATGCGAAATTTTTTTTTGAAAACTCGAGGATATCATCGTTAAGGTAGCTCGGACAACGTTAAGTTTTACATGTAGTTGCATATTGCTCCTGCAGGACTGACCACAGTAATAATTAAAGAGTGTAATGATACAAAGTACGTCGAAAAGCTGGCAGCAGCAACTACGACTCTCTTAAGGTAGCCAAATGCCTCGTCACTCGGCGAAATTTATTTGAAATCTCGAGGAAATCGTCGTTGAAGTAACTCAGACAACGGTAACATGGACAGATGGGGGCATATCGGTTCTGCAGGACTGACCACAGTACGAATTAAAGAGAGGAAGGATTCAAAGAATGGGGAGCAGCTGGCTGCAGTAACTATGACTCACTTAAGGTAGCCAAATGCCTCGTCATCCGGCGATGTACATTTGCTAACTCGAGGGACTCGTAGTGGGAGTAACAGTGACGACGTTAACGTGGGCATATAGTGGCACATCGGGTCCATATGACGGGCCATAGCAAGAAATGTTACAGAGAAAGGGCTTAGAAAAGTGGGAGCAGCAGGCAGGAGTACTATGACTCTCTTAAGGTAGCCAAATGCCTCGTCACCATGTGAAATTTTTTTTTGAAAACTCGAGGATATCATCGTTAAGGTAGCTCAAACAACGTTAAGGTTTACATGTAGTGGCATATTGCTCCTGCAGGACTGACCACAGTAATAATTAAAGAGTGGAAAGATACAAAGTACGTCGAGCAGCTGGCAGCAGTAACTATGACTCTCTTAGGTATCCAAATGCCTCGTCACTCGGCGAAATTTATTTGAAAACTCGAGGAAATCGTCGTTGAAGCAACTCAGACAACGGTACCATGGACAGGTGGTGGCATATCGCTTCTGCAGGACTGACCACAGTACGAATTAAAGAGAGGAAAGATTCAAAGAAGGGGGAGCAGCTGGCTGCAGTAACTATGACTCTCTTAAGGTAGCCAAATGCCTCGTCATCCGGCGAGGTACATTTGGTAACTCGAGAGACTCGTAGTGGGAGTAACAGTGACGACGTTAACGTGGGCATATAGTGGCACATCGGGTCCATATGACAGGCCATAGCAAGAAATGTTACAGAGAAAGGGCTTAGAAAAGAGGGAGCAGCAGGCAGGAGTACTATGACTCTCTTAAGGTAGCCAAATGCCACGTCACCATGAGAAATTTTTTTTTGAAAACTCGAGGATATCATCGTTAAGGTAGCTCAAACAACGTTAAGGTTTACATGTAGTGGCATATTGCTCCTGCAGGACTGACCACAGTAATAATTAAAGAGTGGAAAGATACAAAGTACGTCGAGCAGCCGGCAGCAGTAACTATGACTCTCTTAAGGTAGCCAAATGCCTCGTCACTCGGCGATATTTATTTGAAAACTCGAGGAAATCGTCGTTGAAGTAACTCAGACAACGGTAACATGGAAAGGTGCTGGCATATCGCTTCTGCAGGACTAACCACAGTACGAATTAAAGAGAGGAAAGATTCAAAGAAGGGGGAGCAGCTGGCTGCAGTAACTATGACTCTCTTAAGGTAGCCAAATGCCTCGTCATCCGGCGAGGTACATTTGCTAACTCGAGAGACTCGTAGTGGGAGTAACAGTGACAACGTTAACGTGGGCATATAGTGGCACATCGGGTCCGTAGGACAGGCCAAAGCAAGAATGATGGAGAGAAAGGGCTTAGAAAAGTATGAGCAGCAGGCAGGAGTACTATGACTCTCTTAAGGTAGCGAAATGCCCCGCCACCATGCGAAATTTTTTTTTGAAAACTCGAGGATATCATCGTTAAGGTAGCTCGGACAACGTTAAGTTTTACATGTAGTTGCATATTGCTCCTGCAGGACTGACCACAGTAATAATTAAAGAGTGTAAAGATACAAAGTACGTCGAAAAGCTGGCAGCAGTAACTATGACTCTCTTAAGGTAGCCAAATGGCTCGTCACTCGGCGAAATTTATTTGAAATCTCGAGGAAATCGTCGTTGAAGTAACTCAGACAACGGTAACATGGACAGATGGGGGCATATCGGTTCTGCAGGACTGACCACAGTACGAATTAAAGAGAGGAAGGATTCAAAGAATGGGGAGCAGCTGGCTGCAGTAACTATGACTCACTTAAGGTAGCCAAATGCCTCGTCATCCGGCGATGTACATTTGCTAACTCGAGAGACTCGTAGTGGGAGTAACAGTGACGACGTTAACGTGGGCATATAGTGGCACATCGGGTCCATATGACGGGCCATAGCAAGAAATGTTACAGAGAAAGGGCTTAGAAAAGTGGGAGCAGCAGGCAGGAGTACTATGACTCTCTTAAGGTAGCCAAATGCCTCGTCACCATGTGAAATTTTTTTTTGAAAACTCGAGGATATCATCGTTAAGGTAGCTCAAACAACGTTAAGGTTTACATGTAGTGGCATATTGCTCCTGCAGGACTGACCACAGTAATAATTAAAGAGTGGAAAGATACAAAGTACGTCGAGCAGCTGGCAGCAGTAACTATGACTCTCTTAGGTATCCAAATGCCTCGTCACTCGGCGAAATTTATTTGAAAACTCGAGGAAATCGTCGTTGAAGTAACTCAGACAACGGTAACATGGAAAGGTGCTGGCATATCGCTTCTGCAGGACTGACCACAGTACGAATTAAAGAGAGGAAAGATTCAAAGAAGGGGGAGCAGCTGGCTGCAGTAACTATGACTCTCTTAAGGTAGCCAAATGCCTCGTCATCCGGCGAGGTACATTTGCTAACTCGAGAGACTCGTAGTGGGAGTAACAGTGACAACGTTAACGTGGGCATATAGTGGCACATCGGGTCCGTAGGACAGGCCAAAGCAAGAATGATGGAGAGAAAGGGCTTAGAAAAGTATGAGCAGCAGGCAGGAGTACTATGACTCTCTTAAGGTAGCGAAATGCCCCGCCACCATGCGAAATTTTTTTTTGAAAACTCGAGGATATCATCGTTAAGGTAGCTCGGACAACGTTAAGTTTTACATGTAGTTGCATATTGCTCCTGCAGGACTGACCACAGTAATAATTAAAGAGTGTAAAGATACAAAGTACGTCGAAAAGCTGGCAGCAGTAACTATGACTCTCTTAAGGTAGCCAAATGCCTCGTCACTCGGCGAAATTTATTTGAAATCTCGAGGAAATCGTCGTTGAAGTAACTCAGACAACGGTAACATGGACAGATGGGGGCATATCGGTTCTGCAGGACTGACCACAGTACGAATTAAAGAGAGGAAGGATTCAAAGAATGGGGAGCAGCTGGCTGCAGTAACTATGACTCACTTAAGGTAGCCAAATGCCTCGTCATCCGGCGATGTACATTTGCTAACTCGAGAGACTCGTAGTGGGAGTAACAGTGACGACGTTAACGTGGGCATATAGTGGCACATCGGGTCCATATGACAGGCCATAGCAAGAAATGTTACAGAGAAAGGGCTTAGAAAAGTATGAGCAGCAGGCAGGAGTACTATGACTCTCTTAAGGTAGCGAAATGCCCCGCCACCATGCGAAATTTTTTTTTGAAAACTCGAGGATATCATCGTTAAGGTAGCTCGGACAACGTTAAGTTTTACATGTAGTTGCATATTGCTCCTGCAGGACTGACCACAGTAATAATTAAAGAGTGTAAAGATACAAAGTACGTCGAAAAGCTGGCAGCAGTAACTATGACTCTCTTAAGGTAGCCAAATGCCTCGTCACTCGGCGAAATTTATTTGAAATCTCGAGGAAATCGTCGTTGAAGTAACTCAGACAACGGTAACATGGACAGATGGGGGCATATCGGTTCTGCAGGACTGACCACAGTACGAATTAAAGAGAGGAAGGATTCAAAGAATGGGGAGCAGCTGGCTGCAGTAACTATGACTCACTTAAGGTAGTCAAATGCCTCGTCATCCGGCGATGTACATTTGCTAACTCGAGAGACTCGTAGTGGGAGTAACAGTGACGACGTTAACGTGGGCATATAGTGGCACATCGGGTCCATATGACGGGCCATAGCAAGAAATGTTACAGAGAAAGGGCTTAGAAAAGTGGGAGCAGCAGGCAGGAGTACTATGACTCTCTTAAGGTAGCCAAATGCCTCGTCACCATGTGAAATTTTTTTTTGAAAACTCGAGGATATCATCGTTAAGGTAGCTCAAACAACGTTAAGGTTTACATGTAGTGTCATATTGCTCCTGCAGGACTGACCACAGTAATAATTAAAGAGTGGAAAGATACAAAGTACGTCGAGCAGCTGGCAGCAGTAACTATGACTCTCTTAGGTATCCAAATGCCTCGTCACTCGGCGAAATTTATTTGAAAACTCGAGGAAATCGTCGTTGAAGTAACTCAGACAACGGTAACATGGAAAGGTGCTGGCATATCGCTTCTGCAGGACTGACCACAGTACGAATTAAAGAGAGGAAAGATTCAAAGAAGGGTGAGCAGCTGGCTGCAGTAACTATGCCTCTCTTAAGGTAGCCAAATGCCTCGTCATCCGGCGAGGTACATTTGCTAACTCGAGAGACTCGTAGTGGGAGTAACAGTGACAAGGTTAACGTAGGCATATAGTGGCACATCGGGTCCGTAGGACAGGCCAAAGCAAGAATGATGGAGAGAAAGGGCTTAGAAAAGTATGAGCAGCAGGCAGGAGTACTATGCCTCTCTTAAGGTAGCGAAATGCCCCACCACCATGCGAAATTTTTTTTTGAAAACTCGAGGATATCATCGTTAAGGTAGCTCAAACAACGTTAAGGTTTACATGTAGTTGCATATTGCTCCTGCAGGACTGACCACAGTAATAATTAAAGAGTGTAAAGATACAAAGTACGTCGAAAAGCTGGCAGCAGTAACTATGACTCTCTTAAGGTAGCCAAATGCCTCGTCACTCGGCGAAATTTATTTGAAATCTCGAGGAAATCGTCGTTGAAGTAACTCAGACAACGGTAACATGGACAGATGGGGGCATATCGGTTCTGCAGGACTGACCACAGTACGAATTAAAGAGAGGAAGGATTCAAAGAATGGGGAGCAGCTGGCTGCAGTAACTATGACTCACTTAAGGTAGCCAAATGCCTCGTCATCCGGCGATGTACATTTGCTAACTCGAGAGACTCGTAGTGGGAGTAACAGTGACGACGTTAACGTGGGCATATAGTGGCACATCGGGTCCATATGACAGGCCATAGCAAGAAATGTTACAGAGAAAGGGCTTAGAAAAGTGGGAGCAGCAGGCAGGAGTACTATGACTCTCTTAAGGTAGCCAAATGCCTCGTCACCATGTGAAATTTTTTTTTGAAAACTCGAGGATATCATCGTTAAGGTAGCTCAAACAACGTTAAGGTTTACATGTAGTGGCATATTGCTCCTGCAGGACTGACCACAGTAATAATTAAAGAGTGGAAAGATACAAAGTACGTCGAGCAGCTGGCAGCAGTAACTATGACTCTCTTAGGTATCCAAATGCCTCGTCACTCGGCGAAATTTATTTGAAAACTCGAGGAAATCGTCGTTGAAGTAACTCAGACAACGGTACCATAGACAGGTGGTGGCATATCGCTTCTGCAGGACTGACCACAGTACGAATTAAAGAGAGGAAAGATTCAAAGAAGGGAGAGCAGCTGGCTGCAGTAACTATGACTCTCTTAAGGTAGCCAAATGCCTCGTCATCCGGCGAGGTACATTTGGTAACTCGAGAGACTCGTAGTGGGAGTAACAGTGACGACGTTAACGTGGGCATATAGTGGCACATCGGGTCCATATGACAGGCCATAGCAAGAAATGTTACAGAGAAAGGGCTTAGAAAAGTGGGAGCAGCAGGCAGGAGTACTATGACTCTCTTAAGGTAGCCAAATGCCTCGTCACCATGTGAAATTTTTTTTTGAAAACTCGAGGATATCATCGTTAAGGTAGCTCAAACAACGTTAAGGTTTACATGTAGTGGCATATTGCTCCTGCAGGACTGACCACAGTAATAATTAAAGAGTGGAAAGATACAAAGTACGTCGAGCAGCTGGCAGCAGTAACTATGACTCTCTTAGGTATCCAAATACCTCGTCACTCGGCGAAATTTATTTGAAAACTCGAGGAAATCGTCGTTGAAGTAACTCAAACAACGGTACCATGGACAGGTGGTGGCATATCGCTTCTGCAGGACTGACCACAGTACGAATTAAAGAGAGGAAAGATTCAAAGAAGGGGGAGCAGCTGGCTGCAGTAACTATGACTCTCTTAAGGTAGCCAAATGCCTCGTCATCCGGCGAGGTACATTTGGTAACTCGAGAGACTCGTAGTGGGAGTAACAGTGACGACGTTAACGTAGGCATATAGTGGCACATCGGGTCCATATGACAGGCCATAGAAAGAAATGTTACAGAGAAAGGGCTTAGAAAAGTGGGAGCAGCAGGCAGGAGTACTATGACTCTCTTAAGGTAGCCAAGTGCCACGTCACCATGAGAATTTTTTTTTTGAAAACTCGAGGATATCATCGTTAAGGTAGCTCAAACAACGTTAAGGTTTACATGTAGTGGCATATTGCTCCTGCAGGACTGACCACAGTAATAATTAAAGAGTGGAAAGATACAAAGTACGTCGAGCAGCCGGCAGCAGTAACTATGACTCTCTTAAGGTAGCCAAATGCCTCGTCACTCGGCGATATTTATTTGAAAACTCGAGGAAATCGTCGTTGAAGTAACTCAGACAACGGTAACATGGAAAGGTGCTGGCATATCGCTTCTGCAGGACTGACCACAGTACGAATTAAAGAGAGGAAAGATTCAAAGAAGGGGGAGCAGCTGGCTGCAGTAACTATGACTCTCTTAAGGTAGCCAAATGCCTCGTCATCCGGCGAGGTACATTTGCTAACTCGAGAGACTCGTAGTGGGAGTAACAGTGACAACGTTAACGTGGGCATATAGTGGCACATCGGGTCCGTAGGACAGGCCAAAGCAAGAATGATGGAGAGAAAGGGCTTAGAAAAGTATGAGCAGCAGGCAGGAGTACTATGACTCTCTTAAGGTAGCGAAATGCCCCGCCACCATGCGAAATTTTTTTTTGAAAACTCGAGGATATCATCGTTAAGGTAGCTCGGACAACGTTAAGTTTTACATGTAGTTGCATATTGCTCCTGCAGGACTGACCACAGTAATAATTAAAGAGTGTAAAGATACAAAGTACGTCGAAAAGCTGGCAGCAGTAACTATGACTCTCTTAAGGTAGCCAAATGCCTCGTCACTCGGCGAAATTTATTTGAAATCTCGAGGAAATCGTCGTTGAAGTAACTCAGACAACGGTAACATGGAAAGGTGGTGGCATATCGCTTCTGCAGGACTGACCACAGTACGAATTAAAGAGAGGAAAGATTCAAAGAAGGGGGAGCAGCTGGCTGCAGTAACTATTACTCTCTTAAGGTAGCCAAATGCCTCGTCATCCGGCGAGGTACATTTGCTACCTCGAGAGACTCGTAGTGGGAGTAACAGTGACAACGTTAACGTGGGCATATAGTGGCACATCGGGTCCGTAGGACAGGCCATAGCAAGAAATGTTACAGAGAAAGGGCTTAGAAAAGTGGGTGCAGCAGGCAGGAGTACTATGACTCTCTTAAGGTAGCCAAATGCCTCGTCACCATGTGAAATTTTTTTTTGAAAACTCGAGGATATCATCGTTAAGGTAGCTCAAACAACGTTAAGGTTTACATGTAGTGGCATATTGCTCCTGCAGGACTGACCACAGTAATAATTAAAGAGTGGAAAGATACAAAGTACGTCGAGCAGCTGGCAGCAGTAACTATGACTCTCTTAGGTAGCCAAATGCCTCGTCACTCGGCGAAATTTATTTTAAAACTCGAGGAAATCGTCGTTGAAGTAACTCAGACAACGGTACCATGGACAGGTGGTGGCATATCGCTTATGCAGGACTGACCACAGTACGAATTAAAGAGAGGAAAGATTCAAAGAAGGGGGAGCAGCTGGCTGCAGTAACTATGACTCTCTTAAGGTAGCCAAATGCCTCGTCATCCGGCGAGGTACATTTGGTAACTCGAGAGACTCGTAGTGGGAGTAACAGTGACGACGTTAACGTGGGCATATAGTGGCACATCGGGTCCATATGACAGGCCATAGCAAGAAATGTTACAGAGAAAGGGCTTAGAAAAGTGGGAGCAGCAGGCAGGAGTACTATGACTCTCTTAAGGTAGCCAAATGCCACGTCACCATGAGAAATTTTTTTTTGAAAACTCGAGGATATCATCGTTAAGGTAGCTCAAACAACGTTAAGGTTTACATGTAGTGGCATATTGCTCCTGCAGGACTGACAACA
This sequence comes from Schistocerca americana, assembly GCF_021461395.2. Classification (NCBI taxonomy): domain Eukaryota; kingdom Metazoa; phylum Arthropoda; class Insecta; order Orthoptera; family Acrididae; genus Schistocerca; species Schistocerca americana. Next base: position 86,522,611 of record NC_060122.1, read on the forward strand.
GTAATAATTAAAGAGAGGAAAGATTCAAAGAAGGGGGAGCAGCTGGCTGCAGTAACTATGACTCTCTTAAGGTAGCCAAATGCCTCGTCATCCGACGAGGTACATTTGCTACCTCGAGAGACTCGTAGTGGGAGTAACAGTGACAACGTTAACGTGGGCATATAGTGGCACATCGGGTCCGTAGGACAGGCCATAGCAAGAATGATGGAGAGAAAGGTCTTAGAAAAGTATGAGCAGCAGGCAGGAGTACTATGACTCTCTTAAGGTAGCCAAATGCCTCGTCACCATGCGAAATTTTTTTTTGAAAACTCGAGGATATCATCGTTAAGGTAGCTCTTACAACGTTAAGTTTTACATGTAGTTGCATATTGCTCCTGCAGGACTGACCACAGTAATAATTAAAGAGTGTAATGATACAAAGTACGTCGAAAAGCTGGCAGCAGTAACTACGACTCTCTTAAGGTAGCCAAATGCCTCGTCACTCGGCGAAATTTATTTGAAATCTCGAGGAAATCGTCGTTGAAGTAACTCAGACAACGGTAACATGGACAGATGGGGGCATATCGGTTCTGCAGGACTGACCACAGTACGAATTAAAGAGAGGAAGGATTCAAAGAATGGGGAGCAGCTGGCTGCAGTAACTATGACTCACTTAAGGTAGCCAAATGCCTCGTCATCCGGCGATGTACATTTGCTAACTCGAGAGACTCGTAGTGGGAGTAACAGTGACGATGTTAACGTGGGCATATAGTGGCACATCGGGTCCATATGACGGGCCATAGCAAGAAATGTTACAGAGAAAGGGCTTAGAAAAGTGGGAGCAGCAGGCAGGAGTACTATGACTCTCTTAAGGTAGCCAAATGCCTCGTCACCATGTGAAATTTTTTTTTGAAAACTCGAGGATATCATCGTTAAGGTAGCTCAAACAACGTTAAGGTTTACATGTAGTGGCATATTGCTCCTGCAGGACTGACCACAGTAATAATTAAAGAGTGGAAAGATACAAAGTACGTCGAGCAGCTGGCAGCAGTAACTATGACTCTCTTAGGTATCCAAATGCCTCGTCACTCGGCGAAATTTATTTGAAAACTCGAGGAAATCGTCGTTGAAGTAACTCAGACAACGGTAACATGGAAAGGTGCTGGCATATCGCTTCTGCAGGACTGACCACAGTACGAATTAAAGAGAGGATAGATTCAAAGAAGGGTGAGCAGCTGGCTGCAGTAACTATGACTCTCTTAAGGTAGCCAAATGCCTCGTCATCCGGCGAGGTACATTTGCTAACTCGAGAGACTCGTAGTGGGAGTAACAGTGACAAGGTTAACGTGGGCATATAGTGGCACATCGGGTCCGTAGGACAGGCCAAAGCAAGAATGATGGAGAGAAAGGGCTTAGAAAAGTATGAGCAGCAGGCAGGAGTACTATGACTCTCTTAAGGTAGCGAAATGCCCCGCCACCATGCGAAATTTTTTTTTGAAAACTCGAGGATATCATCGTTAAGGTAGCTCGGACAACGTTAAGTTTTACATGTAGTTGCATATTGCTCCTGCAGGACTGACCACAGTAATAATTAAAGAGTGTAAAGATACAAAGTACGTCGAAAAGCTGGCAGCAGTAACTATGACTCTCTTAAGGTAGCCAAATGCCTCGTCACTCGGCGAAATTTATTTGAAATCTCGAGGAAATCGTCGTTGAAGTAACTCAGACAACGGTAACATGGACAGATGGGGGCATATCGGTTCTGCAGGACTGACCACAGTACGAATTAAAGAGAGGAAGGATTCAAAGAATGGGGAGCAGCTGGCTGCAGTAACTATGACTCACTTAAGGTAGCCAAATGCCTCGTCATCCGGCGATGTACATTTGCGAACTCGAGAGACTCGTAGTGGGAGTAACAGTGACGACGTTAACGTGGGCATATAGTGGCACATCGGGTCCATATGACAGGCCATAGCAAGAAATGTTACAGAGAAAGGGCTTAGAAAAGTGGGAGCAGCAGGCAGGAGTACTATGACTCTCTTAAGGTAGCCAAATGCCTCGTCACCATGTGAAATTTTTTTTTGAAAACTCGAGGATATCATCGTTAAGGTAGCTCAAACAACGTTAAGGTTTACATGTAGTGGCATATTGCTCCTGCAGGACTGACCACAGTAATAATTAAAGAGTGGAAAGATACAAAGTACGTCGAGCAGCTGGCAGCAGTAACTATGACTCTCTTAGGTATCCAAATGCCTCGTCACTCGGCGAAATTTATTTGAAAACTCGAGGAAATCGTCGTTGAAGTAACTCAGACAACGGTACCATGGACAGGTGGTGGCATATCGCTTCTGCAGGACTGACCACAGTACGAATTAAAGAGAGGAAAGATTCAAAGAAGGGAGAGCAGCTGGCTGCAGTAACTATGACTCTCTTAAGGTAGCCAAATGCCTCGTCATCCGGCGAGGTACATTTGCTAACTCGAGAGACTCGTAGTGGGAGTAACAGTGACGACGTTAACGTGGGCATATAGTGGCACATCGGGTCCATATGACAGGCCATAGCAAGAAATGTTACAGAGAAAGGGCTTAGAAAAGTGGGAGCAGCAGGCAGGAGTACTATGACTCTCTTAAGGTAGCCAAATGCCTCGTCACCATGTGAAATTTTTTTTTGAAAACTCGAGGATATCATCGTTAAGGTAGCTCAAACAACGTTAAGGTTTACATGTAGTGGCATATTGCTCCTGCAGGACTGACCACAGTAATAATTAAAGAGTGGAAAGATACAAAGTACGTCGAGCAGCTGGCAGCAGTAACTATGACTCTCTTAGGTATCCAAATGCCTCGTCACTCGGCGAAATTTATTTGAAAACTCGAGGAAATCGTCGTTGAAGTAACTCAAACAACGGTACCATGGACAGGTGGTGGCATATCGCTTCTGCAGGACTGACCACAGTACGAATTAAAGAGAGGAAAGATTCAAAGAAGGGGGAGCAGCTGGCTGCAGTAACTATGACTCTCTTAAGGTAGCCAAATGCCTCGTCATCCGGCGAGGTACATTTGGTAACTCGAGAGACTCGTAGTGGGAGTAACAGTGACGACGTTAACGTAGGCATATAGTGGCACATCGGGTCCATATGACAGGCCATAGAAAGAAATGTTACAGAGAAAGGGCTTAGAAAAGTGGGAGCAGCAGGCAGGAGTACTATGACTCTCTTAAGGTAGCCAAATGCCACGTCACCATGAGAATTTTTTTTTTGAAAACTCGAGGATATCATCGTTAAGGTAGCTCAAACAACGTTAAGGTTTACATGTAGTGGCATATTGCTCCTGCAGGACTGACCACAGTAATAATTAAAGAGTGGAAAGATACAAAGTACGTCGAGCAGCCGGCAGCAGTAACTATGACTCTCTTAAGGTAGACAAATGCCTCGTCACTCGGCGATATTTATTTGAAAACTCGAGGAAATCGTCGTTGAAGTAACTCAGACAACGGTAACATGGAAAGGTGCTGGCATATCGCTTCTGCAGGACTGACCACAGTACGAATTAAAGAGAGGAAAGATTCAAAGAAGGGGGAGCAGCTGGCTGCAGTAACTATGACTCTCTTAAGGTAGCCAAATGCCTCGTCATCCGGCGAGGTACATTTGCTAACTCGAGAGACTCGTAGTGGGAGTAACAGTGACAACGTTAACGTGGGCATATAGTGGCACATCGGGTCCGTAGGACAGGCCAAAGCAAGAATGATGGAGAGAAAGGGCTTAGAAAAGTATGAGCAGCAGGCAGGAGTACTATGACTCTCTTAAGGTAGCCAAATGCCACGTCACCATGAGAAATTTTTTTTTGAAAACTCGAGGATATCATCGTTAAGGTAGCTCAAACAACGTTAAGGTTTACATGTAGTGGCATATTGCTCCTGCAGGACTGACAACAGTAATAATTAAAGAGAGGAAAGATTCAAAGAAGGGGGAGCAGCTGGCTGCAGTAACTATGACTCTCTTAAGGTAGCCAAATGCCTCGTCATCCGACGAGGTACATTTGCTACCTCGAGAGACTCGTAGTGGGAGTAACAGTGACAACGTTAACGTGGGCATATAGTGGCACATCGGGTCCGTAGGACAGGCCATAGCAAGAATGATGGAGAGAAAGGGCTTAGAAAAGTATGAGCAGCAGGCAGGAGTACTATGACTCTCTTAAGGTAGCCAAATGCCTCGTCACCATGCGAAATTTTTTTTTGAAAACTCGAGGATATCATCGTTAAGGTAGCTCTTACAACGTTAAGTTTTACATGTAGTTGCATATTGCTCCTGCAGGACTGACCACAGTAATAATTAAAGAGTGTAATGATACAAAGTACGTCGAAAAGCTGGCAGCAGTAACTACGACTCTCTTAAGGTAGCCAAATGCCTCGTCACTCGGCGAAATTTATTTGAAATCTCGAGGAAATCGTCGTTGAAGTAACTCAGACAACGGTAACATGGACAGATGGGGGCATATCGGTTCTGCAGGACTGACCACAGTACGAATTAAAGAGAGGAAGGATTCAAAGAATGGGGAGCAGCTGGCTGCAGTAACTATGACTCACTTAAGGTAGCCAAATGCCTCGTCATCCGGCGATGTACATTTGCTAACTCGAGAGACTCGTAGTGGGAGTAACAGTGACGATGTTAACGTGGGCATATAGTGGCACATCGGGTCCATATGACGGGCCATAGCAAGAAATGTTACAGAGAAAGGGCTTAGAAAAGTGGGAGCAGCAGGCAGGAGTACTATGACTCTCTTAAGGTAGCCAAATGCCTCGTCACCATGTGAAATTTTTTTTTGAAAACTCGAGGATATCATCGTTAAGGTAGCTCAAACAACGTTAAGGTTTACATGTAGTGGCATATTGCTCCTGCAGGACTGACCACAGTAATAATTAAAGAGTGGAAAGATACAAAGTACGTCGAGCAGCTGGCAGCAGTAACTATGACTCTCTTAGGTATCCAAATGCCTCGTCACTCGGCGAAATTTATTTGAAAACTCGAGGAAATCGTCGTTGAAGTAACTCAGACAACGGTAACATGGAAAGGTGCTGGCATATCGCTTCTGCAGGACTGACCACAGTACGAATTAAAGAGAGGATAGATTCAAAGAAGGGTGAGCAGCTGGCTGCAGTAACTATGACTCTCTTAAGGTAGCCAAATGCCTCGTCATCCGGCGAGGTACATTTGCTAACTCGAGAGACTCGTAGTGGGAGTAACAGTGACAAGGTTAACGTGGGCATATAGTGGCACATCGGGTCCGTAGGACAGGCCAAAGCAAGAATGATGGAGAGAAAGGGCTTAGAAAAGTATGAGCAGCAGGCAGGAGTACTATGACTCTCTTAAGGTAGCGAAATGCCCCGCCACCATGCGAAATTTTTTTTTGAAAACTCGAGGATATCATCGTTAAGGTAGCTCGGACAACGTTAAGTTTTACATGTAGTTGCATATTGCTCCTGCAGGACTGACCACAGTAATAATTAAAGAGTGTAAAGATACAAAGTACGTCGAAAAGCTGGCAGCAGTAACTATGACTCTCTTAAGGTAGCCAAATGCCTCGTCACTCGGCGAAATTTATTTGAAATCTCGAGGAAATCGTCGTTGAAGTAACTCAGACAACGGTAACATGGACAGATGGGGGCATATCGGTTCTGCAGGACTGACCACAGTACGAATTAAAGAGAGGAAGGATTCAAAGAATGGGGAGCAGCTGGCTGCAGTAACTATGACTCACTTAAGGTAGCCAAATGCCTCGTCATCCGGCGATGTACATTTGCTAACTCGAGAGACTCGTAGTGGGAGTAACAGTGACGACGTTAACGTGGGCATATAGTGGCACATCGGGTCCATATGACAGGCCATAGCAAGAAATGTTACAGAGAAAGGGCTTAGAAAAGTGGGAGCAGCAGGCAGGAGTACTATGACTCTCTTAAGGTAGCCAAATGCCTCGTCACCATGTGAAATTTTTTTTTGAAAACTCGAGGATATCATCGTTAAGGTAGCTCAAACAACGTTAAGGTTTACATGTAGTGGCATATTGCTCCTGCAGGACTGACCACAGTAATAATTAAAGAGTGGAAAGATACAAAGTACGTCGAGCAGCTGGCAGCAGTAACTATGACTCTCTTAGGTATCCAAATGCCTCGTCACTCGGCGAAATTTATTTGAAAACTCGAGGAAATCGTCGTTGAAGTAACTCAGACAACGGTACCATGGACAGGTGGTGGCATATCGCTTCTGCAGGACTGACCACAGTACGAATTAAAGAGAGGAAAGATTCAAAGAAGGGAGAGCAGCTGGCTGCAGTAACTATGACTCTCTTAAGGTAGCCAAATGCCTCGTCATCCGGCGAGGTACATTTGGTAACTCGAGAGACTCGTAGTGGGAGTAACAGTGACGACGTTAACGTGGGCATATAGTGGCACATCGGGTCCATATGACAGGCCATAGCAAGAAATGTTACAGAGAAAGGGCTTAGAAAAGTGGGAGCAGCAGGCAGGAGTACTATGACTCTCTTAAGGTAGCCAAATGCCTCGTCACCATGTGAAATTTTTTTTTGAAAACTCGAGGATATCATCGTTAAGGTAGCTCAAACAACGTTAAGGTTTACATGTAGTGGCATATTGCTCCTGCAGGACTGACCACAGTAATAATTAAAGAGTGGAAAGATACAAAGTACGTCGAGCAGCTGGCAGCAGTAACTATGACTCTCTTAGGTATCCAAATGCCTCGTCACTCGGCGAAATTTATTTGAAAACTCGAGGAAATCGTCGTTGAAGTAACTCAAACAACGGTACCATGGACAGGTGGTGGCATATCGCTTCTGCAGGACTGACCACAGTACGAATTAAAGAGAGGAAAGATTCAAAGAAGGGGGAGCAGCTGGCTGCAGTAACTATGACTCTCTTAAGGTAGCCAAATGCCTCGTCATCCGGCGAGGTACATTTGGTAACTCGAGAGACTCGTAGTGGGAGTAACAGTGACGACGTTAACGTAGGCATATAGTGGCACATCGGGTCCATATGACAGGCCATAGAAAGAAATGTTACAGAGAAAGGGCTTAGAAAAGTGGGAGCAGCAGGCAGGAGTACTATGACTCTCTTAAGGTAGCCAAATGCCACGTCACCATGAGAATTTTTTTTTTGAAAACTCGAGGATATCATCGTTAAGGTAGCTCAAACAACGTTAAGGTTTACATGTAGTGGCATATTGCTCCTGCAGGACTGACCACAGTAATAATTAAAGAGTGGAAAGATACAAAGTACGTCGAGCAGCCGGCAGCAGTAACTATGACTCTCTTAAGGTAGCCAAATGCCTCGTCACTCGGCGATATTTATTTGAAAACTCGAGGAAATCGTCGTTGAAGTAACTCAGACAACGGTAACATGGAAAGGTGCTGGCATATCGCTTCTGCAGGACTGACCACAGTACGAATTAAAGAGAGGAAAGATTCAAAGAAGGGGGAGCAGCTGGCTGCAGTAACTATAACTCTCTTAAGGTAGCCAAATGCTTAGTCATCCGGCGAGGTACATTTGCTAACTCGAGAGACTCGTAGTGGGAGTAACAGTGACAACGTTAACGTGGGCATATAGTGGCACATCGGGTCCGTAGGACAGGCCAAAGCAAGAATGATGGAGAGAAAGGGCTTAGAAAAGTATGAGCAGCAGGCAGGAGTACTATGACTCTCTTAAGGTAGCGAAATGCCCCGCCACCATGCGAAATTTTTTTTTGAAAACTCGAGGATATCATCGTTAAGGTAGCTCGGACAACGTTAAGTTTTACATGTAGTTGCATATTGCTCCTGCAGGACTGACCACAGTAATAATTAAAGAGTGTAAAGATACAAAGTACGTCGAAAAGCTGGCAGCAGTAACTATGACTCTCTTAAGGTAGCCAAATGCCTCGTCACTCGGCGAAATTTATTTGAAATCTCGAGGAAATCGTCGTTGAAGTAACTCAGACAACGGTAACATGGAAAGGTGCTGGCATATCGCTTCTGCAGGACTGACCACAGTACGAATTAAAGAGAGGAAAGATTCAAAGAAGGGGGAGCAGCTGGCCGCAGTAACTATGACTCTCTTAAGGTAGCCAAATGCCTCGTCATCCGGCGAGGTACATTTGCTACCTCGAGAGACTCGTAGTGGGAGTAACAGTGACAACGTTAACGTGGGCATATAGTGGCACATCGGGTCCGTAGGACAGGCCATAGCAAGAAATGTTACAGAGAAAGGGCTTAGAAAAGTGGGTGCAGCAGGCAGGAGTACTATGACTCTCTTAAGGTAGCCAAATGCCTCGTCACCATGTGAAATTTTTTTTTGAAAACTCGAGGATATCATCGTTAAGGTAGCTCAAACAACGTTAAGGGTTACATGTAGTGGCATATTGCTCCTGCAGGACTGACCACAGTAATAATTAAAGAGTGGAAAGATACAAAGTACGTCGAGCAGCTGGCAGCAGTAACTATGACTCTCTTAGGTAGCCAAATGCCTCGTCACTCGGCGAAATTTATTTTAAAACTCGAGGAAATCGTCGTTGAAGTAACTCAGACAACGGTACCATGGACAGGTGGTGGCATATCGCTTCTGCAGGACTGACCACAGTACGAATTAAAGAGAGGAAAGATTCAAAGAAGGGGGAGCAGCTGGCTGCAGTAACTATGACTCTCTTAAGGTAGCCAAATGCCTCGTCATCCGGCGAGGTACATTTGGTAACTCGAGAGACTCGTAGTGGGAGTAACAGTGACGACGTTAACGTGGGCATATAGTGGCACATCGGGTCCATATGACAGGCCATAGCAAGAAATGTTACAGAGAAAGGGCTTAGAAAAGTGGGAGCAGCAGGCAGGAGTACTATGACTCTCTTAAGGTAGCCAAATGCCACGTCACCATGAGAAATTTTTTTTTGAAAACTCGAGGATATCATCGTTAAGGTAGCTCAAACAACGTTAAGGTTTACATGTAGTGGCATATTGCTCCTGCAGGACTGACAACAGTAATAATTAAAGAGAGGAAAGATTCAAAGAAGGGGGAGCAGCTGGCTGCAGTAACTATGACTCTCTTAAGGTAGCCAAATGCCTCGTCATCCGACGAGGTACATTTGCTACCTCGAGAGACTCGTAGTGGGAGTAACAGTGACAACGTTAACGTGGGCATATAGTGGCACATCGGGTCCGTAGGACAGGCCATAGCAAGAATGATGGAGAGAAAGGGCTTAGAAAAGTATGAGCAGCAGGCAGGAGTACTATGACTCTCTTAAGGTAGCCAAATGCCTCGTCACCATGCGAAATTTTTTTTTGAAAACTCGAGGATATCATCGTTAAGGTAGCTCTTACAACGTTAAGTTTTACATGTAGTTGCATATTGCTCCTGCAGGACTGACCACAGTAATAATTAAAGAGTGTAATGATAAAAAGTACGTCGAAAAGCTGGCAGCAGTAACTACGACTCTCTTAAGGTAGCCAAATGCCTCGTCACTCGGCGAAATTTATTTGAAATCTCGAGGAAATCGTCGTTGAAGTAACTCAGACAACGGTAACATGGACAGATGGGGGCATATCGGTTCTGCAGGACTGACCACAGTACGAATTAAAGAGAGGAAAGATTCAAAGAATGGGGAGCAGCTGGCTGCAGTAACTATGACTCACTTAAGGTAGCCAAATGCCTCGTCATCCGGCGATGTACATTTGCTAACTCGAGAGACTCGTAGTGGGAGTAACAGTGACGACGTTAACGTGGGCATATAGTGGCACATCGGGTCCATATGACAGGCCATAGCAAGAAATGTTACAGAGAAAGGGCTTAGAAAAGTGGGAGCAGCAGGCAGGAGTACTATGACTCTCTTAAGGTAGCCAAATGCCTCGTCACCATGTGAAATTTTTTTTTGAAAACTCGAGGATATCATCGTTAAGGTAGCTCAAACAACGTTAAGGTTTACATGTAGTGGCATATTGCTCCTGCAGGACTGACCACAGTAATAATTAAAGAGTGGAAAGATACAAAGTACGTCGAGCAGCTGGCAGCAGTAACTATGACTCTCTTAGGTATCCAAATGCCTCGTCACTCGGCGAAATTTATTTGAAAACTCGAGGAAATCGTCGTTGAAGCAACTCAGACAACGGTACCATGGACAGGTGGTGGCATATCGCTTCTGCAGGACTGACCACAGTACGAATTAAAGAGAGGAAAGATTCAAAGAAGGGGGAGCAGCTGGCTGCAGTAACTATGACTCTCTTAAGGTAGCCAAATGCCTCGTCATCCGGCGAGGTACATTTGGTAACTCGAGAGACTCGTAGTGGGAGTAACAGTGACGACGTTAACGTGGGCATATAGTGGCACATCGGGTCCATATGACAGGCCATAGCAAGAAATGTTACAGAGAAAGGGCTTAGAAAAGAGGAAGCAGCAGGCAGGAGTACTATGACTCTCTTAAGGTAGCCAAATGCCACGTCACCATGAGAAATTTTTTTTTGAAAATTCGAGGATATCATCGTTAAGGTAGCTCAAACAACGTTAAGGTTTACATGTAGTGGCATATTGCTCCTGCAGGACTGACCACAGTAATAATTAAAGAGTGGAAAGATACAAAGTACGTCGAGCAGCCGGCAGCAGTAACTATGACTCTCTTAAGGTAGCCAAATGCCTCGTCACTCGGCGATATTTATTTGAAAACTCGAGGAAATCGTCGTTGAAGTAACAACGGTAACATGGAAAGGTGCTGGCATATCGCTTCTGCAGGACTGACCACAGTACGAATTAAAGAGAGGAAAGATTCAAAGAAGGGGGAGCAGCTGGCTGCAGTAACTATGACTCTCTTAAGGTAGCCAAATGCCTCGTCATCCGGCGAGGTACATTTGCTAACTCGAGAGACTCGTAGTGGGAGTAACAGTGACAACGTTAACGTGGGCATATAGTGGCACATCGGGTCCGTAGGACAGGCCAAAGCAAGAATGATGGAGAGAAAGGGCTTAGAAAAGTATGAGCAGCAGGCAGGAGTACTATGACTCTCTTAAGGTAGCGAAATGCCCCGCCACCATGCGAAATTTTTTTTTGAAAACTCGAGGATATCATCGTTAAGGTAGCTCGGACAACGTTAAGTTTTACATGTAGTTGCATATTGCTCCTGCAGGACTGACCACAGTAATAATTAAAGAGTGTAAAGATACAAAGTACGTCGAAAAGCTGGCAGCAGTAACTATGACTCTCTTAAGGTAGCCAAATGCCTCGTCACTCGGCGAAATTTATTTGAAATCTCGAGGAAATCGTCGTTGAAGTAACTCAGACAACGGTAACATGGACAGATGGGGGCATATCGGTTCTGCAGGACTGACCACAGTACGAATTAAAGAGAGGAAGGATTCAAAGAATGGGGAGCAGCTGGCTGCAGTAACTATGACTCACTTAAGGTAGCCAAATGCCTCGTCATCCGGCGATGTACATTTGCTAACTCGAGAGACTCGTAGTGGGAGTAACAGTGACGACGTTAACGTGGGCATATAGTGGCACATCGGGTCCATATGACAGGCCATAGCAAGAAATGTTACAGAGAAAGGGCTTAGAAAAGTGGGAGCAGCAGGCAGGAGTACTATGACTCTCTTAAGGTAGCCAAATGCCTCGTCACCATGTGAAATTTTTTTTTGAAAACTCGAGGATATCATCGTTAAGGTAGCTCAAACAACGTTAAGGTTTACATGTAGTGGCATATTGCTCCTGCAGGACTGACCACAGTAATAATTAAAGAGTGGAAAGATACAAAGTACGTCGAGCAGCTGGCAGCAGTAACTATGACTCTCTTAGGTATCCAAATGCCTCGTCACTCGGCGAAATTTATTTGAAAACTCGAGGAAATCGTCGTTGAAGTAACTCAGACAACGGTACCATGGACAGGTGGTGGCATATCGCTTCTGCAGGACTGACCACAGTACGAATTAAAGAGAGGAAAGATTCAAAGAAGGGGGAGCAGCTGGCTGCAGTAACTATGACTCTCTTAAGGTAGCCAAATGCCTCGTCATCCGGCGAGGTACATTTGGTAACTCGAGAGACTCGTAGTGGGAGTAACAGTGACGACGTTAACGTGGGCATATAGTGGCACATCGGGTCCATATGACAGGCCATAGCAAGAAATGTTACAGAGAAAGGGCTTAGAAAAGTGGGAGCAGCAGGCAGGAGTACTATGACTCTCTTAAGGTAGCCAAATGCCACGTCACCATGAGAAATTTTTTTTTGAAAACTCGAGGATATCATCGTTAAGGTAGCTCAAACAACGTTAAGGTTTACATGTAGTGGCATATTGCTCCTGCAGGACTGACCACAGTAATAATTAAAGAGTGGAAAGATACAAAGTACGTCGAGCAGCCGGCAGCAGTAACTATGACTCTCTTAAGGTAGCCAAATGCCTCGTCACTCGGCGATATTTATTTGAAAACTCGAGGAAATCGTCGTTGAAGTAACTCAGACAACGGTAACATGGAAAGGTGCTGGCATATCGCTTCTGCAGGACTGACCACAGTACGAATTAAAGAGAGGAAAGATTCAAAGAAGGGGGAGCAGCTGGCTGCAGTAACTATGACTCTCTTAAGGTAGCCAAATGCCTCGTCATCCGGCGAGGTACATTTGCTAACTCGAGAGACTCGTAGTGGGAGTAACAGTGACAACGTTAACGTGGGCATATAGTGGCACATCGGGTCCGTAGGACAGGCCAAAGCAAGAATGATGGAGAGAAAGGGCTTAGAAAAGTATGAGCAGCAGGCAGGAGTACTATGACTCTCTTAAGGTAGCGAAATGCCCCGCCACCATGCGAAATTTTTTTTTGAAAACCCGAGGATATCATCGTTAAGGTAGCTCGGACAACGTTAAGTTTTACATGTAGTTGCATATTGCTCCTGCAGGACTGACCACAGTAATAATTAAAGAGTGTAAAGATACAAAGTACGTCGAAAAGCTGGCAGCAGTAACTATGACTCTCTTAAGGTAGCCAAATGCCTCGTCACTCGGCGAAATTTATTTGAAATCTCGAGGAAATCGTCGTTGAAGTAACTCAGACAACGGTAACATGGACAGATGGGGGCATATCGGTTCTGCAGGACTGACCACAGTACGAATTAAAGAGAGGAAAGATTCAAAGAAGGGGGAGCAGCTGGCTGCAGTAACATCCGGCGATGTACATTTGCTAACTCGAGAGACTCGTAGTGGGAGTAACAGTGACGACGTTAACGTGGGCATATAGTGGCACATCGGGTCCATATGACAGGCCATAGCAAGAAATGTTACAGAGAAAGGGCTTAGAAAAGTGGGAGCAGCAGGCAGGAGTACTATGACTCTCTTAAGGTAGCCAAATGCCTCGTCACCATGTGAAATTTTTTTTTGAAAACTCGAGGATATCATCGTTAAGGTAGCTCAAACAACGTTAAGGTTTACATGTAGTGGCATATTGCTCCTGCAGGACTGACCACAGTAATAATTAAAGAGTGGAAAGATACAAAGTACGTCGAGCAGCTGGCAGCAGTAACTATGACTCTCTTAGGTAGCAAAATGCCTCGTCACTCGGCGAAATTTATTTGAAAACTCGAGGAAATAGTCGTTGAAGTAACTCAGACAACGGTACCATGGACAGGTGGTGGCATAACGCTTCTGCAGGACTGACCACAGTACGAATTAAAGAGAGGAAAGATTCAAAGAAGGGGGAGCAGCTGGCTGCAGTTACTATGACTCTCTTAAGGTAGCCAAATGCCTCGTCATCCGGCGAGGTACATTTGGTAACTCGAGAGACTCGTAGTGGGAGTAACAGTGAGGACGTTAACGTGGGCATATAGTGGCACATCGGGTCCATATGACAGGCCATAGCAAGAAATGTTACAGAGAAAGGGCTTAGAAAAGTGGGAGCAGCAGGCAGGAGTACTATGACTCTCTTAAGGTAGCCAAATGCCACGTCACCATGAGAAATTTTTTTTTGAAAACTCGAGGATATCATCGTTAAGGTAGCTCAAACAACGTTAAGGTTTACATGTAGTGGCATATTGCTCCTGCAGGACTGACAACAGTAATAATTAAAGAGAGGAAAGATTCAAAGAAGGGGGAGCAGCTGGCTGCAGTAACTATGACTCTCTTAAGGTAGCCAAATGCCTCGTCATCCGACGAGGTACATTTGCTACCTCGAGAGACTCGTAGTGGGAGTAACAGTGACAACGTTAACGTGGGCATATAGTGGCACATCGGGTCCGTAGGACAGGCCATAGAAAGAATGATGGAGAGAAAGGGCTTAGAAAAGTATGAGCAGCAGGCAGGAGTACTATGACTCTCTTAAGGTAGCGAAATGCCCCGCCACCATGCGAAATTTTTTTTTGAAAACTCGAGGATATCATCGTTAAGGTAGCTCGGACAACGTTAAGTTTTACATGTAGTTGCATATTGCTCCTGCAGGACTGACCACAGTAATAATTAAAGAGTGTAATGATACAAAGTACGTCGAAAAGCTGGCAGCAGTAACTACGACTCTCTTAAGGTAGCCAAATGCCTCGTCACTCGGCGAAATTTATTTGAAATCTCGAGGAAATCGTCGTTGAAGTAACTCAGACAACGGTAACATGGACAGATGGGGGCATATCGGTTCTGCAGGACTGACCACAGTACGAATTAAAGAGAGGAAAGATTCAAAGAATGGGGAGCAGCTGGCTGCAGTAACTATGACTCACTTAAGGTAGCCAAATGCCTCGTCATCCGGCGATGTACATTTGCTAACTCGAGAGACTCGTAGTGGGAGTAACAGTGACGACGTTAACGTGGGCATATAGTGGCACATCGGGTCCATATGACAGGCCATAGCAAGAAATGTTACAGAGAAAGGGCTTAGAAAAGTGGGAGCAGCAGGCAGGAGTACTATGACTCTCTTAAGGTAGCCAAATGCCTCGTCACCATGTGAAATTTTTTTTTGAAAACTCGAGGATATCATCGTTAAGGTAGCTCAAACAACGTTAAGGTTTACATGTAGTGGCATATTGCTCCTGCAGGACTGACCACAGTAATAATTAAAGAGTGGAAAGATACAAAGTACGTCGAGCAGCTGGCAGCAGTAACTATGACTCTCTTAGGTATCCAAATGCCTCGTCACTCGGCGAAATTTATTTGAAAACTCGAGGAAATCGTCGTTGAAGCAACTCAGACAACGGTACCATGGACAGGTGGTGGCATATCGCTTCTGCAGGACTGACCACAGTACGAATTAAAGAGAGGAAAGATTCAAAGAAGGGGGAGCAGCTGGCTGCAGTAACTATGACTCTCTTAAGGTAGCCAAATGCCTCGTCATCCGGCGAGGTACATTTGGTAACTTGAGAGACTCGTAGTGGGAGTAACAGTGACGACGTTAACGTGGGCATATAGTGGCACATCGGGTCCATATGACAGGCCATAGCAAGAAATGTTACAGAGAAAGGGCTTAGAAAAGAGGGAGCAGCAGGCAGGAGTACTATGACTCTCTTAAGGTAGCCAAATGCCACGTCACCATGAGAAATTTTTTTTTGAAAACTCGAGGATATCATCGTTAAGGTAGCTCAAACAACGTTAAGGTTTACATGTAGTGGCATATTGCTCCTGCAGGACTGACCACAGTAATAATTAAAGAGTGGAAAGATACAAAGTACGTCGAGCAGCCGGCAGCAGTAACTATGACTCTCTTAAGGTAGCCAAATGCCTCGTCACTCGGCGATATTTATTTGAAAACTCGAGGAAATCGTCGTTGAAGTAACTCAGACAACGGTAACATGGAAAGGTGCTGGCATATCGCTTCTGCAGGACTGACCACAGTACGAATTAAAGAGAGGAAAGATTCAAAGAAGGGGGAGCAGCTGGCTGCAGTAACTATGACTCTCTTAAGGTAGCCAAATGCCTCGTCATCCGGCGAGGTACATTTGCTAACTCGAGAGACTCGTAGTGGGAGTAACAGTGACAACGTTAACGTGGGCATATAGTGGCACATCGGGTCCGTAGGACAGGCCAAAGCAAGAATGATGGAGAGAAAGGGCTTAGAAAAGTATGAGCAGCAGGCAGGAGTACTATGACTCTCTTAAGGTAGCGAAATGCCCCGCCACCATGCGAAATTTTTTTTTGAAAACTCGAGGATATCATCGTTAAGGTAGCTCGGACAACGTTAAGTTTTACATGTAGTTGCATATTGCTCCTGCAGGACTGACCACAGTAATAATTAAAGAGTGTAAAGATACAAAGTACGTCGAAAAGCTGGCAGCAGTAACTATGACTCTCTTAAGGTAGCCAAATGCCTCGTCACTCGGCGAAATTTATTTGAAATCTCGAGGAAATCGTCGTTGAAGTAACTCAGACAACGGTAACATGGACAGATGGGGGCATATCGGTTCTGCAGGACTGACCACAGTACGAATTAAAGAGAGGAAGGATTCAAAGAATGGGGAGCAGCTGGCTGCAGTAACTATGACTCACTTAAGGTAGCCAAATGCCTCGTCATCCGGCGATGTACATTTGCTAACTCGAGAGACTCGTAGTGGGAGTAACAGTGACGACGTTAACGTGGGCATATAGTGGCACATCGGGTCCATATGACAGGCCATAGCAAGAAATGTTACAGAGAAAGGGCTTAGAAAAGTGGGAGCAGCAGGCAGGAGTACTATGACTCTCTTAAGGTCGCCAAATGCCTCGTCACCATGTGAAATTTTTTTTTGAAAACTCGAGGATATCATCGTTAAGGTAGCTCAAACAACGTTAAGGTTTACATGTAGTGGCATATTGCTCCTGCAGGACTGACCACAGTAATAATTAAAGAGTGGAAAGATACAAAGTACGTCGAGCAGCTGGCAGCAGTAACTATGACTCTCTTAGGTATCCAAATGCCTCGTCACTCGGCGAAATTTATTTGAAAACTCGAGGAAATCGTCGTTGAAGTAAGTCAGACAACGGTACCATGGACAGGTGGTGGCATATCGCTTCTGCAGGACTGACCACAGTACGAATTAAAGAGAGGAAAGATTCAAAGAAGGGGGAGCAGCTGGCTGCAGTAACTATGACTCTCTTAAGGTAGCCAAATGCCTCGTCATCCGGCGAGGTACATTTGGTAACTCGAGAGACTCGTAGTGGGAGTAACAGTGACGACGTTAACGTGGGCATATAGTGGCACATCGGGTCCATATGACAGGCCATAGCAAGAAATGTTACAGAGAAAGGGCTTAGAAAAGTGGGAGCAGCAGGCAGGAGTACTATGACTCTCTTAAGGTAGCCAAATGCCACGTCACCATGAGAAATTTTTTTTTGAAAACTCGAGGATATCATCGTTAAGGTAGCTCAAACAACGTTAAGGTTTACATGTAGTGGCATATTGCTCCTGCAGGACTGACCACAGTAATAATTAAAGAGTGGAAAGATACAAAGTACGTCGAGCAGCCGGCAGCAGTAACTATGACTCTCTTAAGGTAGCCAAATGCCTCGTCACTCGGCGATATTTATTTGAAAACTCGAGGAAATCGTCGTTGAAGTAACTCAGACAACGGTAACATGGAAAGGTGCTGGCATATCGCTTCTGCAGGACTGACCACAGTACGAATTAAAGAGAGGAAAGATTCAAAGAAGGGGGAGCAGCTGGCTGCAGTAACTATGACTCTCTTAAGGTAGCCAAATGCCTCGTCATCCGGCGAGGTACATTTGCTAACTCGAGAGTCTCGTAGTGGGAGTAACAGTGACAACGTTAACGTGGGCATATAGTGGCACATCGGGTCCGTAGGACAGGCCAAAGCAAGAATGATGGAGAGAAAGGGCTTAGAAAAGTTTGAGCAGCAGGCAGGAGTACTATGACTCTCTTAAGGTAGCGAAATGCCCCGCCACCATGCGAAATTTTTTTTTGAAAACTCGAGGATATCATCGTTAAGGTAGCTCGGACAACGTTAAGTTTTACATGTAGTTGCATATTGCTCCTGCAGGACTGACCACAGTAATAATTAAAGAGTGTAAAGATACAAAGTACGTCGAAAAGCTGGCAGCAGTAACTATGACTCTCTTAAGGTAGCCAAATGCCTCGTCACTCGGCGAAATTTATTTGAAATCTCGAGGAAATCGTCGTTGAAGTAACTCAGACAACGGTAACATGGACAGATGGGGGCATATCGGTTCTGCAGGACTGACCACAGTACGAATTAAAGAGAGGAAAGATTCAAAGAAGGGGGAGCAGCTGGCTGCAGTAACATCCGGCGATGTACATTTGCTAACTCGAGAGACTCGTAGTGGGAGTAACAGTGACGACGTTAACGTGGGCATATAGTGGCACATCGGGTCCATATGACAGGCCATAGCAAGAAATGTTACAGAGAAAGGGCTTAGAAAAGTGGGAGCAGCAGGCAGGAGTACTATGACTCTCTTAAGGTAGCCAAATGCCTCGTCACCATGTGAAATTTTTTTTTGAAAACTCGAGGATATCATCGTTAAGGTAGCTCAAACAACGTTAAGGTTTACATGTAGTGGCATATTGCTCCTGCAGGACTGACCACAGTAATAATTAAAGAGTGGAAAGATACAAAGTACGTCGAGCAGCTGGCAGCAGTAACTATGACTCTCTTAGGTAGCAAAATGCCTCGTCACTCGGCGAAATTTATTTGAAAACTCGAGGAAATAGTCGTTGAAGTAACTCAGACAACGGTACCATGGACAGGTGGTGGCATATCGCTTCTGCAGGACTGACCACAGTACGAATTAAAGAGAGGAAAGATTCAAAGAAGGGGGAGCAGCTGGCTGCAGGAGCTATGACTCTCTTAAGGTAGCCAAATGCCTCGTCATCCGGCGAGGTACATTTGGTAACTCGAGAGACTCGTAGTGGGAGTAACAGTGACGACGTTAACGTGGGCATATAGTGGCACATCGGGTCCATATGACAGGCCATAGCAAGAAATGTTACAGAGAAAGGGCTTAGAAAAGTGGGAGCAGCAGGCAGGAGTACTATGACTCTCTTAAGGTAGCCAAATGCCACGTCACCATGAGAAATTTTTTTTTGAAAACTCGAGGATATCATCGTTAAGGTAGCTCAAACAACGTTAAGGTTTACATGTAGTGGCATATTGCTCCTGCAAGACTGACCACAGTAATAATTAAAGAGTGGAAAGATACAAAGTACGTCGAGCAGCCGGCAGCAGTAACTATGACTCTCTTAAGGTAGCCAAATGCCTCGTCACTCGGCGATATTTATTTGAAAACTCGAGGAAATCGTCGTTGAAGTAACTCAGACAACGGTAACATGGAAAGGTGCTGGCATATCGCTTCTGCAGGACTGACCACAGTACGAATTAAAGAGAGGAAAGATTCAAAGAAGGGGGAGCAGCTGGCTGCAGTAACTATGACTCTCTTAAGGTAGCCAAATGCCTCGTCATCCGGAGAGGTACATTTGCTAACTCGAGAGACTCGTAGTGGGAGTAACAGTGACAACGTTAACGTGGGCATATAGTGGCATATCGGGTCCGTAGGACAGGCCAAAGCAAGAATGATGGAGAGAAAGGGCTTAGAAAAGTATGAGCAGCAGGCAGGAGTACTATGACTCTCTTAAGGTAGCGAAATGCCCCGCCACCATGCGAAATTTTTTTTTGAAAACTCGAGGATATCATCGTTAAGGTAGCTCGGACAACGTTAAGTTTTACATGTAGTTGCATATTGCTCCTGCAGGACTGACCACAGTAATAATTAAAGAGTGTAATGATACAAAGTACGTCGAAAAGCTGGCAGCAGTAACTACGACTCTCTTAAGGTAGCCAAATGCCTCGTCACTCGGCGAAATTTATTTGAAATCTCGAGGAAATCGTCGTTGAAGTAACTCAGACAACGGTAACATGGACAGATGGGGGCATATCGGTTCTGCAGGACTGACCACAGTACGAATTAAAGAGAGGAAAGATTCAAAGAATGGGGAGCAGCTGGCTGCAGTAACTATGACTCACTTAAGGTAGCCAAATGCCTCGTCATCCGGCGATGTACATTTGCTAACTCGAGAGACTCGTAGTGGGAGTAACAGTGACGACGTTAACGTGGGCATATAGTGGCACATCGGGTCCATATGACAGGCCATAGCAAGAAATGTTACAGAGAAAGGGCTTAGAAAAGTGGGAGCAGCAGGCAGGAGTACTATGACTCTCTTAAGGTAGCCAAATGCCTCGTCACCATGTGAAATTTTTTTTTGAAAACTCGAGGATATCATCGTTAAGGTAGCTCAAACAACGTTAAGGTTTACATGTAGTGGCATATTGCTCCTGCAGGACTGACCACAGTAATAATTAAAGAGTGGAAAGATACAAAGTACGTCGAGCAGCTGGCAGCAGTAACTATGACTCTCTTAGGTATCCAAATGCCTCGTCACTCGGCGAAATTTATTTGAAAACTCGAGGAAATCGTCGTTGAAGTAACTCAGACAACGGTACCATGGACAGGTGGTGGCATATCGCTTCTGCAGGACTGACCACAGTACGAATTAAAGAGAGGAAAGATTCAAAGAAGGGGGAGCAGCTGGCTGCAGTAACTATGACTCTCTTAAGGTAGCCAAATGCCTCGTCATCCGGCGAGGTACATTTGGTAACTCGAGAGACTCGTAGTGGGAGTAACAGTGACGACGTTAACGTGGGCATATAGTGGCACATCGGGTCCATATGACAGGCCATAGCAAGAAATGTTACAGAGAAAGGGCTTAGAAATGTGGGAGCAGCAGGCAGGAGTACTATGACTCTCTTAAGGTAGCCAAATGCCACGTCACCATGAGAAATTTTTTTTTGAAAACTCGAGGATATCATCGTTAAGGTAGCTCAAACAACGTTAAGGTTTACATGTAGTGGCATATTGCTCCTGCAGGACTGACCACAGTAATAATTAAAGAGTGGAAAGATACAAAGTACGTCGAGCAGCCGGCAGCAGTAACTATGACTCTCTTAAGGTAGCCAAATGCCTCGTCACTCGGCGATATTTATTTGAAAACTCGAGGAAATCGTCGTTGAAGTAACTCAGACAACGGTAACATGGAAAGGTGCTGGCATATCGCTTCTGCAGGACTGACCACAGTACGAATTAAAGAGAGGAAAGATTCAAAGAAGGGGGAGCAGCTGGCTGCAGTAACTATGACTCTCTTAAGGTAGCCAAATGCCTCGTCATCCGGCGAGGTACATTTGCTAACTCGAGAGACTCGTAGTGGGAGTACTAGTGACAACGTTAACGTGGGCATATAGTGGCACATCGGGTCCGTAGGACAGGCCAAAGCAAGAATGATGGAGAGAAAGGGCTTAGAAAAGTATGAGCAGCAGGCAGGAGTACTATGACTCTCTTAAGGTAGCGAAATGCCCCGCCACCATGCGAAATTTTTTTTTGAAAACTCGAGGATATCATCGTTAAGGTAGCTCGGACAACGTTAAGTTTTACATGTAGTTGCATATTGCTCCTGCAGGACTGACCACAGTAATAATTAAAGAGTGTAAAGATACAAAGTACGTCGAAAAGCTGGCAGCAGTAACTATGACTCTCTTAAGGTAGCCAAATGCCTCGTCACTCGGCGAAATTTATTTGAAATCTCGAGGAAATCGTCGTTGAAGTAACTCAGACAACGGTAACATGGACAGATGGGGGCATATCGGTTCTGCAGGACTGACCACAGTACGAATTAAAGAGAGGAAAGATTCAAAGAAGGGGGAGCAGCTGGCTGCAGTAACATCCGGCGATGTACATTTGCTAACTCGAGAGACTCGTAGTGGGAGTAACAGTGACGACGTTAACGTGGGCATATAGTGGCACATCGGGTCCATATGACAGGCCATAGCAAGAAATGTTACAGAGAAAGGGCTTAGAAAAGTGGGAGCAGCAGGCAGGAGTACTATGACTCTCTTAAGGTAGCCAAATGCCTCGTCACCATGTGAAATTTTTTTTTGAAAACTCGAGGATATCATCGTTAAGGTAGCTCAAACAACGTTAAGGTTTACATGTAGTGGCATATTGCTCCTGCAGGACTGACCACAGTAATAATTAAAGAGTGGAAAGATACAAAGTACGTCGAGCAGCTGGCAGCAGTAACTATGACTCTCTTAGGTATCCAAATGCCTCGTCACTCGGCGAAATTTATTTGAAAACTCGAGGAAATCGTCGTTGAAGTAACTCAGACAACGGTACCATGGACAGGTGGTGGCATATCGCTTCTGCAGGACTGACCACAGTACGAATTAAAGAGAGGAAAGATTCAAAGAAGGGGGAGCAGCTGGCTGCAGTAACTATGACTCTCTTAAGGTAGCCAAATGCCTCGTCATCCGGCGAGGTACATTTGGTAACTCGAGAGACTCGTAGTGGGAGTAACAGTGACGACGTTAACGTGGGCATATAGTGGCACATCGGGTCCATATGACAGGCCATAGCAAGAAATGTTACAGAGAAAGGGCTTAGAAATGTGGGAGCAGCAGGCAGGAGTACTATGACTCTCTTAAGGTAGCCAAATGCCACGTCACCATGAGAAATTTTTTTTTGAAAACTCGAGGATATCATCGTTAAGGTAGCTCAAACAACGTTAAGGTTTACATGTAGTGGCATATTGCTCCTGCAGGACTGACCACAGTAATAATTAAAGAGTGGAAAGATACAAAGTACGTCGAGCAGCCGGCAGCAGTAACTATGACTCTCTTAAGGTAGCCAAATGCCTCGTCACTCGGCGATATTTATTTGAAAACTCGAGGAAATCGTCGTTGAAGTAACTCAGACAACGGTAACATGGAAAGGTGCTGGCATATCGCTTCTGCAGGACTGACCACAGTACGAATTAAAGAGAGGAAAGATTCAAAGAAGGGGGAGCAGCTGGCTGCAGTAACTA
Source organism: Schistocerca americana (assembly GCF_021461395.2). Classification (NCBI taxonomy): domain Eukaryota; kingdom Metazoa; phylum Arthropoda; class Insecta; order Orthoptera; family Acrididae; genus Schistocerca; species Schistocerca americana. The sequence goes on from NC_060122.1 coordinate 86,545,430, forward strand.
TGACTCTCTTAAGGTAGCCAAATGCCTCGTCATCCGGCGAGGTACATTTGCTAACTCGAGAGACTCGTAGTGGGAGTAACAGTGACAACGTTAACGTGGGCATATAGTGGCACATCGGGTCCGTAGGACAGGCCAAAGCAAGAATGATGGAGAGAAAGGGCTTAGAAAAGTATGAGCAGCAGGCAGGAGTACTATGACTCTCTTAAGGTAGCGAAATGCCCCGCCACCATGCGAAATTTTTTTTTGAAAACTCGAGGATATCATCGTTAAGGTAGCTCGGACAACGTTAAGTTTTACATGTAGTTGCATATTGCTCCTGCAGGACTGACCACAGTAATAATTAAAGAGTGTAAAGATACAAAGTACGTCGAAAAGCTGGCAGCAGTAACTATGACTCTCTTAAGGTAGCCAAATGCCTCGTCACTCGGCGAAATTTATTTGAAATCTCGAGGAAATCGTCGTTGAAGTAACTCAGACAACGGTAACATGGACAGATGGGGGCATATCGGTTCTGCAGGACTGACCACAGTACGAATTAAAGAGAGGAAAGATTCAAAGAAGGGGGAGCAGCTGGCTGCAGTAACATCCGGCGATGTACATTTGCTAACTCGAGAGACTCGTAGTGGGAGTAACAGTGACGACGTTAACGTGGGCATATAGTGGCACATCGGGTCCATATGACAGGCCATAGCAAGAAATGTTACAGAGAAAGGGCTTAGAAAAGTGGGAGCAGCAGGCAGGAGTACTATGACTCTCTTAAGGTAGCCAAATGCCTCGTCACCATGTGAAATTTTTTTTTGAAAACTCGAGGATATCATCGTTAAGGTAGCTCAAACAACGTTAAGGTTTACATGTAGTGGCATATTGCTCCTGCAGGACTGACCACAGTAATAATTAAAGAGTGGAAAGATACAAAGTACGTCGAGCAGCTGGCAGCAGTAACTATGACTCTCTTAGGTATCCAAATGCCTCGTCACTCGGCGATATTTATTTGAAAACTCGAGGAAATCGTCGTTGAAGTAACTCAGACAACGGTAACATGGAAAGGTGCTGGCATATCGCTTCTGCAGGACTGACCACAGTACGAATTAAAGAGAGGAAAGATTCAAAGAAGGGGGAGCAGCTGGCTGCAGTTACTATGACTCTCTTAAGGTAGCCAAATGCCTCGTCATCCGGCGAGGTACATTTGCTAACTCGAGAGACTCGTAGTGGGAGTAACAGTGACGACGTTAACGTGGGCATATAGTGGCACATCGGGTCCATATGACAGGCCATAGCAAGAAATGTTACAGAGAAAGGGCTTAGAAATGTGGGAGCAGCAGGCAGGAGTACTATGACTCTCTTAAGGTAGCCAAATGCCACGTCACCATGAGAAATTTTTTTTTGAAAACTCGAGGATATCATCGTTAAGGTAGCTCAAACAACGTTAAGGTTTACATGTAGTGGCATATTGCTCCTGCAGGACTGACCACAGTAATAATTAAAGAGTGGAAAGATACAAAGTACGTCGAGCAGCCGGCAGCAGTAACTATGACTCTCTTAAGGTAGCCAAATGCCTCGTCACTCGGCGATATTTATTTGAAAACTCGAGGAAATCGTCGTTGAAGTAACTCAGACAACGGTAACATGGAAAGGTGCTGGCATATCGCTTCTGCAGGACTGACCACAGTACGAATTAAAGAGAGGAAAGATTCAAAGAAGGGGGAGCAGCTGGCTGCAGTAACTATGACTCTCTTAAGGTAGCCAAATGCCTCGTCATCCGGCGAGGTACATTTGGTAACTCGAGAGACTCGTAGTGGGAGTAACAGTGACAACGTTAACGTGGGCATATAGTGGCACATCGGGTCCGTAGGACAGGCCAAAGCAAGAATGATGGAGAGAAAGGGCTTAGAAAAGTATGAGCAGCAGGCAGGAGTACTATGACTCTCTTAAGGTAGCGAAATGCCCCGCCACCATGCGAAATTTTTTTTTGAAAACTCGAGGATATCATCGTTAAGGTAGCTCGGACAACGTTAAGTTTTACATGTAGTTGCATATTGCTCCTGCAGGACTGACCACAGTAATAATTAAAGAGTGTAAAGATACAAAGTACGTCGAAAAGCTGGCAGCAGTAACTATGACTCTCTTAAGGTAGCCAAATGCCTCGTCACTCGGCGAAATTTATTTGAAATCTCGAGGAAATCGTCGTTGAAGTAACTCAGCCAACGGTAACATGGACAGATGGGGGCATATCGGTTCTGCAGGACTGACCACAGTACGAATTAAAGAGAGGAAAGATTCAAAGAAGGGGGAGCAGCTGGCTGCAGTAACATCCGGCGATGTACATTTGCTAACTCGAGAGACTCGTAGTGGGAGTAACAGTGACGACGTTAACGTGGGCATATAGTGGCACATCGGGTCCATATGACAGGCCATAGCAAGAAATGTTACAGAGAAAGGGCTTAGAAAAGTGGGAGCAGCAGGCAGGAGTACTATGACTCTCTTAAGGTAGCCAAATGCCTCGTCACCATGTGAAATTTTTTTTTGAAAACTCGAGGATATCATCGTTAAGGTAGCTCAAACAACGTTAAGGTTTACATGTAGTGGCATATTGCTCCTGCAGGACTGACCACAGTAATAATTAAAGAGTGGAAAGATACAAAGTACGTCGAGCAGCTGGCAGCAGTAACTATGACTCTCTTAGGTAGCAAAATGCCTCGTCACTCGGCGAAATTTATTTGAAAACTCGAGGAAATAGTCGTTGAAGTAACTCAGACAACGGTACCATGGACAGGTGGTGGCATATCGCTTCTGCAGGACTGACCACAGTACGAATTAAAGAGAGGAAAGATTCAAAGAAGGGGGAGCAGCTGGCTGCAGGAGCTATGACTCTCTTAAGGTAGCCAAATGCCTCGTCATCCGGCGAGGTACATTTGGTAACTCGAGAGACTCGTAGTGGGAGTAACAGTGACGACGTTAACGTGGGCATATAGTGGCACATCGGGTCCATATGACAGGCCATAGCAAGAAATGTTACAGAGAAAGGGCTTAGAAAAGTGGGAGCAGCAGGCAGGAGTACTATGACTCTCTTAAGGTAGCCAAATGCCACGTCACCATGAGAAATTTTTTTTTGAAAACTCGAGGATATCATCGTTAAGGTAGCTCAAACAACGTTAAGGTTTACATGTAGTGGCATATTGCTCCTGCAGGACTGACCACAGTAATAATTAAAGAGTGGAAAGATACAAAGTACGTCGAGCAGCCGGCAGCAGTAACTATGACTCTCTTAAGGTAGCCAAATGCCTCGTCACTCGGCGATATTTATTTGAAAACTCGAGGAAATCGTCGTTGAAGTAACTCAGACAACGGTAACATGGAAAGGTGCTGGCATATCGCTTCTGCAGGACTGACCACAGTACGAATTAAAGAGAGGAAAGATTCAAAGAAGGGGGAGCAGCTGGCTGCAGTAACTATGACTCTCTTAAGGTAACCAAATGCCTCGTCATCCGGCTACGTACATTTGCTAACTCGAGAGACTCGTAGTGGGAGTAACAGTGACGACGTTAACGTGGGCATACAGTGGCACATCGGGTCCGTAGGGCAGGCCATAGCAAGAATGATGGAGAGAAAGGGCTTAGAAAAGATGGAGCAGCAGGCAGGATTACTATGACTCTCTTAAGGTAGCCAAATGCCTCGTCACCATGTGATATTTTTTTTGAAAACTCGGGGATATCTTCGTTAAGGTAGCTCGGACAACGTTAAGGTTTACATGTAGTGGCATATTGCTCTTGCAGGACTGACCACAGTAATAATTAAAGAGTGGAAAGATACAAAGTACGTCGAGCAGCTGGCAGCAGTAACTACGACTCTCTTAGGTATCCAAATGCCTCGTCACTCGGCGATATTTATTTGAAAACTCGAGGAAATCGTCGTTGAAGTAACTCAGACAACGGTAACATGGAAAGGTGCTGGCATATCGCTTCTGCAGGACTGACCACAGTACGAATTAAAGAGAGGAAAGATTCAAAGAAGGGGGAGCAGCTGGCTGCAGTAACTATGACTCTCTTAAGGTAGCCAAATGCCTCGTCATCCGGCGAGGTACATTTGCTAACTCGAGAGACTCGTAGTGGGAGTAACAGTGACGACGTTAACGTGGGCATATAGTGGCACATCGGGTCCATATGACAGGCCATAGCAAGAAATGTTACAGAGAAAGGGCTTAGAAATGTGGGAGCAGCAGGCAGGAGTACTATGACTCTCTTAAGGTAGCCAAATGCCACGTCACCATGAGAAATTTTTTTTTGAAAACTCGAGGATATCATCGTTAAGGTAGCTCAAACAACGTTAAGGTTTACATGTAGTGGCATATTGCTCCTGCAGGACTGACCACAGTAATAATTAAAGAGTGGAAAGATACAAAGTACGTCGAGCAGCCGGCAGCAGTAACTATGACTCTCTTAAGGTAGCCAAATGCCTCGTCACTCGGCGATATTTATTTGAAAACTCGAGGAAATCGTCGTTGAAGTAACTCAGACAACGGTAACATGGAAAGGTGCTGGCATATCGCTTCTGCAGGACTGACCACAGTACGAATTAAAGAGAGGAAAGATTCAAAGAAGGGGGAGCAGCTGGCTGAAGTAACTATGACTCTCTTAAGGTAGCCAAATGCCTCGTCATCCGGCGAGGTACATTTGCTAACTCGAGAGACTCGTAGTGGGAGTAACAGTGACAACGTTAACGTGGGCATATAGTGGCACATCGGGTCCGTAGGACAGGCCAAAGCAAGAATGATGGAGAGAAAGGGCTTAGAAAAGTATGAGCAGCAGGCAGGAGTACTATGACTCTCTTAAGGTAGCGAAATGCCCCGCCACCATGCGAAATTTTTTTTTGAAAACTCGAGGATATCATCGTTAAGGTAGCTCGGACAACGTTAAGTTTTACATGTAGTTGCATATTGCTCCTGCAGGACTGACCACAGTAATAATTAAAGAGTGTAAAGATACAAAGTACGTCGAAAAGCTGGCAGCAGTAACTATGACTCTCTTAAGGTAGCCAAATGCCTCGTCACTCGGCGAAATTTATTTGAAATCTCGAGGAAATCGTCGTTGAAGTAACTCAGCCAACGGTAACATGGACAGATGGGGGCATATCGGTTCTGCAGGACTGACCACAGTACGAATTAAAGAGAGGAAAGATTCAAAGAAGGGGGAGCAGCTGGCTGCAGTAACATCCGGCGATGTACATTTGCTAACTCGAGAGACTCGTAGTGGGAGTAACAGTGACGACGTTAACGTGGGCATATAGTGGCACATCGGGTCCATATGACAGGCCATAGCAAGAAATGTTACAGAGAAAGGGCTTAGAAAAGTGGGAGCAGCAGGCAGGAGTACTATGACTCTCTTAAGGTAGCCAAATGCCTCGTCACCATGTGAATTTTTTTTTTTGAAAACTCGAGGATATCATCGTTAAGGTAGCTCAAACAACGTTAAGGTTTACATGTAGTGGCATATTGCTCCTGCAGGACTGACCACAGTAATAATTAAAGAGTGGAAAGATACAAAGTACGTCGAGCAGCTGGCAGCAGTAACTATGACTCTCTTAGGTAGCAAAATGCCTCGTCACTCGGCGAAATTTATTTGAAAACTCGAGGAAATAGTCGTTGAAGTAACTCAGACAACGGTACCATGGACAGGTGGTGGCATATCGCTTCTGCAGGACTGACCACAGTACGAATTAAAGAGAGGAAAGATTCAAAGAAGGGGGAGCAGCTGGCTGCAGGAGCTATGACTCTCTTAAGGTAGCCAAATGCCTCGTCATCCGGCGAGGTACATTTGGTAACTCGAGAGACTCGTAGTGGGAGTAACAGTGACGACGTTAACGTGGGCATATAGTGGCACATCGGGTCCATATGACAGGCCATAGCAAGAAATGTTACAGAGAAAGGGCTTAGAAAAGTGGGAGCAGCAGGCAGGAGTACTATGACTCTCTTAAGGTAGCCAAATGCCACGTCACCATGAGAAATTTTTTTTTGAAAACTCGAGGATATCATCGTTAAGGTAGCTCAAACAACGTTAAGGTTTACATGTAGTGGCATATTGCTCCTGCAGGACTGACCACAGTAATAATTAAAGAGTGGAAAGATACAAAGTACGTCGAGCAGCCGGCAGCAGTAACTATGACTCTCTTAAGGTAGCCAAATGCCTCGTCACTCGGCGATATTTATTTGAAAACTAGAGGAAATCGTCGTTGAAGTAACTCAGACAACGGTAACATGGAAAGGTGCTGGCATATCGCTTCTGCAGGACTGACCACAGTACGAATTAAAGAGAGGAAAGATTCAAAGAAGGGGGAGCAGCTGGCTGCAGTAACTATGACTCTCTTAAGGTAACCAAATGCCTCGTCATCCGGCTACGTACATTTGCTAACTCGAGAGACTCGTAGTGGGAGTAACAGTGACGACGTTAACGTGGGCATACAGTGGCACATCGGGTCCGTAGGGCAGGCCATAGCAAGAATGATGGAGAGAAAGGGCTTAGAAAAGATGGAGCAGCAGGCAGGATTACTATGACTCTCTTAAGGTAGCCAAATGCCTCGTCACCATGTGATATTTTTTTTGAAAACTCGGGGATATCTTCGTTAAGGTAGCTCGGACAACGTTAAGGTTTACATGTAGTGGCATATTGCTCTTGCAGGACTGACCACAGTAATAATTAAAGAGTGGAAAGATACAAAGTACGTCGAGCAGCTGGCAGCAGTAACTATGACTCTCTTAGGTATCCAAATGCCTCGTCACTCGGCGATATTTATTTGAAAACTCGAGGAAATCGTCGTTGAAGTAACTCAGACAACGGTAACATGGAAAGGTGCTGGCATATCGCTTCTGCAGGACTGACCACAGTACGAATTAAAGAGAGGAAAGATTCAAAGAAGGGGGAGCAGCTGGCTGCAGTAACTATGACTCTCTTAAGGTAGCCAAATGCCTCGTCATCCGGCGAGGTACATTTGCTAACTCGAGAGACTCGTAGTGGGAGTAACAGTGACGACGTTAACGTGGGCATATAGTGGCACATCGGGTCCATATGACAGGCCATAGCAAGAAATGTTACAGAGAAAGGGCTTAGAAATGTGGGAGCAGCAGGCAGGAGTACTATGACTCTCTTAAGGTAGCCAAATGCCACGTCACCATGAGAAATTTTTTTTTGAAAACTCGAGGATATCATCGTTAAGGTAGCTCAAACAACGTTAAGGTTTACATGTAGTGGCATATTGCTCCTGCAGGACTGACCACAGTAATAATTAAAGAGTGGAAAGATACAAAGTACGTCGAGCAGCCGGCAGCAGTAACTATGACTCTCTTAAGGTAGCCAAATGCCTCGTCACTCGGCGATATTTATTTGAAAACTCGAGGAAATCGTCGTTGAAGTAACTCAGACAACGGTAACATGGAAAGGTGCTGGCATATCGCTTCTGCAGGACTGACCACAGTACGAATTAAAGAGAGGAAAGATTCAAAGAAGGGGGAGCAGCTGGCTGCAGTAACTATGACTCTCTTAAGGTAGCCAAATGCCTCGTCATCCGGCGAGGTACATTTGCTAACTCGAGAGACTCGTAGTGGGAGTAACAGTGACAACGTTAACGTGGGCATATAGTGGCACATCGGGTCCGTAGGACAGGCCAAAGCAAGAATGATGGAGAGAAAGGGCTTAGAAAAGTATGAGCAGCAGGCAGGAGTACTATGACTCTCTTAAGGTAGCGAAATGCCCCGCCACCATGCGAAATTTTTTTTTGAAAACTCGAGGATATCATCGTTAAGGTAGCTCGGACAACGTTAAGTTTTACATGTAGTTGCATATTGCTCCTGCAGGACTGACCACAGTAATAATTAAAGAGTGTAAAGATACAAAGTACGTCGAAAAGCTGGCAGCAGTAACTATGACTCTCTTAAGGTAGCCAAATGCCTCGTCACTCGGCGAAATTTATTTGAAATCTCGAGGAAATCGTCGTTGAAGTAACTCAGCCAACGGTAACATGGACAGATGGGGGCATATCGGTTCTGCAGGACTGACCACAGTACGAATTAAAGAGAGGAAAGATTCAAAGAAGGGGGAGCAGCTGGCTGCAGTAACATCCGGCGATGTACATTTGCTAACTCGAGAGACTCGTAGTGGGAGTAACAGTGACGACGTTAACGTGGGCATATAGTGGCACATCGGGTCCATATGACAGGCCATAGCAAGAAATGTTACAGAGAAAGGGCTTAGAAAAGTGGGAGCAGCAGGCAGGAGTACTATGACTCTCTTAAGGTAGCCAAATGCCTCGTCACCATGTGAAATTTTTTTTTGAAAACTCGAGGATATCATCGTTAAGGTAGCTCAAACAACGTTAAGGTTTACATGTAGTGGCATATTGCTCCTGCAGGACTGACCACAGTAATAATTAAAGAGTGGAAAGATACAAAGTACGTCGAGCAGCTGGCAGCAGTAACTATGACTCTCTTAGGTAGCAAAATGCCTCGTCACTCGGCGAAATTTATTTGAAAACTCGAGGAAATAGTCGTTGAAGTAACTCAGACAACGGTACCATGGACAGGTGGTGGCATATCGCTTCTGCAGGACTGACCACAGTACGAATTAAAGAGAGGAAAGATTCAAAGAAGGGGGAGCAGCTGGCTGCAGGAGCTATGACTCTCTTAAGGTAGCCAAATGCCTCGTCATCCGGCGAGGTACATTTGGTAACTCGAGAGACTCGTAGTGGGAGTAACAGTGACGACGTTAACGTGGGCATATAGTGGCACATCGGGTCCATATGACAGGCCATAGCAAGAAATGTTACAGAGAAAGGGCTTAGAAAAGTGGGAGCAGCAGGCAGGAGTACTATGACTCTCTTAAGGTAGCCAAATGCCACGTCACCATGAGAAATTTTTTTTTGAAAACTCGAGGATATCATCGTTAAGGTAGCTCAAACAACGTTAAGGTTTACATGTAGTGGCATATTGCTCCTGCAGGACTGACCACAGTAATAATTAAAGAGTGGAAAGATACAAAGTACGTCGAGCAGCCGGCAGCAGTAACTATGACTCTCTTAAGGTAGCCAAATGCCTCGTCACTCGGCGATATTTATTTGAAAACTCGAGGAAATCGTCGTTGAAGTAACTCAGACAACGGTAACATGGAAAGGTGCTGGCATATCGCTTCTGCAGGACTGACCACAGTACGAATTAAAGAGAGGAAAGATTCAAAGAAGGGGGAGCAGCTGGCTGCAGTAACTATGACTCTCTTAAGGTAGCCAAATGCCTCGTCATCCGGCGAGGTACATTTGCTAACTCGAGAGACTCGTAGTGGGAGTAACAGTGACAACGTTAACGTGGGCATATAGTGGCACATCGGGTCCGTAGGACAGGCCAAAGCAAGAATGATGGAGAGAAAGGGCTTAGAAAAGTATGAGCAGCAGGCAGGAGTACTATGACTCTCTTAAGGTAGCGAAATGCCCCGCCACCATGCGAAATTTTTTTTTGAAAACTCGAGGATATCATCGTTAAGGTAGCTCGGACAACGTTAAGTTTTACATGTAGTTGCATATTGCTCCTGCAGGACTGACCACAGTAATAATTAAAGAGTGTAAAGATACAAAGTACGTCGAAAAGCTGGCAGCAGTAACTATGACTCTCTTAAGGTAGCCAAATGCCTCGTCACTCGGCGATATTTATTTGAAATCTCGAGGAAATCGTCGTTGAAGTAACTCAGACAACGGTAACATGGACAGATGGGGGCATATCGGTTCTGCAGGACTGACCACAGTACGAATTAAAGAGAGGAAAGATTCAAAGAAGGGGGAGCAGCTGGCTGCAGTAACTATGACACACTTAAGGTAGCCAAATGCCTCGTCATCCGGCGATGTACATTTGCTAACTCGAGAGACTCGTAGTGGGAGTAACAGTGACGACGTTAACGTGGGCATATAGTGGCACATCGGGTCCATATGACAGGCCATAGCAAGAAATGTTACAGAGAAAGGGCTTAGAAAAGTGGGAGCAGCAGGCAGGAGTACTATGACTCTCTTAAGGTAGCCAAATGCCTCGTCACCATGTGAAATTTTTTTTTGAAAACTCGAGGATATCATCGTTAAGGTAGCTCAAACAACGTTAAGGTTTACATGTAGTGGCATATTGCTCCTGCAGGACTGACCACAGTAATAATTAAAGAGTGGAAAGATACAAAGTACGTCGAGCAGCTGGCAGCAGTAACTATGACTCTCTTAGGTAGCCAAATGCCTCGTCACTCGGCGAAATTTATTTTAAAACTCGAGGAAATCGTCGTTGAAGTAACTCAGACAACGGTACCATGGACAGGTGGTGGCATATCGCTTCTGCAGGACTGACCACAGTACGAATTAAAGAGAGGAAAGATTCAAAGAAGGGGGAGCAGCTGGCTGCAGTAACTATGACTCTCTTAAGGTAGCCAAATGCCTCGTCATCCGGCGAGGTACATTTGGTAACTCGAGAGACTCGTAGTTGGAGTAACAGTGACGACGTTAACGTGGGCATATAGTGGCACATCGGGTCCATATGACAGGCCATAGCAAGAAATGTTACAGAGAAAGGGCTTAGAAAAGTGGGAGCAGCAGGCAGGAGTACTATGACTCTCTTAAGGTAGCCAAATGCCACGTCACCATGAGAAATTTTTTTTTGAAAACTCGAGGATATCATCGTTAAGGTAGCTCAAACAACGTTAAGGTTTACATGTAGTGGCATATTGCTCCTGCAGGACTGACAACAGTAATAATTAAAGAGTGGAAAGATACAAAGTACGTCGAGCAGCCGGCAGCAGTAACTATGACTCTCTTAAGGTAGCCAAATGCCTCGTCACTCGGCGATATTTATTTGAAAACTCGAGGAAATCGTCGTTGAAGTAACTCAGACAACGGTAACATGGAAAGGTGCTGGCATATCGCTTCTGCAGGACTGACCACAGTACGAATTAAAGAGAGGAAAGATTCAAAGAAGGGGGAGCAGCTGGCTGCTGTAACTATGACTCTCTTAAGGTAGCCAAATGCCTCGTCATCCGGCGAGGTACATTTGCTACCTCGAGAGACTCGTAGTGGGAGTAACAGTGACAACGTTAACGTGGGCATATAGTGGCACATCGGGTCCGTAGGACAGGCCATAGCAAGAATGATGGAGAGAAAGGGCTTAGAAAAGTATGAGCAGCAGGCAGGAGTACTATGACTCTCTTAAGGTAGCCAAATGCCTCGTCACCATGCGAAATTTTTTTTTGAAAACTCGAGGATATCATCGTTAAGGTAGCTCGGACAACGTTAAGTTTTACATGTAGTTGCATATTGCTCCTGCAGGACTGACCACAGTAATAATTAAAGAGTGTAATGATACAAAGTACGTCGAAAAGCTGGCAGCAGTAACTACGACTCTCTTAAGGTAGCCAAATGCCTCGTCACTCGGCGAAATTTATTTGAAATCTCGAGGAAATCGTCGTTGAAGTAACTCAGACAACGGTAACATGGACAGATGGGGGCATATCGGTTCTGCAGGACTGACCACAGTACGAATTAAAGAGAGGAAAGATTCAAAGAATGGGGAGCAGCTGGCTGCAGTAACTATGACTCACTTAAGGTAGCCAAATGCCTCGTCATCCGGCGATGTACATTTGCTAACTCGAGAGACTCGTAGTGGGAGTAACAGTGACGACGTTAACGTGGGCATATAGTGGCACATCGGGTCCATATGACAGGCCATAGCAAGAAATGTTACAGAGAAAGGGCTTAGAAAAGTGGGAGCAGCAGGCAGGAGTACTATGACTCTCTTAAGGTAGCCAAATGCCTCGTCACCATGTGAAATTTTTTTTTGAAAACTCGAGGATATCATCGTTAAGGTAGCTCAAACAACGTTAAGGTTTACATGTAGTGGCATATTGCTCCTGCAGGACTGACCACAGTAATAATTAAAGAGTGGAAAGATACAAAGTACGTCGAGCAGCTGGCAGCAGTAACTATGACTCTCTTAGGTATCCAAATGCCTCGTCACTCGGCGAAATTTATTTGAAAACTCGAGGAAATCGTCGTTGAAGTAACTCAGACAACGGTACCATGGACAGGTGGTGGCATATCGCTTCTGCAGGACTGACCACAGTACGAATTAAAGAGAGGAAAGATTCAAAGAAGGGGGAGCAGCTGGCTGCAGTAACTATGACTCTCTTAAGGTAGCCAAATGCCTCGTCATCCGGCGAGGTACATTTGGTAACTCGAGAGACTCGTAGTGGGAGTAACTGTGACGACGTTAACGTGGGCATATAGTGGCACATCGGGTCCATATGACAGGCCATAGCAAGAAATGTTACAGAGAAAGGGCTTAGAAAAGTGGGAGCAGCAGGCAGGAGTACTATGACTCTCTTAAGGTAGCCAAATGCCACGTCACCATGAGAAATTTTTTTTTGAAAACTCGAGGATATCATCGTTAAGGTAGCTCAAACAACGTTAAGGTTTACATGTAGTGGCATATTGCTCCTGCAGGACTGACCACAGTAATAATTAAAGAGTGGAAAGATACAAAGTACGTCGAGCAGCCGGCAGCAGTAACTATGACTCTCTTAAGGTAGCCAAATGCCTCGTCACAGGGCGATATTTATTTGAAAACTCGAGGAAATCGTCGTTGAAGTAACTCAGACAACGGTAACATGGAAAGGTGCTGGCATATCGCTTCTGCAGGACTGACCACAGTACGAATTAAAGAGAGGAAAGATTCAAAGAAGGGGGAGCAGCTGGCTGCAGTAACTATGACTCTCTTAAGGTAGCCAAATGCCTCGTCATCCGGCGAGGTACATTTGCTAACTCGAGAGACTCGTAGTGGGAGTAACAGTGACAACGTTAACGTGGGCATATAGTGGCACATCGGGTCCGTAGGACAGGCCAAAGCAAGAATGATGGAGAGAAAGGGCTTAGAAAAGTATGAGCAGCAGGCAGGAGTACTATGACTCTCTTAAGGTAGCGAAATGCCCCGCCACCATGCGAAATTTTTTTTTGAAAACTCGAGGATATCATCGTTAAGGTAGCTCGGACAACGTTAAGTTTTACATGTAGTTGCATATTGCTCCTGCAGGACTGACCACAGTAATAATTAAAGAGTGTAAAGATACAAAGTACGTCGAAAAGCTGGCAGCAGTAACTATGACTCTCTTAAGGTAGCCAAATGCCTCGTCACTCGGCGATATTTATTTGAAATCTCGAGGAAATCGTCGTTGAAGTAACTCAGACAACGGTAACATGGACAGATGGGGGCATATCGGTTCTGCAGGACTGACCACAGTACGAATTAAAGAGAGGAAAGATTCAAAGAAGGGGGAGCAGCTGGCTGCAGTAACTATGACACACTTAAGGTAGCCAAATGCCTCGTCATCCGGCGATGTACATTTGCTAACTCGAGAGACTCGTAGTGGGAGTAACAGTGACGACGTTAACGTGGGCATATAGTGGCACATCGGGTCCATATGACAGGCCATAGCAAGAAATGTTACAGAGAAAGGGCTTAGAAAAGTGGGAGCAGCAGGCAGGAGTACTATGACTCTCTTAAGGTAGCCAAATGCCTCGTCACCATGTGAAATTTTTTTTTGAAAACTCGAGGATATCATCGTTAAGGTAGCTCAAACAACGTTAAGGTTTACATGTAGTGGCATATTGCTCCTGCAGGACTGACCACAGTAATAATTAAAGAGTGGAAAGATACAAAGTACGTCGAGCAGCTGGCAGCAGTAACTATGACTCTCTTAGGTAGCCAAATGCCTCGTCACTCGGCGAAATTTATTTTAAAACTCGAGGAAATCGTCGTTGAAGTAACTCAGACAACGGTACCATGGACAGGTGGTGGCATATCGCTTCTGCAGGACTGACCACAGTACGAATTAAAGAGAGGAAAGATTCAAAGAATGGGGAGCAGCTGGCTGCAGTAACTATGACTCTCTTAAGGTAGCCAAATGCCTCGTCATCCGGCGAGGTACATTTGGTAACTCGAGAGACTCGTAGTGGGAGTAACTGTGACGACGTTAACGTGGGCATATAGTGGCACATCGGGTCCATATGACAGGCCATAGCAAGAAATGTTACAGAGAAAGGGCTTAGAAAAGTGGGAGCAGCAGGCAGGAGTACTATGACTCTCTTAAGGTAGCCAAATGCCACGTCACCATGAGAAATTTTTTTTTGAAAACTCGAGGATATCATCGTTAAGGTAGCTCAAACAACGTTAAGGTTTACATGTAGTGGCATATTGCTCCTGCAGGACTGACCACAGTAATAATTAAAGAGTGGAAAGATACAAAGTACGTCGAGCAGCCGGCAGCAGTAACTATGACTCTCTTAAGGTAGCCAAATGCCTCGTCACAGGGCGATATTTATTTGAAAACTCGAGGAAATCGTCGTTGAAGTAACTCAGACAACGGTAACATGGAAAGGTGCTGGCATATCGCTTCTGCAGGACTGACCACAGTACGAATTAAAGAGAGGAAAGATTCAAAGAAGGGGGAGCAGCTGGCTGCAGTAACTATGACACACTTAAGGTAGCCAAATGCCTCGTCATCCGGCGATGTACATTTGCTAACTCGAGAGACTCGTAGTGGGAGTAACAGTGACGACGTTAACGTGGGCATATAGTGGCACATCGGGTCCATATGACAGGCCATAGCAAGAAATGTTACAGAGAAAGGGCTTAGAAAAGTGGGAGCAGCAGGCAGGAGTACTATGACTCTCTTAAGGTAGCCAAATGCCTCGTCACCATGTGAAATTTTTTTTTGAAAACTCGAGGATATCATCGTTAAGGTAGCTCAAACAACGTTAAGGTTTACATGTAGTGGCATATTGCTCCTGCAGGACTGACCACAGTAATAATTAAAGAGTGGAAAGATACAAAGTACGTCGAGCAGCTGGCAGCAGTAACTATGACTCTCTTAGGTAGCCAAATGCCTCGTCACTCGGCGAAATTTATTTTAAAACTCGAGGAAATCGTCGTTGAAGTAACTCAGACAACGGTACCATGGACAGGTGGGGGCATATCGCTTCTGCAGGACTGACCACAGTACGAATTAAAGAGAGGAAAGATTCAAAGAAGGGGGAGCAGCTGGCTGCAGTAACTATGACTCTCTTAAGGTAGCCAAATGCCTCGTCATCCGGCGAGGTACATTTGGTAACTCGAGAGACTCGTAGTTGGAGTAACAGTGACGACGTTAACGTGGGCATATAGTGGCACATCGGGTCCATATGACAGGCCATAGCAAGAAATGTTACAGAGAAAGGGCTTAGAAAAGTGGGAGCAGCAGGCAGGAGTACTATGACTCTCTTAAGGTAGCCAAATGCCACGTCACCATGAGAAATTTTTTTTTGAAAACTCGAGGATATCATCGTTAAGGTAGCTCAAACAACGTTAAGGTTTACATGTAGTGGCATATTGCTCCTGCAGGACTGACAACAGTAATAATTAAAGAGTGGAAAGATACAAAGTACGTCGAGCAGCCGGCAGCAGTAACTATGACTCTCTTAAGGTAGCCAAATGCCTCGTCACTCGGCGATATTTATTTGAAAACTCGAGGAAATCGTCGTTGAAGTAACTCAGACAACGGTAACATGGAAAGGTGCTGGCATATCGCTTCTGCAGGACTGACCACAGTACGAATTAAAGAGAGGAAAGATTCAAAGAAGGGGGAGCAGCTGGCTGCTGTAACTATGACTCTCTTAAGGTAGCCAA
Source organism: Schistocerca americana (assembly GCF_021461395.2). Lineage (NCBI taxonomy): Eukaryota > Metazoa > Arthropoda > Insecta > Orthoptera > Acrididae > Schistocerca > Schistocerca americana. The sequence continues at coordinate 86,561,148 of NC_060122.1, forward strand.
ATGCCTCGTCATCCGGCGAGGTACATTTGCTACCTCGAGAGACTCGTAGTGGGAGTAACAGTGACAACGTTAACGTGGGCATATAGTGGCACATCGGGTCCGTAGGACAGGCCATAGCAAGAATGATGGAGAGAAAGGGCTTAGAAAAGTATGAGCAGCAGGCAGGAGTACTATGACTCTCTTAAGGTAGCCAAATGCCTCGTCACCACGCGAAATTTTTTTTTGAAAACTCGAGGATATCATCGTTAAGGTAGCTCGGACAACGTTAAGTTTTACATGTAGTTGCATATTGCTCCTGCAGGACTGACCACAGTAATAATTAAAGAGTGTAATGATACAAAGTACGTCGAAAAGCTGGCAGCAGTAACTACGACTCTCTTAAGGTAGCCAAATGCCTCGTCACTCGGCGAAATTTATTTGAAATCTCGAGGAAATCGTCGTTGAAGTAACTCAGACAACGGTAACATGGACAGATGGGGGCATATCGGTTCTGCAGGACTGACCACAGTACGAATTAAAGAGAGGAAAGATTCAAAGAATGGGGAGCAGCTGGCTGCAGTAACTATGACTCACTTAAGGTAGCCAAATGCCTCGTCATCCGGCGATGTACATTTGCTAACTCGAGAGACTCGTAGTGGGAGTAACAGTGACGACGTTAACGTGGGCATATAGTGGCACATCGGGTCCATATGACAGGCCATAGCAAGAAATGTTACAGAGAAAGGGCTTAGAAAAGTGGGAGCAGCAGGCAGGAGTACTATGACTCTCTTAAGGTAGCCAAATGCCTCGTCACCATGTGAAATTTTTTTTTGAAAACTCGAGGATATCATCGTTAAGGTAGCTCAAACAACGTTAAGGTTTACATGTAGTGGCATATTGCTCCTGCAGGACTGACCACAGTAATAATTAAAGAGTGGAAAGATACAAAGTACGTCGAGCAGCTGGCAGCAGTAACTATGACTCTCTTAGGTATCCAAATGCCTCGTCACTCGGCGAAATTTATTTGAAAACTCGAGGAAATCGTCGTTGAAGTATCTCAGACAACGGTACCATGGACAGGTGGTGGCATATCGCTTCTGCAGGACTGACCACAGTACGAATTAAAGAGAGGAAAGATTCAAAGAAGGGGGAGCAGCTGGCTGCAGTAACTATGACTCTCTTAAGGTAGCCAAATGCCTCGTCATCCGGCGAGGTACATTTGGTAACTCGAGAGACTCGTAGTGGGAGTAACTGTGACGACGTTAACGTGGGCATATAGTGGCACATCGGGTCCATATGACAGGCCATAGCAAGAAATGTTACAGAGAAAGGGCTTAGAAAAGTGGGAGCAGCAGGCAGGAGTACTATGACTCTCTTAAGGTAGCCAAATGCCACGTCACCATGAGAAATTTTTTTTTGAAAACTCGAGGATATCATCGTTAAGGTAGCTCAAACAACGTTAAGGTTTACATGTAGTGGCATATTGCTCCTGCAGGACTGACCACAGTAATAATTAAAGAGTGGAAAGATACAAAGTACGTCGAGCAGCCGGCAGCAGTAACTATGACTCTCTCAAGGTAGCCAAATGCCTCGTCACAGGGCGATATTTATTTGAAAACTCGAGGAAATCGTCGTTGAAGTAACTCAGACAACGGTAACATGGAAAGGTGCTGGCATATCGCTTCTGCAGGACTGACCACAGTACGAATTAAAGAGAGGAAAGATTCAAAGAAGGGGGAGCAGCTGGCTGCAGTAACTATGACTCTCTTAAGGTAGCCAAATGCCTCGTCATCCGGCGAGGTACATTTGCTAACTCGAGAGACTCGTAGTGGGAGTAACAGTGACAACGTTAACGTGGGCATATAGTGGCACATCGGGTCCGTAGGACAGGCCAAAGCAAGAATGATGGAGAGAAAGGGCTTAGAAAAGTATGAGCAGCAGGCAGGAGTACTATGACTCTCTTAAGGTAGCGAAATGCCCCGCCACCATGCGAAATTTTTTTTTGAAAACTCGAGGATATCATCGTTAAGGTAGCTCGGACAACGTTAAGTTTTACATGTAGTTGCATATTGCTCCTGCAGGACTGACCACAGTAATAATTAAAGAGTGTAAAGATACAAAGTACGTCGAAAAGCTGGCAGCAGTAACTATGACTCTCTTAAGGTAGCCAAATGCCTCGTCACTCGGCGAAATTTATTTGAAATCTCGAGGAAATCGTCGTTGAAGTAACTCAGACAACGGCAACATGGACAGATGGGGGCACATCGGTTCTGCAGGACTGACCACAGTACGAATTAAAGAGAGGAAGGATTCAAAGAATGGGGAGCAGCTGGCTGCAGTAACTATGACTCACTTAAGGTAGCCAAATGCCTCGTCATCCGGCGATGTACATTTGCTAACTCGAGAGACTCGTAGTGGGAGTAACAGTGACGACGTTAACGTGGGCATATAGTGGCACATCGGGTCCATATGACAGGCCATAGCAAGAAATGTTACAGAGAAAGGGCTTAGAAAAGTGGGAGCAGCAGGCAGGAGTACTATGACTCTCTTAAGGTAGCCAAATGCCACGTCACCATGAGAAATTTTTTTTTGAAAACTCGAGGATATCATCGTTAAGGTAGCTCAAACAACGTTAAGGTTTACATGTAGTGGCATATTGCTCCTGCAGGACTGACCACAGTAATAATTAAAGAGTGGAAAGATACAAAGTACGTCGAGCAGCCGGCAGCAGTAACTATGACTCTCTTAAGGTAGCCAAATGCCTCGTCACTCGGCGATATTTATTTGAAAACTCGAGGAAATCGTCGTTGAAGTAACTCAGACAACGGTAACATGGAAAGGTGCTGGCATATCGCTTCTGCAGGACTGACCACAGTACGAATTAAAGAGAGGAAAGATTCAAAGAAGGGGGAGCAGCTGGCTGCAGTAACTATGACTCTCTTAAGGTAGCCAAATGCCTCGTCATCCGGCGAGGTACATTTGCTAACTCGAGAGACTCGTAGTGGGAGTAACAGTGACAACGTTAACGTGGGCATATAGTGGCACATCGGGTCCGTAGGACAGGCCAAAGCAAGAATGATGGAGAGAAAGGGCTTAGAAAAGTATGAGCAGCAGGCAGGAGTACTATGACTCTCTTAAGGTAGCGAAATGCCCCGCCACCATGCGAAATTTTTTTTTGAAAACTCGAGGATATCATCGTTAAGGTAGCTCGGACAACGTTAAGTTTTACATGTAGTTGCATATTGCTCCTGCAGGACTGACCACAGTAATAATTAAAGAGTGTAAAGATACAAAGTACGTCGAAAAGCTGGCAGCAGTAACTATGACTCTCTTAAGGTAGCCAAATGCCTCGTCACTCGGCGATATTTATTTGAAATCTCGAGGAAATCGTCGTTGAAGTAACTCAGACAACGGTAACATGGACAGATGGGGGCATATCGGTTCTGCAGGACTGACCACAGTACGAATTAAAGAGAGGAAAGATTCAAAGAAGGGGGAGCAGCTGGCTGCAGTAACTATGACACACTTAAGGTAGCCAAATGCCTCGTCATCCGGCGATGTACATTTGCTAACTCGAGAGACTCGTAGTGGGAGTAACAGTGACGACGTTAACGTGGGCATATAGTGGCACATCGGGTCCATATGACAGGCCATAGCAAGAAATGTTACAGAGAAAGGGCTTAGAAAAGTGGGAGCAGCAGGCAGGAGTACTATGACTCTCTTAAGGTAGCCAAATGCCTCGTCACCATGTGAAATTTTTTTTTGAAAACTCGAGGATATCATCGTTAAGGTAGCTCAAACAACGTTAAGGTTTACATGTAGTGGCATATTGCTCCTGCAGGACTGACCACAGTAATAATTAAAGAGTGGAAAGATACAAAGTACGTCGAGCAGCTGGCAGCAGTAACTATGACTCTCTTAGGTAGCCAAATGCCTCGTCACTCGGCGAAATTTATTTTAAAACTCGAGGAAATCGTCGTTGAAGTAACTCAGACAACGGTACCATGGACAGGTGGTGGCATATCGCTTCTGCAGGACTGACCACAGTACGAATTAAAGAGAGGAAAGATTCAAAGAAGGGGGAGCAGCTGGCTGCAGTAACTATGACTCTCTTAAGGTAGCCAAATGCCTCGTCATCCGGCGAGGTACATTTCGTAACTCGAGAGACTCGTAGTTGGAGTAACAGTGACGACGTTAACGTGGGCATATAGTGGCACATCGGGTCCATATGACAGGCCATAGCAAGAAATGTTACAGAGAAAGGGCTTAGAAAAGTGGGAGCAGCAGGCAGGAGTACTATGACTCTCTTAAGGTAGCCAAATGCCACGTCACCATGAGAAATTTTTTTTTGAAAACTCGAGGATATCATCGTTAAGGTAGCTCAAACAACGTTAAGGTTTACATGTAGTGGCATATTGCTCCTGCAGGACTGACAACAGTAATAATTAAAGAGTGGAAAGATACAAAGTACGTCGAGCAGCCGGCAGCAGTAACTATGACTCTCTTAAGGTAGCCAAATGCCTCGTCACTCGGCGATATTTATTTGAAAACTCGAGGAAATCGTCGTTGAAGTAACTCAGACAACGGTAACATGGAAAGGTGCTGGCATATCGCTTCTGCAGGACTGACCACAGTACGAATTAAAGAGAGGAAAGATTCAAAGAAGGGGGAGCAGCTGGCTGCTGTAACTATGACTCTCTTAAGGTAGCCAAATGCCTCGTCATCCGGCGAGGTACATTTGCTACCTCGAGAGACTCGTAGTGGGAGTAACAGTGACAACGTTAACGTGGGCATATAGTGGCACATCGGGTCCGTAGGACAGGCCATAGCAAGAATGATGGAGAGAAAGGGCTTAGAAAAGTATGAGCAGCAGGCAGGAGTACTATGACTCTCTTAAGGTAGCCAAATGCCTCGTCACCATGCGAAATTTCTTTTTGAAAACTCGAGGATATCATCGTTAAGGTAGCTCGGACAACGTTAAGTTTTACATGTAGTTGCATATTGCTCCTGCAGGACTGACCACAGTAATAATTAAAGAGTGTAATGATACAAAGTACGTCGAAAAGCTGGCAGCAGTAACTACGACTCTCTTAAGGTAGCCAAATGCCTCGTCACTCGGCGAAATTTATTTGAAATCTCGAGGAAATCGTCGTTGAAGTAACTCAGACAACGGTAACATGGACAGATGGGGGCATATCGGTTCTGCAGGACTGACCACAGTACGAATTAAAGAGAGGAAAGATTCAAAGAATGGGGAGCAGCTGGCTGCAGTAACTATGACTCACTTAAGGTAGCCAAATGCCTCGTCATCCGGCGATGTACATTTGCTAACTCGAGAGACTCGTAGTGGGAGTAACAGTGACGACGTTAACGTGGGCATATAGTGGCACATCGGGTCCATATGACAGGCCATAGCAAGAAATGTTACAGAGAAAGGGCTTAGAAAAGTGGGAGCAGCAGGCAGGGTACTATGACTCTCTTAAGGTAGCCAAATGCCTCGTCACCATGTGAAATTTTTTTTTGAAAACTCGAGGATATCATCGTTAAGGTAGCTCAAACAACGTTAAGGTTTACATGTAGTGGCATATTGCTCCTGCAGGACTGACCACAGTAATAATTAAAGAGTGGAAAGATACAAAGTACGTCGAGCAGCTGGCAGCAGTAACTATGACTCTCTTAGGTATCCAAATGCCTCGTCACTCGGCGAAATTTATTTGAAAACTCGAGGAAATCGTCGTTGAAGTAACTCAGACAACGGTACCATGGACAGGTGGTGGCATATCGCTTCTGCAGGACTGACCACAGTACGAATTAAAGAGAGGAAAGATTCAAAGAAGGGGGAGCAGCTGGCTGCAGTAACTATGACTCTCTTAAGGTAGCCAAATGCCTCGTCATCCGGCGAGGTACATTTGGTAACTCGAGAGACTCGTAGTGGGAGTAACTGTGACGACGTTAACGTAGGCATATAGTGGCACATCGGGTCCATATGACAGGCCATAGCAAGAAATGTTACAGAGAAAGGGCTTAGAAAAGTGGGAGCAGCAGGCAGGAGTACTATGACTCTCTTAAGGTAGCCAAATGCCACGTCACCATGAGAAATTTTTTTTTGAAAACTCGAGGATATCATCGTTAAGGTAGCTCAAACAACGTTAAGGTTTACATGTAGTGGCATATTGCTCCTGCAGGACTGACCACAGTAATATTTAAAGAGTGGAAAGATACAAAGTACGTCGAGCAGCCGGCAGCAGTAACTATGACTCTCTTAAGGTAGCCAAATGCCTCGTCACAGGGCGATATTTATTTGAAAACTCGAGGAAATCGTCGTTGAAGTAACTCAGACAACGGTAACATGGAAAGGTGCTGGCATATCGCTTCTGCAGGACTGACCACAGTACGAATTAAAGAGAGGAAAGATTCAAAGAAGGGGGAGCAGCTGGCAGCAGTAACTATGACTCTCTTAAGGTAGCCAAATGCCTCGTCACTCGGCGAAATTTATTTGAAATCTCGAGGAAATCGTCGTTGAAGTAACTCAGACAACGGCAACATGGACAGATGGGGGCATATCGGTTCTGCAGGACTGACCACAGTACGAATTAAAGAGAGGAAGGATTCAAAGAATGGGGAGCAGCTGGCTGCAGTAACTATGACTCACTTAAGGTAGCCAAATGCCTCGTCATCCGGCGATGTACATTTGCTAACTCGAGAGACTCGTAGTGGGAGTAACAGTGACGACGTTAACGTGGGCATATAGTGGCACATCGGGTCCATATGACAGGCCATAGCAAGAAATGTTACAGAGAAAGGGCTTAGAAAAGTGGGAGCAGCAGGCAGGAGTACTATGACTCTCTTAAGGTAGCCAAATGCCTCGTCACCATGTGAAATTTTTTTTTGAAAACTCGAGGATATCATCGTTAAGGTAGCTCAAACAACGTTAAGGTTTACATGTAGTGGCATATTGCTCCTGCAGGACTGACCACAGTAATAATTAAAGAGTGGAAAGATACAAAGTACGTCGAGCAGCTGGCAGCAGTAACTATGACTCTCTTAGGTAGCAAAATGCCTCGTCACTCGGCGAAATTTATTTGAAAACTCGAGGAAATAGTCGTTGAAGTAACTCAGACAACGGTACCATGGACAGGTGGTGGCATATCGCTTCTGCAGGACTGACCACAGTACGAATTAAAGAGAGGAAAGATTCAAAGAAGGGGGAGCAGCTGGCTGCAGGAGCTATGACTCTCTTAAGGTAGCCAAATGCCTCGTCATCCGGCGAGGTACATTTGGTAACTCGAGAGACTCGTAGTGGGAGTAACAGTGACGACGTTAACGTGGGCATATAGTGGCACATCGGGTCCATATGACAGGCCATAGCAAGAAATGTTACAGAGAAAGGGCTTAGAAAAGTGGGAGCAGCAGGCAGGAGTACTATGACTCTCTTAAGGTAGCCAAATGCCACGTCACCATGAGAAATTTTTTTTTGAAAACTCGAGGATATCATCGTTAAGGTAGCTCAAACAACGTTAAGGTTTACATGTAGTGGCATATTGCTCCTGCAGGACTGACCACAGTAATAATTAAAGAGTGGAAAGATACAAAGTACGTCGAGCAGCCGGCAGCAGTAACTATGACTCTCTTAAGGTAGCCAAATGCCTCGTCACTCGGCGATATTTATTTGAAAACTCGAGGAAATCGTCGTTGAAGTAACTCAGACAACGGTAACATGGAAAGGTGCTGGCATATCGCTTCTGCAGGACTGACCACAGTACGAATTAAAGAGAGGAAAGATTCAAAGAAGGGGGAGCAGCTGGCTGCAGTAACTATGACACACTTAAGGTAGCCAAATGCCTCGTCATCCGGCGATGTACATTTGCTAACTCGAGAGACTCGTAGTGGGAGTAACAGTGACGACGTTAACGTGGGCATATAGTGGCACATCGGGTCCATATGACAGGCCATAGCAAGAAATGTTACAGAGAAAGGGCTTAGAAAAGTGGGAGCAGCAGGCAGGAGTACTATGACTCTCTTAAGGTAGCCAAAAGCCTCGTCACCATGTGAAATTTTTTTTGAAAACTCGAGGATATCATCGTTAAGGTAGCTCAAACGACGTTAAGGTTTACATGTAGTGGCATATTGCTCCTGCAGGACTGACCACAGTAATAATTAAAGAGTGGAAAGATACAAAGTACGTCGAGCAGCTGGCAGCAGTAACTATGACTCTCTTAAGTATGGCGGGAGTAACTATGACTCTCTTAAGGTGGCCAAGTGGCAGCGGTGTGGCTGCATCCGGACTTGGCTTTTCGAAGTGCGGTCTTGATGTAGTCGTGCTGCTGCTGCGAGGTGCCTTCCTTGGGTTATAGTTACAGGGAGAGTGATGCGCAATACATGGGCCTAGCCCTCTTAGCCTCTCCTCTCCTGCGGTCTTCTCCCCTTCTCGTGGGCCCGCTGATTTCGCAGAGTGGAAGACCGCACCAGGGGCTTGGGGGGGTTACCAGCCCCCCCTCGCACTATCCCTTTTTTAGTTGGGGGCAGTAAGCAGAGAATAAGTGGTGGCCCTTCCGCTGAAGGTGCCACCCCAACTCCCCCAGCACCTAGCCGGCCAACCGGCCGTGCCGAAAATCTTGTAACTTTTGCAGCTATGTATACCTGTAGTGAGTGCCACCGCAGCTTTACAACCAAGAACGGTCTCGGGGTCCATCGCCGCCGCCAACATCTTGCGGCCGCCAACGCGGAGATCGTCACGGAGAGGCATCGCGCGAGGTGGACGGAGGAAGAAGTCCTGTCGCTCGCCAAGGCGGAGGCCGAACTGTTCCTTGAGAGGGACGCCCGGTTCTTCTTCGTCAATCAAGAACTCATCAGGATGTTCCCCGACCGAACGCTCGAGGCAATCAAGTGCCGACGGCGGCAAGCTGCCCACAAGCAGCTTGTCCGCCAATTCATGGAGGCGCTTGAGATCGGTCGGGGGGAAGAGCCGGCGTCCCGCCGGGGAGCAGCGAGCCCGCTGCCTGACGCGGGCGAGGCCGCTGCGCCGCCCGTCGACGCAGCCGAGGACTTCGCGGCCGACACCACCGGGCCGCCGCCGGAGGGGCCGACTGACGCCGCCATCTGGGAGCATCTGGCGGGGCTACCCGCTTCCGCCCAGCGTTTCTCTGCCCTGGATCGTGTCATAGGTCTGGGGCGGGGCACGCCGCCCGATGTCATCCTGGGCATGCTCCCGGATGCCCTTGCGTCGGTCGGGTCCAGAGGGGAGAGATCGATCACCAGGACACAGCGGCCGCGCCAACCACCGAAGCGGCCGCCTGCCGCGCCGCCGACGCAGAAGCGCAAGCGGCGCCGCTGGGAGTACGCGAGAACGCAGGATGCCTTCCGACGGTCGCGTGCACGTTGCGTGCGCGGCCTCTTGGATGGCACCCTGCTCCAGCCGCCACCTGCCATCCCTGGTCTGCTGGACTTCTGGGCGGACCTCTTCACCAAGAAGCCCATCTCCACCGCGGGCTTCATTCGTGACCGCCTCCTCCCGCACTCAGAGCCTGTCGCTCTCGAGTGCATATGGGGGCCGGTCACACATGAGGAGGTCGCCGCCGCGTTGCCGCCCAGGGGATCAGCAGCCGGGCCGGACGGCCTTACCCCAGCGGAGTTGCGGCGCCTGCCGCACGAAGTCCTGGTGAAAGTGATGAATCTCTTCCTTCTGGCCCGCGCCCTTCCGGAACGCCTGCTTCGCGCGCGGACGTCCCTTCTCCCGAAAACGGCTGCACCAACATCCCCCGCTGACTTTCGCCCCATTACGGTCTGCTCGGTGTTGGCGCGGATCTTTCACAAGGTTCTCGCGTCACGCCTGATGCGCGCATGTGCTGTAGACGAACGTCAGCGGGCATTCATCCCTCGGGATGGGATGTTGGAAAATACCTTCATCTTGGACACTGCTCTCACCGACGCAGTTCGCTCCTGCCGCTCTGTCTTTGTGGCATCGATCGACGTATCTAAGGCATTCGATTCGGTAGATCATGCTGCCCTTCGCCCCGTGCTGAAGGCGCATGGCCTGCCGGATTGCTTTGTCGAGTATGTCGAGCGGTGCTACGAGGGCAGCACGACAGTGATAGCGGACGGCGCCGGCGTGGGCGTGTCTGTGCAGCCAGCACGGGGCGTTCGCCAGGGCGATCCCCTCTCCCCCCTCCTGTTCAACTTTGCGGTGGACTACGTTTTAGGCCAACTGCCCTCCCACATCGGAGCTCGGATCCTCGGTCGCAGAGTCAACGCTGCGGCCTTTGCAGATGACGTCTTGCTGTTTGCAGCGACCCCGAGGGGCTTGCAGTCCCTCATCGACGCAGCTACCGCAGCCCTCGCCCACCTGGGGCTGCAGATCAACGCCCGGAAGTGTTTCACCCTCGCCTTAGTCGCGTCAGGGCGCGAGAAGAAGGTGAAGGTGGACAGCAATGTCACCTTCACAGCAGGCAATACCACCATGCCTGCCCTGCGTGTGGGTGAAACCTTCCGGTACCTGGGGCTGCAATTTTCCACGGCGGGTCGCTGTGTCTTCAATCCACGTAGCCACCTGGTGGAGCAGCTTGACGTCATCTCCCGGGCTCCGCTGAAGCCGCAACAACGCCTCCACGCTCTCACCAACGTACTTCTCCCTGGCCTGTACCACGGGCTGGCCCTCAGCCGCACCCGGGTGGGTGCATTGAAGTCGGCCGACGTTACCATCCGGGCCGCCGTCAGGAGATGGTTCCGCCTTCCGGCGGACACCCCCCTGGGATACTTCCACGCTCCTGTTGCCCAGGGGGGCCTCGGCATTCCATCTTGCCGATGGATGGGTCCGACCCTCCGTCGGTCCCGTCTCCTGGCGCTGAAGAAGATAGGGCCAGCCTGCGACGGTGCAGGCATGGATGAGGTGCAGCGTGAGATCGAGGTGCTGGAGCGCCACCTAATGTGGGAGGGCCACCTCCTCAAATCGTCAACGCAGGTTGGGGAAATGTGGGCGGCGCGCCTACACATCGCCATTGACGGTGCGGCACTGTCATCTTCTGCCGCCGTCAGTGGCCAACATCAGTGGGTCGCCGACACCAGTCGCCTGCTATCTGGGCGTGAATACATCGACGCCCTCCGCGCCCGCATCAACGCCTTCCCTACGAAGGCACGGCGCAGTCGCGGGCGGGAGGCGGACACCAGATGCCGCGCGGGGTGCCAGGCCGTGGAGACCGCCAACCACGTACTTCAGGCTTGCTTTAGGACGCACGGGTCCCGGGTCAAGCGCCATGACGCTGTAGTGCGTTATGTCGCCCGTGGACTCGCGCAGAGGGGCTTCAATGTCTCCGTGGAGCCTCACCTCCGAACACCTGAGGGCATCCGCAAGCCTGACGTGGTGGCGGTCAAAGACGGCATCGCCCGCGTGGTCGACGCCCAGATAGTCGGAGACCACCTCCGGCTCGACTGGTGTCACTCCCAGAAGGCGGCCTACTACGACACGCCGTCCATCCGGCGTGCCATCTCCAACCTGCACCGTGACGTTGAGGAGGTGATTGTGTCCACCGCGACGTTGAACTGGAGGGGTGTATGGTCTCCAGCGTCGGCGAGGGATCTCGCCGCCTTAGGCTTCCGACCCCGAGAACTGGCGGTGCTGAGCACAAGAACACTACAGAGCTGCTGCAAAAGTTACAAGATTTTCGAGCGTATGACGGCTCCTAGCCCGAAGCAGCGTGTCGGCGTCGGCTAGGCTGCTGGATATTTTTCTTCGCCTTGACTCCTGGGGCCTATCCACAGGAGGAATAAACCGTCTTTGTTCTTCCTTCTTTGTGTCTTATTTTGTGTTGTTGTTGTTCTTCCGCACTGATATATATGTATATGTGTATGTTAATTTTATACTTGTATTTTGTGGTACCGCCCTGTAAGTCCCCACCTCGGTGGCGGACATGGCGTCAAACACCTGCCACGTACTATATATGTATATATTTTGTGTTATTCAAATTATTTTGAATAAAGACGGCTGTTGATAGCCAAATGCCTCGTCACTCGGCGAAATTTATTTGAAAACTCGAGGAAATCGTCGTTGAAGTAACTCAGACAACGGTACCATGGACAGGTGGTGGCATATCGCTTCTGCAGGACTGACCACAGTACGAATTAAAGAGAGGAAAGATTCAAAGAAGGGGGAGCAGCTGGCTGCAGTAACTATGACTCTCTTAAGGTAGCCAAATGCCTCGTCATCCGGCGAGGTACATTTGCTAACTCGAGAAACTCGTAGTGGGAGTAACAGTGACAACGTTAACGTGGGCATATAGTGGCACATCGGGTCCGTAGGACAGGACATAGCAAGAATGATGGAGAGAAAGGGCTTAGAAAAGTATGAGCAGCAGGCAGGAGTACTATGACTCTCTTAAGGTAGCGAAATGCCCCGCCACCATGCGAAATTTTTTTTTGAAAACTCGAGGATATCATCGTTAAGGTAGCTCGGACAACGTTAAGTTTTACATGTAGTTGCATATTGCTCCTGCAGGACTGACCACAGTAATAATTAAAGAGTGTAAAGATACAAAGTACGTCGAAAAGCTGGCAGCAGTAACTATGACTCTCTTAAGGTAGCCAAATGCCTCGTCACTCGGCGAAATTTATTTGAAATCTCGAGGAAATCGTCGTTGAAGTAACTCAGACAACGGTAACATGGACAGATGGGGGCATATCGGTTCTGCAGGACTGACCACAGTACGAATTAAAGAGAGGAAAGATTCAAAGAAGGGGGAGCAGCTGGCTGCAGTAACTATGACACACTTAAGGTAGCCAAATGCCTCGTCATCCGGCGATGTACATTTGCTAACTCGAGAGACTCGTAGTGGGAGTAACAGTGACGACGTTAACGTGGGCATATAGTGGCACATCGGGTCCATATGACAGGCCATAGCAAGAAATGTTACAGAGAAAGGGCTTAGAAAAGTGGGAGCAGCAGGCAGGAGTACTATGACTCTCTTAAGGTAGCCAAATGCCTCGTCACCATGTGAAATTTTTTTTGAAAACTCGAGGATATCATCGTTAAGGTAGCTCAAACGACGTTAAGGTTTACATGTAGTGGCATATTGCTCCTGCAGGACTGACCACAGTAATAATTAAAGAGTGGAAAGATACAAAGTACGTCGAGCAGCTGGCAGCAGTAACTATGACTCTCTTAAGGTAGCCAAATGCCTCGTCACTCGGCGAAATTTATTTGAAAACTCGAGGAAATCGTCGTTGAAGTAACTCAGACAACGGTACCATGGACAGGTGGTGGCATATCGCTTCTGCAGGACTGACCACAGTACGAATTAAAGAGAGGAAAGATTCAAAGAAGGGGGAGCAGCTGGCTGCAGTAACTATGACTCTCTTAAGGTAGCCAAATGCCTCGTCATCCGGCGAGGTACATTTGCTAACTCGAGAGACTCGTAGTGGGAGTAACAGTGACAACGTTAACGTGGGCATATAGTGGCACATCGGGTCCGTAGGACAGGCCATAGCAAGAATGATGGAGAGAAAGGGCTTAGAAAAGTATGAGCAGCAGGCAGGAGTACTATGACTCTCTTAAGGTAGCGAAATGCCCCGCCACCATGCGAAATTTTTTTTTGAAAACTCGAGGATATCATCGTTAAGGTAGCTCGGACAACGTTAAGTTTTACATGTAGTTGCATATTGCTCCTGCAGGACTGACCACAGTAATAATTAAAGAGTGTAAAGATACAAAGTACGTCGAAAAGCTGGCAGCAGTAACTATGACTCTCTTAAGGTAGCCAAATGCCTCGTCACTCGGCGATATTTATTTGAAATCTCGAGGAAATCGTCGTTGAAGTAACTCAGACAACGGTAACATGGACAGATGGGGGCATATCGGTTCTGCAGGACTGACCACAGTACGAATTAAAGAGAGGAAAGATTCAAAGAAGGGGGAGCAGCTGGCTGCAGTAACTATGACACACTTAAGGTAGCCAAATGCCTCGTCATCCGGCGATGTACATTTGCTAACTCGAGAGACTCGTAGTGGGAGTAACAGTGACGACGTTAACGTGGGCATATAGTGGCACATCGGGTCCATATGACAGGCCATAGCAAGAAATGTTACAGAGAAAGGGCTTAGAAAAGTGGGAGCAGCAGGCAGGAGTACTATGACTCTCTTAAGGTAGCCAAAAGCCTCGTCACCATGTGAAATTTTTTTTGAAAACTCGAGGATATCATCGTTAAGGTAGCTCAAACGACGTTAAGGTTTACATGTAGTGGCATATTGCTCCTGCAGGACTGACCACAGTAATAATTAAAGAGTGGAAAGATACAAAGTACGTCGAGCAGCTGGCAGCAGTAACTATGACTCTCTTAAGGTAGCCAAATGCCTCGTCACTCGGCGAAATTTATTTGAAAACTCGAGGAAATCGTCGTTGAAGTAACTCAGACAACGGTACCATGGACAGGTGGTGGCATATCGCTTCTGCAGGACTGACCACAGTACGAATTAAAGAGAGGAAAGATTCAAAGAAGGGGGAGCAGCTGGCTGCAGTAACTATGACTCTCTTAAGGTAGCCAAATGCCTCGTCATCCGGCGAGGTACATTTGCTAACTCGAGAAACTCGTAGTGGGAGTAACAGTGACAACGTTAACGTGGGCATATAGTGGCACATCGGGTCCGTAGGACAGGCCATAGCAAGAATGATGGAGAGAAAGGGCTTAGAAAAGTATGAGCAGCAGGCAGGAGTACTATGACTCTCTTAAGGCAGCGAAATGCCCCGCCACCATGCGAAATTTTTTTTTGAAAACTCGAGGATATCATCGTTAAGGCAGCTCGGACAACGTTAAGTTTTACATGTAGTTGCATATTGCTCCTGCAGGACTGACCACAGTAATAATTAAAGAGTGTAAAGATACAAAGTACGTCGAAAAGCTGGCAGCAGTAACTATGACTCTCTTAAGGTAGCCAAATGCCTCGTCACTCGGCGAAATTTATTTGAAATCTCGAGGAAATCGTCGTTGAAGTAACTCAGACAACGGTAACATGGACAATTGGGGGCATATCGGTTCTGCAGGACTGACCACAGTACGAATTAAAGAGAGGAAAGATTCAAAGAAGGGGGAGCAGCTGGCTGCAGTAACTATGACTCACTTAAGGTAGCCAAATGCCTCGTCATCCGGCGATGTACATTTGCTAACTCGAGAGACTCGTAGTGGGAGTAACAGTGACGACGTTAACGTGGGCATATAGTGGCACATCGGGTCCATATGACAGGCCATAGCAAGAAATGTTACAGAGAAAGGGCTTAGAAAAGTGGGAGCAGCAGGCAGGAGTACTATGACTCTCTTAAGGTAGCCAAATGCCTCGTCACCATGTGAAATTTTTTTTGAAAACTCGAGGATATCATCGTTAAGGTAGCTCAAACGACGTTAAGGTTTACATGTAGTGGCATATTGCTCCTGCAGGACTGACCACAGTAATAATTAAAGAGTGGAAAGATACAAAGTACGTCGAGCAGCTGGCAGCAGTAACTATGACTCTCTTAAGGTAGCCAAATGCCTCGTCACTCGGCGAAATTTATTTGAAAACTCGAGGAAATCGTCGTTGAAGTAACTCAGACAACGGTACCATGGACAGGTGGTGGCATATCGCTTCTGCAGGACTGACCACAGTACGAATTAAAGAGAGGAAAGATTCAAAGAAGGGGGAGCAGCTGGCTGCAGTAACTATGACTCTCTTAAGGTAGCCAAATGCCTCGTCATCCGGCGAGGTACATTTGCTAACTCGAGAAACTCGTAGTGGGAGTAACAGTGACAACGTTAACGTGGGCATATAGTGGCACATCGGGTCCGTAGGACAGGCCATAGCAAGAATGATGGAGAGAAAGGGCTTAGAAAAGTATGAGCAGCAGGCAGGAGTACTATGACTCTCTTAAGGTAGCGAAATGCCCCGCCACCATGCGAAATTTTTTTTTGAAAACTCGAGGATATCATCGTTAAGGCAGCTCGGACAACGTTAAGTTTTACATGTAGTTGCATATTGCTCCTGCAGGACTGACCACAGTAATAATTAAAGAGTGTAAAGATACAAAGTACGTCGAAAAGCTGGCAGCAGTAACTATGACTCTCTTAAGGTAGCCAAATGCCTCGTCACTCGGCGAAATTTATTTGAAATCTCGAGGAAATCGTCGTTGAAGTAACTCAGACAACGGTAACATGGACAATTGGGGGCATATCGGTTCTGCAGGACTGACCACAGTACGAATTAAAGAGAGGAAAGATTCAAAGAAGGGGGAGCAGCTGGCTGCAGTAACTATGACTCACTTAAGGTAGCCAAATGCCTCGTCATCCGGCGATGTACATTTGCTAACTCGAGAGACTCGTAGTGGGAGTAACAGTGACGACGTTAACGTGGGCATATAGTGGCACATCGGGTCCATATGACAGGCCATAGCAAGAAATGTTACAGAGAAAGGGCTTAGAAAAGTGGGAGCAGCAGGCAGGAGTACTATGACTCTCTTAAGGTAGCCAAATGCCTCGTCACCATGTGAAATTTTTTTTGAAAACTCGAGGATATCATCGTTAAGGTAGCTCAAACGACGTTAAGGTTTACATGTAGTGGCATATTGCTCCTGCAGGACTGACCACAGTAATAATTAAAGAGTGGAAAGATACAAAGTACGTCGAGCAGCTGGCAGCAGTAACTATGACTCTCTTAAGGTAGCCAAATGCCTCGTCACTCGGCGAAATTTATTTGAAAACTCGAGGAAATCGTCGTTGAAGTAACTCAGACAACGGTACCATGGACAGGTGGTGGCATATCGCTTCTGCAGGACTGACCACAGTACGAATTAAAGAGAGGAAAGATTCAAAGAAGGGGGAGCAGCTAAGTGCAGTAACTATGACTCTCTTAAGGTAGCCAAATGCCTCGTCATCCGGCGAGGTACATTTGCTACCTCGAGAGACTCGTAGTGGGAGTAACAGTGACAACGTTAACGTGGGCATATAGTGGCACATCGGGTCCGTAGGACAGGCCATAGCAAGAATGATGGAGAGAAAGGGCTTAGAAAAGTATGAGCAGCAGGCAGGAGTACTATGACTCTCTTAAGGTAGCGAAATGCCCCGCCACCATGCGAAATTTTTTTTTGAAAACTCGAGGATATCATCGTTAAGGTAGCTCGGACAACGTTAAGTTTTACATGTAGTTGCATATTGCTCCTGCAGGACTGACCACAGTAATAATTAAAGAGTGTAAAGATACAAAGTACGTCGAAAAGCTGGCAGCAGTAACTATGACTCTCTTAAGGTAGCCAAATGCCTCGTCACTCGGCGAAATTTATTTGAAATCTCGAGGAAATCGTCGTTGAAGTAACTCAGACAACGGTAACATGGACAGATGGGGGCATATCGGTTCTGCAGGACTGACCACAGTACGAATTAAAGAGAGGAAAGATTCAAAGAAGGGGGAGCAGCTGGCTGCAGTAACTATGACACACTTAAGGTAGCCAAATGCCTCGTCATCCGGCGATGTACATTTGCTAACTCGAGAGACTCGTAGTGGGAGTAACAGTGACGACGTTAACGTGGGCATATAGTGGCACATCGGGTCCATATGACAGGCCATAGCAAGAAATGTTACAGAGAAAGGGCTTAGAAAAGTGGGAGCAGCAGGCAGGAGTACTATGACTCTCTTAAGGTAGCCAAATGCCTCGTCACCATGTGAAATTTTTTTTGAAAACTCGAGGATATCATCGTTAAGGTAGCTCAAACGACGTTAAGGTTTACATGTAGTGGCATATTGCTCCTGCAGGACTGACCACAGTAATAATTAAAGAGTGGAAAGATACAAAGTACGTCGAGCAGCTGGCAGCAGTAACTATGACTCTCTTAAGGTAGCCAAATGCCTCGTCACTCGGCGAAATTTATTTGAAAACTCGAGGAAATCGTCGTTGAAGTAACTCAGACAACGGTACCATGGACAGGTGGTGGCATATCGCTTCTGCAGGACTGACCACAGTACGAATTAAAGAGAGGAAAGATTCAAAGAAGGGGGAGCAGCTAAGTGCAGTAACTATGACTCTCTTAAGGTAGCCAAATGCCTCGTCATCCGGCGAGGTACATTTGCTACCTCGAGAGACTCGTAGTGGGAGTAACAGTGACAACGTTAACGTGGGCATATAGTGGCACATCGGGTCCGTAGGACAGGCCATAGCAAGAATGATGGAGAGAAAGGGCTTAGAAAAGTATGAGCAGCAGGCAGGAGTACTATGACTCTCTTAAGGTAGCGAAATGCCCCGCCACCATGCGAAATTTTTTTTTGAAAACTCGAGGATATCATCGTTAAGGCAGCTCGGACAACGTTAAGTTTTACATGTAGTTGCATATTGCTCCTGCAGGACTGACCACAGTAATAATTAAAGAGTGTAAAGATACAAAGTACGTCGAAAAGCTGGCAGCAGTAACTATGACTCTCTTAAGGTAGCCAAATGCCTCGTCACTCGGCGAAATTTATTTGAAATCTCGAGGAAATCGTCGTTGAAGTAACTCAGACAACGGTAACATGGACAATTGGGGGCATATCGGTTCTGCAGGACTGACCACAGTACGAATTAAAGAGAGGAAAGATTCAAAGAAGGGGGAGCAGCTGGCTGCAGTAACTATGACTCACTTAAGGTAGCCAAATGCCTCGTCATCCGGCGATGTACATTTGCTAACTCGAGAGACTCGTAGTGGGAGTAACAGTGACGACGTTAACGTGGGCATATAGTGGCACATCGGGTCCATATGACAGGCCATAGCAAGAAATGTTACAGAGAAAGGGCTTAGAAAAGTGGGAGCAGCAGGCAGGAGTACTATGACTCTCTTAAGGTAGCCAAATGCCTCGTCACCATGTGAAATTTTTTTTGAAAACTCGAGGATATCATCGTTAAGGTAGCTCAAACGACGTTAAGGTTTACATGTAGTGGCATATTGCTCCTGCAGGACTGACCACAGTAATAATTAAAGAGTGGAAAGATACAAAGTACGTCGAGCAGCTGGCAGCAGTAACTATGACTCTCTTAAGGTAGCCAAATGCCTCGTCACTCGGCGAAATTTATTTGAAAACTCGAGGAAATCGTCGTTGAAGTAACTCAGACAACGGTACCATGGACAGGTGGTGGCATATCGCTTCTGCAGGACTGACCACAGTACGAATTAAAGAGAGGAAAGATTCAAAGAAGGGGGAGCAGCTAAGTGCAGTAACTATGACTCTCTTAAGGTAGCCAAATGCCTCGTCATCCGGCGAGGTACATTTGCTACCTCGAGAGACTCGTAGTGGGAGTAACAGTGACAACGTTAACGTGGGCATATAGTGGCACATCGGGTCCGTAGGACAGGCCATAGCAAGAATGATGGAGAGAAAGGGCTTAGAAAAGTATGAGCAGCAGGCAGGAGTACTATGACTCTCTTAAGGTAGCGAAATGCCCCGCCACCATGCGAAATTTTTTTTTGAAAACTCGAGGATATCATCGTTAAGGTAGCTCGGACAACGTTAAGTTTTACATGTAGTTGCATATTGCTCCTGCAGGACTGACCACAGTAATAATTAAAGAGTGTAAAGATACAAAGTACGTCGAAAAGCTGGCAGCAGTAACTATGACTCTCTTAAGGTAGCCAAATGCCTCGTCACTCGGCGAAATTTATTTGAAATCTCGAGGAAATCGTCGTTGAAGTAACTCAGACAACGGTAACATGGACAGATGGGGGCATATCGGTTCTGCAGGACTGACCACAGTACGAATTAAAGAGAGGAAAGATTCAAAGAAGGGGGAGCAGCTGGCTGCAGTAACTATGACACACTTAAGGTAGCCAAATGCCTCGTCATCCGGCGATGTACATTTGCTAACTCGAGAGACTCGTAGTGGGAGTAACAGTGACGACGTTAACGTGGGCATATAGTGGCACATCGGGTCCATATGACAGGCCATAGCAAGAAATGTTACAGAGAAAGGGCTTAGAAAAGTGGGAGCAGCAGGCAGGAGTACTATGACTCTCTTAAGGTAGCCAAATGCCTCGTCACCATGTGAAATTTTTTTTGAAAACTCGAGGATATCATCGTTAAGGTAGCTCAAACGACGTTAAGGTTTACATGTAGTGGCATATTGCTCCTGCAGGACTGACCACAGTAATAATTAAAGAGTGGAAAGATACAAAGTACGTCGAGCAGCTGGCAGCAGTAACTATGACTCTCTTAAGGTAGCCAAATGCCTCGTCACTCGGCGAAATTTATTTGAAAACTCGAGGAAATCGTCGTTGAAGTAACTCAGACAACGGTACCATGGACAGGTGGTGGCATATCGCTTCTGCAGGACTGACCACAGTACGAATTAAAGAGAGGAAAGATTCAAAGAAGGGGGAGCAGCTGGCTGCAGTAACTATGACTCTCTTAAGGTAGCCAAATGCCTCGTCATCCGGCGAGGTACATTTGCTAACTCGAGAGACTCGTAGTGGGAGTAACAGTGACAACGTTAACGTGGGCATATAGTGGCACATCGGGTCCGTAGGACAGGCCATAGCAAGAATGATGGAGAGAAAGGGCTTAGAAAAGTATGAGCAGCAGGCAGGAGTACTATGACTCTCTTAAGGTAGCGAAATGCCCCGCCACCATGCGAAATTTTTTTTTGAAAACTCGAGGATATCATCGTTAAGGTAGCTCGGACAACGTTAAGTTTTACATGTAGTTGCATATTGCTCCTGCGGGACTGACCACAGTAATAATTAAAGAGTGTAAAGATACAAAGTACGTCGAAAAGCTGGCAGCAGTAACTATGACTCTCTTAAGGTAGCCAAATGCCTCGTCACTCGGCGAAATTTATTTGAAATCTCGAGGAAATCGTCGTTGAAGTAACTCAGACAACGGTAACATGGACAATTGGGGGCATATCGGTTCTGCAGGACTGACCACAGTACGAATTAAAGAGAGGAAAGATTCAAAGAAGGGGGAGCAGCTGGCTGCAGTAACTATGACTCACTTAAGGTAGCCAAATGCCTCGTCATCCGGCGATGTACATTTGCTAACTCGAGAGACTCGTAGTGGGAGTAACAGTGACGACGTTAACGTGGGCATATAGTGGCACATCGGGTCCATATGACAGGCCATAGCAAGAAATGTTACAGAGAAAGGGCTTAGAAAAGTGGGAGCAGCAGGCAGGAGTACTATGACTCTCTTAAGGTAGCCAAATGCCTCGTCACCATGTGAAATTTTTTTTGAAAACTCGAGGATATCATCGTTAAGGTAGCTCAAACGACGTTAAGGTTTACATGTAGTGGCATATTGCTCCTGCAGGACTGACCACAGTAATAATTAAAGAGTGGAAAGATACAAAGTACGTCGAGCAGCTGGCAGCAGTAACTATGACTCTCTTAAGGTAGCCAAATGCCTCGTCACTCGGCGAAATTTATTTGAAAACTCGAGGAAATCGTCGTTGAAGTAACTCAGACAACGGTACCATGGACAGGTGGTGGCATATCGCTTCTGCAGGACTGACCACAGTACGAATTAAAGAGAGGAAAGATTCAAAGAAGGGGGAGCAGCTGGCTGCAGTAACTATGACTCTCTTAAGGTAGCCAAATGCCTCGTCATCCGGCGAGGTACATTTGCTAACTCGAGAGACTCGTAGTGGGAGTAACAGTGACAACGTTAACGTGGGCATATAGTGGCACATCGGGTCCGTAGGACAGGCCATAGCAAGAATGATGGAGAGAAAGGGCTTAGAAAAGTATGAGCAGCAGGCAGGAGTACTATGACTCTCTTAAGGTAGCGAAATGCCCCGCCACCATGCGAAATTTTTTTTTGAAAACTCGAGGATATCATCGTTAAGGTAGCTCGGACAACGTTAAGTTTTACATGTAGTTGCATATTGCTCCTGCAGGACTGACCACAGTAATAATTAAAGAGTGTAAAGATACAAAGTACGTCGAAAAGCTGGCAGCAGTAACTATGACTCTCTTAAGGTAGCCAAATGCCTCGTCACTCGGCGAAATTTATTTGAAATCTCGAGGAAATCGTCGTTGAAGTAACTCAGACAACGGTAACATGGACAATTGGGGGCATATCGGTTCTGCAGGACTGACCAAAGTACGAATTAAAGAGAGGAAAGATTCAAAGAAGGGGGAGCAGCTGGCTGCAGTAACTATGACTCACTTAAGGTAGCCAAATGCCTCGTCATCCGGCGATGTACATTTGCTAACTCGAGAGACTCGTAGTGGGAGTAACAGTGACGACGTTAACGTGGGCATATAGTGGCACATCGGGTCCATATGACAGGCCATAGCAAGAAATGTTACAGAGAAAGGGCTTAGAAAAGTGGGAGCAGCAGGCAGGAGTACTATGACTCTCTTAAGGTAGCCAAATGCCTCGTCACCATGTGAAATTTTTTTTGAAAACTCGAGGATATCATCGTTAAGGTAGCTCAAACGACGTTAAGGTTTACATGTAGTGGCATATTGCTCCTGCAGGACTGACCACAGTAATAATTAAAGAGTGGAAAGATACAAAGTACGTCGAGCAGCTGGCAGCAGTAACTATGACTCTCTTAAGGTAGCCAAATGCCTCGTCACTCGGCGAAATTTATTTGAAAACTCGAGGAAATCGTCGTTGAAGTAACTCAGACAACGGTACCATGGACAGGTGGTGGCATATCGCTTCTGCAGGACTGACCACAGTACGAATTAAAGAGAGGAAAGATTCAAAGAAGGGGGAGCAGCTGGCTGCAGTAACTATGACTCTCTTAAGGTAGCCAAATGCCTCGTCATCCGGCGAGGTACATTTGGTAACTCGAGAGACTCGTAGTGGGAGTAACAGTGACGACGTTAACGTGGGCATATAGTGGCACATCGGGTCCTTATGACAGGCCATAGCAAGAAATGTTACAGAGAAAGGGCTTAGAAAAGTGGGAGCAGCAGGCAGGAGTACTATGACTCTCTTAAGGTAGCCAAATGCCTCGTCACCATGTGAAATTTTTTTTGAAAACTCGAGGATATCATCGTTAAGGTAGCTCAAACGACGTTAAGGTTTACATGTAGTGGCATATTGCTCCTGCAGGACTGACCACAGTAATAATTAAAGAGTGGAAAGATACAAAGTACGTCGAGCAGCTGGCAGCAGTAACTATGACTCTCTTAAGGTAGCCAAATGCCTCGTCACTCGGCGAAATTTATTTGAAAACTCGAGGAAATCGTCGTTGAAGTAACTCAGACAACGGTACCATGGACAGGTGGTGGCATATCGCTTCTGCAGGACTGACCACAGTACGAATTAAAGAGAGGAAAGATTCAAAGAAGGGGGAGCAGCTGGCTGCAGTAACTATGACTCTCTTAAGGTAGCCAAATGCCTCGTCATCCGGCGAGGTACATTTGCTAACTCGAGAGACTCGTAGTGGGAGTAACAGTGACAACGTTAACGTGGGCATATAGTGGCACATCGGGTCCGTAGGACAGGCCATAGCAAGAATGATGGAGAGAAAGGGCTTAGAAAAGTATGAGCAGCAGGCAGGAGTACTATGACTCTCTTAAGGTAGCGAAATGCCCCGCCACCATGCGAAATTTTTTTTTGAAAACTCGAGGATATCATCGTTAAGGTAGCTCGGACAACGTTAAGTTTTACATGTAGTTGCATATTGCTCCTGCAGGACTGACCACAGTAATAATTAAAGAGTGTAAAGATACAAAGTACGTCGAAAAGCTGGCAGCAGTAACTATGACTCTCTTAAGGTAGCCAAATGCCTCGTCACTCGGCGAAATTTATTTGAAATCTCGAGGAAATCGTCGTTGAAGTAACTCAGACAACGGTAACATGGACAATTGGGGGCATATCGGTTCTGCAGGACTGACCACAGTACGAATTAAAGAGAGGAAAGATTCAAAGAAGGGGGAGCAGCTGGCTGCAGTAACTATGACTCACTTAAGGTAGCCAAATGCCTCGTCATCCGGCGATGTACATTTGCTAACTCGAGAGACTCGTAGTGGGAGTAACAGTGACGACGTTAACGTGGGCATATAGTGGCACATCGGGTCCATATGACAGGCCATAGCAAGAAATGTTACAGAGAAAGGGCTTAGAAAAGTGGGAGCAGCAGGCAGGAGTACTATGACTCTCTTAAGGTAGCCAAATGCCTCGTCACCATGTGAAATTTTTTTTGAAAACTCGAGGATATCATCGTTAAGGTAGCTCAAACGACGTTAAGGTTTACATGTAGTGGCATATTGCTCCTGCAGGACTGACCACAGTAATAATTAAAGAGTGGAAAGATACAAAGTACGTCGAGCAGCTGGCAGCAGTAACTATGACTCTCTTAAGGTAGCCAAATGCCTCGTCACTCGGCGAAATTTATTTGAAAACTCGAGGAAATCGTCGTTGAAGTAACTCAGACAACGGTACCATGGACAGGTGGTGGCATATCGCTTCTGCAGGACTGACCACAGTACGAATTAAAGAGAGGAAAGATTCAAAGAAGGGGGAGCAGCTGGCTGCAGTAACTATGACTCTCTTAAGGTAGCCAAATGCCTCGTCATCCGGCGAGGTACATTTGCTAACTCGAGAGACTCGTAGTGGGAGTAACAGTGACAACGTTAACGTGGGCATATAGTGGCACATCGGGTCCGTAGGACAGGCCATAGCAAGAATGATGGAGAGAAAGGGCTTAGAAAAGTATGAGCAGCAGGCAGGAGTACTATGACTCTCTTAAGGTAGCGAAATGCCCCGCCACCATGCGAAATTTTTTTTTGAAAACTCGAGGATATCATCGTTAAGGTAGCTCGGACAACGTTAAGTTTTACATGTAGTTGCATATTGCTCCTGCAGGACTGACCACAGTAATAATTAAAGAGTGTAAAGATACAAAGTACGTCGAAAAGCTGGCAGCAGTAACTATGACTCTCTTAAGGTAGCCAAATGCCTCGTCACTCGGCGAAATTTATTTGAAATCTCGAGGAAATCGTCGTTGAAGTAACTCAGACAACGGTAACATGGACAATTGGGGGCATATCGGTTCTGCAGGACTGACCACAGTACGAATTAAAGAGAGGAAAGATTCAAAGAAGGGGGAGCAGCTGGCTGCAGTAACTATGACTCACTTAAGGTAGCCAAATGCCTCGTCATCCGGCGATGTACATTTGCTAACTCGAGAGACTCGTAGTGGGAGTAACAGTGACGACGTTAACGTGGGCATATAGTGGCACATCGGGTCCATATGACAGGCCATAGCAAGAAATGTTACAGAGAAAGGGCTTAGAAAAGTGGGAGCAGCAGGCAGGAGTACTATGACTCTCTTAAGGTAGCCAAATGCCTCGTCACCATGTGAAATTTTTTTTGAAAACTCGAGGATATCATCGTTAAGGTAGCTCAAACGACGTTAAGGTTTACATGTAGTGGCATATTGCTCCTGCAGGACTGACCACAGTAATAATTAAAGAGTGGAAAGATACAAAGTACGTCGAGCAGCTGGCAGCAGTAACTATGACTCTCTTAAGGTAGCCAAATGCCTCGTCACTCGGCGAAATTTATTTGAAAACTCGAGGAAATCGTCGTTGAAGTAACTCAGACAACGGTACCATGGACAGGTGGTGGCATATCGCTTCTGCAGGACTGACCACAGTACGAATTAAAGAGAGGAAAGATTCAAAGAAGGGGGAGCAGCTGGCTGCAGTAACTATGACTCTCTTAAGGTAGCCAAATGCCTCGTCATCCGGCGAGGTACATTTGGTAACTCGAGAGACTCGTAGTGGGAGTAACAGTGACGACGTTAACGTGGGCATATAGTGGCACATCGGGTCCTTATGACAGGCCATAGCAAGAAATGTTACAGAGAAAGGGCTTAGAAAAGTGGGAGCAGCAGGCAGGAGTACTATGACTCTCTTAAGGTAGCCAAATGCCTCGTCACCATGTGAAATTTTTTTTGAAAACTCGAGGATATCATCGTTAAGGTAGCTCAAACGACGTTAAGGTTTACATGTAGTGGCATATTGCTCCTGCAGGACTGACCACAGTAATAATTAAAGAGTGGAAAGATACAAAGTACGTCGAGCAGCTGGCAGCAGTAACTATGACTCTCTTAAGGTAGCCAAATGCCTCGTCACTCGGCGAAATTTATTTGAAAACTCGAGGAAATCGTCGTTGAAGTAACTCAGACAACGGTACCATGGACAGGTGGTGGCATATCGCTTCTGCAGGACTGACCACAGTACGAATTAAAGAGAGGAAAGATTCAAAGAAGGGGGAGCAGCTGGCTGCAGTAACTATGACTCTCTTAAGGTAGCCAAATGCCTCGTCATCCGGCGAGGTACATTTGCTAACTCGAGAGACTCGTAGTGGGAGTAACAGTGACAACGTTAACGTGGGCATATAGTGGCACATCGGGTCCGTAGGACAGGCCATAGCAAGAATGATGGAGAGAAAGGGCTTAGAAAAGTATGAGCAGCAGGCAGGAGTACTATGACTCTCTTAAGGTAGCGAAATGCCCCGCCACCATGCGAAATTTTTTTTTGAAAACTCGAGGATATCATCGTTAAGGTAGCTCGGACAACGTTAAGTTTTACATGTAGTTGCATATTGCTCCTGCAGGACTGACCACAGTAATAATTAAAGAGTGTAAAGATACAAAGTACGTCGAAAAGCTGGCAGCAGTAACTATGACTCTCTTAAGGTAGCCAAATGCCTCGTCACTCGGCGAAATTTATTTGAAATCTCGAGGAAATCGTCGTTGAAGTAACTCAGACAACGGTAACATGGACAATTGGGGGCATATCGGTTCTGCAGGACTGACCACAGTACGAATTAAAGAGAGGAAAGATTCAAAGAAGGGGGAGCAGCTGGCTGCAGTAACTATGACTCACTTAAGGTAGCCAAATGCCTCGTCATCCGGCGATGTACATTTGCTAACTCGAGAGACTCGTAGTGGGAGTAACAGTGACGACGTTAACGTGGGCATATAGTGGCACATCGGGTCCATATGACAGGCCATAGCAAGAAATGTTACAGAGAAAGGGCTTAGAAAAGTGGGAGCAGCAGGCAGGAGTACTATGACTCTCTTAAGGTAGCCAAATGCCTCGTCACCATGTGAAATTTTTTTTGAAAACTCGAGGATATCATCGTTAAGGTAGCTCAAACGACGTTAAGGTTTACATGTAGTGGCATATTGCTCCTGCAGGACTGACCACAGTAATAATTAAAGAGTGTAAAGATACAAAGTACGTCGAGCAGCTGGCAGCAGTAACTATGACTCTCTTAAGGTAGCCAAATGCCTCGTCACTCGGCGAAATTTATTTGAAAACTCGAGGAAATCGTCGTTGAAGTAACTCAGACAACGGTACCATGGACAGGTGGTGGCATATCGCTTCTGCAGGACTGACCACAGTACGAATTAAAGAGAGGAAAGATTCAAAGAAGGGGGAGCAGCTGGCTGCAGTAACTATGACTCTCTTAAGGTAGCCAAATGCCTCGTCATCCGGCGAGGTACATTTGGTAACTCGAGAGACTCGTAGTGGGAGTAACAGTGACGACGTTAACGTGGGCATATAGTGGCACATCGGGTCCTTATGACAGGCCATAGCAAGAAATGTTACAGAGAAAGGGCTTAGAAAAGTGGGAGCAGCAGGCAGGAGTACTATGACTCTCTTAAGGTAGCCAAATGCCTCGTCACCATGAGAAATTTTTTTTTGAAAACTCGAGGATATCATCGTTAAGGTAGCTCAAACAACGTTAAGGTTTACATGTAGTGGCATATTGCTCCTGCAGGACTGACCACAGTAATAATTAAAGAGTGGAAAGATACAAAGTACGTCGAGCAGCCGGCAGCAGTAACTATGACTCTCTTAAGGTAGCCAAATGCCTCGTCACTCGGCGAAATTTATTTGAAAACTCGAGGAAATCGTCGTTGAAGTAATTTAGACAACGGTAACATGGAAAGGTGGTGCCATATCGCTTCTGCAGGACTGACCACAGTACGAATTAAAGAGAGGAAAGATTCAAAGAAGGGGGAGCAGCTGGCTGCAGTAACTATGACTCTCTTAAGGTAGCCAAATGCCTCGTCATCCGGCGAGGTACATTTGCTACCTCGAGAGACTCGTAGTGGGAGTAACAGTGACAACGTTAACGTGGGCATATAGTGGCACATCGGGTCCGTAGGACAGGCCATAGCAAGAATGATGGAGAGAAAGGGCTTAGAAAAGTATGAGCAGCAGGCAGGAGTACTATGACTCTCTTAAGGTAGCGAAATGCCCCGCCACCATGCGAAATTTTTTTTTGAAAACTCGAGGATATCATCGTTAAGGTAGCTCGGACTACGTTAAGTTTTACATGTAGTTGCATATTGCTCCTGCAGGACTGACCACAGTAATAATTAAAGAGTGTAAAGATACAAAGTACGTCGAAAAGCTGGCAGCAGTAACTATGACTCTCTTAAGGTAGCCAAATGCCTCGTCACTCGGCGAAATTTATTTGAAATCTCGAGGAAATCGTCGTTGAAGTAACTCAGACAACGGTAACATGGACAGATGGGGGCATATCGGTTCTGCAGGACTGACCACAGTACGAATTAAAGAGAGGAAAGATTCAAAGAAGGGGGAGCAGCTGGCTGCAGTAACTATGACTCACTTAAGGTAGCCAAATGCCTCGTCATCCGGCGATGTACATTTGCTAACTCGAGAGACTCGTAGTGAGAGTAACAGTGACGACGTTAACGTGGGCATATAGTGGCACATCGGGTCCATATGACAGGCCATAGCAAGAAATGTTACAGAGAAAGGGCTTAGAAAAGTGGGAGCAGCAGGCAGGAGTACTATGACTCTCTTAAGGTAGCCAAATGCCTCGTCACCATGTGAAATTTTTTTTGAAAACTCGAGGATATCATCGTTAAGGTAGCTCAAACGACGTTAAGGTTTACATGTAGTGGCATATTGCTCCTGCAGGACTGTCCACAGTAATAATTAAAGAGTGGAAAGATACAAAGTACGTCGAGCAGCTGGCAGCAGTAACTATGACTCTCTTAAGGTAGCCAAATGCCTCGTCACTCGGCGAAATTTATTTGAAAACTCGAGGAAATCGTCGTTGAAGTAACTCAGACAACGGTACCATGGACAGGTGGTGGCATATCGCTTCTGCAGGACTGACCACAGTACGAATTAAAGAGAGGAAAGATTCAAAGAAGGGGGAGCAGCTGGCTGCAGTAACTATGACTCTCTTAAGGTAGCCAAATGCCTCGTCATCCGGCGAGGTACATTTGCTAACTCGAGAGACTCGTAGTGGGAGTAACAGTGACGACGTTAACGTGGGCATATAGTGGCACATCGGGTCCATATGACAGGCCATAGCAAGAAATGTTACAGAGAAAGGGCTTAGAAAAGTGGGAGCAGCAGGCAGGAGTACTATGACTCTCTTAAGGTAGCCAAATGCCTCGTCACCATGTGAAATTTTTTTTGAAAACTCGAGGATATCATCGTTAAGGTAGCTCAAACGACGTTAAGGTTTACATGTAGTGGCATATTGCTCCTGCAGGACTGACCACAGTAATAATTAAAGAGTGGAAAGATACAAAGTACGTCGAGCAGCCGGCAGCAGTAACTATGACTCTCTTAAGGTAGCCAAATGCCTCGTCACTCGGCGAAATTTATTTGAAAACTCGAGGAAATCGTCGTTGAAGTAATTTAGACAACGGTAACATGGAAAGGTGGTGCCATATCGCTTCTGCAGGACTGACCACAGTACGAATTAAAGAGAGGAAAGATTCAAAGAAGGGGGAGCAGCTGGCTGCAGTAACTATGACTCTCTTAAGGTAGCCAAATGCCTCGTCATCCGGCGAGGTACATTTGCTACCTCGAGAGACTCGTAGTGGGAGTAACAGTGACAACGTTAACGTGGGCATATAGTGGCACATCGGGTCCGTAGGACAGGCCATAGCAAGAATGATGGAGAGAAAGGGCTTAGAAAAGTATGAGCAGCAGGCAGGAGTACTATGACTCTCTTAAGGTAGCGAAATGCCCCGCCACCATGCGAAATTTTTTTTTGAAAACTCGAGGATATCATCGTTAAGGTAGCTCGGACAACGTTAAGTTTTACATGTAGTTGCATATTGCTCCTGCAGGACTGACCACAGTAATAATTAAAGAGTGTAAAGATACAAAGTACGTCGAAAAGCTGGCAGCAGTAACTATGACTCTCTTAAGGTAGCCAAATGCCTCGTCACTCGGCGAAATTTATTTGAAATCTCGAGGAAATCGTCGTTGAAGTAACTCAGACAACGGTAACATGGACAGATGGGGGCATATCGGTTCTGCAGGACTGACCACAGTACGAATTAAAGAGAGGAAAGATTCAAAGAAGGGGGAGCAGCTGGCTGCAGTAACTATGACTCACTTAAGGTAGCCAAATGCCTCGTCATCCGGCGATGTACATTTGCTAACTCGAGAGACTCGTAGTGAGAGTAACAGTGACGACGTTAACGTGGGCATATAGTGGCACATCGGGTCCATATGACAGGCCATAGCAAGAAATGTTACAGAGAAAGGGCTTAGAAAAGTGGGAGCAGCAGGCAGGAGTACTATGACTCTCTTAAGGTAGCCAAATGCCTCGTCACCATGTGAAATTTTTTTTGAAAACTCGAGGATATCATCGTTAAGGTAGCTCAAACGACGTTAAGGTTTACATGTAGTGGCATATTGCTCCTGCAGGACTGACCACAGTAATAATTAAAGAGTGGAAAGATACAAAGTACGTCGAGCAGCTGGCAGCAGTAACTATGACTCTCTTAAGGTAGCCAAATGCCTCGTCACTCGGCGAAATTTATTTGAAAACTCGAGGAAATCGTCGTTGAAGTAACTCAGACAACGGTACCATGGACAGGTGGTGGCATATCGCCACTGCAGGACTGACCACAGTACGAATTAAAGAGAGGAAAGATTCAAAGAAGGGGGAGCAGCTGGCTGCAGTAACTATGACTCTCTTAAGGTAGCCAAATGCCTCGTCATCCGGCGAGGTACATTTGCTAACTCGAGAGACTCGTAGTGGGAGAAACAGTGACAACGTTAACGTGGGCATATAGTGGCACATCGGGTCCGTAGGACAGGCCATAGCAAGAATGATGGAGAGAAAGGGCTTAGAAAAGTATGAGCAGCAGGCAGGAGTACTATGACTCTCTTAAGGTAGCGAAATGCCCCGCCACCATGCGAAATTTTTTTTTGAAAACTCGAGGATATCATCGTTAAGGTAGCTCGGACAACGTTAAGTTTTACATGTAGTTGCATATTGCTCCTGCAGGACTGACCACAGTAATAATTAAAGAGTGTAAAGATACAAAGTACGTCGAAAAGCTGGCAGCAGTAACTATGACTCTCTTAAGGTAGCCAAATGCCTCGTCACTCGGCGAAATTTATTTGAAATCTCGAGGAAATCGTCGTTGAAGTAACTCAGACAACGGTAACATGGACAATTGGGGGCATATCGGTTCTGCAGGACTGACCACAGTACGAATTAAAGAGAGGAAAGATTCAAAGAAGGGGGAGCAGCTGGCTGCAGTAACTATGACTCACTTAAGGTAGCCAAATGCCTCGTCATCCGGCGATGTACATTTGCTAACTCGAGAGACTCGTAGTGGGAGTAACAGTGACGACGTTAACGTGGGCATATAGTGGCACATCGGGTCCATATGACAGGCCATAGCAAGAAATGTTACAGAGAAAGGGCTTAGAAAAGTGGGAGCAGCAGGCAGGAGTACTATGACTCTCTTAAGGTAGCCAAATGCCTCGTCACCATGTGAAATTTTTTTTGAAAACTCGAGGATATCATCGTTAAGGTAGCTCAAACGACGTTAAGGTTTACATGTAGTGGCATATTGCTCCTGCAGGACTGACCACAGTAATAATTAAAGAGTGGAAAGATACAAAGTACGTCGAGCAGCTGGCAGCAGTAACTATGACTCTCTTAAGGTAGCCAAATGCCTCGTCACTCGGCGAAATTTATTTGAAAACTCGAGGAAATCGTCGTTGAAGTAACTCAGACAACGGTACCATGGACAGGTGGTGGCATATCGCTTCTGCAGGACTGACCACAGTACGAATTAAAGAGAGGAAAGATTCAAAGAAGGGGGAGCAGCTGGCTGCAGTAACTATGACTCTCTTAAGGTAGCCAAATGCCTCGTCATCCGGCGAGGTACATTTGCTACCTCGAGAGACTCGTAGTGGGAGTAACAGTGACAACGTTAACGTGGGCATATAGTGGCACATCGGGTCCGTAGGACAGGCCATAGCAAGAATGATGGAGAGAAAGGGCTTAGAAAAGTATGAGCAGCAGGCAGGAGTACTATGACTCTCTTAAGGTAGCGAAATGCCCCGCCACCATGCGAAATTTTTTTTTGAAAACTCGAGGATATCATCGTTAAGGTAGCTCGGACAACGTTAAGTTTTACATGTAGTTGCATATTGCTCCTGCAGGACTGACCACAGTAATAATTAAAGAGTGTAAAGATACAAAGTACGTCGAAAAGCTGGCAGCAGTAACTATGACTCTCTTAAGGTAGCCAAATGCCTCGTCACTCGGCGAAATTTATTTGAAATCTCGAGGAAATCGTCGTTGAAGTAACTCAGACAACGGTAACATGGACAGATGGGGGCATATCGGTTCTGCAGGACTGACCACAGTACGAATTAAAGAGAGGAAAGATTCAAAGAAGGGGGAGCAGCTGGCTGCAGTAACTATGACACACTTAAGGCAGCCAAATGCCTCGTCATCCGGCGATGTACATTTGCTAACTCGAGAGACTCGTAGTGGGAGTAACAGTGACGACGTTAACGTGGGCATATAGTGGCACATCGGGTCCATATGACAGGCCATAGCAAGAAATGTTACAGAGAAAGGGCTTAGAAAAGTGGGAGCAGCAGGCAGGAGTACTATGACTCTCTTAAGGTAGCCAAATGCCTCGTCACCATGTGAAATTTTTTTTG
Organism: Schistocerca americana; assembly: GCF_021461395.2. Classification (NCBI taxonomy): domain Eukaryota; kingdom Metazoa; phylum Arthropoda; class Insecta; order Orthoptera; family Acrididae; genus Schistocerca; species Schistocerca americana. Next base: position 86,594,049 of record NC_060122.1, read on the forward strand.
AAAACTCGAGGATATCATCGTTAAGGTAGCTCAAACGACGTTAAGGTTTACATGTAGTGGCATATTGCTCCTGCAGGACTGACCACAGTAATAATTAAAGAGTGGAAAGATACAAAGTACGTCGAGCAGCTGGCAGCAGTAACTATGACTCTCTTAAGGTAGCCAAATGCCTCGTCACTCGGCGAAATTTATTTGAAAACTCGAGGAAATCGTCGTTGAAGTAACTCAGACAACGGTACCATGGACAGGTGGTGGCATATCGCTTCTGCAGGACTGACCACAGTACGAATTAAAGAGAGGAAAGATTCAAAGAAGGGGGAGCAGCTGGCTGCAGTAACTATGACTCTCTTAAGGTAGCCAAATGCCTCGTCATCCGGCGAGGTGCATTTGGTAACTCGAGAGACTCGTAGTGGGAGTAACAGTGACGACGTTAACGTGGGCATATAGTGGCACATCGGGTCCATATGACAGGCCATAGCAAGAAATGTTACAGAGAAAGGGCTTAGAAAAGTGGGAGCAGCAGGCAGGAGTACTATGACTCTCTTAAGGTAGCCAAATGCCTCGTCACCATGAGAAATTTTTTTTTGAAAACTCGAGGATATCATCGTTAAGGTAGCTCAAACAACGTTAAGGTTTACATGTAGTGGCATATTGCTCCTGCAGGACTGACCACAGTAATAATTAAAGAGTGGAAAGATACAAAGTACGTCGAGCAGCCGGCAGCAGTAACTATGACTCTCTTAAGGTAGCCAAATGCCTCGTCACTCGGCGAAATTTATTTGAAAACTCGAGGAAATCGTCGTTGAAGTAATTTAGACAACGGTAACATGGAAAGGTGGTGCCATATCGCTTCTGCAGGACTGACCACAGTACGAATTAAAGAGAGGAAAGATTCAAAGAAGGGGGAGCAGCTGGCTGCAGTAACTATGACTCTCTTAAGGTAGCCAAATGCCTCGTCATCCGGCGAGGTACATTTGCTACCTCGAGAGACTCGTAGTGGGAGTAACAGTGACAACGTTAACGTGGGCATATAGTGGCACATCGGGTCCGTAGGACAGGCCATAGCAAGAATGATGGAGAGAAAGGGCTTAGAAAAGTATGAGCAGCAGGCAGGAGTACTATGACTCTCTTAAGGTAGCGAAATGCCCCGCCACCATGCGAAATTTTTTTTTGAAAACTCGAGGATATCATCGTTAAGGTAGCTCGGACAACGTTAAGTTTTACATGTAGTTGCATATTGCTCCTGCAGGACTGACCACAGTAATAATTAAAGAGTGTAAAGATACAAAGTACGTCGAAAAGCTGGCAGCAGTAACTATGACTCTCTTAAGGTAGCCAAATGCCTCGTCACTCGGCGAAATTTATTTGAAATCTCGAGGAAATCGTCGTTGAAGTAACTCAGACAACGGTAACATGGACAGATGGGGGCATATCGGTTCTGCAGGACTGACCACAGTACGAATTAAAGAGAGGAAAGATTCAAAGAAGGGGGAGCAGCTGGCTGCAGTAACTATGACTCACTTAAGGTAGCCAAATGCCTCGTCATCCGGCGATGTACATTTGCTAACTCGAGAGACTCGTAGTGAGAGTAACAGTGACGACGTTAACGTGGGCATATAGTGGCACATCGGGTCCATATGACAGGCCATAGCAAGAAATGTTACAGAGAAAGGGCTTAGAAAAGTGGGAGCAGCAGGCAGGAGTACTATGACTCTCTTAAGGTAGCCAAATGCCTCGTCACCATGTGAAATTTTTTTTGAAAACTCGAGGATATCATCGTTAAGGTAGCTCAAACGACGTTAAGGTTTACATGTAGTGGCATATTGCTCCTGCAGGACTGACCACAGTAATAATTAAAGAGTAAAAAGATACAAAGTACGTCGAGCAGCTGGCAGCAGTAACTATGACTCTCTTAAGGTAGCCAAATGCCTCGTCACTCGGCGAAATTTATTTGAAAACTCGAGGAAATCGTCGTTGAAGTAACTCAGACAACGGTACCATGGACAGGTGGTGGCATATCGCTTCTGCAGGACTGACCACAGTACGAATTAAAGAGAGGAAAGATTCAAAGAAGGGGGAGCAGCTGGCTGCAGTAACTATGACTCTCTTAAGGTAGCCAAATGCCTCGTCATCCGGCGAGGTACATTTGCTAACTCGAGAGACTCGTAGTGGGAGTAACAGTGACAACGTTAACGTGGGCATATAGTGGCACATCGGGTCCGTAGGACAGGCCATAGCAAGAATGATGGAGAGAAAGGGCTTAGAAAAGTATGAGCAGCAGGCAGGAGTACTATGACTCTCTTAAGGTAGCGAAATGCCCCGCCACCATGCGAAATTTTTTTTTGAAAACTCGAGGATATCATCGTTAAGGTAGCTCGGACAACGTTAAGTTTTACATGTAGTTGCATATTGCTCCTGCAGGACTGACCACAGTAATAATTAAAGAGTGTAAAGATACAAAGTACGTCGAAAAGCTGGCAGCAGTAACTATGACTCTCTTAAGGTAGCCAAATGCCTCGTCACTCGGCGAAATTTATTTGAAATCTCGAGGAAATCGCCGTTGAAGTAACTCAGACAACGGTAACATGGACAATTGGGGGCATATCGGTTCTGCAGGACTGACCACAGTACGAATTAAAGAGAGGAAAGATTCAAAGAAGGGGGAGCAGCTGGCTGCAGTAACTATGACTCACTTAAGGTAGCCAAATGCCTCGTCATCCGGCGATGTACATTTGCTAACTCGAGAGACTCGTAGTGGGAGTAACAGTGACGACGTTAACGTGGGCATATAGTGGCACATCGGGTCCATATGACAGGCCATAGCAAGAAATGTTACAGAGAAAGGGCTTAGAAAAGTGGGAGCAGCAGGCAGGAGTACTATGACTCTCTTAAGGTAGCCAAATGCCTCGTCACCATGTGAAATTTTTTTTGAAAACTCGAGGATATCATCGTTAAGGTAGCTCAAACGACGTTAAGGTTTACATGTAGTGGCATATTGCTCCTGCAGGACTGACCACAGTAATAATTAAAGAGTGGAAAGATACAAAGTACGTCGAGCAGCTGGCAGCAGTAACTATGACTCTCTTAAGGTAGCCAAATGCCTCGTCACTCGGCGAAATTTATTTGAAAACTCGAGGAAATCGTCGTTGAAGTAACTCAGACAACGGTACCATGGACAGGTGGTGGCATATCGCTTCTGCAGGACTGACCACAGTACGAATTAAAGAGAGGAAAGATTCAAAGAAGGGGGAGCAGCTGGCTGCAGTAACTATGACTCTCTTAAGGTAGCCAAATGCCTCGTAATCCGGCGAGGTACATTTGGTAACTCGAGAGACTCGTAGTGGGAGTAACAGTGACGACGTTAACGTGGGCATATAGTGGCACATCGGGTCCATATGACAGGCCATAGCAAGAAATGTTACAGAGAAAGGGCTTAGAAAAGTGGGAGCAGCAGGCAGGAGTACTATGACTCTCTTAAGGTAGCCAAATGCCTCGTCACCATGAGAAATTTTTTTTTGAAAACTCGAGGATATCATCGTTAAGGTAGCTCAAACAACGTTAAGGTTTACATGTAGTGGCATATTGCTCCTGCAGGACTGACCACAGTAATAATTAAAGAGTGGAAAGATACAAAGTACGTCGAGCAGCCGGCAGCAGTAACTATGACTCTCTTAAGGTAGCCAAATGCCTCGTCACTCGGCGAAATTTATTTGAAAACTCGAGGAAATCGTCGTTGAAGTAATTTAGACAACGGTAACATGGAAAGGTGGTGCCATATCGCTTCTGCAGGACTGACCACAGTACGAATTAAAGAGAGGAAAGATTCAAAGAAGGGGGAGCAGCTGGCTGCAGTAACTATGACTCTCTTAAGGTAGCCAAATGCCTCGTCATCCGGCGAGGTACATTTGCTACCTCGAGAGACTCGTAGTGGGAGTAACAGTGACAACGTTAACGTGGGCATATAGTGGCACATCGGGTCCGTAGGACAGGCCATAGCAAGAATGATGGAGAGAAAGGGCTTAGAAAAGTATGAGCAGCAGGCAGGAGTACTATGACTCTCTTAAGGTAGCGAAATGCCCCGCCACCATGCGAAATTTTTTTTTGAAAACTCGAGGATATCATCGTTAAGGTAGCTCGGACAACGTTAAGTTTTACATGTAGTTGCATATTGCTCCTGCAGGACTGACCACAGTAATAATTAAAGAGTGTAAAGATACAAAGTACGTCGAAAAGCTGGCAGCAGTAACTATGACTCTCTTAAGGTAGCCAAATGCCTCGTCACTCGGCGAAATTTATTTGAAATCTCGAGGAAATCGTCGTTGAAGTAACTCAGACAACGGTAACATGGACAGATGGGGGCATATCGGTTCTGCAGGACTGACCACAGTACGAATTAAAGAGAGGAAAGATTCAAAGAAGGGGGAGCAGCTGGCTGCAGTAACTATGACTCACTTAAGGTAGCCAAATGCCTCGTCATCCGGCGATGTACATTTGCTAACTCGAGAGACTCGTAGTGAGAGTAACAGTGACGACGTTAACGTGGGCATATAGTGGCACATCGGGTCCATATGACAGGCCATAGCAAGAAATGTTACGGAGAAAGGGCTTAGAAAAGTGGGAGCAGCAGGCAGGAGTACTATGACTCTCTTAAGGTAGCCAAATGCCTCGTCACCATGTGAAATTTTTTTTGAAAACTCGAGGATATCATCGTTAAGGTAGCTCAAACGACGTTAAGGTTTACATGTAGTGGCATATTGCTCCTGCAGGACTGACCACAGTAATAATTAAAGAGTAAAAAGATACAAAGTACGTCGAGCAGCTGGCAGCAGTAACTATGACTCTCTTAAGGTAGCCAAATGCCTCGTCACTCGGCGAAATTTATTTGAAAACTCGAGGAAATCGTCGTTGAAGTAACTCAGACAACGGTACCATGGACAGGTGGTGGCATATCGCTTCTGCAGGACTGACCACAGTACGAATTAAAGAGAGGAAAGATTCAAAGAAGGGGGAGCAGCTGGCTGCTGTAACTATGACTCTCTTAAGGTAGCCAAATGCCTCGTCATCCGGCGAGGTACATTTGGTAACTCGAGAGACTCGTAGTGGGAGTAACAGTGACGACGTTAACGTGGGCATATAGTGGCACATCGGGTCCATATGACAGGCCATAGCAAGAAATGTTACAGAGAAAGGGCTTAGAAAAGTGGGAGCAGCAGGCAGGAGTACTATGACTCTCTTAAGGTAGCCAAATGCCTCGTCACCATGAGAAATTTTTTTTTGAAAACTCGAGGATATCATCGTTAAGGTAGCTCAAACAACGTTAAGGTTTACATGTAGTGGCATATTGCTCCTGCAGGACTGACCACAGTAATAATTAAAGAGTGGAAAGATACAAAGTACGTCGAGCAGCCGGCAGCAGTAACTATGACTCTCTTAAGGTAGCCAAATGCCTCGTCACTCGGCGAAATTTATTTGAAAACTCGAGGAAATCGTCGTTGAAGTAACTCAGACAACGGTAACATGGAAAGGTGCTGGCATATCGCTTCTGCAGGACTGACCACAGTACGAATTAAAGAGAGGAAAGATTCAAAGAAGGGGGAGCAGCTGGCTGCAGTAACTATGACTCTCTTAAGGTAGCCAAATGCCTCGTCATCCGGCGAGGTACATTTGCTACCTCGAGAGACTCGTAGTGGGAGTAACAGTGACAACGTTAACGTGGGCATATAGTGGCACATCGGGTCCGTAGGACAGGCCATAGCAAGAATGATGGAGAGAAAGGGCTTAGAAAAGTATGAGCAGCAGGCAGGAGTACTATGACTCTCTTAAGGTAGCTAAATGCCTCGTCACCATGCGAAATTTTTTTTTGAAAACTCGAGGATATCATCGTTAAGGTAGCTCGGACAACGTTAAGTTTTACATGTAGTTGCATATTGCTCCTGCACGACTGACCACAGTAATAATTAAAGAGTGTAAAGATACAAAGTACGTCGAAAAGCTGGCAGCAGTAACTATGACTCTCTTAAGGTAGCCAAATGCCTCGTCACTCGGCGAAATTTATTTGAAATCTCGAGGAAATCGTCGTTGAAGTAACTCAGACAACGGTACCATGGACAGGTGGTGGCATATCGCTTCTGCAGGACTGACCACAGTACGAATTAAAGAGAGGAAAGATTCAAAGAAAGGGGAGCAGCTGGCTGCAGTAACTATGACTCTCTTAAGGTAGCCAAATGCCTCGTCATCCGGCGAGGTACATTTGCTAACTCGATAGACTCGTAGTGGGAGTAACAGTGACGACGTTAACGTGGGCATATAGTGGCACATCGGGTCCATATGACAGGCCATAGCAAGAAATGTTACAGAGAAAGGGCTTAGAAAAGTGGGAGCAGCAGGCAGGAGTACTATGACTCTCTTAAGGTAGCCAAATGCCTCGTCACCATGTGAAATTTTTTTTTGAAAACTCGAGGATATCATCGTTAAGGTAGCTCAAACAGCGTTAAGGTTTACATGTAGTGGCATATTGCTCCTGCAGGACTGACCACAGTAATAATTAAAGAGTGGAAAGATACAAAGTACGTCGAGCAGCTGGCAGCAGTAACTATGACTCTCTTAGGTAGCCAAATGCCTCGTCACTCGGCGAAATTTATTTGAAAACTCGAGGAAATCGTCGTTGAAGTAACTCAGACAACGGTACCATGGACAGGTGGTGGCATATCGCTTCTGCAGGACTGACCACAGTACGAATTAAAGAGAGGAAAGATTCAAAGAAGGGGGAGCAGCTGGCTGCAGTAACTATGACTCTCTTAAGGTAGCCAAATGCCTCGTCATCCGGCGAGGTACATTTGGTAACTCGAGAGACTCGTAGTGGGAGTAACAGTGACGACGTTAACGTGGGCATATAGTGGCACATCAGGTCCATATGACAGGCCATAGCAAGAAATGTTACAGAGAAAGGGCTTAGAAAAGTGGGAGCAGCAGGCAGGAGTACTATGACTCTCTTAAGGTAGCCAAATGCCACGTCACCATGAGAAATTTTTTTTTGAAAACTCGAGGATATCATCGTTAAGGTAGCTCAAACAACGTTAAGGTTTACATGTAGTGGCATATTGCTCCTGCAGGACTGACCACAGTAATAATTAAAGAGTGGAAAGATACAAAGTACGTCGAGCAGCCGGCAGCAGTAACTATGACTCTCTTAAGGTAGCCAAATGCCTCGTCACTCGGCGATATTTATTTGAAAACTCGAGGAAATCGTCGTTGAAGTAACTCAGACAACGGTAACATGGAAAGGTGCTGGCATATCGCTTCTGCAGGACTGACCACAGTACGAATTAAAGAGAGGAAAGATTCAAAGAAGGGGGAGCAGCTGGCTGCAGTAACTATGACTCACTTAAGGTAGCCAAATGCCTCGTCATCCGGCGATGTACATTTGCTAACTCGAGAGACTCGTAGTGGGAGTAACAGTGACGACGTTAACGTGGGCATATAGTGGCACATCGGGTCCATATGACAGGCCATAGCAAGAAATGTTACAGAGAAAGGGCTTAGAAAAGTGGGAGCAGCAGGCAGGAGTACTATGACTCTCTTAAGGTAGCCAAATGCCTCGTCACCATGTGAAATCTTTTTTTTGAAAACTCGAGGATATCATCGTTAAGGTAGCTCAAACAACGTTAAGGTTTACATGTAGTGGCATATTGCTCCTGCAGGACTGACCACAGTAATAATTAAAGAGTGGAAAGATACAAAGTACGTCGAGCAGCTGGCAGCAGTAACTATGACTCTCTTAGGTAGCCAAATGCCTCGTCACTCGGCGATATTTATTTGAAAACTCGAGGAAATCGTCGTTGAAGTAACTCAGACAACGGTACCATGGACAGGTGGTGGCATATCGCTTCTGCAGGACTGACCACAGTACGAATTAAAGAGAGGAAAGATTCAAAGAAGGGGGAGCAGCTGGCTGCAGTAACTATGACTCTCTTAAGGTAGCCAAATGCCTCGTCATCCGGCGAGGTACATTTGGTAACTCGAGAGACTCGTAGTGGGAGTAACAGTGACGACGTTAACGTGGGCATATAGTGGCACATCGGGTCCATATGACAGGCCATAGCAAGAAATGTTACAGAGAAAGGGCTTAGAAAAGTGGGAGCAGCAGGCAGGAGTACTATGACTCTCTTAAGGTAGCCAAATGCCACGTCACCATGAGAAATTTTTTTTTGAAAACTCGAGGATATCATCGTTAAGGTAGCTCAAACAACGTTAAGGTTTACATGTAGTGGCATATTGCTCCTGCAGGACTGACCACAGTATAATTAAAGAGTGGAAAGATACAAAGTACGTCGAGCAGCCGGCAGCAGTAACTATGACTCTCTTAAGGTAGCCAAATGCCTCGTCACTCGGCGATATTTATTTGAAAACTCGAGGAAATCGTCGTTGAAGTAACTCAGACAACGGTAACATGGAAAGGTGCTGGCATATCGCTTCTGCAGGACTGACCACAGTACGAATTAAAGAGAGGAAAGATTCAAAGAAGGGGGAGCAGCTGGCTGCAGTAACTATGACTCTCTTAAGGTAGCCAAATGCCTCGTCATCCGGCGAGGTACATTTGCTAACTCGATAGACTCGTAGTGGGAGTAACAGTGACGACGTTAACGTGGGCGTATAGTGGCACATCGGGTCCATATGACAGGCCATAGCAAGAAATGTTACAGAGAAAGGGCTTAGAAAAGTGGGAGCAGCAGGCAGGAGTACTATGACTCTCTTAAGGTAGCCAAATGCCTCGTCACCATGTGAAATTTTTTTTTGAAAACTCGAGGATATCATCGTTAAGGTAGCTCAAACAACGTTAAGGTTTACATGTAGTGGCATATTGCTCCTGCAGGACTGACCACAGTAATAATTAAAGAGTGGAAAGATACAAAGTACGTCGAGCAGCTGGCAGCAGTAACTATGACTCTCTTAGGTAGCCAAATGCCTCGTCACTCGGCGAAATTTATTTGAAAACTCGAGGAAATCGTCGTTGAAGTAACTCAGACAACGGTACCATGGACAGGTGGTGGCATATCGCTTCTGCAGGACTGACCACAGTACGAATTAAAGAGAGGAAAGATTCAAAGAAGGGGGAGCAGCTGGCTGCAGTAACTATGACTCTCTTAAGGTAGCCAAATGCCTCGTCATCCGGCGAGGTACATTTGGTAACTCGAGAGACTCGTAGTGGGAGTAACAGTGACGACGTTAACGTGGGCATATAGTGGCACATCGGGTCCATATGACAGGCCATAGCAAGAAATGTTACAGAGAAAGGGCTTAGAAAAGTGGGAGCAGCAGGCAGGAGTACTATGACTCTCTTAAGGTAGCCAAATGCCACGTCACCATGAGAAATTTTTTTTTGAAAACTCGAGGATATCATCGTTAAGGTAGCTCAAACAACGTTAAGGTTTACATGTAGTGGCATATTGCTCCTGCAGGACTGACCACAGTAATAATTAAAGAGTGGAAAGATACAAAGTACGTCGAGCAGCTGGCAGCAGTAACTATGACTCTCTTAGGTAGCCAAATGCCTCGTCACTCGGCGATATTTATTTGAAAACTCGAGGAAATCGTCGTTGAAGTAACTCAGACAACGGTACCATGGACAGGTGGTGGCATATCGCTTCTGCAGGACTGACCACAGTACGAATTAAAGAGAGGAAAGATTCAAAGAAGGGGGAGCAGCTGGCTGCAGTAACTATGACTCTCTTAAGGTAGCCAAATGCCTCGTCATCCGGCGAGGTACATTTGGTAACTCGAGAGACTCGTAGTGGGAGTAACAGTGACGACGTTAACGTGGGCATATAGTGGCACATCGGGTCCATATGACAGGCCATAGCAAGAAATGTTACAGAGAAAGGGCTTAGAAAAGTGGGAGCAGCAGGCAGGAGTACTATGACTCTCTTAAGGTAGCCAAATGCCACGTCACCATGAGAAATTTTTTTTTGAAAACTCGAGGATATCATCGTTAAGGTAGCTCAAACAACGTTAAGGTTTACATGTAGTGGCATATTGCTCCTGCAGGACTGACCACAGTAATAATTAAAGAGTGGAAAGATACAAAGTACGTCGAGCAGCTGGCAGCAGTAACTATGACTCTCTTAGGTAGCCAAATGCCTCGTCACTCGGCGAAATTTATTTGAAAACTCGAGGAAATCGTCGTTGAAGTAACTCAGACAACGGTACCATGGACAGGTGGTGGCATATCGCTTCTGCAGGACTGACCACAGTACGAATTAAAGAGAGGAAAGATTCAAAGAAGGGGGAGCAGCTGGCTGCAGTAACTATGACTCTCTTAAGGTAGCCAAATGCCTCGTCATCCGGCGAGGTACATTTGGTAACTCGAGAGACTCGTAGTGGGAGTAACAGTGACGACGTTAACGTGGGCATATAGTGGCACATCGGGTCCATATGACAGGCCATAGCAAGAAATGTTACAGAGAAAGGGCTTAGAAAAGTGGGAGCAGCAGGCAGGAGTACTATGACTCTCTTAAGGTAGCCAAATGCCATGTCACCATGAGAAATTTTTTTTTGAAAACTCGAGGATATCATCGTTAAGGTAGCTCAAACAACGTTAAGGTTTACATGTAGTGGCATATTGCTCCTGCAGGACTGACCACAGTAATAATTAAAGAGTGGAAAGATACAAAGTACGTCGAGCAGCTGGCAGCAGTAACTATGACTCTCTTAGGTAGCCAAATGCCTCGTCACTCGGCGATATTTATTTGAAAACTCGAGGAAATCGTCGTTGAAGTAACTCAGACAACGGTACCATGGACAGGTGGTGGCATATCGCTTCTGCAGGACTGACCACAGTACGAATTAAAGAGAGGAAAGATTCAAAGAAGGGGGAGCAGCTGGCTGCAGTAACTATGACTCTCTTAAGGTAGCCAAATGCCTCGTCATCCGGCGAGGTACATTTGGTAACTCGAGAGACTCGTAGTGGGAGTAACAGTGACGACGTTAACGTGGGCATATAGTGGCACATCGGGTCCATATGACAGGCCATAGCAAGAAATGTTACAGAGAAAGGGCTTAGAAAAGTGGGAGCAGCAGGCAGGAGTACTATGACTCTCTTAAGGTAGCCAAATGCCACGTCACCATGAGAAATTTTTTTTTGAAAACTCGAGGATATCATCGTTAAGGTAGCTCAAACAACATTAAGGTTTACATGTAGTGGCATATTGCTCCTGCAGGACTGACCACAGTATAATTAAAGAGTGGAAAGATACAAAGTACGTCGAGCAGCCGGCAGCAGTAACTATGACTCTCTTAAGGTAGCCAAATGCCTCGTCACTCGGCGATATTTATTTGAAAACTCGAGGAAATCGTCGTTGAAGTAACTCAGACAACGGTAACATGGAAAGGTGGTGGCATATCGCTTCTGCAGGACTGACCACAGTACGAATTAAAGAGAGGAAAGATTCAAAGAAGGGGGAGCAGCTGGCTGCAGTAACTATGACTCTCTTAAGGTAGCCAAATGCCTCGTCATCCGGCGAGGTACATTTGCTAACTCGATAGACTCGTAGTGGGAGTAACAGTGACGACGTTAACGTGGGCATATAGTGGCACATCGGGTCCATATGACAGGCCATAGCAAGAAATGTTACAGAGAAAGGGCTTAGAAAAGTGGGAGCAGCAGGCAGGAGTACTATGACTCTCTTAAGGTAGCCAAATGCCTCGTCACCATGTGAAATTTTTTTTTGAAAACTCGAGGATATCATCGTTAAGGTAGCTCAAACAACGTTAAGGTTTACATGTAGTGGCATATTGCTCCTGCAGGACTGACCACAGTAATAATTAAAGAGTGGAAAGATACAAAGTACGTCGAGCAGCTGGCAGCAGTAACTATGACTCTCTTAGGTAGCCAAATGCCTCGTCACTCGGCGAAATTTATTTGAAAACTCGAGGAAATCGTCGTTGAAGTAACTCAGACAACGGTACCATGGACAGGTGGTGGCATATCGCTTCTGCAGGACTGACCACAGTACGAATTAAAGAGAGGAAAGATTCAAAGAAGGGGGAGCAGCTGGCTGCAGTAACTATGACTCTCTTAAGGTAGCCAAATGCCTCGTCATCCGGCGAGGTACATTTGGTAACTCGAGAGACTCGTAGTGGGAGTAACAGTGACGACGTTAACGTGGGCATATAGTGGCACATCGGGTCCATATGACAGGCCATAGCAAGAAATGTTACAGAGAAAGGGCTTAGAAAAGTGGGAGCAGCAGGCAGGAGTACTATGACTCTCTTAAGGTAGCCAAATGCCACGTCACCATGAGAAATTTTTTTTTGAAAACTCGAGGATATCATCGTTAAGGTAGCTCAAACAACGTTAAGGTTTACATGTAGTGGCATATTGCTCCTGCAGGACTGACCACAGTAATAATTAAAGAGTGGAAAGATACAAAGTACGTCGAGCAGCCGGCAGCAGTAACTATGACTCTCTTAAGGTAGCCAAATGCCTCGTCACTCGGCGATATTTATTTGAAAACTCGAGGAAATCGTCGTTGAAGTAACTCAGACAACGGTAACATGGAAAGGTGCTGGCATATCGCTTCTGCAGGACTGACCACAGTACGAATTAAAGAGAGGAAAGATTCAAAGAAGGGGGAGCAGCTGGCTGCAGTAACTATGACTCTCTTAAGGTAGCCAAATGCCTCGTCATCCGGCGAGGTACATTTGCTAACTCGAGAGACTCGTAGTGGGAGTAACAGTGACAACGTTAACGTGGGCATATAGTGGCACATCGGGTCCGTAGGACAGGCCATAGCAAGAATGATGGAGAGAAAGGGCTTAGAAAAGTATGAGCAGCAGGCAGGAGTACTATGACTCTCTTAAGGTAGCGAAATGCCCCGCCACCATGCGAAATTTTTTTTTGAAAACTCGAGGATATCATCGTTAAGGTAGCTCGGACAACGTTAAGTTTTACATGTAGTTGCATATTGCTCCTGCAGGACTGACCACAGTAATAATTAAAGAGTGTAAAGATACAAAGTACGTCGAAAAGCTGGCAGCAGTAACTATGACTCTCTTAAGGTAGCCAAATGCCTCGTCACTCGGCGAAATTTATTTGAAATCTCGAGGAAATCGTCGTTGAAGTAACTCAGACAACGGTAACATGGACAGATGGGGGCATATCGGTTCTGCAGGACTGACCACAGTACGAATTAAAGAGAGGAAAGATTCAAAGAAGGGGGAGCAGCTGGCTGCAGTAACTATGACTCACTTAAGGTAGCCAAATGCCTCGTCATCCGGCGATGTACATTTGCTAACTCGAGAGACTCGTAGTGGGAGTAACAGTGACGACGTTAACGTGGGCATATAGTGGCACATCGGGTCCATATGACAGGCCATAGCAAGAAATGTTACAGAGAAAGGGCTTAGAAAAGTGGGAGCAGCAGGCAGGAGTACTATGACTCTCTTAAGGTAGCCAAATGCCTCGTCACCATGTGAAATTTTTTTTGAAAACTCGAGGATATCATCGTTAAGGTAGCTCAAACGACGTTAAGGTTTACATGTAGTGGCATATTGCTCCTGCAGGACTGACCACAGTAATAATTAAAGAGTGGAAAGATACAAAGTACGTCGAGCAGCCGGCAGCAGTAACTATGACTCTCTTAAGGTAGCCAAATGCCTCGTCACTCGGCGAAATTTATTTGAAAACTCGAGGAAATCGTCGTTGAAGTAACTCAGACAACGGTACCATGGACAGGTGGTGGCATATCGCTTCTGCAGGACTGACCACAGTACGAATTAAAGAGAGGAAAGATTCAAAGAAGGGGGAGCAGCTGGCTGCAGTAACTATGACTCTCTTAAGGTAGCCAAATGCCTCGTCATCCGGCGAGGTACATTTGGTAACTCGAGAGACTCGTAGTGGGAGTAACAGTGACGACGTTAACGTGGGCATATAGTGGCACATCGGGTCCGTAGGACAGGCCATAGCAAGAATGATGGAGAGAAAGGGCTTAGAAAAGTATGAGCAGCAGGCAGGAGTACTATGACTCTCTTAAGGTAGCGAAATGCTCCGCCACCATGCGAAATTTTTTTTTGAAAACTCGAGGATATCATCGTTAAGGTAGCTCGGACAACGTTAAGATTTACATGTAGTTGCATATTGCTCCTGCCGGACTGACCACAGTAATAATTAAAGAGTGTAAAGATACAAAGTACGTCGAAAAGCTGGCAGCAGTAACTATGACTCTCTTAAGGTAGCCAAATGCCTCGTCACTCGGCGAAATTTATTTGAAATCTCGAGGAAATCGTCGTTGAAGTAACTCAGACAACGGTAACATGGACAGATGGGGGCATATCGGTTCTGCAGGACTGACCACAGTACGAATTAAAGAGAGGAAAGATTCAAAGAAGGGGGAGCAGCTGGCTGCAGTAACTATGACTCACTTAAGGTAGCCAAATGCCTCGTCATCCGGCGATGTACATTTGCTAACTCGAGAGACTCGTAGTGGGAGTAACAGTGACAACGTTAACGTGGGCATATAGTGGCACATCGGGTCCATATGACAGGCCATAGCAAGAAATGCTACAGAGAAAGGGCTTAGAAAAGTGGGAGCAGCAGGCAGGAGTACTATGACTCTCTTAAGGTAGCCAAATGCCTCATCACCATGTGAAATTTTTTTTGAAAACTCGAGGATATCATCGTTAAGGTAGCTCAAACGACGTTAAGGTTTACATGTAGTGGCATATTGCTCCTGCAGGACTGATCACAGTAATAATTAAAGAGTGGAAAGATACAAAGTACGTCGAGCAGGTGGCAGCAGTAACTATGACTCTCTTAGGTAGCCAAATGCCTCGTCACTCGGCGAAATTTATTTGAAAACTCGAGGAAATCGTCGTTGAAGTAACTCAGACAACGGTACCATGGACAGGTGGTGGCATATCGCTTCTGCAGGACTGACCACAGTACGAATTAAAGAGAGGAAAGATTCAAAGAAGGGGGAGCAGCTGGCTGCAGTAACTATGACTCTCTTAAGGTAGCCAAATGCCTCGTCATCCGGCGAGGTACATTTGGTAACTCGAGAGACTCGTAGTGGGAGTAACAGTGACGACGTTAACGTGGGCATATAGTGGCACATCGGGTCCATATGACAGGCCATAGCAAGAAATGTTACAGAGAAAGGGCTTAGAAAAGTGGGAGCAGCAGGCAGGAGTACTATGACTCTCTTAAGGTAGCCAAATGCCTCGTCACCATGTGAAATTTTTTTTGAAAACTCGAGGATATCACCGTTAAGGTAGCTCAAACGACGTTAAGGTTTACATGTAGTGGGATATTGCTCCTGCAGGACTGACCACAGTAATAATTAAAGAGTGGAAAGATACAAAGTACGTCGAGCAGCCGGCAGCAGTAACTATGACTCTCTTAAGGTAGCCAAATGCCTCGTCACTCGGCGAAATTTATTTGAAAACTCGAGGAAATCGTCGTTGAAGTAACTCAGACAACGGTACCATGGACAGGTGGTGGCATATCGCTTCTGCAGGACTGACCACAGTACGAATTAAAGAGAGGAAAGATTCAAAGAAGGGGGAGCAGCTGGCTGCAGTAACTATGACTCTCTTAAGGTAGCCAAATGCCTCGTCACTCGGCGAAATTTATTTGAAATCTCGAGGAAATCGTCGTTGAAGTAACTCAGACAACGGTAACATGGACAGTTGGGGGCATATCGGTTCTGCAGGACTGACCACAGTACGAATTAAAGAGAGGAAAGATTCAAAGAAGGGGGAGCAGCTGGCTGCAGTAACTATGACTCTCTTAAGGTAGCCAAATGCCTCGTCATCCGGCGAGGTACATTTGGTAACTCGAGAGACTCGTAGTGGGAGTAACAGTGACGACGTTAACGTGGGCATATAGTGGCACATCGGGTCCATATGACAGGCCATAGCAAGAAATGTTACAGAGAAAGGGCTTAGAAAAGTGGGAGCAGCAGGCAGGAGTACTATGACTCTCTTAAGGTAGCCAAATGCCACGTCACCATGAGAAATTTTTTTTTGAAAACTCGAGGATATCATCGTTAAGGTAGCTCAAACAACGTTAAGGTTTACATGTAGTGGCATATTGCTCCTGCAGGACTGACCACAGTAATAATTAAAGAGTGGAAAGATACAAAGTACGTCGAGCAGCCGGCAGCAGTAACTATGACTCTCTTAAGGTAGCCAAATGCCTCGTCACTCGGCGATATTTATTTGAAAACTCGAGGAAATCGTCGTTGAAGTAACTCAGACAACGGTAACATGGAAAGGTGCTGGCATATCGCTTCTGCAGGACTGACCACAGTACGAATTAAAGAGAGGAAAGATTCAAAGAAGGGGGAGCAGCTGGCTGCAGTAACTATGACTCTCTTAAGGTAGCCAAATGCCTCGTCATCCGGCGAGGTACATTTGCTAACTCGAGAGACTCGTAGTGGGAGTAACAGTGACAACGTTAACGTGGGCATATAGTGGCACATCGGGTCCGTAGGACAGGCCATAGCAAGAATGATGGAGAGAAAGGGCTTAGAAAAGTATGAGCAGCAGGCAGGAGTACTATGACTCTCTTAAGGTAGCGAAATGCCCCGCCACCATGCGAAATTTTTTTTTGAAAACTCGAGGATATCATCGTTAAGGTAGCTCGGACAACGTTAAGTTTTACATGTAGTTGCATATTGCTCCTGCAGGACTGACCACAGTAATAATTAAAGAGTGTAAAGATACAAAGTACGTCGAAAAGCTGGCAGCAGTAACTATGACTCTCTTAAGGTAGCCAAATGCCTCGTCACTCGGCGAAATTTATTTGAAATCTCGAGGAAATCGTCGTTGAAGTAACTCAGACAACGGTAACATGGACAGATGGGGGCATATCGGTTCTGCAGGACTGACCACAGTACGAATTAAAGAGAGGAAAGATTCAAAGAAGGGGGAGCAGCTGGCTGCAGTAACTATGACTCACTTAAGGTAGCCAAATGCCTCGTCATCCGGCGACGTACATTTGCTAACTCGAGAGACTCGTAGTGGGAGTAACAGTGACGACGTTAACGTGGGCATATAGTGGCACATCGGGTCCATATGACAGGCCATAGCAAGAAATGTTACAGAGAAAGGGCTTAGAAAAGTGGGAGCAGCAGGCAGGAGTACTATGACTCTCTTAAGGTAGCCAAATGCCTCGTCACCATGTGAAATTTTTTTTGAAAACTCGAGGATATCATCGTTAAGGTAGCTCAAACGACGTTAAGGTTTACATGTAGTGGCATATTGCTCCTGCAGGACTGACCACAGTAATAATTAAAGAGTGGAAAGATACAAAGTACGTCGAGCAGCCGGCAGCAGTAACTATGACTCTCTTAAGGTAGCCAAATGCCTCGTCACTCGGCGAAATTTATTTGAAAACTCGAGGAAATCGTCGTTGAAGTAACTCAGACAACGGTACCATGGACAGGTGGTGGCATATCGCTTCTGCAGGACTGACCACAGTACGAATTAAAGAGAGGAAAGATTCAAAGAAGGGGGAGCAGCTGGCTGCAGTAACTATGACTCTCTTAAGGTAGCCAAATGCCTCGTCATCCGGCGAGGTACATTTGGTAACTCGAGAGACTCGTAGTGGGAGTAACAGTGACGACGTTAACGTGGGCATATAGTGGCACATCGGGTCCGTAGGACAGGCCATAGCAAGAATGATGGAGAGAAAGGGCTTAGAAAAGTATGAGCAGCAGGCAGGAGTACTATGACTCTCTTAAGGTAGCGAAATGCTCCGCCACCATGCGAAATTTTTTTTTGAAAACTCGAGGATATCATCGTTAAGGTAGCTCGGACAACGTTAAGATTTACATGTAGTTGCATATTGCTCCTGCCGGACTGACCACAGTAATAATTAAAGAGTGTAAAGATACAAAGTACGTCGAAAAGCTGGCAGCAGTAACTATGACTCTCTTAAGGTAGCCAAATGCCTCGTCACTCGGCGAAATTTATTTGAAATCTCGAGGAAATCGTCGTTGAAGTAACTCAGACAACGGTAACATGGACAGATGGGGGCATATCGGTTCTGCAGGACTGACCACAGTACGAATTAAAGAGAGGAAAGATTCAAAGAAGGGGGAGCAGCTGGCTGCAGTAACTATGACTCACTTAAGGTAGCCAAATGCCTCGTCATCCGGCGATGTACATTTGCTAACTCGAGAGACTCGTAGTGGGAGTAACAGTGACAACGTTAACGTGGGCATATAGTGGCACATCGGGTCCATATGACAGGCCATAGCAAGAAATGTTACAGAGAAAGGGCTTAGAAAAGTGGGAGCAGCAGGCAGGAGTACTATGACTCTCTTAAGGTAGCCAAATGCCTCGTCACCATGTGAAATTTTTTTTGAAAACTCGAGGATATCATCGTTAAGGTAGCTCAAACGACGTTAAGGTTTACATGTAGTGGCATATTGCTCCTGCAGGACTGATCACAGTAATAATTAAAGAGTGGAAAGATACAAAGTACGTCGAGCAGGTGGCAGCAGTAACTATGACTCTCTTAGGTAGCCAAATGCCTCGTCACTCGGCGAAATTTATTTGAAAACTCGAGGAAATCGTCGTTGAAGTAACTCAGACAACGGTACCATGGACAGGTGGTGGCATATCGCTTCTGCAGGACTGACCACAGTACGAATTAAAGAGAGGAAAGATTCAAAGAAGGGGGAGCAGCTGGCTGCAGTAACTATGACTCTCTTAAGGTAGCCAAATGCCTCGTCATCCGGCGAGGTACATTTGGTAACTCGAGAGACTCGTAGTGGGAGTAACAGTGACGACGTTAACGTGGGCATATAGTGGCACATCGGGTCCATATGACAGGCCATAGCAAGAAATGTTACAGAGAAAGGGCTTAGAAAAGTGGGAGCAGCAGGCAGGAGTACTATGACTCTCTTAAGGTAGCCAAATGCCTCGTCACCATGTGAAATTTTTTTTGAAAACTCGAGGATATCACCGTTAAGGTAGCTCAAACGACGTTAAGGTTTACATGTAGTGGGATATTGCTCCTGCAGGACTGACCACAGTAATAATTAAAGAGTGGAAAGATACAAAGTACGTCGAGCAGCCGGCAGCAGTAACTATGACTCTCTTAAGGTAGCCAAATGCCTCGTCACTCGGCGAAATTTATTTGAAAACTCGAGGAAATCGTCGTTGAAGTAACTCAGACAACGGTACCATGGACAGGTGGTGGCATATCGCTTCTGCAGGACTGACCACAGTACGAATTAAAGAGAGGAAAGATTCAAAGAAGGGGGAGCAGCTGGCTGCAGTAACTATGACTCTCTTAAGGTAGCCAAATGCCTCGTCACTCGGCGAAATTTATTTGAAATCTCGAGGAAATCGTCGTTGAAGTAACTCAGACAACGGTAACATGGACAGTTGGGGGCATATCGGTTCTGCAGGACTGACCACAGTACGAATTAAAGAGAGGAAAGATTCAAAGAAGGGGGAGCAGCTGGCTGCAGTAACTATGACTCACTTAAGGTAGCCAAATGCCTCGTCATCCGGCGATGTACATTTGCTAACTCGAGAGACTCGTAGTGGGAGTAACAGTGACGACGTTAACGTGGGCATATAGTGGCACATCGGGTCCATATGACAGGCCATAGCAAGAAATGTTACAGAGAAAGGGCTTAGAAAAGTGGGAGCAGCAGGCAGGAGTACTATGACTCTCTTAAGGTAGCCAAATGCCTCGTCCCCATGTGAAATTTTTTTTTGAAAACTCGAGGATATCATCGTTAAGGTAGCTCAAACAACGTTAAGGTTTACATGTAGTGGCATATTGCTCCTGCAGGACTGACCACAGTAATAATTAAAGAGTGGAAAGATACAAAGTACGTCGAGCAGCTGGCAGCAGTAACTATGACTCTCTTAAGGTAGCCAAATGCCTCGTCACCATGCGAAATTTTTTTTTGAAAACTCGAGGATATCATCGTTAAGGTAGCTCGGACAACGTTAAGTTTTACATGTAGTTGCATATTGCTCCGGCAGGACTGACCACAGTAATAATTAAAGAGTGTAAAGATACAAAGTACGTCGAAAAGCTGGCAGCAGTAACTATGACTCTCTTAAGGTAGCCAAATGCCTCGTCACTCGGCGAAATTTATTTGAAATCTCGAGGAAATCGTCGTTGAACTCAGACAACGGTAACATGGACAGATGGGGACATATCGGTTCTGCAGGACTGACCACAGTACGAATTAAAGAGAGGAAAGATTCAAAGAAGGGGGAGCAGCTGGCTGCAGTAACTATGACTCTCTTAAGGTAGCCAAATGCCTCGTCATCCGGCGAGGTACATTTGCTACCTCGAGAGACTCGTAGTGGGAGTAACAGTGACGACGTTAACGTGGGCATATAGTGGCACATCGGGTCCATATGACAGGCCATAGCAAGAAATGTTACAGAGAAAGGGCTTAGAAAAGTGGGAGCAGCAGGCAGGAGTACTATGACTCTCTTAAGGTAGCCAAATGCCTCGTCACCATGTGAAATTTTTTTTTGAAAACTCGAGGATATCATCGTTAAGGTAGCTCAAACAACGTTAAGGTTTACATGTAGTGGCATATTGCTCCTGCAGGACTGACCACAGTAATAATTAAAGAGTGGAAAGATACAAAGTACGTCGAGCAGCTGGCAGCAGTAACTATGACTCTCTTAGGTAGCCAAATGCCTCGTCACTCGGCGAAATTTATTTGAAAACTCGAGGAAATCGTCGTTGAAGTAACTCAGACAACGGTACCATGGACAGGTGGTGGCATATCGCTTCTGCAGGACTGACCACAGTTCGAATTAAAGAGAGGAAAGATTCAAAGAAGGGGGAGCAGCTGGCTGCAGTAACTATGACTCTCTTAAGGTAGCCAAATGCCTCGTCATCCGGCGAGGTACATTTGCTACCTCGAGAGACTCGCAGTGGGAGTAACAGTGACAACGTTAACGTGGGCATATAGTGGCACATCGGGTCCGTAGGACAGGCCATAGCAAGAATGATGGAGAGAAAGGGCTTAGAAAAGTATGAGCAGCAGGCAGGAGTACTATGACTCTCTTAAGGTAGCCAAATGCCTCGTCACCATGCGAAATTTTTTTTTGAAAACTCGAGGATATCATCGTTAAGGTAGCTCGGACAACGTTAAGTTTTACATGTAGTTGCATATTGCTCCTGCAGGACTGACCACAGTAATAATTAAAGAGTGTAAAGGTACAAAGTACGTCGAAAAGCTGGCAGCAGTAACTATGACTCTCTTAAGGTAGCCAAATGCCTCGTCACTCGGCGAAATTTATTTGAAATCTCGAGGAAATCGTCGTTGAAGTAACTCAGACAACGGTAACATGGACAGATGGGGGCATATCGGTTCTGCAGGACTGACCACAGTACGAATTAAAGAGAGGAAAGATTCAAAGAAGGGGGAGCAGCTGGCTGCAGTAACTATGACTCACTTAAGGTAGCCAAATGCCTCGTCATCCGGCGATGTACATTTGCTAACTCGAGAGACTCGTAGTGGGAGTAACAGTGACGACGTTAACGTGGGCATATAGTGGCACATCGGGTCCATATGACAGGCCATAGCAAGAAATGTTACAGAGAAAGGGCTTAGAAAAGTGGGAGCAGCAGGCAGGAGTACTATGACTCTCTTAAGGTAGCCAAATGCCTCGTCACCATGTGAAATTTTTTTTGAAAACTCGAGGATATCATCGTTAAGGTAGCTCAAACGACGTTAAGGTTTACATGTAGTGGCATATTGCTCCTGCAGGACTGACCACAGTAATAATTAAAGAGTGGAAAGATACAAAGTACGTCGAGCAGCTGGCAGCAGTAACTATGACTCTCTTAAGGTAGCCAAATGCCTCGTCACTCGGCGAAATTTATTTGAAAACTCGAGGAAATCGTCGTTGAAGTAACTCAGACAACGGTACCATGGACAGGTGGTGGCATATCGCTTCTGCAGGACTGACCACAGTACGAATTAAAGAGAGGAAAGATTCAAAGAAGGGGGAGCAGCTGGCTGCAGTAACTATGACTCTCTTAAGGTAGCCAAATGCCTCGTCATCCGGCGAGGTACATTTGGTAACTCGAGAGACTCGTAGTGGGAGTAACAGTGACGACGTTAACGTGGGCATATAGTGGCACATCGGGTCCATATGACAGGCCATAGCAAGAAATGCTACAGAGAAAGGGCTTAGAAAAGTGGGAGCAGCAGGCAGGAGTACTATGACTCTCTTAAGGTAGCCAAATGTCTCGTCGCCATGAGAAATTTTTTTTTGAAAACTCGAGGATATCATCGTTAAGGTAGCTCAAACAACGTTAAGGTTTACATGTAGTGGCATATTGCTCCTGCAGGACTGACCACAGTAATAATTAAAGAGTGGAAAGATACAAAGTACGTCGAGCAGCCGGCAGCAGTAACTATGACTCTCTTAAGGTAGCCAAATGCCTCGTCACTCGGCGAAATTTATTTGAAATCTCGAGGAAATCGTCGTTGAAGTAACTCAGACAACGGTAACATGGAAAGGTGGTGGCATATCGCTTCTGCAGGACTGACCACAGTACGAATTAAAGAGAGGAAAGATTCAAAGAAGGGGGAGCAGCTGGCTGCAGTAACTATGACTCTCTTAAGGTAGCCAAATGCCTCGTCATCCGGCGAGGTACATTTGGTAACTCGAGAGACTCGTAGTGGGAGTAACAGTGACGACGTTAACGTGGGCATATAGTGGCACATCGGGTCCATATGACAGGCCATAGCAAGAAATGTTAAGAGAAAGGGCTTAGAAAAGTGGGAGCAGCAGGCAGGAGTACTATGACTCTCTTAAGGTAGCCAAATGCCTCGTCACCATGAGAAATTTTTTTTTGAAAACTCGAGGATATCATCGTTAAGGTAGCTCAAACAACGTTAAGGTTTACATGTAGTGGCATATTGCTCCTGCAGGACTGACCACAGTAATAATTAAAGAGTGGAAAGATACAAAGTACGTCGAGCAGCCGGCAGCAGTAACTATGACTCTCTTAAGGTAGCCAAATGCCTCGTCACTCGGCGAAATTTATTTGAAATCTCGAGGAAATCGTCGTTGAAGTAACTCAGACAACGGTAACATGGAAAGGTGGTGGCATATCGCTTCTGCAGGACTGACCACAGTACGAATTAAAGAGAGGAAAGATTCAAAGAAGGGGGAGCAGCTGGCTGCAGTAACTATGACTCTCTTAAGGTAGCCAAATGCCTCGTCATCCGGCGAGGTACATTTGGTAACTCGAGAGACTCGTAGTGGGAGTAACAGTGACGACGTTAACGTGGGCATATAGTGGCACATCGGGTCCATATGACAGGCCATAGCAAGAAATGCTACAGAGAAAGGGCTTAGAAAAGTGGGAGCAGCAGGCAGGAGTACTATGACTCTCTTAAGGTAGCCAAATGTCTCGTCGCCATGAGAAATTTTTTTTTGAAAACTCGAGGATAT
Source organism: Schistocerca americana (assembly GCF_021461395.2). Lineage (NCBI taxonomy): Eukaryota > Metazoa > Arthropoda > Insecta > Orthoptera > Acrididae > Schistocerca > Schistocerca americana. The sequence continues at coordinate 86,617,509 of NC_060122.1, forward strand.
CATCGTTAAGGTAGCTCAAACAACGTTAAGGTTTACATGTAGTGGCATATTGCTCCTGCAGGACTGACCACAGTAATAATTGAAGAGTGGAAAGATACAAAGTACGTCGAGCAGCCGGCAGCAGTAACTATGACTCTCTTAAGGTAGCCAAATGCCTCGTCACTCGGCGAAATTTATTTGTAATCTCGAGGAAATCGTCGTTGAAGTAACTCAGACAACGGTAACATGGAAAGGTGGTGGCATATCGCTTCTGCAGGACTGACCACAGTACGAATTAAAGAGAGGAAAGATTCAAAGAAGGGGGAGCAGCTGGCTGCAGTAACTATGACTCTCTTAAGGTAGCCAAATGCCTCGTCATCCGGCGAGGTACATTTGGTAACTCGAGAGACTCGTAGTGGGAGTAACAGTGACGACGTTAACGTGGGCATATAGTGGCACATCGGGTCCATATGACAGGCCATAGCAAGAAATGTTAAGAGAAAGGGCTTAGAAAAGTGGGAGCAGCAGGCAGGAGTACTATGACTCTCTTAAGGTAGCCAAATGCCTCGTCACCATGAGAAATTTTTTTTTGAAAACTCGAGGATATCATCGTTAAGGTAGCTCAAACAACGTTAAGGTTTACATGTAGTGGCATATTGCTCCTGCAGGACTGACCACAGTAATAATTAAAGAGTGGAAAGATACAAAGTACGTCGAGCAGCCGGCAGCAGTAACTATGACTCTCTTAAGGTAGCCAAATGCCTCGTCACTCGGCGAAATTTATTTGAAATCTCGAGGAAATCGTCGTTGAAGTAACTCAGACAACGGTAACATGGAAAGGTGGTGGCATATCGCTTCTGCAGGACTGACCACAGTACGAATTAAAGAGAGGAAAGATTCAAAGAAGGGGGAGCAGCTGGCTGCAGTAACTATGACTCTCTTAAGGTAGCCAAATGCCTCGTCATCCGGCGAGGTACATTTGGTAACTCGAGAGACTCGTAGTGGGAGTAACAGTGACGACGTTAACGTGGGCATATAGTGGCACATCGGGTCCATATGACAGGCCATAGCAAGAAATGCTACAGAGAAAGGGCTTAGAAAAGTGGGAGCAGCAGGCAGGAGTACTATGACTCTCTTAAGGTAGCCAAATGTCTCGTCGCCATGAGAAATTTTTTTTTGAAAACTCGAGGATATCATCGTTAAGGTAGCTCAAACAACGTTAAGGTTTACATGTAGTGGCATATTGCTCCTGCAGGACTGACCACAGTAATAATTAAAGAGTGGAAAGATACAAAGTACGTCGAGCAGCCGGCAGCAGTAACTATGACTCTCTTAAGGTAGCCAAATGCCTCGTCACTCGGCGAAATTTATTTGAAATCTCGAGGAAATCGTCGTTGAAGTAACTCAGACAACGGTAACATGGAAAGGTGGTGGCATATCGCTTCTGCAGGACTGACCACAGTACGAATTAAAGAGAGGAAAGATTCAAAGAAGGGGGAGCAGCTGGCTGCAGTAACTATGACTCTCTTAAGGTAGCCAAATGCCTCGTCATCCGGCGAGGTACATTTGGTAACTCGAGAGACTCGTAGTGGGAGTAACAGTGACGACGTTAACGTGGGCATATAGTGGCACATCGGGTCCATATGACAGGCCATAGCAAGAAATGTTAAGAGAAAGTGCTTAGAAAAGTGGGAGCAGCAGGCATGAGTACTATGACTCTCTTAAGGTAGCCAAATGCCTCGTCACCATGAGAAATTTTTTTTTGAAAACTCGAGGATATCATCGTTAAGGTAGCTCAAACAACGTTAAGGTTTACATGTAGTGGCATATTGCTCCTGCAGGACTGACCACAGTAATAATTAAAGAGTGGAAAGATACAAAGTACGTCGAGCAGCCGGCAGCAGTAACTATGACTCTCTTAAGGTAGCCAAATGCCTCGTCACTCGGCGAAATTTATTTGAAATCTCGAGGAAATCGTCGTTGAAGTAACTCAGACAACGGTAACATGGAAAGGTGGTGGCATATCGCTTCTGCAGGACTGACCACAGTACGAATTAAAGAGAGGAAAGATTCAAAGAAGGGGGAGCAGCTGGCTGCAGTAACTATGACTCTCTTAAGGTAGCCAAATGCCTCGTCATCCGGCGAGGTACATTTGGTAACTCGAGAGACTCGTAGTGGGAGTAACAGTGACGACGTTAACGTGGGCATATAGTGGCACATCGGGTCCATATGACAGGCCATAGCAAGAAATGTTACAGAGAAAGGGCTTAGAAAAGTGGGAGCAGCAGGCAGGAGTACTATGACTCTCTTAAGGTAGCCAAATGTCTCGTCGCCATGAGAAATTTTTTTTTGAAAACTCGAGGATATCATCGTTAAGGTAGCTCAAACAACGTTAAGGTTTACATGTAGTGGCATATTGCTCCTGCAGGACTGACCACAGTAATAATTAAAGAGTGGAAAGATACAAAGTACGTCGAGCAGCCGGCAGCAGTAACTATGACTCTCTTAAGGTAGCCAAATGCCTCGTCACTCGGCGAAATTTATTTGAAATCTCGAGGAAATCGTCGTTGAAGTAACTCAGACATCGGTAACATGGAAAGGTGGTGGCATATCGCTTCTGCAGGACTGACCACAGTACGAATTAAAGAGAGGAAAGATTCAAAGAAGGGGGAGCAGCTGGCTGCAGTAACTATGACTCTCTTAAGGTAGCCAAATGCCTCGTCATCCCGCGAGGTACATTTGGTAACTCGAGAGACTCGTAGTGGGAGTAACAGTGACGACGTTAACGTGGTCATATAGTGGCACATCGGGTCCATATGACAGGCCATAGCAAGAAATGCTACAGAGAAAGGGCTTAGAAAAGTGGGAGCAGCAGGCAGGAGTACTATGACTCTCTTAAGGTAGCCAAATGTCTCGTCGCCATGGGAAATTTTTTTTTGAAAACTCGAGGATATCATCGTTAAGGTAGCTCAAACAACGTTAAGGTTTACATGTAGTGGCATATTGCTCCTGCAGGACTGACCACAGTAATAATTAAAGAGTGGAAAGATACAAAGTACGTCGAGCAGCCGGCAGCAGTAACTATGACTCTCTTAAGGTAGCCAAATGCCTCGTCACTCGGCGAAATTTATTTGAAATCTCGAGGAAATCGTCGTTGAAGTAACTCAGACAACGGTAACATGGAAAGGTGGTGGCATATCGCTTCTGCAGGACTGACCACAGTACGAATTAAAGAGAGGAAAGATTCAAAGAAGGGGGAGCAGCTGGCTGCAGTAACTATGACTCTCTTAAGGTAGCCAAATGCCTCGTCATCCGGCGAGGTACATTTGGTAACTCGAGAGACTCGTAGTGGGAGTAACAGTGACGACGTTAACGTGGGCATATAGTGGCACATCGGGTCCATATGACAGGCCATAGCAAGAAATGTTACAGAGAAAGGGCTTAGAAAAGTGGGAGCAGCAGGCAGGAGTACTATGACTCTCTTAAGGTAGCCAAATGTCTCGTCGCCATGAGAAATTTTTTTTTGAAAACTCGAGGATATCATCGTTAAGGTAGCTCAAACAACGTTAAGGTTTACATGTAGTGGCATATTGCTCCTGCAGGACTGACCACAGTAATAATTAAAGAGTGGAAAGATACAAAGTACGTCGAGCAGCCGGCAGCAGTAACTATGACTCTCTTAAGGTAGCCAAATGCCTCGTCACTCGGCGAAATTTATTTGAAAACTCGAGGAAATCGTCGTTGAAGTAACTCAGACAACGGTAACATGGAAAGGTGGTGGCATATCGCTTCTGCAGGACTGACCACAGTACGAATTAAAGAGAGGAAAGATTCAAAGAAGGGGGAGCAGCTGGCTGCAGTAACTATGACTCTCTTAAGGTAGCCAAACGCCTCGTCATCCGGCGAGGTACATTTGGTAACTCGAGAGACTCGTAGTGGGAGTAACAGTGACGACGTTAACGTGGGCATATAGTGGCACATCGGGTCCATATGACAGGCCATAGCAAGAAATGTTAAGAGAAAGGGCTTAGAAAAGTGGGAGCAGCAGGCAGGAGTACTATGACTCTCTTAAGGTAGCCAAATGCCTCGTCACCATGAGAAATTTTTTTTTGAAAACTCGAGGATATCATCGTTAAGGTAGCTCAAACAAATGTTAAGGTTTACATGTAGTGGCATATTGCTCCTGCAGGACTGACCACAGTAATAATTAAAGAGTGGAAAGATACAAAGTACGTCGAGCAGCCGGCAGCAGTAACTATGACTCTCTTAAGGTAGCCAAATGCCTCGTCACTCGGCGAAATTTATTTGAAATCTCGAGGAAATCGTCGTTGAAGTAACTCAGACAACGGTAACATGGAAAGGTGGTGGCATATCGCTTCTGCAGGACTGACCACAGTACGAATTAAAGAGAGGAAAGATTCAAAGAAGGGGGAGCAGCTGGCTGCAGTAACTATGACTCTCTTAAGGTAGCCAAATGCCTCGTCATCCGGCGAGGTACATTTGGTAACTCGAGAGACTCGTAGTGGGAGTAACAGTGACGACGTTAACGTGGGCATATAGTGGCACATCGGGTCCATATGACAGGCCATAGCAAGAAATGTTACAGAGAAAGGGCTTAGAAAAGTGGGAGCAGCAGGCAGGAGTACTATGACTCTCTTAAGGTAGCCAAATGTCTCGTCGCCATGAGAAATTTTTTTTTGAAAACTCGAGGATATCATCGTTAAGGTAGCTCAAACAACGTTAAGGTTTACATGTAGTGGCATATTGCTCCTGCAGGACTGACCACAGTAATAATTAAAGAGTGGAAAGATACAAAGTACGTCGAGCAGCCGGCAGCAGTAACTATGACTCTCTTAAGGTGGCCAAATGCCTCGTCACTCGGCGAAATTTATTTGAAAACTCGAGGAAATCGTCGTTGAAGTAACTCAGACAACGGTAACATGGAAAGGTGGTGGCATATCGCTTCTGCAGGACTGACCACAGTACGAATTAAAGAGAGGAAAGATTCAAAGAAGGGGGAGCAGCTGGCTGCAGTAACTATGACTCACTTAAGGTAGCCAAATGCCTCGTCATCCGGCGAGGTACATTTGGTAACTCGAGAGACTCGTAGTGGGAGTAACAGTGACGACGTTAACGTGGGCATATAGTGGCACATCGGGTCCATATGACAGGCCATAGCAAGAAATGTTACAGAGAAAGGGCTTAGAAAAGTGGGAGCAGCAGGCAGGAGTACTATGACTCTCTTAAGGTAGCCAAATGTCTCGTCGCCATGAGAAATTTTTTTTTGAAAACTCGAGGATATCATCGTTAAGGTAGCTCAAACAACGTTAAGGTTTACATGTAGTGGCATATTGCTCCTGCAGGACTGACCACAGTAATAATTAAAGAGTGGAAAGATACAAAGTACGTCGAGCAGCCGGCAGCAGTAACTATGACTCTCTTAAGGTAGCCAAATGCCTCGTCACTCGGCGAAATTTATTTGAAATCTCGAGGAAATCGTCGTTGAAGTAACTCAGACATCGGTAACATGGAAAGGTGGTGGCATATCGCTTCTGCAGGACTGACCACAGTACGAATTAAAGAGAGGAAAGATTCAAAGAAGGGGGAGCAGCTGGCTGCAGTAACTATGACTCTCTTAAGGTAGCCAAATGCCTCGTCATCCGGCGAGGTACATTTGGTAACTCGAGAGACTCGTAGTGGGAGTAACAGTGACGACGTTAACGTGGTCATATAGTGGCACATCGGGTCCATATGACAGGCCATAGCAAGAAATGCTACAGAGAAAGGGCTTAGAAAAGTGGGAGCAGCAGGCAGGAGTACTATGACTCTCTTAAGGTAGCCAAATGTCTCGTCGCCATGGGAAATTTTTTTTTGAAAACTCGAGGATATCATCGTTAAGGTAGCTCAAACAACGTTAAGGTTTACATGTAGTGGCATATTGCTCCTGCAGGACTGACCACAGTAATAATTAAAGAGTGGAAAGATACAAAGTACGTCGAGCAGCCGGCAGCAGTAACTATGACTCTCTTAAGGTAGCCAAATGCCTCGTCACTCGGCGAAATTTATTTGAAATCTCGAGGAAATCGTCGTTGAAGTAACTCAGACAACGGTAACATGGAAAGGTGGTGGCATATCGCTTCTGCAGGACTGACCACAGTACGAATTAAAGAGAGGAAAGATTCAAAGAAGGGGGAGCAGCTGGCTGCAGTAACTATGACTCTCTTAAGGTAGCCAAATGCCTCGTCATCCGGCGAGGTACATTTGGTAACTCGAGAGACTCGTAGTGGGAGTAACAGTGACGACGTTAACGTGGGCATATAGTGGCACATCGGGTCCATATGACAGGCCATAGCAAGAAATGTTACAGAGAAAGGGCTTAGAAAAGTGGGAGCAGCAGGCAGGAGTACTATGACTCTCTTAAGGTAGCCAAATGTCTCGTCGCCATGAGAAATTTTTTTTTGAAAACTCGAGGATATCATCGTTAAGGTAGCTCAAACAACGTTAAGGTTTACATGTAGTGGCATATTGCTCCTGCAGGACTGACCACAGTAATAATTAAAGAGTGGAAAGATACAAAGTACGTCGAGCAGCCGGCAGCAGTAACTATGACTCTCTTAAGGTAGCCAAATGCCTCGTCACTCGGCGAAATTTATTTGAAAACTCGAGGAAATCGTCGTTGAAGTAACTCAGACAACGGTAACATGGAAAGGTGGTGGCATATCGCTTCTGCAGGACTGACCACAGTACGAATTAAAGAGAGGAAAGATTCAAAGAAGGGGGAGCAGCTGGCTGCAGTAACTATGACTCTCTTAAGGTAGCCAAACGCCTCGTCATCCGGCGAGGTACATTTGGTAACTCGAGAGACTCGTAGTGGGAGTAACAGTGACGACGTTAACGTGGGCATATAGTGGCACATCGGGTCCATATGACAGGCCATAGCAAGAAATGTTAAGAGAAAGGGCTTAGAAAAGTGGGAGCAGCAGGCAGGAGTACTATGACTCTCTTAAGGTAGCCAAATGCCTCGTCACCATGAGAAATTTTTTTTTGAAAACTCGAGGATATCATCGTTAAGGTAGCTCAAACAAATGTTAAGGTTTACATGTAGTGGCATATTGCTCCTGCAGGACTGACCACAGTAATAATTAAAGAGTGGAAAGATACAAAGTACGTCGAGCAGCCGGCAGCAGTAACTATGACTCTCTTAAGGTAGCCAAATGCCTCGTCACTCGGCGAAATTTATTTGAAATCTCGAGGAAATCGTCGTTGAAGTAACTCAGACAACGGTAACATGGAAAGGTGGTGGCATATCGCTTCTGCAGGACTGACCACAGTACGAATTAAAGAGAGGAAAGATTCAAAGAAGGGGGAGCAGCTGGCTGCAGTAACTATGACTCTCTTAAGGTAGCCAAATGCCTCGTCATCCGGCGAGGTACATTTGGTAACTCGAGAGACTCGTAGTGGGAGTAACAGTGACGACGTTAACGTGGGCATATAGTGGCACATCGGGTCCATATGACAGGCCATAGCAAGAAATGTTACAGAGAAAGGGCTTAGAAAAGTGGGAGCAGCAGGCAGGAGTACTATGACTCTCTTAAGGTAGCCAAATGTCTCGTCGCCATGAGAAATTTTTTTTTGAAAACTCGAGGATATCATCGTTAAGGTAGCTCAAACAACGTTAAGGTTTACATGTAGTGGCATATTGCTCCTGCAGGACTGACCACAGTAATAATTAAAGAGTGGAAAGATACAAAGTACGTCGAGCAGCCGGCAGCAGTAACTATGACTCTCTTAAGGTGGCCAAATGCCTCGTCACTCGGCGAAATTTATTTGAAAACTCGAGGAAATCGTCGTTGAAGTAACTCAGACAACGGTAACATGGAAAGGTGGTGGCATATCGCTTCTGCAGGACTGACCACAGTACGAATTAAAGAGAGGAAAGATTCAAAGAAGGGGGAGCAGCTGGCTGCAGTAACTATGACTCTCTTAAGGTAGCCAAATGCCTCGTCATCCGGCGAGGTACATTTGGTAACTCGAGAGACTCGTAGTGGGAGTAACAGTGACGACGTTAACGTGGGCATATAGTGGCACATCGGGTCCATATGACAGGCCATAGCAAGAAATGCTACAGAGAAAGGGCTTAGAAAAGTGGGAGCAGCAGGCAGGAGTACTATGACTCTCTTAAGGTAGCCAAATGTCTCGTCGCCATGAGAAATTTTTTTTTGAAAACTCGAGGATATCATCGTTAAGGTAGCTCAAACAACGTTAAGGTTTACATGTAGTGGCATATTGCTCCTGCAGGACTGACCACAGTAATAATTAAAGAGTGGAAAGATACAAAGTACGTCGAGCAGCCGGCAGCAGTAACTATGACTCTCTTAAGGTAGCCAAATGCCTCGTCACTCGGCGAAATTTATTTGAAATCTCGAGGAAATCGTCGTTGAAGTAACTCAGACAACGGTAACATGGAAAGGTGGTGGCATATCGCTTCTGCAGGACTGACCACAGTACGAATTAAAGAGAGGAAAGATTCAAAGAAGGGGGAGCAGCTGGCTGCAGTAACTATGACTCTCTTAAGGTAGCCAAATGCCTCGTCATCCGGCGAGGTACATTTGGTAACTCGAGAGACTCGTAGTGGGAGTAACAGTGACGACGTTAACGTGGGCATATAGTGGCACATCGGGTCCATATGACAGGCCATAGCAAGAAATGTTACAGAGAAAGGGCTTAGAAAAGTGGGAGCAGCAGGCAGGAGTACTATGACTCTCTTAAGGTAGCCAAATGTCTCGTCGCCATGAGAAATTTTTTTTTGAAAACTCGAGGATATCATCGTTAAGGTAGCTCAAACAACGTTAAGGTTTACATGTAGTGGCATATTGCTCCTGCAGGACTGACCACAGTAATAATTAAAGAGTGGAAAGATACAAAGTACGTCGAGCAGCCGGCAGCAGTAACTATGACTCTCTTAAGGTAGCCAAATGCCTCGTCACTCGGCGAAATTTATTTGAAAACTCGAGGAAATCGTCGTTGAAGTAACTCAGACAACGGTAACATGGAAAGGTGGTGGCATATCGCTTCTGCAGGACTGACCACAGTACGAATTAAAGAGAGGAAAGATTCAAAGAAGGGGGAGCAGCTGGCTGCAGTAACTATGACTCTCTTAAGGTAGCCAAATGCCTCGTCATCCGGCGAGGTACATTTGGTAACTCGAGAGACTCGTAGTGGGAGTAACAGTGACGACGTTAACGTGGGCATATAGTGGCACATCGGGTCCATATGACAGGCCATAGCAAGAAATGTTAAGAGAAAGGGCTTAGAAAAGTGGGAGCAGCAGGCAGGAGTACTATGACTCTCTTAAGGTAGCCAAATGCCTCGTCACCATGAGAAATTTTTTTTTGAAAACTCGAGGATATCATCGTTAAGGTAGCTCAAACAACGTTAAGGTTTACATATAGTGGCATATTGCTCCTGCAGGACTGACCACAGTAATAATTAAAGAGTGGAAAGATACAAAGTACGTCGAGCAGCCTGCAGCAGTAACTATGACTCTCTTAAGGTAGCCAAATGCCTCGTCACTCGGCGAAATTTATTTGAAATCTCGAGGAAATCGTCGTTGAAGTCACTCAGACAACGGTAACATGGAAAGGTGGTGGCATATCGCTTCTGCAGGACTGACCACAGTACGAATTAAAGAGAGGAAAGATTCAAAGAAGGGGGAGCAGCTGGCTGCAGTAACTATGACTCTCTTAAGGTAGCCAAATGCCTCGTCATCCGGCGAGGTACATTTGGTAACTCGAGAGACTCGTAGTGGGAGTAACAGTGACGACGTTAACGTGGGCATATAGTGGCACATCGGGTCCATATGAGAGGCCATAGCTAGAAATGTTACAGAGAAAGGGCTTAGAAAAGTGGGAGCAGCAGGCAGGAGTACTATGACTCTCTTAAGGTAGCCAAATGTCTCGTCGCCATGAGAAATTTTTTTTTGAAAACTCGAGGATATCATCGTTAAGGTAGCTCAAACAACGTTAAGGTTTACATGTAGTGGCATATTGCTCCTGCAGGACTGACCACAGTAATAATTAAAGAGTGGAAAGATACAAAGTACGTCGAGCAGCCGGCAGCAGTAACTATGACTCTCTTAAGGTAGCCAAATGCCTCGTCACTCGGCGAAATTTATTTGAAAACTCGAGGAAATCGTCGTTGAAGTAACTCAGACAACGGTAACATGGAAAGGTGGTGGCATATCGCTTCTGCAGGACTGACCACAGTACGAATTAAAGAGAGGAAAGATTCAAAGAAGGGGGAGCAGCTGGCTGCAGTAACTATGACTCTCTTAAGGTAGCCAAATGCCTCGTCATCCGGCGAGGTACATTTGGTAACTCGAGAGACTCGTAGTGGGAGTAACAGTGACGACGTTAACGTGGGCATATAGTGGCACATCGGGTCCATATGACAGGCCATAGCAAGAAATGTTAAGAGAAAGGGCTTAGAAAAGTGGGAGCAGCAGGCAGGAGTACTATGACTCTCTTAAGGTAGCCAAATGCCTCGTCACCATGAGAAATTTTTTTTTGAAAACTCGAGGATATCATCGTTAAGGTAGCTCAAACAACGTTAAGGTTTACATGTAGTGGCATATTGCTCCTGCAGGACTGACCACAGTAATAATTAAAGAGTGGAAAGATACAAAGTACGTCGAGCAGCCGGCAGCAGTAACTATGACTCTCTTAAGGTAGCCAAATGCCTCGTCACTCGGCGAAATTTATTTGAAATCTCGAGGAAATCGTCGTTGAAGTAACTCAGACAACGGTAACATGGAAAGGTGGTGGCATATCGCTTCTGCAGGACTGACCACAGTACGAATTAAAGAGAGGAAAGATTCAAAGAAGGGGGAGCAGCTGGCTGCAGTAACTATGACTCTCTTAAGGTAGCCAAATGCCTCGTCATCCGGCGAGGTACATTTGGTAACTCGAGAGACTCGTAGTGGGAGTAACAGTGACGACGTTAACGTGGGCATATAGTGGCACATCGGGTCCATATGACAGGCCATAGCAAGAAATGTTACAGAGAAAGGGCTTAGAAAAGTGGGAGCAGCAGGCAGGAGTACTATGACTCTCTTAAGGTAGCCAAATGTCTCGTCGCCATGAGAAATTTTTTTTTGAAAACTCGAGGATATCATCGTTAAGGTAGCTCAAACAACGTTAAGGTTTACATGTAGTGGCATATTGCTCCTGCAGGACTGACCACAGTAATAATTAAAGAGTGGAAAGATACAAAGTACGTCGAGCAGCCGGCAGCAGTAACTATGACTCTCTTAAGGTAGCCAAATGCCTCGTCACTCGGCGAAATTTATTTGAAAACTCGAGGAAATCGTCGTTGAAGTAACTCAGACAACGGTAACATGGAAAGGTGGTGGCATATCGCTTCTGCAGGACTGACCACAGTACGAATTAAAGAGAGGAAAGATTCAAAGAAGGGGGAGCAGCTGGCTGCAGTAACTATGACTCTCTTAAGGTAGCCAAATGCCTCGTCATCCGGCGAGGTACATTTGGTAACTCGAGAGACTCGTAGTGGGAGTAACAGTGACGACGTTAACGTGGGCATATAGTGGCACATCGGGTCCATATGACAGGCCATAGCAAGAAATGTTAAGAGAAAGGGCTTAGAAAAGTGGGAGCAGCAGGCAGGAGTACTATGACTCTCTTAAGGTAGCCAAATGCCTCGTCACCATGAGAAATTTTTTTTTGAAAACTCGAGGATATCATCGTTAAGGTAGCTCAAACAACGTTAAGGTTTACATGTAGTGGCATATTGCTCCTGCAGGACTGACCACAGTAATAATTAAAGAGTGGAAAGATACAAAGTACGTCGAGCAGCCTGCAGCAGTAACTATGACTCTCTTAAGGTAGCCAAATGCCTCGTCACTCGGCGAAATTTATTTGAAATCTCGAGGAAATCGTCGTTGAAGTCACTCAGACAACGGTAACATGGAAAGGTGGTGGCATATCGCTTCTGCAGGACTGACCACAGTACGAATTAAAGAGAGGAAAGATTCAAAGAAGGGGGAGCAGCTGGCTGCAGTAACTATGACTCTCTTAAGGTAGCCAAATGCCTCGTCATCCGGCGAGGTACATTTGGTAACTCGAGAGACTCGTAGTGGGAGTAACAGTGACGACGTTAACGTGGGCATATAGTGGCACATCGGGTCCATATGAGAGGCCATAGCTAGAAATGTTACAGAGAAAGGGCTTAGAAAAGTGGGAGCAGCAGGCAGGAGTACTATGACTCTCTTAAGGTAGCCAAATGTCTCGTCGCCATGAGAAATTTTTTTTTGAAAACTCGAGGATATCATCGTTAAGGTAGCTCAAACAACGTTAAGGTTTACATGTAGTGGCATATTGCTCCTGCAGGACTGACCACAGTAATAATTAAAGAGTGGAAAGATACAAAGTACGTCGAGCAGCCGGCAGCAGTAACTATGACTCTCTTAAGGTAGCCAAATGCCTCGTCACTCGGCGAAATTTATTTGAAAACTCGAGGAAATCGTCGTTGAAGTAACTCAGACAACGGTAACATGGAAAGGTGGTGGCATATCGCTTCTGCAGGACTGACCACAGTACGAATTAAAGAGAGGAAAGATTCAAAGAAGGGGGAGCAGCTGGCTGCAGTAACTATGACTCTCTTAAGGTAGCCAAATGCCTCGTCATCCGGCGAGGTACATTTGGTAACTCGAGAGACTCGTAGTGGGAGTAACAGTGACGACGTTAACGTGGGCATATAGTGGCACATCGGGTCCATATGACAGGCCATAGCAAGAAATGTTAAGAGAAAGGGCTTAGAAAAGTGGGAGCAGCAGGCAGGAGTACTATGACTCTCTTAAGGTAGCCAAATGCCTCGTCACCATGAGAAATTTTTTTTTGAAAACTCGAGGATATCATCGTTAAGGTAGCTCAAACAACGTTAAGGTTTACATGTAGTGGCATATTGCTCCTGCAGGACTGACCACAGTAATAATTAAAGAGTGGAAAGATACAAAGTACGTCGAGCAGCCGGCAGCAGTAACTATGACTCTCTTAAGGTAGCCAAATGCCTCGTCACTCGGCGAAATTTATTTGAAATCTCGAGGAAATCGTCGTTGAAGTAACTCAGACAACGGTAACATGGAAAGGTGGTGGCATATCGCTTCTGCAGGACTGACCACAGTACGAATTAAAGAGAGGAAAGATTCAAAGAAGGGGGAGCAGCTGGCTGCAGTAACTATGACTCTCTTAAGGTAGCCAAATGCCTCGTCATCCGGCGAGGTACATTTGGTAACTCGAGAGACTCGTAGTGGGAGTAACAGTGACGACGTTAACGTGGGCATATAGTGGCACATCGGGTCCATATGACAGGCCATAGCAAGAAATGTTACAGAGAAAGGGCTTAGAAAAGTGGGAGCAGCAGGCAGGAGTACTATGACTCTCTTAAGGTAGCCAAATGTCTCGTCGCCATGAGAAATTTTTTTTTGAAAACTCGAGGATATCATCGTTAAGGTAGCTCAAACAACGTTAAGGTTTACATGTAGTGGCATATTGCTCCTGCAGGACTGACCACAGTAATAATTAAAGAGTGGAAAGATACAAAGTACGTCGAGCAGCCGGCAGCAGTAACTATGACTCTCTTAAGGTAGCCAAATGCCTCGTCACTCGGCGAAATTTATTTGAAATCTCGAGGAAATCGTCGTTGAAGTAACTCAGACAACGGTAACATGGAAAGGTGGTGGCATATCGCTTCTGCAGGACTGACCACAGTACGAATTAAAGAGAGGAAAGATTCAAAGAAGGGGGAGCAGCTGGCTGCAGTAACTATGACTCTCTTAAGGTAGCCAAATGCCTCGTCATCCGGCGAGGTACATTTGGTAACTCGAGAGACTCGTAGTGGGAGTAACAGTGACGACGTTAACGTGGGCATATAGTGGCACATCGGGTCCATATGACAGGCCATAGCAAGAAATGTTACAGAGAAAGGGCTTAGAAAAGTGGGAGCAGCAGGCAGGAGTACTATGACTCTCTTAAGGTAGCCAAATGTCTCGTCGCCATGAGAAATTTTTTTTTGAAAACTCGAGGATATCATCGTTAAGGTAGCTCAAACAACGTTAAGGTTTACATGTAGTGGCATATTGCTCCTGCAGGACTGACCACAGTAATAATTAAAGAGTGGAAAGATACAAAGTACGTCGAGCAGCCGGCAGCAGTAACTATGACTCTCTTAAGGTAGCCAAATGCCTCGTCACTCGGCGAAATTTATTTGAAAACTCGAGGAAATCGTCGTTGAAGTAACTCAGACAACGGTAACATGGAAAGGTGGTGGCATATCGCTTCTGCAGGACTGACCACAGTACGAATTAAAGAGAGGAAAGATTCAAAGAAGGGGGAGCAGCTGGCTGCAGTAACTATGACTCTCTTAAGGTAGCCAAATGCCTCGTCATCCGGCGAGGTACATTTGGTAACTCGAGAGACTCGTAGTGGGAGTAACAGTGACGACGTTAACGTGGGCATATAGTGGCACATCGGGTCCATATGACAGGCCATAGCAAGAAATGTTAAGAGAAAGGGCTTAGAAAAGTGGGAGCAGCAGGCAGGAGTACTATGACTCTCTTAAGGTAGCCAAATGCCTCGTCACCATGAGAAATTTTTTTTTGAAAACTCGAGGATATCATCGTTAAGGTAGCTCAAACAACGTTAAGGTTTACATGTAGTGGCATATTGCTCCTGCAGGACTGACCACAGTAATAATTAAAGAGTGGAAAGATACAAAGTACGTCGAGCAGCCTGCAGCAGTAACTATGACTCTCTTAAGGTAGCCAAATGCCTCGTCACTCGGCGAAATTTATTTGAAATCTCGAGGAAATCGTCGTTGAAGTCACTCAGACAACGGTAACATGGAAAGGTGGTGGCATATCGCTTCTGCAGGACTGACCACAGTACGAATTAAAGAGAGGAAAGATTCAAAGAAGGGGGAGCAGCTGGCTGCAGTAACTATGACTCTCTTAAGGTAGCCAAATGCCTCGTCATCCGGCGAGGTACATTTGGTAACTCGAGAGACTCGTAGTGGGAGTAACAGTGACGACGTTAACGTGGGCATATAGTGGCACATCGGGTCCATATGAGAGGCCATAGCTAGAAATGTTACAGAGAAAGGGCTTAGAAAAGTGGGAGCAGCAGGCAGGAGTACTATGACTCTCTTAAGGTAGCCAAATGTCTCGTCGCCATGAGAAATTTTTTTTTGAAAACTCGAGGATATCATCGTTAAGGTAGCTCAAACAACGTTAAGGTTTACATGTAGTGGCATATTGCTCCTGCAGGACTGACCACAGTAATAATTAAAGAGTGGAAAGATACAAAGTACGTCGAGCAGCCGGCAGCAGTAACTATGACTCTCTTAAGGTAGCCAAATGCCTCGTCACTCGGCGAAATTTATTTGAAAACTCGAGGAAATCGTCGTTGAAGTAACTCAGACAACGGTAACATGGAAAGGTGGTGGCATATCGCTTCTGCAGGACTGACCACAGTACGAATTAAAGAGAGGAAAGATTCAAAGAAGGGGGAGCAGCTGGCTGCAGTAACTATGACTCTCTTAAGGTAGCCAAATGCCTCGTCATCCGGCGAGGTACATTTGGTAACTCGAGAGACTCGTAGTGGGAGTAACAGTGACGACGTTAACGTGGGCATATAGTGGCACATCGGGTCCATATGACAGGCCATAGCAAGAAATGTTAAGAGAAAGGGCTTAGAAAAGTGGGAGCAGCAGGCAGGAGTACTATGACTCTCTTAAGGTAGCCAAATGCCTCGTCACCATGAGAAATTTTTTTTTGAAAACTCGAGGATATCATCGTTAAGGTAGCTCAAACAACGTTAAGGTTTACATGTAGTGGCATATTGCTCCTGCAGGACTGACCACAGTAATAATTAAAGAGTGGAAAGATACAAAGTACGTCGATCAGCCGGCAGCAGTAACTATGACTCTCTTAAGGTAGCCAAATGCCTCGTCACTCGGCGAAATTTATTTGAAATCTCGAGGAAATCGTCGTTGAAGTAACTCAGACAACGGTAACATGGAAAGGTGGTGGCATATCGCTTCTGCAGGACTGACCACAGTACGAATTAAAGAGAGGAAAGATTCAAAGAAGGGGGAGCAGCTGGCTGCAGTAACTATGACTCTCTTAAGGTAGCCAAATGCCTCGTCATCCGGCGAGGTACATTTGGTAACTCGAGAGACTCGTAGTGGGAGTAACAGTGACGACGTTAACGTGGGCATATAGTGGCACATCGGGTCCATATGACAGGCCATAGCAAGAAATGTTACAGAGAAAGGGCTTAGAAAAGTGGGAGCAGCAGGCAGGAGTACTATGACTCTCTTAAGGTAGCCAAATGTCTCGTCGCCATGAGAAATTTTTTTTTGAAAACTCGAGGATATCATCGTTAAGGTAGCTCAAACAACGTTAAGGTTTACATGTAGTGGCATATTGCTCCTGCAGGACTGACCACAGTAATAATTAAAGAGTGGAAAGATACAAAGTACGTCGAGCAGCCGGCAGCAGTAACTATGACTCTCTTAAGGTAGCCAAATGCCTCGTCACTCGGCGAAATTTATTTGAAAACTCGAGGAAATCGTCGTTGAAGTAACTCAGACAACGGTAACATGGAAAGGTGGTGGCATATCGCTTCTGCAGGACTGACCACAGTACGAATTAAAGAGAGGAAAGATTCAAAGAAGGGGGAGCAGCTGGCTGCAGTAACTATGACTCTCTTAAGGTAGCCAAATGCCTCGTCATCCGGCGAGGTACATTTGGTAACTCGAGAGACTCGTAGTGGGAGTAACAGTGACGACGTTAACGTGGGCATATAGTGGCACATCGGGTCCATATGACAGGCCATAGCAAGAAATGTTACAGAGAAAGGGCTTAGAAAAGTGGGAGCAGCAGGCAGGAGTACTATGACTCTCTTAAGGTAGCCAAATGTCTCGTCGCCATGAGAAATTTTTTTTTGAAAACTCGAGGATATCATCGTTAAGGTAGCTCAAACAACGTTAAGGTTTACATGTAGTGGCATATTGCTCCTGCAGGACTGACCACAGTAATAATTAAAGAGTGGAAAGATACAAAGTACGTCGAGCAGCCGGCAGCAGTAACTATGACTCTCTTAAGGTAGCCAAATGCCTCGTCACTCGGCGAAATTTATTTGAAATCTCGAGGAAATCGTCGTTGAAGTAACTCAGACAACGGTAACATGGAAAGGTGGTGGCATATCGCTTCTGCAGGACTGACCACAGTACGAATTAAAGAGAGGAAAGATTCAAAGAAGGGGGAGCAGCTGGCTGCAGTAACTATGACTCTCTTAAGGTAGCCAAATGCCTCGTCATCCGGCGAGGTACATTTGGTAACTCGAGAGACTCGTAGTGGGAGTAACAGTGACGACGTTAACGTGGGCATATAGTGGCACATCGGGTCCATATGACAGGCCATAGCAAGAAATGTTACAGAGAAAGGGCATAGAAAAGTGGGAGCAGCAGGCAGGAGTACTATGACTCTCTTAAGGTAGCCAAATGTCTCGTCGCCATGAGAAATTTTTTTTTGAAAACTCGAGGATATCATCGTTAAGGTAGCTCAAACAACGTTAAGGTTTACATGTAGTGGCATATTGCTCCTGCAGGACTGACCACAGTAATAATTAAAGAGTGGAAAGATACAAAGTACGTCGAGCAGCCGGCAGCAGTAACTATGACTCTCTTAAGGTAGCCAAATGCCTCGTCACTCGGCGAAATTTATTTGAAAACTCGAGGAAATCGTCGTTGAAGTAACTCAGACAACGGTAACATGGAAAGGTGGTGGCATATCGCTTCTGCAGGACTGACCACAGTACGAATTAAAGAGAGGAAAGATTCAAAGAAGGGGGAGCAGCTGGCTGCAGTAACTATGACTCTCTTAAGGTAGCCAAATGCCTCGTCATCCGGCGAGGTACATTTGGTAACTCGAGAGACTCGTAGTGGGAGTAACAGTGACGACGTTAACGTGGGCATATAGTGGCACATCGGGTCCATATGACAGGCCATAGCAAGAAATGTTACAGAGAAAGGGCTTAGAAAAGTGGGAGCAGCAGGCAGGAGTACTATGACTCTCTTAAGGTAGCCAAATGTCTCGTCGCCATGAGAAATTTTTTTTTGAAAACTCGAGGATATCATCGTTAAGGTAGCTCAAACAACGTTAAGGTTTACATGTAGTGGCATATTGCTCCTGCAGGACTGACCACAGTAATAATTAAAGAGTGGAAAGATACAAAGTACGTCGAGCAGCCGGCAGCAGTAACTATGACTCTCTTAAGGTAGCCAAATGCCTCGTCACTCGGCGAAATTTATTTGAAATCTCGAGGAAATCGTCGTTGAAGTAACTCAGACAACGGTAACATGGAAAGGTGGTGGCATATCGCTTCTGCAGGACTGACCACAGTACGAATTAAAGAGAGGAAAGATTCAAAGAAGGGGGAGCAGCTGGCTGCAGTAACTATGACTCTCTTAAGGTAGCCAAATGCCTCGTCATCCGGCGAGGTACATTTGGTAACTCGAGAGACTCGTAGTGGGAGTAACAGTGACGACGTTAACGTGGGCATATAGTGGCACATCGGGTCCATATGACAGGCCATAGCAAGAAATGTTACAGAGAAAGGGCATAGAAAAGTGGGAGCAGCAGGCAGGAGTACTATGACTCTCTTAAGGTAGCCAAATGTCTCGTCGCCATGAGAAATTTTTTTTTGAAAACTCGAGGATATCATCGTTAAGGTAGCTCAAACAACGTTAAGGTTTACATGTAGTGGCATATTGCTCCTGCAGGACTGACCACAGTAATAATTAAAGAGTGGAAAGATACAAAGTACGTCGAGCAGCCGGCAGCAGTAACTATGACTCTCTTAAGGTAGCCAAATGCCTCGTCACTCGGCGAAATTTATTTGAAAACTCGAGGAAATCGTCGTTGAAGTAACTCAGACAACGGTAACATGGAAAGGTGGTGGCATATCGCTTCTGCAGGACTGACCACAGTACGAATTAAAGAGAGGAAAGATTCAAAGAAGGGGGAGCAGCTGGCTGCAGTAACTATGACTCTCTTAAGGTAGCCAAATGCCTCGTCATCCGGCGAGGTACATTTGGTAACTCGAGAGACTCGTAGTGGGAGTAACAGTGACGACGTTAACGTGGGCATATAGTGGCACATCGGGTCCATATGACAGGCCATAGCAAGAAATGTTAAGAGAAAGGGCTTAGAAAAGTGGGAGCAGCAGGCAGGAGTACTATGACTCTCTTAAGGTAGCCAAATGCCTCGTCACCATGAGAAATTTTTTTTTGAAAACTCGAGGATATCATCGTTAAGGTAGCTCAAACAACGTTAAGGTTTACATGTAGTGGCATATTGCTCCTGCAGGACTGACCACAGTAATAATTAAAGAGTGGAAAGATACAAAGTACGTCGAGCAGCCGGCAGCAGTAACTATGACTCTCTTAAGGTAGCCAAATGCCTCGTCACTCGGCGAAATTTATTTGAAATCTCGAGGAAATCGTCGTTGAAGTAACTCAGACAACGGTAACATGGAAAGGTGGTGGCATATCGCTTCTGCAGGACTGACCACAGTACGAATTAAAGAGAGGAAAGATTCAAAGAAGGGGGAGCAGCTGGCTGCAGTAACTATGACTCTCTTAAGGTAGCCAAATGCCTCGTCATCCGGCGAGGTACATTTGGTAACTCGAGAGACTCGTAGTGGGAGTAACAGTGACGACGTTAACGTGGGCATATAGTGGCACATCGGGTCCATATGACAGGCCATAGCAAGAAATGTTACAGAGAAAGGGCTTAGAAAAGTGGGAGCAGCAGGCAGGAGTACTATGACTCTCTTAAGGTAGCCAAATGTCTCGTCGCCATGAGAAATTTTTTTTTGAAAACTCGAGGATATCATCGTTAAGGTAGCTCAAACAACGTTAAGGTTTACATGTAGTGGCATATTGCTCCTGCAGGACTGACCACAGTAATAATTAAAGAGTGGAAAGATACAAAGTACGTCGAGCAGCCGGCAGCAGTAACTATGACTCTCTTAAGGTAGCCAAATGCCTCGTCACTCGGCGAAATTTATTTGAAAACTCGAGGAAATCGTCGTTGAAGTAACTCAGACAACGGTAACATGGAAAGGTGGTGGCATATCGCTTCTGCAGGACTGACCACAGTACGAATTAAAGAGAGGAAAGATTCAAAGAAGGGGGAGCAGCTGGCTGCAGTAACTATGACTCTCTTAAGGTAGCCAAATGCCTCGTCATCCGGCGAGGTACATTTGGTAACTCGAGAGACTCGTAGTGGGAGTAACAGTGACGACGTTAACGTGGGCATATAGTGGCACATCGGGTCCATATGACAGGCCATAGCAAGAAATGTTACAGAGAAAGGGCTTAGAAAAGTGGGAGCAGCAGGCAGGAGTACTATGACTCTCTTAAGGTAGCCAAATGTCTCGTCGCCATGAGAAATTTTTTTTTGAAAACTCGAGGATATCATCGTTAAGGTAGCTCAAACAACGTTAAGGTTTACATGTAGTGGCATATTGCTCCTGCAGGACTGACCACAGTAATAATTAAAGAGTGGAAAGATACAAAGTACGTCGAGCAGCCGGCAGCAGTAACTATGACTCTCTTAAGGTAGCCAAATGCCTCGTCACTCGGCGAAATTTATTTGAAATCTCGAGGAAATCGTCGTTGAAGTAACTCAGACAACGGTAACATGGAAAGGTGGTGGCATATCGCTTCTGCAGGACTGACCACAGTACGAATTAAAGAGAGGAAAGATTCAAAGAAGGGGGAGCAGCTGGCTGCAGTAACTATGACTCTCTTAAGGTAGCCAAATGCCTCGTCATCCGGCGAGGTACATTTGGTAACTCGAGAGACTCGTAGTGGGAGTAACAGTGACGACGTTAACGTGGGCATATAGTGGCACATCGGGTCCATATGACAGGCCATAGCAAGAAATGTTACAGAGAAAGGGCATAGAAAAGTGGGAGCAGCAGGCAGGAGTACTATGACTCTCTTAAGGTAGCCAAATGTCTCGTCGCCATGAGAAATTTTTTTTTGAAAACTCGAGGATATCATCGTTAAGGTAGCTCAAACAACGTTAAGGTTTACATGTAGTGGCATATTGCTCCTGCAGGACTGACCACAGTAATAATTAAAGAGTGGAAAGATACAAAGTACGTCGAGCAGCCGGCAGCAGTAACTATGACTCTCTTAAGGTAGCCAAATGCCTCGTCACTCGGCGAAATTTATTTGAAATCTCGAGGAAATCGTCGTTGAAGTAACTCAGACAACGGTAACATGGAAAGGTGGTGGCATATCGCTTCTGCAGGACTGACCACAGTACGAATTAAAGAGAGGAAAGATTCAAAGAAGGGGGAGCAGCTGGCTGCAGTAACTATGACTCTCTTAAGGTAGCCAAATGCCTCGTCATCCGGCGAGGTACATTTGGTAACTCGAGAGACTCGTAGTGGGAGTAACAGTGACGACGTTAACGTGGGCATATAGTGGCACATCGGGTCCATATGACAGGCCATAGCAAGAAATGTTACAGAGAAAGGGCTTAGAAAAGTGGGAGCAGCAGGCAGGAGTACTATGACTCTCTTAAGGTAGCCAAATGTCTCGTCGCCATGACAAATTTTTTTTTGAAAACTCGAGGATATTATCGTTAAGGTAGCTCAAACAACGTTAAGGTTTACATGTAGTGGCATATTGCTCCTGCAGGACTGACCACAGTAATAATTAAAGAGTGGAAAGATACAAAGTACGTCGAGCAGCCGGCAGCAGTAACTATGACTCTCTTAAGGTAGCCAAATGCCTCGTCACTCGGCGAAATTTATTTGAAAACTCGAGGAAATCGTCGTTGAAGTAACTCAGACAACGGTAACATGGAAAGGTGGTGGCATATCGCTTCTGCAGGACTGACCACAGTACGAATTAAAGAGAGGAAAGATTCAAAGAAGGGGGAGCAGCTGGCTGCAGTAACTATGACTCTCTTAAGGTAGCCAAATGCCTCGTCATCCGGCGAGGTACATTTGGTAACTCGAGAGACTCGTAGTGGGAGTAACAGTGACGACGTTAACGTGGGCATATAGTGGCACATCGGGTCCATATGACAGGCCATAGCAAGAAATGTTACAGAGAAAGGGCTTAGAAAAGTGGGAGCAGCAGGCAGGAGTACTATGACTCTCTTAAGGTAGCCAAATGCCTCGTCACCATGAGAAATTTTTTTTTGAAAACTCGAGGATATCATCGTTAAGGTAGCTCAAACAACGTTAAGGTTTACATGTAGTGGCATATTGCTCCTGCAGGACTGACCACAGTAATAATTAAAGAGTGGAAAGATACAAAGTACGTCGAGCAGCCGGCAGCAGTAACTATGACTCTCTTAAGGTAGCCAAATGCCTCGTCACTCGGCGAAATTTATTTGAAATCTCGAGGAAATCGTCGTTGAAGTAACTCAGACAACGGTAACATGGAAAGGTGGTGGCATATCGCTTCTGCAGGACTGACCACAGTACGAATTAAAGAGAGGAAAGATTCAAAGAAGGGGGAGCAGCTGGCTGCAGTAACTATGACTCTCTTAAGGTAGCCAAATGCCTCGTCATCCGGCGAGGTACATTTGGTAACTCGAGAGACTCGTAGTGGGAGTAACAGTGACGACGTTAACGTGGGCATATAGTGGCACATCGGGTCCATATGACAGGCCATAGCAAGAAATGCTACAGAGAAAGGGCTTAGAAAAGTGGGAGCAGCAGGCAGGAGTACTATGACTCTCTTAAGGTAGCCAAATGTCTCGTCGCCATGAGAAATTTTTTTTTGAAAACTCGAGGATATCATCGTTAAGGTAGCTCAAACAACGTTAAGGTTTACATGTAGTGGCATATTGCTCCTGCAGGACTGACCACAGTAATAATTAAAGAGTGGAAAGATACAAAGTACGTCGAGCAGCCGGCAGCAGTAACTATGACTCTCTTAAGGTAGCCAAATGCCTCGTCACTCGGCGAAATTTATTTGAAAACTCGAGGAAATCGTCGTTGAAGTAACTCAGACAACGGTAACATGGAAAGGTGGTGGCATATCGCTTCTGCAGGACTGACCACAGTACGAATTAAAGAGAGGAAAGATTCAAAGAAGGGGGAGCAGCTGGCTGCAGTAACTATGACTCTCTTAAGGTAGCCAAATGCCTCGTCATCCGGCGAGGTACATTTGGTAACTCGAGAGACTCGTAGTGGGAGTAACAGTGACGACGTTAACGTGGGCATATAGTGGCACATCGGGTCCATATGACAGGCCATAGCAAGAAATGTTACAGAGAAAGGGCTTAGAAAAGTGGGAGCAGCAGGCAGGAGTACTATGACTCTCTTAAGGTAGCCAAATGTCTCGTCGCCATGAGAAATTTTTTTTTGAAAACTCGAGGATATCATCGTTAAGGTAGCTCAAACAACGTTAAGGTTTACATGTAGTGGCATATTGCTCCTGCAGGACTGACCACAGTAATAATTAAAGAGTGGAAAGATACAAAGTACGTCGAGCAGCCGGCAGCAGTAACTATGACTCTCTTAAGGTAGCCAAATGCCTCGTCACTCGGCGAAATTTATTTGAAATCTCGAGGAAATCGTCGTTGAAGTAACTCAGACAACGGTAACATGGAAAGGTGGTGGCATATCGCTTCTGCAGGACTGACCACAGTACGAATTAAAGAGAGGAAAGATTCAAAGAAGGGGGAGCAGCTGGCTGCAGTAACTATGACTCTCTTAAGGTAGCCAAATGCCTCGTCATCCGGCGAGGTACATTTGGTAACTCGAGAGACTCGTAGTGGGAGTAACAGTGACGACGTTAACGTGGGCATATAGTGGCACATCGGGTCCATATGACAGGCCATAGCAAGAAATGTTACAGAGAAAGGGCTTAGAAAAGTGGGAGCAGCAGGCAGGAGTACTATGACTCTCTTAAGGTAGCCAAATGTCTCGTCGCCATGAGAAATTTTTTTTTGAAAACTCGAGGATATCATCGTTAAGGTAGCTCAAACAACGTTAAGGTTTACATGTAGTGGCATATTGCTCCTGCAGGACTGACCACAGTAATAATTAAAGAGTGGAAAGATACAAAGTACGTCGAGCAGCCGGCAGCAGTAACTATGACTCTCTTAAGGTAGCCAAATGCCTCGTCACTCGGCGAAATTTATTTGAAAACTCGAGGAAATCGTCGTTGAAGTAACTCAGACAACGGTAACATGGAAAGGTGGTGGCATATCGCTTCTGCAGGACTGACCACAGTACGAATTAAAGAGAGGAAAGATTCAAAGAAGGGGGAGCAGCTGGCTGCAGTAACTATGACTCTCTTAAGGTAGCCAAATGCCTCGTCATCCGGCGAGGTACATTTGGTAACTCGAGAGACTCGTAGTGGGAGTAACAGTGACGACGTTAACGTGGGCATATAGTGGCACATCGGGTCCATATGACAGGCCATAGCAAGAAATGTTACAGAGAAAGGGCTTAGAAAAGTGGGAGCAGCAGGCAGGAGTACTATGACTCTCTTAAGGTAGCCAAATGCCTCGTCACCATGAGAAATTTTTTTTTGAAAACTCGAGGATATCATCGTTAAGGTAGCTCAAACAACGTTAAGGTTTACATGTAGTGGCATATTGCTCCTGCAGGACTGACCACAGTAATAATTAAAGAGTGGAAAGATACAAAGTACGTCGAGCAGCCGGCAGCAGTAACTATGACTCTCTTAAGGTAGCCAAATGCCTCGTCACTCGGCGAAATTTATTTGAAATCTCGAGGAAATCGTCGTTGAAGTAACTCAGACAACGGTAACATGGAAAGGTGGTGGCATATCGCTTCTGCAGGACTGACCACAGTACGAATTAAAGAGAGGAAAGATTCAAAGAAGGGGGAGCAGCTGGCTGCAGTAACTATGACTCTCTTAAGGTAGCCAAATGCCTCGTCATCCGGCGAGGTACATTTGGTAACTCGAGAGACTCGTAGTGGGAGTAACAGTGACGACGTTAACGTGGGCATATAGTGGCACATCGGGTCCATATGACAGGCCATAGCAAGAAATGCTACAGAGAAAGGGCTTAGAAAAGTGGGAGCAGCAGGCAGGAGTACTATGACTCTCTTAAGGTAGCCAAATGTCTCGTCGCCATGAGAAATTTTTTTTTGAAAACTCGAGGATATCATCGTTAAGGTAGCTCAAACAACGTTAAGGTTTACATGTAGTGGCATATTGCTCCTGCAGGACTGACCACAGTAATAATTAAAGAGTGGAAAGATACAAAGTACGTCGAGCAGCCGGCAGCAGTAACTATGACTCTCTTAAGGTAGCCAAATGCCTCGTCACTCGGCGAAATTTATTTGAAAACTCGAGGAAATCGTCGTTGAAGTAACTCAGACAACGGTAACATGGAAAGGTGGTGGCATATCGCTTCTGCAGGACTGACCACAGTACGAATTAAAGAGAGGAAAGATTCAAAGAAGGGGGAGCAGCTGGCTGCAGTAACTATGACTCTCTTAAGGTAGCCAAATGCCTCGTCATCCGGCGAGGTACATTTGGTAA
Source organism: Schistocerca americana (assembly GCF_021461395.2). NCBI lineage: Eukaryota > Metazoa > Arthropoda > Insecta > Orthoptera > Acrididae > Schistocerca > Schistocerca americana. The sequence continues at coordinate 86,643,120 of NC_060122.1, forward strand.
CTCGAGAGACTCGTAGTGGGAGTAACAGTGACGACGTTAACGTGGGCATATAGTGGCACATCGGGTCCATATGACAGGCCATAGCAAGAAATGTTACAGAGAAAGGGCTTAGAAAAGTGGGAGCAGCAGGCAGGAGTACTATGACTCTCTTAAGGTAGCCAAATGTCTCGTCGCCATGAGAAATTTTTTTTTGAAAACTCGAGGATATCATCGTTAAGGTAGCTCAAACAACGTTAAGGTTTACATGTAGTGGCATATTGCTCCTGCAGGACTGACCACAGTAATAATTAAAGAGTGGAAAGATACAAAGTACGTCGAGCAGCCGGCAGCAGTAACTATGACTCTCTTAAGGTAGCCAAATGCCTCGTCACTCGGCGAAATTTATTTGAAATCTCGAGGAAATCGTCGTTGAAGTAACTCAGACAACGGTAACATGGAAAGGTGGTGGCATATCGCTTCTGCAGGACTGACCACAGTACGAATTAAAGAGAGGAAAGATTCAAAGAAGGGGGAGCAGCTGGCTGCAGTAACTATGACTCTCTTAAGGTAGCCAAATGCCTCGTCATCCGGCGAGGTACATTTGGTAACTCGAGAGACTCGTAGTGGGAGTAACAGTGACGACGTTAACGTGGGCATATAGTGGCACATCGGGTCCATATGACAGGCCATAGCAAGAAATGTTACAGAGAAAGGGCTTAGAAAAGTGGGAGCAGCAGGCAGGAGTACTATGACTCTCTTAAGGTAGCCAAATGTCTCGTCGCCATGAGAAATTTTTTTTTGAAAACTCGAGGATATCATCGTTAAGGTAGCTCAAACAACGTTAAGGTTTACATGTAGTGGCATATTGCTCCTGCAGGACTGACCACAGTAATAATTAAAGAGTGGAAAGATACAAAGTACGTCGAGCAGCCGGCAGCAGTAACTATGACTCTCTTAAGGTAGCCAAATGCCTCGTCACTCGGCGAAATTTATTTGAAAACTCGAGGAAATCGTCGTTGAAGTAACTCAGACAACGGTAACATGGAAAGGTGGTGGCATATCGCTTCTGCAGGACTGACCACAGTACGAATTAAAGAGAGGAAAGATTCAAAGAAGGGGGAGCAGCTGGCTGCAGTAACTATGACTCTCTTAAGGTAGCCAAATGCCTCGTCATCCGGCGAGGTACATTTGGTAACTCGAGAGACTCGTAGTGGGAGTAACAGTGACGACGTTAACGTGGGCATATAGTGGCACATCGGGTCCATATGACAGGCCATAGCAAGAAATGTTACAGAGAAAGGGCTTAGAAAAGTGGGAGCAGCAGGCAGGAGTACTATGACTCTCTTAAGGTAGCCAAATGTCTCGTCGCCATGAGAAATTTTTTTTTGAAAACTCGAGGATATCATCGTTAAGGTAGCTCAAACAACGTTAAGGTTTACATGTAGTGGCATATTGCTCCTGCAGGACTGACCACAGTAATAATTAAAGAGTGGAAAGATACAAAGTACGTCGAGCAGCCGGCAGCAGTAACTATGACTCTCTTAATGTAGCCAAATGCCTCGTCACTCGGCGAAATTTATTTGAAATCTCGAGGAAATCGTCGTTGAAGTAACTCAGACAACGGTAACATGGAAAGGTGGTGGCATATCGCTTCTGCAGGACTGGCCACAGTACGAATTAAAGAGAGGAAAGATTCAAAGAAGGGGGAGCAGCTGGCTGCAGTAACTATGACTCTCTTAAGGTAGCCAAATGCCTCGTCATCCGGCGAGGTACATTTGGTAACTCGAGAGACTCGTAGTGGGAGTAACAGTGACGACGTTAACGTGGGCATATAGTGGCACATCGGGTCCATATGACAGGCCATAGCAAGAAATGTTACAGAGAAAGGGCTTAGAAAAGTGGGAGCAGCAGGCAGGAGTACTATGACTCTCTTAAGGTAGCCAAATGTCTCGTCGCCATGAGAAATTTTTTTTTGAAAACTCGAGGATATCATCGTTAAGGTAGCTCAAACAACGTTAAGGTTTACATGTAGTGGCATATTGCTCCTGCAGGACTGACCACAGTAATAATTAAAGAGTGGAAAGATACAAAGTACGTCGAGCAGCCGGCAGCAGTAACTATGACTCTCTTAAGGTAGCCAAATGCCTCGTCACTCGGCGAAATTTATTTGAAATCTCGAGGAAATCGTCGTTGAAGTAACTCAGACAACGGTAACATGGAAAGGTGGTGGCATATCGCTTCTGCAGGACTGACCACAGTACGAATTAAAGAGAGGAAAGATTCAAAGAAGGGGGAGCAGCTGGCTGCAGTAACTATGACTCTCTTAAGGTAGCCAAATGCCTCGTCATCCGGCGAGGTACATTTGGTAACTCGAGAGACTCGTAGTGGGAGTAACAGTGACGACGTTAACGTGGGCATATAGTGGCACATCGGGTCCATATGACAGGCCATAGCAAGAAATGTTACAGAGAAAGGGCATAGAAAAGTGGGAGCAGCAGGCAGGAGTACTATGACTCTCTTAAGGTAGCCAAATGTCTCGTCGCCATGAGAAATTTTTTTTTGAAAACTCGAGGATATCATCGTTAAGGTAGCTCAAACAACGTTAAGGTTTACATGTAGTGGCATATTGCTCCTGCAGGACTGACCACAGTAATAATTAAAGAGTGGAAAGATACAAAGTACGTCGAGCAGCCGGCAGCAGTAACTATGACTCTCTTAAGGTAGCCAAATGCCTCGTCACTCGGCGAAATTTATTTGAAATCTCGAGGAAATCGTCGTTGAAGTAACTCAGACAACGGTAACATGGAAAGGTGGTGGCATATCGCTTCTGCAGGACTGACCACAGTACGAATTAAAGAGAGGAAAGATTCAAAGAAGGGGGAGCAGCTGGCTGCAGTAACTATGACTCTCTTAAGGTAGCCAAATGCCTCGTCATCCGGCGAGGTACATTTGGTAACTCGAGAGACTCGTAGTGGGAGTAACAGTGACGACGTTAACGTGGGCATATAGTGGCACATCGGGTCCATATGACAGGCCATAGCAAGAAATGTTACAGAGAAAGGGCTTAGAAAAGTGGGAGCAGCAGGCAGGAGTACTATGACTCTCTTAAGGTAGCCAAATGTCTCGTCGCCATGAGAAATTTTTTTTTCAAAACTCGAGGATATCATCGTTAAGGTAGCTCAAACAACGTTAAGGTTTACATGTAGTGGCATATTGCTCCTGCAGGACTGACCACAGTAATAATTAAAGAGTGGAAAGATACAAAGTACGTCGAGCAGCCGGCAGCAGTAACTATGACTCTCTTAAGGTAGCCAAATGCCTCGTCACTCGGCGAAATTTATTTGAAAACTCGAGGAAATCGTCGTTGAAGTAACTCAGACAACGGTAACATGGAAAGGTGGTGGCATATCGCTTCTGCAGGACTGACCACAGTACGAATTAAAGAGAGGAAAGATTCAAAGAAGGGGGAGCAGCTGGCTGCAGTAACTATGACTCTCTTAAGGTAGCCAAATGCCTCGTCATCCGGCGAGGTACATTTGGTAACTCGAGAGACTCGTAGTGGGAGTAACAGTGACGACGTTAACGTGGGCATATAGTGGCACATCGGGTCCATATGACAGGCCATAGCAAGAAATGTTAAGAGAAAGGGCTTAGAAAAGTGGGAGCAGCAGGCAGGAGTACTATGACTCTCTTAAGGTAGCCAAATGCCTCGTCACCATGAGAAATTTTTTTTTGAAAACTCGAGGATATCATCGTTAAGGTAGCTCAAACAACGTTAAGGTTTACATGTAGTGGCATATTGCTCCTGCAGGACTGACCACAGTAATAATTAAAGAGTGGAAAGATACAAAGTACGTCGAGCAGCCGGCAGCAGTAACTATGACTCTCTTAAGGTAGCCAAATGCCTCGTCACTCGGCGAAATTTATTTGAAATCTCGAGGAAATCGTCGTTGAAGTAACTCAGACAACGGTAACATGGAAAGGTGGTGGCATATCGCTTCTGCAGGACTGACCACAGTACGAATTAAAGAGAGGAAAGATTCAAAGAAGGGGGAGCAGCTGGCTGCAGTAACTATGACTCTCTTAAGGTAGCCAAATGCCTCGTCATCCGGCGAGGTACATTTGGTAACTCGAGAGACTCGTAGTGGGAGTAACAGTGACGACGTTAACGTGGGCATATAGTGGCACATCGGGTCCATATGACAGGCCATAGCAAGAAATGCTACAGAGAAAGGGCTTAGAAAAGTGGGAGCAGCAGGCAGGAGTACTATGACTCTCTTAAGGTAGCCAAATGTCTCGTCGCCATGAGAAATTTTTTTTTGAAAACTCGAGGATATCATCGTTAAGGTAGCTCAAACAACGTTAAGGTTTACATGTAGTGGCATATTGCTCCTGCAGGACTGACCACAGTAATAATTAAAGAGTGGAAAGATACAAAGTACGTCGAGCAGCCGGCAGCAGTAACTATGACTCTCTTAAGGTAGCCAAATGCCTCGTCACTCGGCGAAATTTATTTGAAATCTCGAGGAAATCGTCGTTGAAGTAACTCAGACAACGGTAACATGGAAAGGTGGTGGCATATCGCTTCTGCAGGACTGACCACAGTACGAATTAAAGAGAGGAAAGATTCAAAGAAGGGGGAGCAGCTGGCTGCAGTAACTATGACTCTCTTAAGGTAGCCAAATGCCTCGTCATCCGGCGAGGTACATTTGGTAACTCGAGAGACTCGTAGTGGGAGTAACAGTGACGACGTTAACGTGGGCATATAGTGGCACATCGGGTCCATATGACAGGCCATAGCAAGAAATGTTACAGAGAAAGGGCTTAGAAAAGTGGGAGCAGCAGGCAGGAGTACTATGACTCTCTTAAGGTAGCCAAATGCCTCGTCACCATGAGAAACTTTTTTTTGAAAACTCGAGGATATCATCGTTAAGGTAGCTCAAACAACGTTAAGGTTTACATGTAGTGGCATATTGCTCCTGCAGGACTGACCACAGTAATAATTAAAGAGTGGAAAGATACAAAGTACGTCGAGCAGCCGGCAGCAGTAACTATGACTCTCTTAAGGTAGCCAAATGCCTCGTCACTCGGCGAAATTTATTTGAAATCTCGAGGAAATCGTCGTTGAAGTAACTCAGACAACGGTAACATGGAAAGGTGGTGGCATATCGCTTCTGCAGGACTGACCACAGTACGAATTAAAGAGAGGAAAGATTCAAAGAAGGGGGAGCAGCTGGCTGCAGTAACTATGACTCTCTTAAGGTAGCCAAATGCCTCGTCATCCGGCGAGGTACATTTGGTAACTCGAGAGACTCGTAGTGGGAGTAACAGTGACGACGTTAACGTGGGCATATAGTGGCACATCGGGTCCATATGACAGGCCATAGCAAGAAATGCTACAGAGAAAGGGCTTAGAAAAGTGGGAGCAGCAGGCAGGAGTACTATGACTCTCTTAAGGTAGCCAAATGTCTCGTCGCCATGAGAAATTTTTTTTTCAAAACTCGAGGATATCATCGTTAAGGTAGCTCAAACAACGTTAAGGTTTACATGTAGTGGCATATTGCTCCTGCAGGACTGACCACAGTAATAATTAAAGAGTGGAAAGATACAAAGTACGTCGAGCAGCCGGCAGCAGTAACTATGACTCTCTTAAGGTAGCCAAATGCCTCGTCACTCGGCGAAATTTATTTGAAAACTCGAGGAAATCGTCGTTGAAGTAACTCAGACAACGGTAACATGGAAAGGTGGTGGCATATCGCTTCTGCAGGACTGACCACAGTACGAATTAAAGAGAGGAAAGATTCAAAGAAGGGGGAGCAGCTGGCTGCAGTAACTATGACTCTCTTAAGGTAGCCAAATGCCTCGTCATCCGGCGAGGTACATTTGGTAACTCGAGAGACTCGTAGTGGGAGTAACAGTGACGACGTTAACGTGGGCATATAGTGGCACATCGGGTCCATATGACAGGCCATAGCAAGAAATGTTAAGAGAAAGGGCTTAGAAAAGTGGGAGCAGCAGGCAGGAGTACTATGACTCTCTTAAGGTAGCCAAATGCCTCGTCACCATGAGAAATTTTTTTTTGAAAACTCGAGGATATCATCGTTAAGGTAGCTCAAACAACGTTAAGGTTTACATGTAGTGGCATATTGCTCCTGCAGGACTGACCACAGTAATAATTAAAGAGTGGAAAGATACAAAGTACGTCGAGCAGCCGGCAGCAGTAACTATGACTCTCTTAAGGTAGCCAAATGCCTCGTCACTCGGCGAAATTTATTTGAAATCTCGAGGAAATCGTCGTTGAAGTAACTCAGACAACGGTAACATGGAAAGGTGGTGGCATATCGCTTCTGCAGGACTGACCACAGTACGAATTAAAGAGAGGAAAGATTCAAAGAAGGGGGAGCAGCTGGCTGCAGTAACTATGACTCTCTTAAGGTAGCCAAATGCCTCGTCATCCGGCGAGGTACATTTGGTAACTCGAGAGACTCGTAGTGGGAGTAACAGTGACGACGTTAACGTGGGCATATAGTGGCACATCGGGTCCATATGACAGGCCATAGCAAGAAATGCTACAGAGAAAGGGCTTAGAAAAGTGGGAGCAGCAGGCAGGAGTACTATGACTCTCTTAAGGTAGCCAAATGTCTCGTCGCCATGAGAAATTTTTTTTTGAAAACTCGAGGATATCATCGTTAAGGTAGCTCAAACAACGTTAAGGTTTACATGTAGTGGCATATTGCTCCTGCAGGACTGACCACAGTAATAATTAAAGAGTGGAAAGATACAAAGTACGTCGAGCAGCCGGCAGCAGTAACTATGACTCTCTTAAGGTAGCCAAATGCCTCGTCACTCGGCGAAATTTATTTGAAATCTCGAGGAAATCGTCGTTGAAGTAACTCAGACAACGGTAACATGGAAAGGTGGTGGCATATCGCTTCTGCAGGACTGACCACAGTACGAATTAAAGAGAGGAAAGATTCAAAGAAGGGGGAGCAGCTGGCTGCAGTAACTATGACTCTCTTAAGGTAGCCAAATGCCTCGTCATCCGGCGAGGTACATTTGGTAACTCGAGAGACTCGTAGTGGGAGTAACAGTGACGACGTTAACGTGGGCATATAGTGGCACATCGGGTCCATATGACAGGCCATAGCAAGAAATGTTACAGAGAAAGGGCTTAGAAAAGTGGGAGCAGCAGGCAGGAGTACTATGACTCTCTTAAGGTAGCCAAATGCCTCGTCACCATGAGAAACTTTTTTTTGAAAACTCGAGGATATCATCGTTAAGGTAGCTCAAACAACGTTAAGGTTTACATGTAGTGGCATATTGCTCCTGCAGGACTGACCACAGTAATAATTAAAGAGTGGAAAGATACAAAGTACGTCGAGCAGCCGGCAGCAGTAACTATGACTCTCTTAAGGTAGCCAAATGCCTCGTCACTCGGCGAAATTTATTTGAAATCTCGAGGAAATCGTCGTTGAAGTAACTCAGACAACGGTAACATGGAAAGGTGGTGGCATATCGCTTCTGCAGGACTGACCACAGTACGAATTAAAGAGAGGAAAGATTCAAAGAAGGGGGAGCAGCTGGCTGCAGTAACTATGACTCTCTTAAGGTAGCCAAATGCCTCGTCATCCGGCGAGGTACATTTGGTAACTCGAGAGACTCGTAGTGGGAGTAACAGTGACGACGTTAACGTGGGCATATAGTGGCACATCGGGTCCATATGACAGGCCATAGCAAGAAATGCTACAGAGAAAGGGCTTAGAAAAGTGGGAGCAGCAGGCAGGAGTACTATGACTCTCTTAAGGTAGCCAAATGTCTCGTCGCCATGAGAAATTTTTTTTTGAAAACTCGAGGATATCATCGTTAAGGTAGCTCAAACAACGTTAAGGTTTACATGTAGTGGCATATTGCTCCTGCAGGACTGACCACAGTAATAATTAAAGAGTGGAAAGATACAAAGTACGTCGAGCAGCCGGCAGCAGTAACTATGACTCTCTTAAGGTAGCCAAATGCCTCGTCACTCGGCGAAATTTATTTGAAATCTCGAGGAAATCGTCGTTGAAGTAACTCAGACAACGGTAACATGGAAAGGTGGTGGCATATCGCTTCTGCAGGACTGACCACAGTACGAATTAAAGAGAGGAAAGATTCAAAGAAGGGGGAGCAGCTGGCTGCAGTAACTATGACTCTCTTAAGGTAGCCAAATGCCTCGTCATCCGGCGAGGTACATTTGGTAACTCGAGAGACTCGTAGTGGGAGTAACAGTGACGACGTTAACGTGGGCATATAGTGGCACATCGGGTCCATATGACAGGCCATAGCAAGAAATGTTACAGAGAAAGGGCTTAGAAAAGTGGGAGCAGCAGGCAGGAGTACTATGACTCTCTTAAGGTAGCCAAATGTCTCGTCGCCATGAGAAATTTTTTTTTGAAAACTCGAGGATATCATCGTTAAGGTAGCTCAAACAACGTTAAGGTTTACATGTAGTGGCATATTGCTCCTGCAGGACTGACCACAGTAATAATTAAAGAGTGGAAAGATACAAAGTACGTCGAGCAGCCGGCAGCAGTAACTATGACTCTCTTAAGGTAGCCAAATGCCTCGTCACTCGGCGAAATTTATTTGAAAACTCGAGGAAATCGTCGTTGAAGTAACTCAGACAACGGTAACATGGAAAGGTGGTGGCATATCGCTTCTGCAGGACTGACCACAGTACGAATTAAAGAGAGGAAAGATTCAAAGAAGGGGGAGCAGCTGGCTGCAGTAACTATGACTCTCTTAAGGTAGCCAAATGCCTCGTCATCCGGCGAGGTACATTTGGTAACTCGAGAGACTCGTAGTGGGAGTAACAGTGACGACGTTAACGTGGGCATATAGTGGCACATCGGGTCCATATGACAGGCCATAGCAAGAAATGTTACAGAGAAAGGGCTTAGAAAAGTGGGAGCAGCAGGCAGGAGTACTATGACTCTCTTAAGGTAGCCAAATGTCTCGTCGCCATGAGAAATTTTTTTTTGAAAACTCGAGGATATCATCGTTAAGGTAGCTCAAACAACGTTAAGGTTTACATGTAGTGGCATATTGCTCCTGCAGGACTGACCACAGTAATAATTAAAGAGTGGAAAGATACAAAGTACGTCGAGCAGCCGGCAGCAGTAACTATGACTCTCTTAAGGTAGCCAAATGCCTCGTCACTCGGCGAAATTTATTTGAAATCTCGAGGAAATCGTCGTTGAAGTAACTCAGACAACGGTAACATGGAAAGGTGGTGGCATATCGCTTCTGCAGGACTGACCACAGTACGAATTAAAGAGAGGAAAGATTCAAAGAAGGGGGAGCAGCTGGCTGCAGTAACTATGACTCTCTTAAGGTAGCCAAATGCCTCGTCATCCGGCGAGGTACATTTGGTAACTCGAGAGACTCGTAGTGGGAGTAACAGTGACGACGTTAACGTGGGCATATAGTGGCACATCGGGTCCATATGACAGGCCATAGCAAGAAATGCTACAGAGAAAGGGCTTAGAAAAGTGGGAGCAGCAGGCAGGAGTACTATGACTCTCTTAAGGTAGCCAAATGTCTCGTCGCCATGAGAAATTTTTTTTTGAAAACTCGAGGATATCATCGTTAAGGTAGCTCAAACAACGTTAAGGTTTACATGTAGTGGCATATTGCTCCTGCAGGACTGACCACAGTAATAATTAAAGAGTGGAAAGATACAAAGTACGTCGAGCAGCCGGCAGCAGTAACTATGACTCTCTTAAGGTAGCCAAATGCCTCGTCACTCGGCGAAATTTATTTGAAATCTCGAGGAAATCGTCGTTGAAGTAACTCAGACAACGGTAACATGGAAAGGTGGTGGCATATCGCTTCTGCAGGACTGACCACAGTACGAATTAAAGAGAGGAAAGATTCAAAGAAGGGGGAGCAGCTGGCTGCAGTAACTATGACTCTCTTAAGGTAGCCAAATGCCTCGTCATCCGGCGAGGTACATTTGGTAACTCGAGAGACTCGTAGTGGGAGTAACAGTGACGACGTTAACGTGGGCATATAGTGGCACATCGGGTCCATATGACAGGCCATAGCAAGAAATGCTACAGAGAAAGGGCTTAGAAAAGTGGGAGCAGCAGGCAGGAGTACTATGACTCTCTTAAGGTAGCCAAATGTCTCGTCGCCATGAGAAATTTTTTTTTGAAAACTCGAGGATATCATCGTTAAGGTAGCTCAAACAACGTTAAGGTTTACATGTAGTGGCATATTGCTCCTGCAGGACTGACCACAGTAATAATTAAAGAGTGGAAAGATACAAAGTACGTCGAGCAGCCGGCAGCAGTAACTATGACTCTCTTAAGGTAGCCAAATGCCTCGTCACTCGGCGAAATTTATTTGAAATCTCGAGGAAATCGTCGTTGAAGTAACTCAGACAACGGTAACATGGAAAGGTGGTGGCATATCGCTTCTGCAGGACTGACCACAGTACGAATTAAAGAGAGGAAAGATTCAAAGAAGGGGGAGCAGCTGGCTGCAGTAACTATGACTCTCTTAAGGTAGCCAAATGCCTCGTCATCCGGCGAGGTACATTTGGTAACTCGAGAGACTCGTAGTGGGAGTAACAGTGACGACGTTAACGTGGGCATATAGTGGCACATCGGGTCCATATGACAGGCCATAGCAAGAAATGTTAAGAGAAAGGGCTTAGAAAAGTGGGAGCAGCAGGCAGGAGTACTATGACTCTCTTAAGGTAGCCAAATGCCTCGTCACCATGAGAAATTTTTTTTTGAAAACTCGAGGATATCATCGTTAAGGTAGCTCAAACAACGTTAAGGTTTACATGTAGTGGCATATTGCTCCTGCAGGACTGACCACAGTAATAATTAAAGAGTGGAAAGATACAAAGTACGTCGAGCAGCCGGCAGCAGTAACTATGACTCTCTTAAGGTAGCCAAATGCCTCGTCACTCGGCGAAATTTATTTGAAATCTCGAGGAAATCGTCGTTGAAGTAACTCAGACAACGGTAACATGGAAAGGTGGTGGCATATCGCTTCTGCAGGACTGACCACAGTACGAATTAAAGAGAGGAAAGATTCAAAGAAGGGGGAGCAGCTGGCTGCAGTAACTATGACTCTCTTAAGGTAGCCAAATGCCTCGTCATCCGGCGAGGTACATTTGGTAACTCGAGAGACTCGTAGTGGGAGTAACAGTGACGACGTTAACGTGGGCATATAGTGGCACATCGGGTCCATATGACAGGCCATAGCAAGAAATGCTACAGAGAAAGGGCTTAGAAAAGTGGGAGCAGCAGGCAGGAGTACTATGACTCTCTTAAGGTAGCCAAATGTCTCGTCGCCATGAGAAATTTTTTTTTGAAAACTCGAGGATATCATCGTTAAGGTAGCTCAAACAACGTTAAGGTTTACATGTAGTGGCATATTGCTCCTGCAGGACTGACCACAGTAATAATTAAAGAGTGGAAAGATACAAAGTACGTCGAGCAGCCGGCAGCAGTAACTATGACTCTCTTAAGGTAGCCAAATGCCTCGTCACTCGGCGAAATTTATTTGAAATCTCGAGGAAATCGTCGTTGAAGTAACTCAGACAACGGTAACATGGAAAGGTGGTGGCATATCGCTTCTGCAGGACTGACCACAGTACGAATTAAAGAGAGGAAAGATTCAAAGAAGGGGGAGCAGCTGGCTGCAGTAACTATGACTCTCTTAAGGTAGCCAAATGCCTCGTCATCCGGCGAGGTACATTTGGTAACTCGAGAGACTCGTAGTGGGAGTAACAGTGACGACGTTAACGTGGGCATATAGTGGCACATCGGGTCCATATGACAGGCCATAGCAAGAAATGTTACAGAGAAAGGGCTTAGAAAAGTGGGAGCAGCAGGCAGGAGTACTATGACTCTCTTAAGGTAGCCAAATGTCTCGTCGCCATGAGAAATTTTTTTTTGAAAACTCGAGGATATCATCGTTAAGGTAGCTCAAACAACGTTAAGGTTTACATGTAGTGGCATATTGCTCCTGCAGGACTGACCACAGTAATAATTAAAGAGTGGAAAGATACAAAGTACGTCGAGCAGCCGGCAGCAGTAACTATGACTCTCTTAAGGTAGCCAAATGCCTCGTCACTCGGCGAAATTTATTTGAAAACTCGAGGAAATCGTCGTTGAAGTAACTCAGACAACGGTAACATGGAAAGGTGGTGGCATATCGCTTCTGCAGGACTGACCACAGTACGAATTAAAGAGAGGAAAGATTCAAAGAAGGGGGAGCAGCTGGCTGCAGTAACTATGACTCTCTTAAGGTAGCCAAATGCCTCGTCATCCGGCGAGGTACATTTGGTAACTCGAGAGACTCGTAGTGGGAGTAACAGTGACGACGTTAACGTGGGCATATAGTGGCACATCGGGTCCATATGACAGGCCATAGCAAGAAATGTTACAGAGAAAGGGCTTAGAAAAGTGGGAGCAGCAGGCAGGAGTACTATGACTCTCTTAAGGTAGCCAAATGTCTCGTCGCCATGAGAAATTTTTTTTTGAAAACTCGAGGATATCATCGTTAAGGTAGCTCAAACAACGTTAAGGTTTACATGTAGTGGCATATTGCTCCTGCAGGACTGACCACAGTAATAATTAAAGAGTGGAAAGATACAAAGTACGTCGAGCAGCCGGCAGCAGTAACTATGACTCTCTTAAGGTAGCCAAATGCCTCGTCACTCGGCGAAATTTATTTGAAATCTCGAGGAAATCGTCGTTGAAGTAACTCAGACAACGGTAACATGGAAAGGTGGTGGCATATCGCTTCTGCAGGACTGACCACAGTACGAATTAAAGAGAGGAAAGATTCAAAGAAGGGGGAGCAGCTGGCTGCAGTAACTATGACTCTCTTAAGGTAGCCAAATGCCTCGTCATCCGGCGAGGTACATTTGGTAACTCGAGAGACTCGTAGTGGGAGTAACAGTGACGACGTTAACGTGGGCATATAGTGGCACATCGGGTCCATATGACAGGCCATAGCAAGAAATGCTACAGAGAAAGGGCTTAGAAAAGTGGGAGCAGCAGGCAGGAGTACTATGACTCTCTTAAGGTAGCCAAATGTCTCGTCGCCATGAGAAATTTTTTTTTGAAAACTCGAGGATATCATCGTTAAGGTAGCTCAAACAACGTTAAGGTTTACATGTAGTGGCATATTGCTCCTGCAGGACTGACCACAGTAATAATTAAAGAGTGGAAAGATACAAAGTACGTCGAGCAGCCGGCAGCAGTAACTATGACTCTCTTAAGGTAGCCAAATGCCTCGTCACTCGGCGAAATTTATTTGAAATCTCGAGGAAATCGTCGTTGAAGTAACTCAGACAACGGTAACATGGAAAGGTGGTGGCATATCGCTTCTGCAGGACTGACCACAGTACGAATTAAAGAGAGGAAAGATTCAAAGAAGGGGGAGCAGCTGGCTGCAGTAACTATGACTCTCTTAAGGTAGCCAAATGCCTCGTCATCCGGCGAGGTACATTTGGTAACTCGAGAGACTCGTAGTGGGAGTAACAGTGACGACGTTAACGTGGGCATATAGTGGCACATCGGGTCCATATGACAGGCCATAGCAAGAAATGCTACAGAGAAAGGGCTTAGAAAAGTGGGAGCAGCAGGCAGGAGTACTATGACTCTCTTAAGGTAGCCAAATGTCTCGTCGCCATGAGAAATTTTTTTTTGAAAACTCGAGGATATCATCGTTAAGGTAGCTCAAACAACGTTAAGGTTTACATGTAGTGGCATATTGCTCCTGCAGGACTGACCACAGTAATAATTAAAGAGTGGAAAGATACAAAGTACGTCGAGCAGCCGGCAGCAGTAACTATGACTCTCTTAAGGTAGCCAAATGCCTCGTCACTCGGCGAAATTTATTTGAAATCTCGAGGAAATCGTCGTTGAAGTAACTCAGACAACGGTAACATGGAAAGGTGGTGGCATATCGCTTCTGCAGGACTGACCACAGTACGAATTAAAGAGAGGAAAGATTCAAAGAAGGGGGAGCAGCTGGCTGCAGTAACTATGACTCTCTTAAGGTAGCCAAATGCCTCGTCATCCGGCGAGGTACATTTGGTAACTCGAGAGACTCGTAGTGGGAGTAACAGTGACGACGTTAACGTGGGCATATAGTGGCACATCGGGTCCATATGACAGGCCATAGCAAGAAATGTTAAGAGAAAGGGCTTAGAAAAGTGGGAGCAGCAGGCAGGAGTACTATGACTCTCTTAAGGTAGCCAAATGCCTCGTCACCATGAGAAATTTTTTTTTGAAAACTCGAGGATATCATCGTTAAGGTAGCTCAAACAACGTTAAGGTTTACATGTAGTGGCATATTGCTCCTGCAGGACTGACCACAGTAATAATTAAAGAGTGGAAAGATACAAAGTACGTCGAGCAGCCGGCAGCAGTAACTATGACTCTCTTAAGGTAGCCAAATGCCTCGTCACTCGGCGAAATTTATTTGAAATCTCGAGGAAATCGTCGTTGAAGTAACTCAGACAACGGTAACATGGAAAGGTGGTGGCATATCGCTTCTGCAGGACTGACCACAGTACGAATTAAAGAGAGGAAAGATTCAAAGAAGGGGGAGCAGCTGGCTGCAGTAACTATGACTCTCTTAAGGTAGCCAAATGCCTCGTCATCCGGCGAGGTACATTTGGTAACTCGAGAGACTCGTAGTGGGAGTAACAGTGACGACGTTAACGTGGGCATATAGTGGCACATCGGGTCCATATGACAGGCCATAGCAAGAAATGCTACAGAGAAAGGGCTTAGAAAAGTGGGAGCAGCAGGCAGGAGTACTATGACTCTCTTAAGGTAGCCAAATGTCTCGTCGCCATGAGAAATTTTTTTTTGAAAACTCGAGGATATCATCGTTAAGGTAGCTCAAACAACGTTAAGGTTTACATGTAGTGGCATATTGCTCCTGCAGGACTGACCACAGTAATAATTAAAGAGTGGAAAGATACAAAGTACGTCGAGCAGCCGGCAGCAGTAACTATGACTCTCTTAAGGTAGCCAAATGCCTCGTCACTCGGCGAAATTTATTTGAAATCTCGAGGAAATCGTCGTTGAAGTAACTCAGACAACGGTAACATGGAAAGGTGGTGGCATATCGCTTCTGCAGGACTGACCACAGTACGAATTAAAGAGAGGAAAGATTCAAAGAAGGGGGAGCAGCTGGCTGCAGTAACTATGACTCTCTTAAGGTAGCCAAATGCCTCGTCATCCGGCGAGGTACATTTGGTAACTCGAGAGACTCGTAGTGGGAGTAACAGTGACGACGTTAACGTGGGCATATAGTGGCACATCGGGTCCATATGACAGGCCATAGCAAGAAATGTTACAGAGAAAGGGCTTAGAAAAGTGGGAGCAGCAGGCAGGAGTACTATGACTCTCTTAAGGTAGCCAAATGTCTCGTCGCCATGAGAAATTTTTTTTTGAAAACTCGAGGATATCATCGTTAAGGTAGCTCAAACAACGTTAAGGTTTACATGTAGTGGCATATTGCTCCTGCAGGACTGACCACAGTAATAATTAAAGAGTGGAAAGATACAAAGTACGTCGAGCAGCCGGCAGCAGTAACTATGACTCTCTTAAGGTAGCCAAATGCCTCGTCACTCGGCGAAATTTATTTGAAAACTCGAGGAAATCGTCGTTGAAGTAACTCAGACAACGGTAACATGGAAAGGTGGTGGCATATCGCTTCTGCAGGACTGACCACAGTACGAATTAAAGAGAGGAAAGATTCAAAGAAGGGGGAGCAGCTGGCTGTAGTAACTATGACTCTCTTAAGGTAGCCAAATGCCTCGTCATCCGGCGAGGTACATTTGGTAACTCGAGAGACTCGTAGTGGGAGTAACAGTGACGACGTTAACGTGGGCATATAGTGGCACATCGGGTCCATATGACAGGCCATAGCAAGAAATGTTACAGAGAAAGGGCTTAGAAAAGTGGGAGCAGCAGGCAGGAGTACTATGACTCTCTTAAGGTAGCCAAATGTCTCGTCGCCATGAGAAATTTTTTTTTGAAAACTCGAGGATATCATCGTTAAGGTAGCTCAAACAACGTTAAGGTTTACATGTAGTGGCATATTGCTCCTGCAGGACTGACCACAGTAATAATTAAAGAGTGGAAAGATACAAAGTACGTCGAGCAGCCGGCAGCAGTAACTATGACTCTCTTAAGGTAGCCAAATGCCTCGTCACTCGGCGAAATTTATTTGAAATCTCGAGGAAATCGTCGTTGAAGTAACTCAGACAACGGTAACATGGAAAGGTGGTGGCATATCGCTTCTGCAGGACTGACCACAGTACGAATTAAAGAGAGGAAAGATTCAAAGAAGGGGGAGCAGCTGGCTGCAGTAACTATGACTCTCTTAAGGTAGCCAAATGCCTCGTCATCCGGCGAGGTACATTTGGTAACTCGAGAGACTCGTAGTGGGAGTAACAGTGACGACGTTAACGTGGGCATATAGTGGCACATCGGGTCCATATGACAGGCCATAGCAAGAAATGTTACAGAGAAAGGGCTTAGAAAAGTGGGAGCAGCAGGCAGGAGTACTATGACTCTCTTAAGGTAGCCAAATGTCTCGTCGCCATGAGAAATTTTTTTTTGAAAACTCGAGGATATCATCGTTAAGGTAGCTCAAACAACGTTAAGGTTTACATGTAGTGGCATATTGCTCCTGCAGGACTGACCACAGTAATAATTAAAGAGTGGAAAGATACAAAGTACGTCGAGCAGCCGGCAGCAGTAACTATGACTCTCTTAAGGTAGCCAAATGCCTCGTCACTCGGCGAAATTTATTTGAAATCTCGAGGAAATCGTCGTTGAAGTAACTCAGACAACGGTAACATGGAAAGGTGGTGGCATATCGCTTCTGCAGGACTGACCACAGTACGAATTAAAGAGAGGAAAGATTCAAAGAAGGGGGAGCAGCTGGCTGCAGTAACTATGACTCTCTTAAGGTAGCCAAATGCCTCGTCATCCGGCGAGGTACATTTGGTAACTCGAGAGACTCGTAGTGGGAGTAACAGTGACGACGTTAACGTGGGCATATAGTGGCACATCGGGTCCATATGACAGGCCATAGCAAGAAATGCTACAGAGAAAGGGCTTAGAAAAGTGGGAGCAGCAGGCAGGAGTACTATGACTCTCTTAAGGTAGCCAAATGTCTCGTCGCCATGAGAAATTTTTTTTTGAAAACTCGAGGATATCATCGTTAAGGTAGCTCAAACAACGTTAAGGTTTACATGTAGTGGCATATTGCTCCTGCAGGACTGACCACAGTAATAATTAAAGAGTGGAAAGATACAAAGTACGTCGAGCAGCCGGCAGCAGTAACTATGACTCTCTTAAGGTAGCCAAATGCCTCGTCACTCGGCGAAATTTATTTGAAATCTCGAGGAAATCGTCGTTGAAGTAACTCAGACAACGGTAACATGGAAAGGTGGTGGCATATCGCTTCTGCAGGACTGACCACAGTACGAATTAAAGAGAGGAAAGATTCAAAGAAGGGGGAGCAGCTGGCTGCAGTAACTATGACTCTCTTAAGGTAGCCAAATGCCTCGTCATCCGGCGAGGTACATTTGGTAACTCGAGAGACTCGTAGTGGGAGTAACAGTGACGACGTTAACGTGGGCATATAGTGGCACATCGGGTCCATATGACAGGCCATAGCAAGAAATGTTAAGAGAAAGGGCTTAGAAAAGTGGGAGCAGCAGGCAGGAGTACTATGACTCTCTTAAGGTAGCCAAATGCCTCGTCACCATGAGAAATTTTTTTTTGAAAACTCGAGGATATCATCGTTAAGGTAGCTCAAACAACGTTAAGGTTTACATGTAGTGGCATATTGCTCCTGCAGGACTGACCACAGTAATAATTAAAGAGTGGAAAGATACAAAGTACGTCGAGCAGCCGGCAGCAGTAACTATGACTCTCTTAAGGTAGCCAAATGCCTCGTCACTCGGCGAAATTTATTTGAAATCTCGAGGAAATCGTCGTTGAAGTAACTCAGACAACGGTAACATGGAAAGGTGGTGGCATATCGCTTCTGCAGGACTGACCACAGTACGAATTAAAGAGAGGAAAGATTCAAAGAAGGGGGAGCAGCTGGCTGCAGTAACTATGACTCTCTTAAGGTAGCCAAATGCCTCGTCATCCGGCGAGGTACATTTGGTAACTCGAGAGACTCGTAGTGGGAGTAACAGTGACGACGTTAACGTGGGCATATAGTGGCACATCGGGTCCATATGACAGGCCATAGCAAGAAATGCTACAGAGAAAGGGCTTAGAAAAGTGGGAGCAGCAGGCAGGAGTACTATGACTCTCTTAAGGTAGCCAAATGTCTCGTCGCCATGAGAAATTTTTTTTTGAAAACTCGAGGATATCATCGTTAAGGTAGCTCAAACAACGTTAAGGTTTACATGTAGTGGCATATTGCTCCTGCAGGACTGACCACAGTAATAATTAAAGAGTGGAAAGATACAAAGTACGTCGAGCAGCCGGCAGCAGTAACTATGACTCTCTTAAGGTAGCCAAATGCCTCGTCACTCGGCGAAATTTATTTGAAAACTCGAGGAAATCGTCGTTGAAGTAACTCAGACAACGGTAACATGGAAAGGTGGTGGCATATCGCTTCTGCAGGACTGACCACAGTACGAATTAAAGAGAGGAAAGATTCAAAGAAGGGGGAGCAGCTGGCTGCAGTAACTATGACTCTCTTAAGGTAGCCAAATGCCTCGTCATCCGGCGAGGTACATTTGGTAACTCGAGAGACTCGTAGTGGGAGTAACAGTGACGACGTTAACGTGGGCATATAGTGGCACATCGGGTCCATATGACAGGCCATAGCAAGAAATGTTACAGAGAAAGGGCTTAGAAAAGTGGGAGCAGCAGGCAGGAGTACTATGACTCTCTTAAGGTAGCCAAATGTCTCGTCGCCATGAGAAATTTTTTTTTGAAAACTCGAGGATATCATCGTTAAGGTAGCTCAAACAACGTTAAGGTTTACATGTAGTGGCATATTGCTCCTGCAGGACTGACCACAGTAATAATTAAAGAGTGGAAAGATACAAAGTACGTCGAGCAGCCGGCAGCAGTAACTATGACTCTCTTAAGGTAGCCAAATGCCTCGTCACTCGGCGAAATTTATTTGAAATCTCGAGGAAATCGTCGTTGAAGTAACTCAGACAACGGTAACATGGAAAGGTGGTGGCATATCGCTTCTGCAGGACTGACCACAGTACGAATTAAAGAGAGGAAAGATTCAAAGAAGGGGGAGCAGCTGGCTGCAGTAACTATGACTCTCTTAAGGTAGCCAAATGCCTCGTCATCCGGCGAGGTACATTTGGTAACTCGAGAGACTCGTAGTGGGAGTAACAGTGACGACGTTAACGTGGGCATATAGTGGCACATCGGGTCCATATGACAGGCCATAGCAAGAAATGTTACAGAGAAAGGGCTTAGAAAAGTGGGAGCAGCAGGCAGGAGTACTATGACTCTCTTAAGGTAGCCAAATGTCTCGTCGCCATGAGAAATTTTTTTTTGAAAACTCGAGGATATCATCGTTAAGGTAGCTCAAACAACGTTAAGGTTTACATGTAGTGGCATATTGCTCCTGCAGGACTGACCACAGTAATAATTAAAGAGTGGAAAGATACAAAGTACGTCGAGCAGCCGGCAGCAGTAACTATGACTCTCTTAAGGTAGCCAAATGCCTCGTCACTCGGCGAAATTTATTTGAAAACTCGAGGAAATCGTCGTTGAAGTAACTCAGACAACGGTAACATGGAAAGGTGGTGGCATATCGCTTCTGCAGGACTGACCACAGTACGAATTAAAGAGAGGAAAGATTCAAAGAAGGGGGAGCAGCTGGCTGCAGTAACTATGACTCTCTTAAGGTAGCCAAATGCCTCGTCATCCGGCGAGGTACATTTGGTAACTCGAGAGACTCGTAGTGGGAGTAACAGTGACGACGTTAACGTGGGCATATAGTGGCACATCGGGTCCATATGACAGGCCATAGCAAGAAATGTTACAGAGAAAGGGCTTAGAAAAGTGGGAGCAGCAGGCAGGAGTACTATGACTCTCTTAAGGTAGCCAAATGTCTCGTCGCCATGAGAAATTTTTTTTTGAAAACTCGAGGATATCATCGTTAAGGTAGCTCAAACAACGTTAAGGTTTACATGTAGTGGCATATTGCTCCTGCAGGACTGACCACAGTAATAATTAAAGAGTGGAAAGATACAAAGTACGTCGAGCAGCCGGCAGCAGTAACTATGACTCTCTTAAGGTAGCCAAATGCCTCGTCACTCGGCGAAATTTATTTGAAAACTCGAGGAAATCGTCGTTGAAGTAACTCAGACAACGGTAACATGGAAAGGTGGTGGCATATCGCTTCTGCAGGACTGACCACAGTACGAATTAAAGAGAGGAAAGATTCAAAGAAGGGGGAGCAGCTGGCTGCAGTAACTATGACTCTCTTAAGGTAGCCAAATGCCTCGTCATCCGGCGAGGTACATTTGGTAACTCGAGAGACTCGTAGTGGGAGTAACAGTGACGACGTTAACGTGGGCATATAGTGGCACATCGGGTCCATATGACAGGCCATAGCAAGAAATGTTACAGAGAAAGGGCTTAGAAAAGTGGGAGCAGCAGGCAGGAGTACTATGACTCTCTTAAGGTAGCCAAATGTCTCGTCGCCATGAGAAATTTTTTTTTGAAAACTCGAGGATATCATCGTTAAGGTAGCTCAAACAACGTTAAGGTTTACATGTAGTGGCATATTGCTCCTGCAGGACTGACCACAGTAATAATTAAAGAGTGGAAAGATACAAAGTACGTCGAGCAGCCGGCAGCAGTAACTATGACTCTCTTAAGGTAGCCAAATGCCTCGTCACTCGGCGAAATTTATTTGAAATCTCGAGGAAATCGTCGTTGAAGTAACTCAGACAACGGTAACATGGAAAGGTGGTGGCATATCGCTTCTGCAGGACTGACCACAGTACGAATTAAAGAGAGGAAAGATTCAAAGAAGGGGGAGCAGCTGGCTGCAGTAACTATGACTCTCTTAAGGTAGCCAAATGCCTCGTCATCCGGCGAGGTACATTTGGTAACTCGAGAGACTCGTAGTGGGAGTAACAGTGACGACGTTAACGTGGGCATATAGTGGCACATCGGGTCCATATGACAGGCCATAGCAAGAAATGTTACAGAGAAAGGGCTTAGAAAAGTGGGAGCAGCAGGCAGGAGTACTATGACTCTCTTAAGGTAGCCAAATGTCTCGTCGCCATGAGAAATTTTTTTTTGAAAACTCGAGGATATCATCGTTAAGGTAGCTCAAACAACGTTAAGGTTTACATGTAGTGGCATATTGCTCCTGCAGGACTGACCACAGTAATAATTAAAGAGTGGAAAGATACAAAGTACGTCGAGCAGCCGGCAGCAGTAACTATGACTCTCTTAAGGTAGCCAAATGCCTCGTCACTCGGCGAAATTTATTTGAAATCTCGAGGAAATCGTCGTTGAAGTAACTCAGACAACGGTAACATGGAAAGGTGGTGGCATATCGCTTCTGCAGGACTGACCACAGTACGAATTAAAGAGAGGAAAGATTCAAAGAAGGGGGAGCAGCTGGCTGCAGTAACTATGACTCTCTTAAGGTAGCCAAATGCCTCGTCATCCGGCGAGGTACATTTGGTAACTCGAGAGACTCGTAGTGGGAGTAACAGTGACGACGTTAACGTGGGCATATAGTGGCACATCGGGTCCATATGACAGGCCATAGCAAGAAATGTTACAGAGAAAGGGCTTAGAAAAGTGGGAGCAGCAGGCAGGAGTACTATGACTCTCTTAAGGTAGCCAAATGTCTCGTCGCCATGAGAAATTTTTTTTTGAAAACTCGAGGATATCATCGTTAAGGTAGCTCAAACAACGTTAAGGTTTACATGTAGTGGCATATTGCTCCTGCAGGACTGACCACAGTAATAATTAAAGAGTGGAAAGATACAAAGTACGTCGAGCAGCCGGCAGCAGTAACTATGACTCTCTTAAGGTAGCCAAATGCCTCGTCACTCGGCGAAATTTATTTGAAATCTCGAGGAAATCGTCGTTGAAGTAACTCAGACAACGGTAACATGGAAAGGTGGTGGCATATCGCTTCTGCAGGACTGACCACAGTACGAATTAAAGAGAGGAAAGATTCAAAGAAGGGGGAGCAGCTGGCTGCAGTAACTATGACTCTCTTAAGGTAGCCAAATGCCTCGTCATCCGGCGAGGTACATTTGGTAACTCGAGAGACTCGTAGTGGGAGTAACAGTGACGACGTTAACGTGGGCATATAGTGGCACATCGGGTCCATATGACAGGCCATAGCAAGAAATGCTACAGAGAAAGGGCTTAGAAAAGTGGGAGCAGCAGGCAGGAGTACTATGACTCTCTTAAGGTAGCCAAATGTCTCGTCGCCATGAGAAATTTTTTTTTGAAAACTCGAGGATATCATCGTTAAGGTAGCTCAAACAACGTTAAGGTTTACATGTAGTGGCATATTGCTCCTGCAGGACTGACCACAGTAATAATTAAAGAGTGGAAAGATACAAAGTACGTCGAGCAGCCGGCAGCAGTAACTATGACTCTCTTAAGGTAGCCAAATGCCTCGTCACTCGGCGAAATTTATTTGAAATCTCGAGGAAATCGTCGTTGAAGTAACTCAGACAACGGTAACATGGAAAGGTGGTGGCATATCGCTTCTGCAGGACTGACCACAGTACGAATTAAAGAGAGGAAAGATTCAAAGAAGGGGGAGCAGCTGGCTGCAGTAACTATGACTCTCTTAAGGTAGCCAAATGCCTCGTCATCCGGCGAGGTACATTTGGTAACTCGAGAGACTCGTAGTGGGAGTAACAGTGACGACGTTAACGTGGGCATATAGTGGCACATCGGGTCCATATGACAGGCCATAGCAAGAAATGCTACAGAGAAAGGGCTTAGAAAAGTGGGAGCAGCAGGCAGGAGTACTATGACTCTCTTAAGGTAGCCAAATGTCTCGTCGCCATGAGAAATTTTTTTTTGAAAACTCGAGGATATCATCGTTAAGGTAGCTCAAACAACGTTAAGGTTTACATGTAGTGGCATATTGCTCCTGCAGGACTGACCACAGTAATAATTAAAGAGTGGAAAGATACAAAGTACGTCGAGCAGCCGGCAGCAGTAACTATGACTCTCTTAAGGTAGCCAAATGCCTCGTCACTCGGCGAAATTTATTTGAAATCTCGAGGAAATCGTCGTTGAAGTAACTCAGACAACGGTAACATGGAAAGGTGGTGGCATATCGCTTCTGCAGGACTGACCACAGTACGAATTAAAGAGAGGAAAGATTCAAAGAAGGGGGAGCAGCTGGCTGCAGTAACTATGACTCTCTTAAGGTAGCCAAATGCCTCGTCATCCGGCGAGGTACATTTGGTAACTCGAGAGACTCGTAGTGGGAGTAACAGTGACGACGTTAACGTGGGCATATAGTGGCACATCGGGTCCATATGACAGGCCATAGCAAGAAATGTTACAGAGAAAGGGCTTAGAAAAGTGGGAGCAGCAGGCAGGAGTACTATGACTCTCTTAAGGTAGCCAAATGTCTCGTCGCCATGAGAAATTTTTTTTTGAAAACTCGAGGATATCATCGTTAAGGTAGCTCAAACAACGTTAAGGTTTACATGTAGTGGCATATTGCTCCTGCAGGACTGACCACAGTAATAATTAAAGAGTGGAAAGATACAAAGTACGTCGAGCAGCCGGCAGCAGTAACTATGACTCTCTTAAGGTAGCCAAATGCCTCGTCACTCGGCGAAATTTATTTGAAATCTCGAGGAAATCGTCGTTGAAGTAACTCAGACAACGGTAACATGGAAAGGTGGTGGCATATCGCTTCTGCAGGACTGACCACAGTACGAATTAAAGAGAGGAAAGATTCAAAGAAGGGGGAGCAGCTGGCTGCAGTAACTATGACTCTCTTAAGGTAGCCAAATGCCTCGTCATCCGGCGAGGTACATTTGGTAACTCGAGAGACTCGTAGTGGGAGTAACAGTGACGACGTTAACGTGGGCATATAGTGGCACATCGGGTCCATATGACAGGCCATAGCAAGAAATGTTACAGAGAAAGGGCTTAGAAAAGTGGGAGCAGCAGGCAGGAGTACTATGACTCTCTTAAGGTAGCCAAATGTCTCGTCGCCATGAGAAATTTTTTTTTGAAAACTCGAGGATATCATCGTTAAGGTAGCTCAAACAACGTTAAGGTTTACATGTAGTGGCATATTGCTCCTGCAGGACTGACCACAGTAATAATTAAAGAGTGGAAAGATACAAAGTACGTCGAGCAGCCGGCAGCAGTAACTATGACTCTCTTAAGGTAGCCAAATGCCTCGTCACTCGGCGAAATTTATTTGATATCTCGAGGAAATCGTCGTTGAAGTAACTCAGACAACGGTAACATGGAAAGGTGGTGGCATATCGCTTCTGCAGGACTGACCACAGTACGAATTAAAGAGAGGAAAGATTCAAAGAAGGGGGAGCAGCTGGCTGCAGTAACTATGACTCTCTTAAGGTAGCCAAATGCCTCGTCATCCGGCGAGGTACATTTGGTAACTCGAGAGACTCGTAGTGGGAGTAACAGTGACGACGTTAACGTGGGCATATAGTGGCACATCGGGTCCATATGACAGGCCATAGCAAGAAATGTTACAGAGAAAGGGCTTAGAAAAGTGGGAGCAGCAGGCAGGAGTACTATGACTCTCTTAAGGTAGCCAAATGTCTCGTCGCCATGAGAAATTTTTTTTTGAAAACTCGAGGATATCATCGTTAAGGTAGCTCAAACAACGTTAAGGTTTACATGTAGTGGCATATTGCTCCTGCAGGACTGACCACAGTAATAATTAAAGAGTGGAAAGATACAAAGTACGTCGAGCAGCCGGCAGCAGTAACTATGACTCTCTTAAGGTAGCCAAATGCCTCGTCACTCGGCGAAATTTATTTGAAAACTCGAGGAAATCGTCGTTGAAGTAACTCAGACAACGGTAACATGGAAAGGTGGTGGCATATCGCTTCTGCAGGACTGACCACAGTACGAATTAAAGAGAGGAAAGATTCAAAGAAGGGGGAGCAGCTGGCTGCAGTAACTATGACTCTCTTAAGGTAGCCAAATGCCTCGTCATCCGGCGAGGTACATTTGGTAACTCGAGAGACTCGTAGTGGGAGTAACAGTGACGACGTTAACGTGGGCATATAGTGGCACATCGGGTCCATATGACAGGCCATAGCAAGAAATGTTACAGAGAAAGGGCTTAGAAAAGTGGGAGCAGCAGGCAGGAGTACTATGACTCTCTTAAGGTAGCCAAATGTCTCGTCGCCATGAGAAATTTTTTTTTGAAAACTCGAGGATATCATCGTTAAGGTAGCTCAAACAACGTTAAGGTTTACATGTAGTGGCATATTGCTCCTGCAGGACTGACCACAGTAATAATTAAAGAGTGGAAAGATACAAAGTACGTCGAGCAGCCGGCAGCAGTAACTATGACTCTCTTAAGGTAGCCAAATGCCTCGTCACTCGGCGAAATTTATTTGAAATCTCGAGGAAATCGTCGTTGAAGTAACTCAGACAACGGTAACATGGAAAGGTGGTGGCATATCGCTTCTGCAGGACTGACCACAGTACGAATTAAAGAGAGGAAAGATTCAAAGAAGGGGGAGCAGCTGGCTGCAGTAACTATGACTCTCTTAAGGTAGCCAAATGCCTCGTCATCCGGCGAGGTACATTTGGTAACTCGAGAGACTCGTAGTGGGAGTAACAGTGACGACGTTAACGTGGGCATATAGTGGCACATCGGGTCCATATGACAGGCCATAGCAAGAAATGTTACAGAGAAAGGGCTTAGAAAAGTGGGAGCAGCAGGCAGGAGTACTATGACTCTCTTAAGGTAGCCAAATGTCTCGTCGCCATGAGAAATTTTTTTTTGAAAACTCGAGGATATCATCGTTAAGGTAGCTCAAACAACGTTAAGGTTTACATGTAGTGGCATATTGCTCCTGCAGGACTGACCACAGTAATAATTAAAGAGTGGAAAGATACAAAGTACGTCGAGCAGCCGGCAGCAGTAACTATGACTCTCTTAAGGTAGCCAAATGCCTCGTCACTCGGCGAAATTTATTTGAAAACTCGAGGAAATCGTCGTTGAAGTAACTCAGACAACGGTAACATGGAAAGGTGGTGGCATATCGCTTCTGCAGGACTGACCACAGTACGAATTAAAGAGAGGAAAGATTCAAAGAAGGGGGAGCAGCTGGCTGCAGTAACTATGACTCTCTTAAGGTAGCCAAATGCCTCGTCATCCGGCGAGGTACATTTGGTAACTCGAGAGACTCGTAGTGGGAGTAACAGTGACGACGTTAACGTGGGCATATAGTGGCACATCGGGTCCATATGACAGGCCATAGCAAGAAATGTTACAGAGAAAGGGCTTAGAAAAGTGGGAGCAGCAGGCAGGAGTACTATGACTCTCTTAAGGTAGCCAAATGTCTCGTCGCCATGAGAAATTTTTTTTTGAAAACTCGAGGATATCATCGTTAAGGTAGCTCAAACAACGTTAAGGTTTACATGTAGTGGCATATTGCTCCTGCAGGACTGACCACAGTAATAATTAAAGAGTGGAAAGATACAAAGTACGTCGAGCAGCCGGCAGCAGTAACTATGACTCTCTTAAGGTAGCCAAATGCCTCGTCACTCGGCGAAATTTATTTGAAATCTCGAGGAAATCGTCGTTGAAGTAACTCAGACAACGGTAACATGGAAAGGTGGTGGCATATCGCTTCTGCAGGACTGACCACAGTACGAATTAAAGAGAGGAAAGATTCAAAGAAGGGGGAGCAGCTGGCTGCAGTAACTATGACTCTCTTAAGGTAGCCAAATGCCTCGTCATCCGGCGAGGTACATTTGGTAACTCGAGAGACTCGTAGTGGGAGTAACAGTGACGACGTTAACGTGGGCATATAGTGGCACATCGGGTCCATATGACAGGCCATAGCAAGAAATGTTACAGAGAAAGGGCTTAGAAAAGTGGGAGCAGCAGGCAGGAGTACTATGACTCTCTTAAGGTAGCCAAATGTCTCGTCGCCATGAGAAATTTTTTTTTGAAAACTCGAGGATATCATCGTTAAGGTAGCTCAAACAACGTTAAGGTTTACATGTAGTGGCATATTGCTCCTGCAGGATTGACCACAGTAATAATTAAAGAGTGGAAAGATACAAAGTACGTCGAGCAGCCGGCAGCAGTAACTATGACTCTCTTAAGGTAGCCAAATGCCTCGTCACTCGGCGAAATTTATTTGAAATCTCGAGGAAATCGTCGTTGAAGTAACTCAGACAACGGTAACATGGAAAGGTGGTGGCATATCGCTTCTGCAGGACTGACCACAGTACGAATTAAAGAGAGGAAAGATTCAAAGAAGGGGGAGCAGCTGGCTGCAGTAACTATGACTCTCTTAAGGTAGCCAAATGCCTCGTCATCCGGCGAGGTACATTTGGTAACTCGAGAGACTCGTAGTGGGAGTAACAGTGACGACGTTAACGTGGGCATATAGTGGCACATCGGGTCCATATGACAGGCCATAGCAAGAAATGCTACAGAGAAAGGGCTTAGAAAAGTGGGAGCAGCAGGCAGGAGTACTATGACTCTCTTAAGGTAGCCAAATGTCTCGTCGCCATGAGAAATTTTTTTTTGAAAACTCGAGGATATCATCGTTAAGGTAGCTCAAACAACGTTAAGGTTTACATGTAGTGGCATATTGCTCCTGCAGGACTGACCACAGTAATAATTAAAGAGTGGAAAGATACAAAGTACGTCGAGCAGCCGGCAGCAGTAACTATGACTCTCTTAAGGTAGCCAAATGCCTCGTCACTCGGCGAAATTTATTTGAAATCTCGAGGAAATCGTCGTTGAAGTAACTCAGACAACGGTAACATGGAAAGGTGGTGGCATATCGCTTCTGCAGGACTGACCACAGTACGAATTAAAGAGAGGAAAGATTCAAAGAAGGGGGAGCAGCTGGCTGCAGTAACTATGACTCTCTTAAGGTAGCCAAATGCCTCGTCATCCGGCGAGGTACATTTGGTAACTCGAGAGACTCGTAGTGGGAGTAACAGTGACGACGTTAACGTGGGCATATAGTGGCACATCGGGTCCATATGACAGGCCATAGCAAGAAATGCTACAGAGAAAGGGCTTAGAAAAGTGGGAGCAGCAGGCAGGAGTACTATGACTCTCTTAAGGTAGCCAAATGTCTCGTCGCCATGAGAAATTTTTTTTTGAAAACTCGAGGATATCATCGTTAAGGTAGCTCAAACAACGTTAAGGTTTACATGTAGTGGCATATTGCTCCTGCAGGACTGACCACAGTAATAATTAAAGAGTGGAAAGATACAAAGTACGTCGAGCAGCCGGCAGCAGTAACTATGACTCTCTTAAGGTAGCCAAATGCCTCGTCACTCGGCGAAATTTATTTGAAATCTCGAGGAAATCGTCGTTGAAGTAACTCAGACAACGGTAACATGGAAAGGTGGTGGCATATCGCTTCTGCAGGACTGACCACAGTACGAATTAAAGAGAGGAAAGATTCAAAGAAGGGGGAGCAGCTGGCTGCAGTAACTATGACTCTCTTAAGGTAGCCAAATGCCTCGTCATCCGGCGAGGTACATTTGGTAACTCGAGAGACTCGTAGTGGGAGTAACAGTGACGACGTTAACGTGGGCATATAGTGGCACATCGGGTCCATATGACAGGCCATAGCAAGAAATGTTACAGAGAAAGGGCTTAGAAAAGTGGGAGCAGCAGGCAGGAGTACTATGACTCTCTTAAGGTAGCCAAATGTCTCGTCGCCATGAGAAATTTTTTTTTGAAAACTCGAGGATATCATCGTTAAGGTAGCTCAAACAACGTTAAGGTTTACATGTAGTGGCATATTGCTCCTGCAGGACTGACCACAGTAATAATTAAAGAGTGGAAAGATACAAAGTACGTCGAGCAGCCGGCAGCAGTAACTATGACTCTCTTAAGGTAGCCAAATGCCTCGTCACTCGGCGAAATTTATTTGAAATCTCGAGGAAATCGTCGTTGAAGTAACTCAGACAACGGTAACATGGAAAGGTGGTGGCATATCGCTTCTGCAGGACTGACCACAGTACGAATTAAAGAGAGGAAAGATTCAAAGAAGGGGGAGCAGCTGGCTGCAGTAACTATGACTCTCTTAAGGTAGCCAAATGCCTCGTCATCCGGCGAGGTACATTTGGTAACTCGAGAGACTCGTAGTGGGAGTAACAGTGACGACGTTAACGTGGGCATATAGTGGCACATCGGGTCCATATGACAGGCCATAGCAAGAAATGTTACAGAGAAAGGGCTTAGAAAAGTGGGAGCAGCAGGCAGGAGTACTATGACTCTCTTAAGGTAGCCAAATGTCTCGTCGCCATGAGAAATTTTTTTTTGAAAACTCGAGGATATCATCGTTAAGGTAGCTCAAACAACGTTAAGGTTTACATGTAGTGGCATATTGCTCCTGCAGGACTGACCACAGTAATAATTAAAGAGTGGAAAGATACAAAGTACGTCGAGCAGCCGGCAGCAGTAACTATGACTCTCTTAAGGTAGCCAAATGCCTCGTCACTCGGCGAAATTTATTTGAAAACTCGAGGAAATCGTCGTTGAAGTAACTCAGACAACGGTAACATGGAAAGGTGGTGGCATATCGCTTCTGCAGGACTGACCACAGTACGAATTAAAGAGAGGAAAGATTCAAAGAAGGGGGAGCAGCTGGCTGCAGTAACTATGACTCTCTTAAGGTAGCCAAATGCCTCGTCATCCGGCGAGGTACATTTGGTAACTCGAGAGACTCGTAGTGGGAGTAACAGTGACGACGTTAACGTGGGCATATAGTGGCACATCGGGTCCATATGACAGGCCATAGCAAGAAATGCTACAGAGAAAGGGCTTAGAAAAGTGGGAGCAGCAGGCAGGAGTACTATGACTCTCTTAAGGTAGCCAAATGTCTCGTCGCCATGAGAAATTTTTTTTTGAAAACTCGAGGATATCATCGTTAAGGTAGCTCAAACAACGTTAAGGTTTACATGTAGTGGCATATTGCTCCTGCAGGACTGACCACAGTAATAATTAAAGAGTGGAAAGATACAAAGTACGTCGAGCAGCCGGCAGCAGTAACTATGACTCTCTTAAGGTAGCCAAATGCCTCGTCACTCGGCGAAATTTATTTGAAATCTCGAGGAAATCGTCGTTGAAGTAACTCAGACAACGGTAACATGGAAAGGTGGTGGCATATCGCTTCTGCAGGACTGACCACAGTACGAATTAAAGAGAGGAAAGATTCAAAGAAGGGGGAGCAGCTGGCTGCAGTAACTATGACTCTCTTAAGGTAGCCAAATGCCTCGTCATCCGGCGAGGTACATTTGGTAACTCGAGAGACTCGTAGTGGGAGTAACAGTGACGACGTTAACGTGGGCATATAGTGGCACATCGGGTCCATATGACAGGCCATAGCAAGAAA
This sequence comes from Schistocerca americana, assembly GCF_021461395.2. Classification (NCBI taxonomy): domain Eukaryota; kingdom Metazoa; phylum Arthropoda; class Insecta; order Orthoptera; family Acrididae; genus Schistocerca; species Schistocerca americana. The sequence goes on from NC_060122.1 coordinate 86,673,730, forward strand.
TGCTACAGAGAAAGGGCTTAGAAAAGTGGGAGCAGCAGGCAGGAGTACTATGACTCTCTTAAGGTAGCCAAATGTCTCGTCGCCATGAGAAATTTTTTTTTGAAAACTCGAGGATATCATCGTTAAGGTAGCTCAAACAACGTTAAGGTTTACATGTAGTGGCATATTGCTCCTGCAGGACTGACCACAGTAATAATTAAAGAGTGGAAAGATACAAAGTACGTCGAGCAGCCGGCAGCAGTAACTATGACTCTCTTAAGGTAGCCAAATGCCTCGTCACTCGGCGAAATTTATTTGAAATCTCGAGGAAATCGTCGTTGAAGTAACTCAGACAACGGTAACATGGAAAGGTGGTGGCATATCGCTTCTGCAGGACTGACCACAGTACGAATTAAAGAGAGGAAAGATTCAAAGAAGGGGGAGCAGCTGGCTGCAGTAACTATGACTCTCTTAAGGTAGCCAAATGCCTCGTCATCCGGCGAGGTACATTTGGTAACTCGAGAGACTCGTAGTGGGAGTAACAGTGACGACGTTAACGTGGGCATATAGTGGCACATCGGGTCCATATGACAGGCCATAGCAAGAAATGTTACAGAGAAAGGGCTTAGAAAAGTGGGAGCAGCAGGCAGGAGTACTATGACTCTCTTAAGGTAGCCAAATGTCTCGTCGCCATGAGAAATTTTTTTTTGAAAACTCGAGGATATCATCGTTAAGGTAGCTCAAACAACGTTAAGGTTTACATGTAGTGGCATATTGCTCCTGCAGGACTGACCACAGTAATAATTAAAGAGTGGAAAGATACAAAGTACGTCGAGCAGCCGGCAGCAGTAACTATGACTCTCTTAAGGTAGCCAAATGCCTCGTCACTCGGCGAAATTTATTTGAAAACTCGAGGAAATCGTCGTTGAAGTAACTCAGACAACGGTAACATGGAAAGGTGGTGGCATATCGCTTCTGCAGGACTGACCACAGTACGAATTAAAGAGAGGAAAGATTCAAAGAAGGGGGAGCAGCTGGCTGCAGTAACTATGACTCTCTTAAGGTAGCCAAATGCCTCGTCATCCGGCGAGGTACATTTGGTAACTCGAGAGACTCGTAGTGGGAGTAACAGTGACGACGTTAACGTGGGCATATAGTGGCACATCGGGTCCATATGACAGGCCATAGCAAGAAATGTTACAGAGAAAGGGCTTAGAAAAGTGGGAGCAGCAGGCAGGAGTACTATGACTCTCTTAAGGTAGCCAAATGTCTCGTCGCCATGAGAAATTTTTTTTTGAAAACTCGAGGATATCATCGTTAAGGTAGCTCAAACAACGTTAAGGTTTACATGTAGTGGCATATTGCTCCTGCAGGACTGACCACAGTAATAATTAAAGAGTGGAAAGATACAAAGTACGTCGAGCAGCCGGCAGCAGTAACTATGACTCTCTTAAGGTAGCCAAATGCCTCGTCACTCGGCGAAATTTATTTGAAATCTCGAGGAAATCGTCGTTGAAGTAACTCAGACAACGGTAACATGGAAAGGTGGTGGCATATCGCTTCTGCAGGACTGACCACAGTACGAATTAAAGAGAGGAAAGATTCAAAGAAGGGGGAGCAGCTGGCTGCAGTAACTATGACTCTCTTAAGGTAGCCAAATGCCTCGTCATCCGGCGAGGTACATTTGGTAACTCGAGAGACTCGTAGTGGGAGTAACAGTGACGACGTTAACGTGGGCATATAGTGGCACATCGGGTCCATATGACAGGCCATAGCAAGAAATGTTACAGAGAAAGGGCTTAGAAAAGTGGGAGCAGCAGGCAGGAGTACTATGACTCTCTTAAGGTAGCCAAATGTCTCGTCGCCATGAGAAATTTTTTTTTGAAAACTCGAGGATATCATCGTTAAGGTAGCTCAAACAACGTTAAGGTTTACATGTAGTGGCATATTGCTCCTGCAGGACTGACCACAGTAATAATTAAAGAGTGGAAAGATACAAAGTACGTCGAGCAGCCGGCAGCAGTAACTATGACTCTCTTAAGGTAGCCAAATGCCTCGTCACTCGGCGAAATTTATTTGAAATCTCGAGGAAATCGTCGTTGAAGTAACTCAGACAACGGTAACATGGAAAGGTGGTGGCATATCGCTTCTGCAGGACTGACCACAGTACGAATTAAAGAGAGGAAAGATTCAAAGAAGGGGGAGCAGCTGGCTGCAGTAACTATGACTCTCTTAAGGTAGCCAAATGCCTCGTCATCCGGCGAGGTACATTTGGTAACTCGAGAGACTCGTAGTGGGAGTAACAGTGACGACGTTAACGTGGGCATATAGTGGCACATCGGGTCCATATGACAGGCCATAGCAAGAAATGTTACAGAGAAAGGGCTTAGAAAAGTGGGAGCAGCAGGCAGGAGTACTATGACTCTCTTAAGGTAGCCAAATGTCTCGTCGCCATGAGAAATTTTTTTTTGAAAACTCGAGGATATCATCGTTAAGGTAGCTCAAACAACGTTAAGGTTTACATGTAGTGGCATATTGCTCCTGCAGGACTGACCACAGTAATAATTAAAGAGTGGAAAGATACAAAGTACGTCGAGCAGCCGGCAGCAGTAACTATGACTCTCTTAAGGTAGCCAAATGCCTCGTCACTCGGCGAAATTTATTTGAAATCTCGAGGAAATCGTCGTTGAAGTAACTCAGACAACGGTAACATGGAAAGGTGGTGGCATATCGCTTCTGCAGGACTGACCACAGTACGAATTAAAGAGAGGAAAGATTCAAAGAAGGGGGAGCAGCTGGCTGCAGTAACTATGACTCTCTTAAGGTAGCCAAATGCCTCGTCATCCGGCGAGGTACATTTGGTAACTCGAGAGACTCGTAGTGGGAGTAACAGTGACGACGTTAACGTGGGCATATAGTGGCACATCGGGTCCATATGACAGGCCATAGCAAGAAATGTTACAGAGAAAGGGCTTAGAAAAGTGGGAGCAGCAGGCAGGAGTACTATGACTCTCTTAAGGTAGCCAAATGTCTCGTCGCCATGAGAAATTTTTTTTTGAAAACTCGAGGATATCATCGTTAAGGTAGCTCAAACAACGTTAAGGTTTACATGTAGTGGCATATTGCTCCTGCAGGACTGACCACAGTAATAATTAAAGAGTGGAAAGATACAAAGTACGTCGAGCAGCCGGCAGCAGTAACTATGACTCTCTTAAGGTAGCCAAATGCCTCGTCACTCGGCGAAATTTATTTGAAATCTCGAGGAAATCGTCGTTGAAGTAACTCAGACAACGGTAACATGGAAAGGTGGTGGCATATCGCTTCTGCAGGACTGACCACAGTACGAATTAAAGAGAGGAAAGATTCAAAGAAGGGGGAGCAGCTGGCTGCAGTAACTATGACTCTCTTAAGGTAGCCAAATGCCTCGTCATCCGGCGAGGTACATTTGGTAACTCGAGAGACTCGTAGTGGGAGTAACAGTGACGACGTTAACGTGGGCATATAGTGGCACATCGGGTCCATATGACAGGCCATAGCAAGAAATGTTACAGAGAAAGGGCTTAGAAAAGTGGGAGCAGCAGGCAGGAGTACTATGACTCTCTTAAGGTAGCCAAATGTCTCGTCGCCATGAGAAATTTTTTTTTGAAAACTCGAGGATATCATCGTTAAGGTAGCTCAAACAACGTTAAGGTTTACATGTAGTGGCATATTGCTCCTGCAGGACTGACCACAGTAATAATTAAAGAGTGGAAAGATACAAAGTACGTCGAGCAGCCGGCAGCAGTAACTATGACTCTCTTAAGGTAGCCAAATGCCTCGTCACTCGGCGAAATTTATTTGAAAACTCGAGGAAATCGTCGTTGAAGTAACTCAGACAACGGTAACATGGAAAGGTGGTGGCATATCGCTTCTGCAGGACTGACCACAGTACGAATTAAAGAGAGGAAAGATTCAAAGAAGGGGGAGCAGCTGGCTGCAGTAACTATGACTCTCTTAAGGTAGCCAAATGCCTCGTCATCCGGCGAGGTACATTTGGTAACTCGAGAGACTCGTAGTGGGAGTAACAGTGACGACGTTAACGTGGGCATATAGTGGCACATCGGGTCCATATGACAGGCCATAGCAAGAAATGTTACAGAGAAAGGGCTTAGAAAAGTGGGAGCAGCAGGCAGGAGTACTATGACTCTCTTAAGGTAGCCAAATGTCTCGTCGCCATGAGAAATTTTTTTTTGAAAACTCGAGGATATCATCGTTAAGGTAGCTCAAACAACGTTAAGGTTTACATGTAGTGGCATATTGCTCCTGCAGGACTGACCACAGTAATAATTAAAGAGTGGAAAGATACAAAGTACGTCGAGCAGCCGGCAGCAGTAACTATGACTCTCTTAAGGTAGCCAAATGCCTCGTCACTCGGCGAAATTTATTTGAAATCTCGAGGAAATCGTCGTTGAAGTAACTCAGACAACGGTAACATGGAAAGGTGGTGGCATATCGCTTCTGCAGGACTGACCACAGTACGAATTAAAGAGAGGAAAGATTCAAAGAAGGGGGAGCAGCTGGCTGCAGTAACTATGACTCTCTTAAGGTAGCCAAATGCCTCGTCATCCGGCGAGGTACATTTGGTAACTCGAGAGACTCGTAGTGGGAGTAACAGTGACGACGTTAACGTGGGCATATAGTGGCACATCGGGTCCATATGACAGGCCATAGCAAGAAATGTTACAGAGAAAGGGCTTAGAAAAGTGGGAGCAGCAGGCAGGAGTACTATGACTCTCTTAAGGTAGCCAAATGTCTCGTCGCCATGAGAAATTTTTTTTTGAAAACTCGAGGATATCATCGTTAAGGTAGCTCAAACAACGTTAAGGTTTACATGTAGTGGCATATTGCTCCTGCAGGACTGACCACAGTAATAATTAAAGAGTGGAAAGATACAAAGTACGTCGAGCAGCCGGCAGCAGTAACTATGACTCTCTTAAGGTAGCCAAATGCCTCGTCACTCGGCGAAATTTATTTGAAATCTCGAGGAAATCGTCGTTGAAGTAACTCAGACAACGGTAACATGGAAAGGTGGTGGCATATCGCTTCTGCAGGACTGACCACAGTACGAATTAAAGAGAGGAAAGATTCAAAGAAGGGGGAGCAGCTGGCTGCAGTAACTATGACTCTCTTAAGGTAGCCAAATGCCTCGTCATCCGGCGAGGTACATTTGGTAACTCGAGAGACTCGTAGTGGGAGTAACAGTGACGACGTTAACGTGGGCATATAGTGGCACATCGGGTCCATATGACAGGCCATAGCAAGAAATGTTACAGAGAAAGGGCTTAGAAAAGTGGGAGCAGCAGGCAGGAGTACTATGACTCTCTTAAGGTAGCCAAATGTCTCGTCGCCATGAGAAATTTTTTTTTGAAAACTCGAGGATATCATCGTTAAGGTAGCTCAAACAACGTTAAGGTTTACATGTAGTGGCATATTGCTCCTGCAGGACTGACCACAGTAATAATTAAAGAGTGGAAAGATACAAAGTACGTCGAGCAGCCGGCAGCAGTAACTATGACTCTCTTAAGGTAGCCAAATGCCTCGTCACTCGGCGAAATTTATTTGAAATCTCGAGGAAATCGTCGTTGAAGTAACTCAGACAACGGTAACATGGAAAGGTGGTGGCATATCGCTTCTGCAGGACTGACCACAGTACGAATTAAAGAGAGGAAAGATTCAAAGAAGGGGGAGCAGCTGGCTGCAGTAACTATGACTCTCTTAAGGTAGCCAAATGCCTCGTCATCCGGCGAGGTACATTTGGTAACTCGAGAGACTCGTAGTGGGAGTAACAGTGACGACGTTAACGTGGGCATATAGTGGCACATCGGGTCCATATGACAGGCCATAGCAAGAAATGTTACAGAGAAAGGGCTTAGAAAAGTGGGAGCAGCAGGCAGGAGTACTATGACTCTCTTAAGGTAGCCAAATGTCTCGTCGCCATGAGAAATTTTTTTTTGAAAACTCGAGGATATCATCGTTAAGGTAGCTCAAACAACGTTAAGGTTTACATGTAGTGGCATATTGCTCCTGCAGGACTGACCACAGTAATAATTAAAGAGTGGAAAGATACAAAGTACGTCGAGCAGCCGGCAGCAGTAACTATGACTCTCTTAAGGTAGCCAAATGCCTCGTCACTCGGCGAAATTTATTTGAAATCTCGAGGAAATCGTCGTTGAAGTAACTCAGACAACGGTAACATGGAAAGGTGGTGGCATATCGCTTCTGCAGGACTGACCACAGTACGAATTAAAGAGAGGAAAGATTCAAAGAAGGGGGAGCAGCTGGCTGCAGTAACTATGACTCTCTTAAGGTAGCCAAATGCCTCGTCATCCGGCGAGGTACATTTGGTAACTCGAGAGACTCGTAGTGGGAGTAACAGTGACGACGTTAACGTGGGCATATAGTGGCACATCGGGTCCATATGACAGGCCATAGCAAGAAATGTTACAGAGAAAGGGCTTAGAAAAGTGGGAGCAGCAGGCAGGAGTACTATGACTCTCTTAAGGTAGCCAAATGTCTCGTCGCCATGAGAAATTTTTTTTTGAAAACTCGAGGATATCATCGTTAAGGTAGCTCAAACAACGTTAAGGTTTACATGTAGTGGCATATTGCTCCTGCAGGACTGACCACAGTAATAATTAAAGAGTGGAAAGATACAAAGTACGTCGAGCAGCCGGCAGCAGTAACTATGACTCTCTTAAGGTAGCCAAATGCCTCGTCACTCGGCGAAATTTATTTGAAAACTCGAGGAAATCGTCGTTGAAGTAACTCAGACAACGGTAACATGGAAAGGTGGTGGCATATCGCTTCTGCAGGACTGACCACAGTACGAATTAAAGAGAGGAAAGATTCAAAGAAGGGGGAGCAGCTGGCTGCAGTAACTATGACTCTCTTAAGGTAGCCAAATGCCTCGTCATCCGGCGAGGTACATTTGGTAACTCGAGAGACTCGTAGTGGGAGTAACAGTGACGACGTTAACGTGGGCATATAGTGGCACATCGGGTCCATATGACAGGCCATAGCAAGAAATGTTACAGAGAAAGGGCTTAGAAAAGTGGGAGCAGCAGGCAGGAGTACTATGACTCTCTTAAGGTAGCCAAATGTCTCGTCGCCATGAGAAATTTTTTTTTGAAAACTCGAGGATATCATCGTTAAGGTAGCTCAAACAACGTTAAGGTTTACATGTAGTGGCATATTGCTCCTGCAGGACTGACCACAGTAATAATTAAAGAGTGGAAAGATACAAAGTACGTCGAGCAGCCGGCAGCAGTAACTATGACTCTCTTAAGGTAGCCAAATGCCTCGTCACTCGGCGAAATTTATTTGAAATCTCGAGGAAATCGTCGTTGAAGTAACTCAGACAACGGTAACATGGAAAGGTGGTGGCATATCGCTTCTGCAGGACTGACCACAGTACGAATTAAAGAGAGGAAAGATTCAAAGAAGGGGGAGCAGCTGGCTGCAGTAACTATGACTCTCTTAAGGTAGCCAAATGCCTCGTCATCCGGCGAGGTACATTTGGTAACTCGAGAGACTCGTAGTGGGAGTAACAGTGACGACGTTAACGTGGGCATATAGTGGCACATCGGGTCCATATGACAGGCCATAGCAAGAAATGTTACAGAGAAAGGGCTTAGAAAAGTGGGAGCAGCAGGCAGGAGTACTATGACTCTCTTAAGGTAGCCAAATGTCTCGTCGCCATGAGAAATTTTTTTTTGAAAACTCGAGGATATCATCGTTAAGGTAGCTCAAACAACGTTAAGGTTTACATGTAGTGGCATATTGCTCCTGCAGGACTGACCACAGTAATAATTAAAGAGTGGAAAGATACAAAGTACGTCGAGCAGCCGGCAGCAGTAACTATGACTCTCTTAAGGTAGCCAAATGCCTCGTCACTCGGCGAAATTTATTTGAAATCTCGAGGAAATCGTCGTTGAAGTAACTCAGACAACGGTAACATGGAAAGGTGGTGGCATATCGCTTCTGCAGGACTGACCACAGTACGAATTAAAGAGAGGAAAGATTCAAAGAAGGGGGAGCAGCTGGCTGCAGTAACTATGACTCTCTTAAGGTAGCCAAATGCCTCGTCATCCGGCGAGGTACATTTGGTAACTCGAGAGACTCGTAGTGGGAGTAACAGTGACGACGTTAACGTGGGCATATAGTGGCACATCGGGTCCATATGACAGGCCATAGCAAGAAATGTTACAGAGAAAGGGCTTAGAAAAGTGGGAGCAGCAGGCAGGAGTACTATGACTCTCTTAAGGTAGCCAAATGTCTCGTCGCCATGAGAAATTTTTTTTTGAAAACTCGAGGATATCATCGTTAAGGTAGCTCAAACAACGTTAAGGTTTACATGTAGTGGCATATTGCTCCTGCAGGACTGACCACAGTAATAATTAAAGAGTGGAAAGATACAAAGTACGTCGAGCAGCCGGCAGCAGTAACTATGACTCTCTTAAGGTAGCCAAATGCCTCGTCACTCGGCGAAATTTATTTGAAAACTCGAGGAAATCGTCGTTGAAGTAACTCAGACAACGGTAACATGGAAAGGTGGTGGCATATCGCTTCTGCAGGACTGACCACAGTACGAATTAAAGAGAGGAAAGATTCAAAGAAGGGGGAGCAGCTGGCTGCAGTAACTATGACTCTCTTAAGGTAGCCAAATGCCTCGTCATCCGGCGAGGTACATTTGGTAACTCGAGAGACTCGTAGTGGGAGTAACAGTGACGACGTTAACGTGGGCATATAGTGGCACATCGGGTCCATATGACAGGCCATAGCAAGAAATGTTACAGAGAAAGGGCTTAGAAAAGTGGGAGCAGCAGGCAGGAGTACTATGACTCTCTTAAGGTAGCCAAATGTCTCGTCGCCATGAGAAATTTTTTTTTGAAAACTCGAGGATATCATCGTTAAGGTAGCTCAAACAACGTTAAGGTTTACATGTAGTGGCATATTGCTCCTGCAGGACTGACCACAGTAATAATTAAAGAGTGGAAAGATACAAAGTACGTCGAGCAGCCGGCAGCAGTAACTATGACTCTCTTAAGGTAGCCAAATGCCTCGTCACTCGGCGAAATTTATTTGAAATCTCGAGGAAATCGTCGTTGAAGTAACTCAGACAACGGTAACATGGAAAGGTGGTGGCATATCGCTTCTGCAGGACTGACCACAGTACGAATTAAAGAGAGGAAAGATTCAAAGAAGGGGGAGCAGCTGGCTGCAGTAACTATGACTCTCTTAAGGTAGCCAAATGCCTCGTCATCCGGCGAGGTACATTTGGTAACTCGAGAGACTCGTAGTGGGAGTAACAGTGACGACGTTAACGTGGGCATATAGTGGCACATCGGGTCCATATGACAGGCCATAGCAAGAAATGTTACAGAGAAAGGGCTTAGAAAAGTGGGAGCAGCAGGCAGGAGTACTATGACTCTCTTAAGGTAGCCAAATGTCTCGTCGCCATGAGAAATTTTTTTTTGAAAACTCGAGGATATCATCGTTAAGGTAGCTCAAACAACGTTAAGGTTTACATGTAGTGGCATATTGCTCCTGCAGGACTGACCACAGTAATAATTAAAGAGTGGAAAGATACAAAGTACGTCGAGCAGCCGGCAGCAGTAACTATGACTCTCTTAAGGTAGCCAAATGCCTCGTCACTCGGCGAAATTTATTTGAAATCTCGAGGAAATCGTCGTTGAAGTAACTCAGACAACGGTAACATGGAAAGGTGGTGGCATATCGCTTCTGCAGGACTGACCACAGTACGAATTAAAGAGAGGAAAGATTCAAAGAAGGGGGAGCAGCTGGCTGCAGTAACTATGACTCTCTTAAGGTAGCCAAATGCCTCGTCATCCGGCGAGGTACATTTGGTAACTCGAGAGACTCGTAGTGGGAGTAACAGTGACGACGTTAACGTGGGCATATAGTGGCACATCGGGTCCATATGACAGGCCATAGCAAGAAATGCTACAGAGAAAGGGCTTAGAAAAGTGGCAGCAGCAGGCAGGAGTACTATGACTCTCTTAAGGTAGCCAAATGTCTCGTCGCCATGAGAAATTTTTTTTTGAAAACTCGAGGATATCATCGTTAAGGTAGCTCAAACAACGTTAAGGTTTACATGTAGTGGCATATTGCTCCTGCAGGACTGACCACAGTAATAATTAAAGAGTGGAAAGATACAAAGTACGTCGAGCAGCCGGCAGCAGTAACTATGACTCTCTTAAGGTAGCCAAATGCCTCGTCACTCGGCGAAATTTATTTGAAATCTCGAGGAAATCGTCGTTGAAGTAACTCAGACAACGGTAACATGGAAAGGTGGTGGCATATCGCTTCTGCAGGACTGACCACAGTACGAATTAAAGAGAGGAAAGATTCAAAGAAGGGGGAGCAGCTGGCTGCAGTAACTATGACTCTCTTAAGGTAGCCAAATGCCTCGTCATCCGGCGAGGTACATTTGGTAACTCGAGAGACTCGTAGTGGGAGTAACAGTGACGACGTTAACGTGGGCATATAGTGGCACATCGGGTCCATATGACAGGCCATAGCAAGAAATGCTACAGAGAAAGGGCTTAGAAAAGTGGGAGCAGCAGGCAGGAGTACTATGACTCTCTTAAGGTAGCCAAATGTCTCGTCGCCATGAGAAATTTTTTTTTGAAAACTCGAGGATATCATCGTTAAGGTAGCTCAAACAACGTTAAGGTTTACATGTAGTGGCATATTGCTCCTGCAGGACTGACCACAGTAATAATTAAAGAGTGGAAAGATACAAAGTACGTCGAGCAGCCGGCAGCAGTAACTATGACTCTCTTAAGGTAGCCAAATGCCTCGTCACTCGGCGAAATTTATTTGAAATCTCGAGGAAATCGTCGTTGAAGTAACTCAGACAACGGTAACATGGAAAGGTGGTGGCATATCGCTTCTGCAGGACTGACCACAGTACGAATTAAAGAGAGGAAAGATTCAAAGAAGGGGGAGCAGCTGGCTGCAGTAACTATGACTCTCTTAAGGTAGCCAAATGCCTCGTCATCCGGCGAGGTACATTTGGTAACTCGAGAGACTCGTAGTGGGAGTAACAGTGACGACGTTAACGTGGGCATATAGTGGCACATCGGGTCCATATGACAGGCCATAGCAAGAAATGTTACAGAGAAAGGGCTTAGAAAAGTGGGAGCAGCAGGCAGGAGTACTATGACTCTCTTAAGGTAGCCAAATGTCTCGTCGCCATGAGAAATTTTTTTTTGAAAACTCGAGGATATCATCGTTAAGGTAGCTCAAACAACGTTAAGGTTTACATGTAGTGGCATATTGCTCCTGCAGGACTGACCACAGTAATAATTAAAGAGTGGAAAGATACAAAGTACGTCGAGCAGCCGGCAGCAGTAACTATGACTCTCTTAAGGTAGCCAAATGCCTCGTCACTCGGCGAAATTTATTTGAAATCTCGAGGAAATCGTCGTTGAAGTAACTCAGACAACGGTAACATGGAAAGGTGGTGGCATATCGCTTCTGCAGGACTGACCACAGTACGAATTAAAGAGAGGAAAGATTCAAAGAAGGGGGAGCAGCTGGCTGCAGTAACTATGACTCTCTTAAGGTAGCCAAATGCCTCGTCATCCGGCGAGGTACATTTGGTAACTCGAGAGACTCGTAGTGGGAGTAACAGTGACGACGTTAACGTGGGCATATAGTGGCACATCGGGTCCATATGACAGGCCATAGCAAGAAATGTTACAGAGAAAGGGCTTAGAAAAGTGGGAGCAGCAGGCAGGAGTACTATGACTCTCTTAAGGTAGCCAAATGTCTCGTCGCCATGAGAAATTTTTTTTTGAAAACTCGAGGATATCATCGTTAAGGTAGCTCAAACAACGTTAAGGTTTACATGTAGTGGCATATTGCTCCTGCAGGACTGACCACAGTAATAATTAAAGAGTGGAAAGATACAAAGTACGTCGAGCAGCCGGCAGCAGTAACTATGACTCTCTTAAGGTAGCCAAATGCCTCGTCACTCGGCGAAATTTATTTGAAAACTCGAGGAAATCGTCGTTGAAGTAACTCAGACAACGGTAACATGGAAAGGTGGTGGCATATCGCTTCTGCAGGACTGACCACAGTACGAATTAAAGAGAGGAAAGATTCAAAGAAGGGGGAGCAGCTGGCTGCAGTAACTATGACTCTCTTAAGGTAGCCAAATGCCTCGTCATCCGGCGAGGTACATTGGGTAACTCGAGAGACTCGTAGTGGGAGTAACAGTGACGACGTTAACGTGGGCATATAGTGGCACATCGGGTCCATATGACAGGCCATAGCAAGAAATGTTACAGAGAAAGGGCTTAGAAAAGTGGGAGCAGCAGGCAGGAGTACTATGACTCTCTTAAGGTAGCCAAATGTCTCGTCGCCATGAGAAATTTTTTTTTGAAAACTCGAGGATATCATCGTTAAGGTAGCTCAAACAACGTTAAGGTTTACATGTAGTGGCATATTGCTCCTGCAGGACTGACCACAGTAATAATTAAAGAGTGGAAAAATACAAAGTACGTCGAGCAGCCGGCAGCAGTAACTATGACTCTCTTAAGGTAGCCAAATGCCTCGTCACTCGGCGAAATTTATTTGAAATCTCGAGGAAATCGTCGTTGAAGTAACTCAGACAACGGTAACATGGAAAGGTGGTGGCATATCGCTTCTGCAGGACTGACCACAGTACGAATTAAAGAGAGGAAAGATTCAAAGAAGGGGGAGCAGCTGGCTGCAGTAACTATGACTCTCTTAAGGTAGCCAAATGCCTCGTCATCCGGCGAGGTACATTTGGTAACTCGAGAGACTCGTAGTGGGAGTAACAGTGACGACGTTAACGTGGGCATATAGTGGCACATCGGGTCCATATGACAGGCCATAGCAAGAAATGTTACAGAGAAAGGGCTTAGAAAAGTGGGAGCAGCAGGCAGGAGTACTATGACTCTCTTAAGGTAGCCAAATGTCTCGTCGCCATGAGAAATTTTTTTTTGAAAACTCGAGGATATCATCGTTAAGGTAGCTCAAACAACGTTAAGGTTTACATGTAGTGGCATATTGCTCCTGCAGGACTGACCACAGTAATAATTAAAGAGTGGAAAGATACAAAGTACGTCGAGCAGCCGGCAGCAGTAACTATGACTCTCTTAAGGTAGCCAAATGCCTCGTCACTCGGCGAAATTTATTTGAAATCTCGAGGAAATCGTCGTTGAAGTAACTCAGACAACGGTAACATGGAAAGGTGGTGGCATATCGCTTCTGCAGGACTGACCACAGTACGAATTAAAGAGAGGAAAGATTCAAAGAAGGGGGAGCAGCTGGCTGCAGTAACTATGACTCTCTTAAGGTAGCCAAATGCCTCGTCATCCGGCGAGGTACATTTGGTAACTCGAGAGACTCGTAGTGGGAGTAACAGTGACGACGTTAACGTGGGCATATAGTGGCACATCGGGTCCATATGACAGGCCATAGCAAGAAATGTTACAGAGAAAGGGCTTAGAAAAGTGGGAGCAGCAGGCAGGAGTACTATGACTCTCTTAAGGTAGCCAAATGTCTCGTCGCCATGAGAAATTTTTTTTTGAAAACTCGAGGATATCATCGTTAAGGTAGCTCAAACAACGTTAAGGTTTACATGTAGTGGCATATTGCTCCTGCAGGACTGACCACAGTAATAATTAAAGAGTGGAAAGATACAAAGTACGTCGAGCAGCCGGCAGCAGTAACTATGACTCTCTTAAGGTAGCCAAATGCCTCGTCACTCGGCGAAATTTATTTGAAAACTCGAGGAAATCGTCGTTGAAGTAACTCAGACAACGGTAACATGGAAAGGTGGTGGCATATCGCTTCTGCAGGACTGACCACAGTACGAATTAAAGAGAGGAAAGATTCAAAGAAGGGGGAGCAGCTGGCTGCAGTAACTATGACTCTCTTAAGGTAGCCAAATGCCTCGTCATCCGGCGAGGTACATTTGGTAACTCGAGAGACTCGTAGTGGGAGTAACAGTGACGACGTTAACGTGGGCATATAGTGGCACATCGGGTCCATATGACAGGCCATAGCAAGAAATGTTAAGAGAAAGGGCTTAGAAAAGTGGGAGCAGCAGGCAGGAGTACTATGACTCTCTTAAGGTAGCCAAATGCCTCGTCACCATGAGAAATTTTCTTTTGAAAACTCGAGGATATCATCGTTAAGGTAGCTCAAACAACGTTAAGGTTTACATGTAGTGGCATATTGCTCCTGCAGGACTGACCACAGTAATTATTAAAGAGTGGAAAGATACAAAGTACGTCGAGCAGCCGGCAGCAGTAACTATGACTCTCTTAAGGTAGCCAAATGCCTCGTCACTCGGCGAAATTTATTTGAAATCTCGAGGAAATCGTCGTTGAAGTAACTCAGACAACGGTAACATGGAAAGGTGGTGGCATATCGCTTCTGCAGGACTGACCACAGTACGAATTAAAGAGAGGAAAGATTCAAAGAAGGGGGAGCAGCTGGCTGCAGTAACTATGACTCTCTTAAGGTAGCCAAATGCCTCGTCATCCGGCGAGGTACATTTGGTAACTCGAGAGACTCGTAGTGGGAGTAACAGTGACGACGTTAACGTGGGCATATAGTGGCACATCGGGTCCATATGACAGGCCATAGCAAGAAATGCTACAGAGAAAGGGCTTAGAAAAGTGGGAGCAGCAGGCAGGAGTACTATGACTCTCTTAAGGTAGCCAAATGTCTCGTCGCCATGAGAAATTTTTTTTTGAAAACTCGAGGATATCATCGTTAAGGTAGCTCAAACAACGTTAAGGTTTACATGTAGTGGCATATTGCTCCTGCAGGACTGACCACAGTAATAATTAAAGAGTGGAAAGATACAAAGTACGTCGAGCAGCCGGCAGCAGTAACTATGACTCTCTTAAGGTAGCCAAATGCCTCGTCACTCGGCGAAATTTATTTGAAATCTCGAGGAAATCGTCGTTGAAGTAACTCAGACAACGGTAACATGGAAAGGTGGTGGCATATCGCTTCTGCAGGACTGACCACAGTACGAATTAAAGAGAGGAAAGATTCAAAGAAGGGGGAGCAGCTGGCTGCAGTAACTATGACTCTCTTAAGGTAGCCAAATGCCTCGTCATCCGGCGAGGTACATTTGGTAACTCGAGAGACTCGTAGTGGGAGTAACAGTGACGACGTTAACGTGGGCATATAGTGGCACATCGGGTCCATATGACAGGCCATAGCAAGAAATGTTACAGAGAAAGGGCTTAGAAAAGTGGGAGCAGCAGGCAGGAGTACTATGACTCTCTTAAGGTAGCCAAATGTCTCGTCGCCATGAGAAATTTTTTTTTGAAAACTCGAGGATATCATCGTTAAGGTAGCTCAAACAACGTTAAGGTTTACATGTAGTGGCATATTGCTCCTGCAGGACTGACCACAGTAATAATTAAAGAGTGGAAAGATACAAAGTACGTCGAGCAGCCGGCAGCAGTAACTATGACTCTCTTAAGGTAGCCAAATGCCTCGTCACTCGGCGAAATTTATTTGAAAACTCGAGGAAATCGTCGTTGAAGTAACTCAGACAACGGTAACATGGAAAGGTGGTGGCATATCGCTTCTGCAGGACTGACCACAGTACGAATTAAAGAGAGGAAAGATTCAAAGAAGGGGGAGCAGCTGGCTGCAGTAACTATGACTCTCTTAAGGTAGCCAAATGCCTCGTCATCCGGCGAGGTACATTTGGTAACTCGAGAGACTCGTAGTGGGAGTAACAGTGACGACGTTAACGTGGGCATATAGTGGCACATCGGGTCCATATGACAGGCCATAGCAAGAAATGTTACAGAGAAAGGGCTTAGAAAAGTGGGAGCAGCAGGCAGGAGTACTATGACTCTCTTAAGGTAGCCAAATGTCTCGTCGCCATGAGAAATTTTTTTTTGAAAACTCGAGGATATCATCGTTAAGGTAGCTCAAACAACGTTAAGGTTTACATGTAGTGGCATATTGCTCCTGCAGGACTGACCACAGTAATAATTAAAGAGTGGAAAGATACAAAGTACGTCGAGCAGCCGGCAGCAGTAACTATGACTCTCTTAAGGTAGCCAAATGCCTCGTCACTCGGCGAAATTTATTTGAAAACTCGAGGAAATCGTCGTTGAAGTAACTCAGACAACGGTAACATGGAAAGGTGGTGGCATATCGCTTCTGCAGGACTGACCACAGTACGAATTAAAGAGAGGAAAGATTCAAAGAAGGGGGAGCAGCTGGCTGCAGTAACTATGACTCTCTTAAGGTAGCCAAATGCCTCGTCATCCGGCGAGGTACATTTGGTAACTCGAGAGACTCGTAGTGGGAGTAACAGTGACGACGTTAACGTGGGCATATAGTGGCACATCGGGTCCATATGACAGGCCATAGCAAGAAATGTTACAGAGAAAGGGCTTAGAAAAGTGGGAGCAGCAGGCAGGAGTACTATGACTCTCTTAAGGTAGCCAAATGTCTCGTCGCCATGAGAAATTTTTTTTTGAAAACTCGAGGATATCATCGTTAAGGTAGCTCAAACAACGTTAAGGTTTACATGTAGTGGCATATTGCTCCTGCAGGACTGACCACAGTAATAATTAAAGAGTGGAAAGATACAAAGTACGTCGAGCAGCCGGCAGCAGTAACTATGACTCTCTTAAGGTAGCCAAATGCCTCGTCACTCGGCGAAATTTATTTGAAAACTCGAGGAAATCGTCGTTGAAGTAACTCAGACAACGGTAACATGGAAAGGTGGTGGCATATCGCTTCTGCAGGACTGACCACAGTACGAATTAAAGAGAGGAAAGATTCAAAGAAGGGGGAGCAGCTGGCTGCAGTAACTATGACTCTCTTAAGGTAGCCAAATGCCTCGTCATCCGGCGAGGTACATTTGGTAACTCGAGAGACTCGTAGTGGGAGTAACAGTGACGACGTTAACGTGGGCATATAGTGGCACATCGGGTCCATATGACAGGCCATAGCAAGAAATGCTACAGAGAAAGGGCTTAGAAAAGTGGGAGCAGCAGGCAGGAGTACTATGACTCTCTTAAGGTAGCCAAATGTCTCGTCGCCATGAGAAATTTTTTTTTGAAAACTCGAGGATATCATCGTTAAGGTAGCTCAAACAACGTTAAGGTTTACATGTAGTGGCATATTGCTCCTGCAGGACTGACCACAGTAATAATTAAAGAGTGGAAAGATACAAAGTACGTCGAGCAGCCGGCAGCAGTAACTATGACTCTCTTAAGGTAGCCAAATGCCTCGTCACTCGGCGAAATTTATTTGAAATCTCGAGGAAATCGTCGTTGAAGTAACTCAGACAACGGTAACATGGAAAGGTGGTGGCATATCGCTTCTGCAGGACTGACCACAGTACGAATTAAAGAGAGGAATGATTCAAAGAAGGGGGAGCAGCTGGCTGCAGTAACTATGACTCTCTTAAGGTAGCCAAATGCCTCGTCATCCGGCGAGGTACATTTGGTAACTCGAGAGACTCGTAGTGGGAGTAACAGTGACGACGTTAACGTGGGCATATAGTGGCACATCGGGTCCATATGACAGGCCATAGCAAGAAATGTTACAGAGAAAGGGCTTAGAAAAGTGGGAGCAGCAGGCAGGAGTACTATGACTCTCTTAAGGTAGCCAAATGTCTCGTCGCCATGAGAAATTTTTTTTTGAAAACTCGAGGATATCATCGTTAAGGTAGCTCAAACAACGTTAAGGTTTACATGTAGTGGCATATTGCTCCTGCAGGACTGACCACAGTAATAATTAAAGAGTGGAAAGATACAAAGTACGTCGAGCAGCCGGCAGCAGTAACTATGACTCTCTTAAGGTAGCCAAATGCCTCGTCACTCGGCGAAATTTATTTGAAAACTCGAGGAAATCGTCGTTGAAGTAACTCAGACAACGGTAACATGGAAAGGTGGTGGCATATCGCTTCTGCAGGACTGACCACAGTACGAATTAAAGAGAGGAAAGATTCAAAGAAGGGGGAGCAGCTGGCTGCAGTAACTATGACTCTCTTAAGGTAGCCAAATGCCTCGTCATCCGGCGAGGTACATTTGGTAACTCGAGAGACTCGTAGTGGGAGTAACAGTGACGACGTTAACGTGGGCATATAGTGGCACATCGGGTCCATATGACAGGCCATAGCAAGAAATGCTACAGAGAAAGGGCTTAGAAAAGTGGGAGCAGCAGGCAGGAGTACTATGACTCTCTTAAGGTAGCCAAATGTCTCGTCGCCATGAGAAATTTTTTTTTGAAAACTCGAGGATATCATCGTTAAGGTAGCTCAAACAACGTTAAGGTTTACATGTAGTGGCATATTGCTCCTGCAGGACTGACCACAGTAATAATTAAAGAGTGGAAAGATACAAAGTACGTCGAGCAGCCGGCAGCAGTAACTATGACTCTCTTAAGGTAGCCAAATGCCTCGTCACTCGGCGAAATTTATTTGAAATCTCGAGGAAATCGTCGTTGAAGTAACTCAGACAACGGTAACATGGAAAGGTGGTGGCATATCGCTTCTGCAGGACTGACCACAGTACGAATTAAAGAGAGGAAAGATTCAAAGAAGGGGGAGCAGCTGGCTGCAGTAACTATGACTCTCTTAAGGTAGCCAAATGCCTCGTCATCCGGCGAGGTACATTTGGTAACTCGAGAGACTCGTAGTGGGAGTAACAGTGACGACGTTAACGTGGGCATATAGTGGCACATCGGGTCCATATGACAGGCCATAGCAAGAAATGTTACAGAGAAAGGGCTTAGAAAAGTGGGAGCAGCAGGCAGGAGTACT
The DNA here is from genome assembly GCF_021461395.2 of Schistocerca americana. Taxonomy (NCBI): domain Eukaryota; kingdom Metazoa; phylum Arthropoda; class Insecta; order Orthoptera; family Acrididae; genus Schistocerca; species Schistocerca americana. Next base: position 86,692,562 of record NC_060122.1, read on the forward strand.
ATGACTCTCTTAAGGTAGCCAAATGTCTCGTCGCCATGAGAAATTTTTTTTTGAAAACTCGAGGATATCATCGTTAAGGTAGCTCAAACAACGTTAAGGTTTACATGTAGTGGCATATTGCTCCTGCAGGACTGACCACAATAATAATTAAAGAGTGGAAAGATACAAAGTACGTCGAGCAGCCGGCAGCAGTAACTATGACTCTCTTAAGGTAGCCAAATGCCTCGTCACTCGGCGAAATTTATTTGAAAACTCGAGGAAATCGTCGTTGAAGTAACTCAGACAACGGTAACATGGAAAGGTGGTGGCATATCGCTTCTGCAGGACTGACCACAGTACGAATTAAAGAGAGGAAAGATTCAAAGAAGGGGGAGCAGCTGGCTGCAGTAACTATGACTCTCTTAAGGTAGCCAAATGCCTCGTCATCCGGCGAGATACATTTGGTAACTCGAGAGACTCGTAGTGGGAGTAACAGTGACGACGTTAACGTGGGCATATAGTGGCACATCGGGTCCATATGACAGGCCATAGCAAGAAATGTTAAGAGAAAGGGCTTAGAAAAGTGGGAGCAGCAGGCAGGAGTACTATGACTCTCTTAAGGTAGCCAAATGCCTCGTCACCATGAGAAATTTTTTTTTGAAAACTCGAGGATATCATCGTTAAGGTAGCTCAAACAACGTTAAGGTTTACATGTAGTGGCATATTGCTCCTGCAGGACTGACCACAGTAATAATTAAAGAGTGGAAAGATACAAAGTACGTCGAGCAGCCGGCAGCAGTAACTATGACTCTCTTAAGGTAGCCAAATGCCTCGTCACTCGGCGAAATTTATTTGAAATCTCGAGGAAATCGTCGTTGAAGTAACTCAGACAACGGTAACATGGAAAGGTGGTGGCATATCGCTTCTGCAGGACTGACCACAGTACGAATTAAAGAGAGGAAAGATTCAAAGAAGGGGGAGCAGCTGGCTGCAGTAACTATGACTCTCTTAAGGTAGCCAAATGCCTCGTCATCCGGCGAGGTACATTTGGTAACTCGAGAGACTCGTAGTGGGAGTAACAGTGACGACGTTAACGTGGGCATATAGTGGCACATCGGGTCCATATGACAGGCCATAGCAAGAAATGTTACAGAGAAAGGGCTTAGAAAAGTGGGAGCAGCAGGCAGGAGTACTATGACTCTCTTAAGGTAGCCAAATGTCTCGTCGCCATGAGAATTTTTTTTTTGAAAACTCGAGGATATCATCGTTAAGGTAGCTCAAACAACGTTAAGGTTTACATGTAGTGGCATATTGCTCCTGCAGGACTGACCACAGTAATAATTAAAGAGTGGAAAGATACAAAGTACGTCGAGCAGCCGGCAGCAGTAACTATGACTCTCTTAAGGTAGCCAAATGCCTCGTCACTCGGCGAAATTTATTTGAAATCTCGAGGAAATCGTCGTTGAAGTAACTCAGACAACGGTACCATGGACAGGTGTTGGCATATCGCTTCTGCAGGACTGACCACAGTACGAATTAAAGAGAGGAAAGATTCAAAGAAGGGGGAGCAGCTGGCTGCAGTAACTATGACTCTCTTAAGGTAGCCAAATGCCTCGTCATCCGGCGAGGTACATTTGGTAACTCGAGAGACTCGTAGTGGGAGTAACAGTGACGACGTTAACGTGGGCATATAGTGGCACATCGGGTCCATATGACAGGCCATAGCAAGAAATGCGACAGAGAAAGGGCTTAGAAAAGTGGGAGCAGCAGGCAGGAGTACTATGACTCTCTTAAGGTAGCCAAATGTGTCGTCGCCATGAGAAATTTTTTTTTGAAAACTCGAGGATATCATCGTTAAGGTAGCTCAAACAACGTTAAGGTTTACATGTAGTGGCATATTGCTCCTGCAGGACTGACCACAGTAATAATTAAAGAGTGGAAAGATACAAAGTACGTCGAGCAGCCGGCAGCAGTAACTATGACTCTCTTAAGGTAGCCAAATGCCTCGTCACTCGGCGAAATTTATTTGAAAACTCCAGGAAATCGTCGTTGAAGTAACTCAGACAACGGTAACATGGAGAGGTGGTGGCATATCGCTTCTGCAGGACTGACCACAGTACGAATTAAAGAGAGGAAAGATTCAAAGAAGGGGGAGCAGCTGGCTGCAGTAACTATGACTCTCTTAAGGTAGCCAAATGCCTCGTCATCCGGCGAGGTACATTTGGTAACTCGAGAGACTCGTAGTGGGAGTAACAGTGACGACGTTAACGTGGGCATATAGTGGCACATCGGGTCCATATGACAGGCCATAGCAAGAAATGTTAAGAGAAAGGGCTTAGAAAAGTGGGAGCAGCAGGCAGGAGTACTATGACTCTCTTAAGGTAGCCAAATGCCTCGTCACCATGAGAAATTTTTTTTTGAAAACTCGAGGATATCATCGTTAAGGTAGCTCAAACAACGTTAAGGTTTACATGTAGTGGCATATTGCTCCTGCAGGACTGACCACAGTAATAATTAAAGAGTGGAAAGATACAAAGTACGTCGAGCAGCCGGCAGCAGTAACTATGACTCTCTTAAGGTAGCCAAATGCCTCGTCACTCGGCGAAATTTATTTGAAATCTCGAGGAAATCGTCGTTGAAGTAACTCAGACAACGGTAACATGGAAAGGTGGTGGCATATCGCTTCTGCAGGACTGACCACAGTACGAATTAAAGAGAGGAAAGATTCAAAGAAGGGGGAGCAGCTGGCTGCAGTAACTATGACTCTCTTAAGGTAGCCAAATGCCTCGTCATCCGGCGAGGTACATTTGGTAACTCGAGAGACTCGTAGTGGGAGTAACAGTGACGACGTTAACGTGGGCATATAGTGGCACATCGGGTCCATATGACAGGCCATAGCAAGAAATGTTACAGAGAAAGGGCTTAGAAAAGTGGGAGCAGCAGGCAGGAGTACTATGACTCTCTTAAGGTAGCCAAATGTCTCGTCGCCATGAGAAATTTTTTTTTGAAAACTCGAGGATATCATCGTTAAGGTAGCTCAAACAACGTTAAGGTTTACATGTAGTGGCATATTGCTCCTGCAGGACTGACCACAGTAATAATTAAAGAGTGGAAAGATACAAAGTACGTCGAGCAGCCGGCAGCAGTAACTATGACTCTCTTAAGGTAGCCAAATGCCTCGTCACTCGGCGAAATTTATTTGAAAACTCGAGGAAATCGTCGTTGAAGTAACTCAGACAACGGTAACATGGAAAGGTGGTGGCATATCGCTTCTGCAGGACTGACCACAGTACGAATTAAAGAGAGGAAAGATTCAAAGAAGGGGGAGCAGCTGGCTGCAGTAACTATGACTCTCTTAAGGTAGCCAAATGCCTCGTCATCCGGCGAGGTACATTTGGTAACTCGAGAGACTCGTAGTGGGAGTAACAGTGACGACGTTAACGTGGGCATATAGTGGCACATCGGGTCCATATGACAGGCCATAGCAAGAAATGTTAAGAGAAAGGGCTTAGAAAAGTGGGAGCAGCAGGCAGGAGTACTATGACTCTCTTAAGGTAGCCAAATGCCTCGTCACCATGAGAAATTTTTTTTTGAAAACTCGAGGATATCATCGTTAAGGTAGCTCAAACAACGTTAAGGTTTACATGTAGTGGCATATTGCTCCTGCAGGACTGACCACAGTAATAATTAAAGAGTGGAAAGATACAAAGTACGTCGAGCAGCCGGCAGCAGTAACTATGACTCTCTTAAGGTAGCCAAATGCCTCGTCACTCGGCGAAATTTATTTGAAATCTCGAGGAAATCGTCGTTGAAGTAACTCAGACAACGGTAACATGGAAAGGTGGTGGCATATCGCTTCTGCAGGACTGACCACAGTACGAATTAAAGAGAGGAAAGATTCAAAGAAGGGGGAGCAGCTGGCTGCAGTAACTATGACTCTCTTAAGGTAGCCAAATGCCTCGTCATCCGGCGAGGTACATTTGGTAACTCGAGAGACTCGTAGTGGGAGTAACAGTGACGACGTTAACGTGGGCATATAGTGGCACATCGGGTCCATATGACAGGCCATAGCAAGAAATGTTACAGAGAAAGGGCTTAGAAAAGTGGGAGCAGCAGGCAGGAGTACTATGACTCTCTTAAGGTAGCCAAATTTCTCGTCGCCATGAGAAATTTTTTTTTGAAAACTCGAGGATATCATCGTTAAGGTAGCTCAAACAACGTTAAGGTTTACATGTAGTGGCGTATTGCTCCTGCAGGACTGACCACAGTAATAATTAAAGAGTGGAAAGATACAAAGTACGTCGAGCAGCCGGCAGCAGTAACTATGACTCTCTTAAGGTAGCCAAATGCCTCGTCACTCGGCGAAATTTATTTGAAATCTCGAGGAAATCGTCGTTGAAGTAACTCAGACAACGGTACCATGGACAGGTGTTGGCATATCGCTTCTGCAGGACTGACCACAGTACGAATTAAAGAGAGGAAAGATTCAAAGAAGGGGGAGCAGCTGGCTGCAGTAACTATGACTCTCTTAAGGTAGCCAAATGCCTCGTCATCCGGCGAGGTACATTTGGTAACTCGAGAGACTCGTAGTGGGAGTAACAGTGACGACGTTAACGTGGGCATATAGTGGCACATCGGGTCCATATGACAGGCCATAGCAAGAAATGCGACAGAGAAAGGGCTTAGAAAAGTGGGAGCAGCAGGCAGGAGTACTATGACTCTCTTAAGGTAGCCAAATGTGTCGTCGCCATGAGAATTTTTTTTTTGAAAACTCGAGGATATCATCGTTAAGGTAGCTCAAACAACGTTAAGGTTTACATGTAGTGGCATATTGCTCCTGCAGGACTGACCACAGTAATAATTAAAGAGTGGAAAGATACAAAGTACGTCGAGCAGCCGGCAGCAGTAACTATGACTCTCTTAAGGTAGCCAAATGCCTCGTCACTCGGCGAAATTTATTTGAAAACTCGAGGAAATCGTCGTTGAAGTAACTCAGACAACGGTAACATGGAAAGGTGGTGGCATATCGCTTCTGCAGGACTGACCACAGTACGAATTAAAGAGAGGAAAGATTCAAAGAAGGGGGAGCAGCTGGCTGCAGTAACTATGACTCTCTTAAGGTAGCCAAATGCCTCGTCATCCGGCGAGGTACATTTGGTAACTCGAGAGACTCGTAGTGGGAGTAACAGTGACGACGTTAACGTGGGCATATAGTGGCACATCGGGTCCATATGACAGGCCATAGCAAGAAATGCGACAGAGAAAGGGCTTAGAAAAGTGGGAGCAGCAGGCAGGAGTACTATGACTCTCTTAAGGTAGCCAAATGTGTCGTCGCCATGAGAATTTTTTTTTTGAAAACTCGAGGATATCATCGTTAAGGTAGCTCAAACAACGTTAAGGTTTACATGTAGTGGCATATTGCTCCTGCAGGACTGACCACAGTAATAATTAAAGAGTGGAAAGATACAAAGTACGTCGAGCAGCCGGCAGCAGTAACTATGACTCTCTTAAGGTAGCCAAATGCCTCGTCACTCGGCGAAATTTATTTGAAAACTCGAGGAAATCGTCGTTGAAGTAACTCAGACAACGGTAACATGGAAAGGTGGTGGCATATCGCTTCTGCAGGACTGACCACACTACGAATTAAAGAGAGGAAAGATTCAACGAAGGGGGAGCAGCTGGCTGCAGTAACTATGACTCTCTTAAGGTAGCCAAATGCCTCGTCATCCGGCGAGGTACATTTGGTAACTCGAGAGACTCGTAGTGGGAGTAACAGTGACGACGTTAACGTGGGCATATAGTGGCACATCGGGTCCATATGACAGGCCATAGCAAGAAATGTTACAGAGAAATTGCTTAGAAAAGTGGGAGCAGCAGGCAGGAGTACTATGGCTCTCTTAAGGTAGCCAAATGCCTCGTCACCATGAGAAATTTTTTTTTGAAAACTCGAGGATATCATCGTTAAGGTAGCTCAAACAACGTTAAGGTTTACATGTAGTCTCATATTGCTCCTGCAGGACTGACCACAGTAATAATTAAAGAGTGGAAAGATACAAAGTACGTCGAGCAGCTGGCAGCAGTAACTATGACTCTCTTAGGTAGCCAAATGCCTCGTCACTCGGCGAAATTTATTTGAAAACTCGAGGAAATCGTCGTTGAAGTAACTCAGACAACGGTAACATGGAAAGGTGGTGGCATATCGCTTCTGCAGGACTGACCACACTACGAATTAAAGAGAGGAAAGATTCAACGAAGGGGGAGCAGCTGGCTGCAGTAACTATGACTCTCTTAAGGTAGCCAAATGCCTCGTCATCCGGCGAGGTACATTTGGTAACTCGAGAGACTCGTAGTGGGAGTAACAGTGACGACGTTAACGTGGGCATATAGTGGCACATCGGGTCCATATGACAGGCCATAGCAAGAAATGTTAAGAGAAAGGGCTTAGAAAAGTGGGAGCAGCAGGCAGGAGTACTATGACTCTCTTAAGGTAGCCAAATGCCTCGTCACCATGAGAAATTTTTTTTTGAAAACTCGAGGATATCATCGTTAAGGTAGCTCAAACAACGTTAAGGTTTACATGTAGTGGCATATTGCTCCTGCAGGACTGACCACAGTAATAATTAAAGAGTGGAAAGATACAAAGTACGTCGAGCAGCCGGCAGCAGTAACTATGACTCTCTTAAGGTAGCCAAATGCCTCGTCACTCGGCGAAATTTATTTGAAATCTCGAGGAAATCGTCGTTGAAGTAACTCAGACAACGGTAACATGGAAAGGTGGTGGCATATCGCTTCTGCAGGACTGACCACAGTACGAATTAAAGAGAGGAAAGATTCAAAGAAGGGGGAGCAGCTGGCTGCAGTAACTATGACTCTCTTAAGGTAGCCAAATGCCTCGTCATCCGGCGAGGTACATTTGGTAACTCGAGAGACTCGTAGTGGGAGTAACAGTGACGACGTTAACGTGGGCATATAGTGGCACATCGGGTCCATATGACAGGCCATAGCAAGAAATGTTACAGAGAAAGGGCTTAGAAAAGTGGGAGCAGCAGGCAGGAGTACTATGACTCTCTTAAGGTAGCCAAATGTCTCGTCGCCATGAGAAATTTTTTTTTGAAAACTCGAGGATATCATCGTTAAGGTAGCTCAAACAACGTTAAGGTTTACATGTAGTGGCATATTGCTCCTGCAGGACTGACCACAGTAATAATTAAAGAGTGGAAAGATACAAAGTACGTCGAGCAGCCGGCAGCAGTAACTATGACTCTCTTAAGGTAGCCAAATGCCTCGTCACTCGGCGAAATTTATTTGAAAACTCGAGGAAATCGTCGTTGAAGTAACTCAGACAACGGTAACATGGAAAGGTGGTGGCATATCGCTTCTGCAGGACTGACCACAGTACGAATTAAAGAGAGGAAAGATTCAAAGAAGGGGGAGCAGCTGGCTGCAGTAACTATGACTCTCTTAAGGTAGCCAAATGCCTCGTCATCCGGCGAGGTACATTTGGTAACTCGAGAGACTCGTAGTGGGAGTAACAGTGACGACGTTAACGTGGGCATATAGTGGCACATCGGGTCCATATGACAGGCCATAGCAAGAAATGTTAAGAGAAAGGGCTTAGAAAAGTGGGAGCAGCAGGCAGGAGTACTATGACTCTCTTAAGGTAGCCAAATGCCTCGTCACCATGAGAAATTTTTTTTTGAAAACTCGAGGATATCATCGTTAAGGTAGCTCAAACAACGTTAAGGTTTACATGTAGTGGCATATTGCTCCTGCAGGACTGACCACAGTAATAATTAAAGAGTGGAAAGATACAAAGTACGTCGAGCAGCCGGCAGCAGTAACTATGACTCTCTTAAGGTAGCCAAATGCCTCGTCACTCGGCGAAATTTATTTGAAATCTCGAGGAAATCGTCGTTGAAGTAACTCAGACAACGGTAACATGGAAAGGCGGTGGCATATCGCTTCTGCAGGACTGACCACAGTACGAATTAAAGAGAGGAAAGATTCAAAGAAGGGGGAGCAGCTGGCTGCAGTAACTATGACTCTCTTAAGGTAGCCAAATGCCTCGTCATCCGGCGAGGTACATTTGGTAACTCGAGAGACTCGTAGTGGGAGTAACAGTGACGACGTTAACGTGGGCATATAGTGGCACATCGGGTCCATATGACAGGCCATAGCAAGAAATGTTACAGAGAAAGGGCTTAGAAAAGTGGGAGCAGCAGGCAGGAGTACTATGACTCTCTTAAGGTAGCCAAATTTCTCGTCGCCATGAGAAATTTTTTTTTGAAAACTCGAGGATATCATCGTTAAGGTAGCTCAAACAACGTTAAGGTTTACATGTAGTGGCATATTGCTCCTGCAGGACTGACCACAGTAATAATTAAAGAGTGGAAAGATACAAAGTACGTCGAGCAGCCGGCAGCAGTAACTATGACTCTCTTAAGGTAGCCAAATGCCTCGTCACTCGGCGAAATTTATTTGAAATCTCGAGGAAATCGTCGTTGAAGTAACTCAGACAACGGTACCATGGACAGGTGTTGGCATATCGCTTCTGCAGGACTGACCACAGTACGAATTAAAGAGAGGAAAGATTCAAAGAAGGGGGAGCAGCTGGCTGCAGTAACTATGACTCTCTTAAGGTAGCCAAATGCCTCGTCATCCGGCGAGGTACATTTGGTAACTCGAGAGACTCGTAGTGGGAGTAACAGTGACGACGTTAACGTGGGCATATAGTGGCACATCGGGTCCATATGACAGGCCATAGCAAGAAATGCGACAGAGAAAGGGCTTAGAAAAGTGGGAGCAGCAGGCAGGAGTACTATGACTCTCTTAAGGTAGCCAAATGTGTCGTCGCCATGAGAATTTTTTTTTTGAAAACTCGAGGATATCATCGTTAAGGTAGCTCAAACAACGTTAAGGTTTACATGTAGTGGCATATTGCTCCTGCAGGACTGACCACAGTAATAATTAAAGAGTGGAAAGATACAAAGTACGTCGAGCAGCCGGCAGCAGTAACTATGACTCTCTTAAGGTAGCCAAATGCCTCGTCACTCGGCGAAATTTATTTGAAAACTCGAGGAAATCGTCGTTGAAGTAACTCAGACAACGGTAACATGGAAAGGTGGTGGCATATCGCTTCTGCAGGACTGACCACACTACGAATTAAAGAGAGGAAAGATTCAACGAAGGGGGAGCAGCTGGCTGCAGTAACTATGACTCTCTTAAGGTAGCCAAATGCCTCGTCATCCGGCGAGGTACATTTGGTAACTCGAGAGACTCGTAGTGGGAGTAACAGTGACGACGTTAACGTGGGCATATAGTGGCACATCGGGTCCATATGACAGGCCATAGCAAGAAATGTTACAGAGAAAGGGCTTAGAAAAGTGGGAGCAGCAGGCAGGAGTACTATGACTCTCTTAAGGTAGCCAAATGCCTCGTGACCATGAGAAATTTTTTTTTGAAAACTCGAGGATATCATCGTTAAGGTAGCTCAAACAACGTTAAGGTTTACATGTAGTGGCATATTGCTCCTGCAGGACTGACCACAGTAATAATTAAAGAGTGGAAAGATACAAAGTACGTCGAGCAGCTGGCAGCAGTAACTATGACTCTCTTAGGTAGCCAAATGCCTCGTCACTCGGCGAAATTTATTTGAAAACTCGAGGAAATCGTCCTTGAAGTAACTCAGACAACGGTACCATGGACAGGTGTTGGCATATCGCTTCTGCAGGACTGACCACAGTACGAATTAAAGAGAGGAAAGATTCAAAGAAGGGGGAGCAGCTGGCTGCAGTAACTATGACTCTCTTAAGGTAGCCAAATGCCTCGTCATCCGGCGAGGTACATTTGGTAACTCGAGAGACTCGTAGTGGGAGTAACAGTGACGACGTTAACGTGGGCATATAGTGGCACATCGGGTCCATATGACAGGCCATAGCAAGAAATGTTACAGAGAAATTGCTTAGAAAAGTGGGAGCAGCAGGCAGGAGTACTATGGCTCTCTTAAGGTAGCCAAATGCCTCGTCACCATGAGAAATTTTTTTTTGAAAACTCGAGGATATCATCGTTAAGGTAGCTCAAACAACGTTAAGGTTTACATGTAGTGGCATATTGCTCCTGCAGGACTGACCACAGTAACAATTAAAGAGTGGAAAGATACAAAGTACGTCGAGCAGCTGGCAGCAGTAACTATGACTCTCTTAGGTAGCCAAATGCCTCGTCACTCGGCGAAATTTATTTGAAAACTCGAGGAAATCGTCGTTGAAGTAACTCAGACAACGGTAACATGGAAAGGTGGTGGCATATCGCTTCTGCAGGACTGACCACACTACGAATTAAAGAGAGGAAAGATTCAACGAAGGGGGAGCAGCTGGCTGCAGTAACTATGACTCTCTTAAGGTAGCCAAATGCCTCGTCATCCGGCGAGGTACATTTGGTAACTCGAGAGACTCGTAGTGGGAGTAACAGTGACGACGTTAACGTGGGCATATAGTGGCACATCGGGTCCATATGACAGGCCATAGCAAGAAATGTTACAGAGAAAGGGCTTAGAAAAGTGGGAGCAGCAGGCAGGAGTACTATGACTCTCTTAAGGTAGCCAAATGCCTCGTCACCATGAGAAATTTTTTTTTGAAAACTCGAGGATATCATCGTTAAGGTAGCTCAAACAACGTTAAGGTTTACATGTAGTGGCATATTGCTCCTGCAGGACTGACCACAGTAATAATTAAAGAGTGGAAAGATACAAAGTACGTCGAGCAGCTGGCAGCAGTAACTATGACTCTCTTAGGTAGCCAAATGCCTCGTCACTCGGCGAAATTTATTTGAAAACTCGAGGAAATCGTCCTTGAAGTAACTCAGACAACGGTACCATGGACAGGTGTTGGCATATCGCTTCTGCAGGACTGACCACAGTACGAATTAAAGAGAGGAAAGATTCAAAGAAGGGGGAGCAGCTGGCTGCAGTAACTATGACTCTCTTAAGGTAGCCAAATGCCTCGTCATCCGGCGAGGTACATTTGGTAACTCGAGAGACTCGTAGTGGGAGTAACAGTGACGACGTTAACGTGGGCATATAGTGGCACATCGGGTCCATATGACAGGCCATAGCAAGAAATGTTACAGAGAAATTGCTTAGAAAAGTGGGAGCAGCAGGCAGGAGTACTATGACTCTCTTAAGGTAGCCAAATGCCTCGTCACCATGAGAAATTTTTTTTTGAAAACTCGAGGATATCATCGTTAAGGTAGCTCAAACAACGTTAAGGTTTACATGTAGTGGCATATTGCTCCTGCAGGACTGACCACAGTAATAATTAAAGAGTGGAAAGATACAAAGTACGTCGAGCAGCTGGCAGCAGTAACTATGACTCTCTTAGGTAGCCAAATGCCTCGTCACTCGGCGAAATTTATTTGAAAACTCGAGGAAATCGTCCTTGAAGTAACTCAGACAACGGTACCATGGACAGGTGTTGGCATATCGCTTCTGCAGGACTGACCACAGTACGAATTAAAGAGAGGAAAGATTCAAAGAAGGGGGAGCAGCTGGCTGCAGTAACTATGACTCTCTTAAGGTAGCCAAATGCCTCGTCATCCGGCGAGGTACATTTGCTAACTCGAGAGACTCGTAGTGGGAGTAACAGTGACAACGTTAACGTGGGCATATAGTGGCACATCGGGTCCTTAGGACAGGCCATAGCAAGAATGATGGAGAGAAAGGGCTTAGAAAAGTATGAGCAGCAGGCAGGAGTACTATGACTCTCTTAAGGTAGCCAAATGCCTCGTCACCATGAGAAATTTTTTTTTGAAATCTCGAGGATATCATCGTTAAGGTAGCTCAAACAACGTTAAGGTTTACATGTAGTGGCATATTGCTCCTGCAGGACTGACCACAGTAATAATTAAAGAGTGGAAAGATACAAAGTACGTCGAGCAGCTGGCAGCAGTAACTATGACTCTCTTAGGTAGCCAAATGCCTCGTCACTCGGCGAAATTTATTTGAAAACTCGAGGAAATCGTCCTTGAAGTAACTCAGACAACGGTACCATGGACAGGTGTTGGCATATCGCTTCTGCAGGACTGACCACAGTACGAATTAAAGAGAGGAAAGATTCAAAGAAGGGGGAGCAGCTGGCTGCAGTAACTCTGACTCTCTTAAGGTAGCCAAATGCCTCGTCATCCGGCGAGGTACATTTGGTAACTCGAGAGACTCGTAGTGGGAGTAACAGTGACGACGTTAACGTGGGCATATAGTGGCACATCGGGTCCATATGACAGGCCATAGCAAGAAATGTTACAGAGAAATTGCTTAGAAAAGTGGGAGCAGCAGGCAGGAGTACTATGACTCTCTTAAGGTAGCCAAATGCCTCGTCACCATGAGAAATTTTTTTTTGAAAACTCGAGGATATCATCGTTAAGGTAGCTCAAACAACGTTAAGGTTTACATGTAGTGGCATATTGCTCCTGCAGGACTGACCACAGTAATAATTAAAGAGTGGAAAGATACAAAGTACGTCGAGCAGCTGGCAGCAGTAACTATGACTCTCTTAGGTAGCCAAATGCCTCGTCACTCGGCGAAATTTATTTGAAAACTCGAGGAAATCGTCGTTGAAGTAACTCAGACAACGGTAACATGGAAAGGTGGTGGCATATCGCTTCTGCAGGACTGACCACACTACGAATTAAAGAGAGGAAAGATTCAACGAAGGGGGAGCAGCTGGCTGCAGTAACTATGACTCTCTTAAGGTAGCCAAATGCCTTGTCATCCGGCGAGGTACATTTGGTAACTCGAGAGACTCGTAGTGGGAGTAACAGTGACGACGTTAACGTGGGCATATAGTGGCACATCGGGTCCATATGACAGGCCATAGCAAGAAATGTTACAGAGAAAGGGCTTAGAAAAGTGGGAGCAGCAGGCAGGAGTACTATGACTCTCTTAAGGTAGCCAAATGCCTCGTCACCATGAGAAATTTTTTTTTGAAAACTCGAGGATATCATCGTTAAGGTAGCTCAAACAACGTTAAGGTTTACATGTAGTGGCATATTGCTCCTGCAGGACTGACCACAGTAATAATTAAAGAGTGGAAAGATACAAAGTACGTCGAGCAGCTGGCAGCAGTAACTATGACTCTCTTAGGTAGCCAAATGCCTCGTCACTCGGCGAAATTTATTTGAAAACTCGAGGAAATCGTCCTTGAAGTAACTCAGACAACGGTACCATGGACAGGTGTTGGCATATCGCTTCTGCAGGACTGACCACAGTACGAATTAAAGAGAGGAAAGATTCAAAGAAGGGGGAGCAGCTGGCTGCAGTAACTATGACTCTCTTAAGGTAGCCAAATGCCTCGTCATCCGGCGAGGTACATTTGGTAACTCGAGAGACTCGTAGTGGGAGTAACAGTGACGACGTTAACGTGGGCATATAGTGGCACATCGGGTCCATATGACAGGCCATAGCAAGAAATGTTACAGAGAAATTGCTTAGAAAAGTGGGAGCAGCAGGCAGGAGTACTATGACTCTCTTAAGGTAGCCAAATGCCTCGTCACCGTGAGAAATTTTTTTTTGAAAACTCGAGGATATCATCGTTAAGGTAGCTCAAACAACGTTAAGGTTTACATGTAGTGGCATATTGCTCCTGCAGGACTGACCACAGTAATAATTAAAGAGTGGAAAGATACAAAGTACGTCGAGCAGCTGGCAGCAGTAACTATGACTCTCTTAGGTAGCCAAATGCCTCGTCACTCGGCGAAATTTATTTGAAAACTCGAGGAAATCGTCCTTGAAGTAACTCAGACAACGGTACCATGGACAGGTGTTGGCATATCGCTTCTGCAGGACTGACCACAGTACGAATTAAAGAGAGGAAAGATTCAAAGAAGGGGGAGCAGCTGGCTGCAGTAACTATGACTCTCTTAAGGTAGCCAAATGCCTCGTCATCCGGCGAGGTACATTTGCTAACTCGAGAGACTCGTAGTGGGAGTAACAGTGACAACGTTAACGTGGGCATATAGTGGCACATCGGGTCCTTAGGACAGGCCATAGCAAGAATGATGGAGAGAAAGGGCTTAGAAAAGTATGAGCAGCAGGCAGGAGTACTATGACTCTCTTAAGGTAGCCAAATGCCTCGTCACCATGAGAAATTTTTTTTTGAAAACTCGAGGATATCATCGTTAAGGTAGCTCAAACAACGTTAAGGTTTACATGTAGTGGCATATTGCTCCTGCAGGACTGACCACAGTAATAATTAAAGAGTGGAAAGATACAAAGTACGTCGAGCAGCTGGCAGCAGTAACTATGACTCTCTTAGGTAGCCAAATGCCTCGTCACTCGGCGAAATTTATTTGAAAACTCGAGGAAATCGTCCTTGAAGTAACTCAGACAACGGTACCATGGACAGGTGTTGGCATATCGCTTCTGCAGGACTGACCACAGTACGAATTAAAGAGAGGAAAGATTCAAAGAAGGGGGAGCAGCTGGCTGCAGTAACTATGACTCTCTTAAGGTAGCAAAATGCCTCGTCATCCGGCGAGGTACATTTGGTAACTCGAGAGACTCGTAGTGGGAGTAACAGTGACGACGTTAACGTGGGCATATAGTGGCACATCGGGTCCATATGACAGGCCATAGCAAGAAATGTTACAGAGAAATTGCTTAGAAAAGTGGGAGCAGCAGGCAGGAGTACTATGACTCTCTTAAGGTAGCCAAATGCCTCGTCACCATGAGAAATTTTTTTTTGAAAACTCGAGGATATCATCGTTAAGGTAGCTCAAACAACGTTAAGGTTTACATGTAGTGGCATATTGCTCCTGCAGGACTGACCACAGTAATAATTAAAGAGTGGAAAGATACAAAGTACGTCGAGCAGCTGGCAGCAGTAACTATGACTCTCTTAGGTAGCCAAATGCCTCGTCACTCGGCGAAATTTATTTGAAAACTCGAGGAAATCGTCCTTGAAGTAACTCAGACAACGGTACCATGGACAGGTGTTGGCATATCGCTTCTGCAGGACTGACCACAGTACGAATTAAAGAGAGGAAAGATTCAAAGAAGGGGGAGCAGCTGGCTGCAGTAACTATGACTCTCTTAAGGTAGCCAAATGCCTCGTCATCCGGCGAGGTACATTTGCTAACTCGAGAGACTCGTAGTGGGAGTAACAGTGACAACGTTAACGTGGGCATATAGTGGCACATCGGGTCCTTAGGACAGGCCATAGCAAGAATGATGGAGAGAAAGGGCTTAGAAAAGTATGAGCAGCAGGCAGCAGTACTATGACTCTCTTAAGGTAGCCAAATGCCTCGTCACCATGAGAAAATTTTTTTTGAAAACTCGAGGATATCATCGTTAAGGTAGCTCAAACAACGTTAAGGTTTACATGTAGTGGCATATTGCTCCTGCAGGACTGACCACAGTAATAATTAAAGAGTGGAAAGATACAAAGTACGTCGAGCAGCTGGCAGCAGTAACTATGACTCACTTAGGTAGCCAAATGCCTCGTCACTCGGCGAAATTTATTTGAAAACTCGAGGAAATCGTCCTTGAAGTAACTCAGACAACGGTACCATGGACAGGTGTTGGCATATCGCTTCTGCAGGACTGACCACAGTACGAATTAAAGAGAGGAAAGATTCAAAGAAGGGGGAGCAGCTGGCTGCAGTAACTATGACTCTCTTAAGGTAGCAAAATGCCTCGTCATCCGGCGAGGTACATTTGGTAACTCGAGAGACTCGTAGTGGGAGTAACAGTGACGACGTTAACGTGGGCATATAGTGGCACATCGGGTCCATATGACAGGCCATAGCAAGAAATGTTACAGAGAAATTGCTTAGAAAAGTGGGAGCAGCAGGCAGGAGTACTATGACTCTCTTAAGGTAGCCAAATGCCTCGTCACCATGAGAAATTTTTTTTTGAAAACTCGAGGATATCATCGTTAAGGTAGCTCAAACAACGTTAAGGTTTACATGTAGTGGCATATTGCTCCTGCAGGACTGACCACAGTAATAATTAAAGAGTGGAAAGATACAAAGTACGTCGAGCAGCTGGCAGCAGTAACTATGACTCTCTTAGGTAGCCAAATGCCTCGTCACTCGGCGAAATTTATTTGAAAACTCGAGGAAATCGTCCTTGAAGTAACTCAGACAACGGTACCATGGACAGGTGTTGGCATATCGCTTCTGCAGGACTGACCACAGTACGAATTAAAGAGAGGAAAGATTCAAAGAAGGGGGAGCAGCTGGCTGCAGTAACTATGACTCTCTTAAGGTAGCCAAATGCCTCGTCATCCGGCGAGGTACATTTGCTAACTCGAGAGACTCGTAGTGGGAGTAACAGTGACAACGTTAACGTGGGCATATAGTGGCACATCGGGTCCTTAGGACAGGCCATAGCAAGAATGATGGAGAGAAAGGGCTTAGAAAAGTATGAGCAGCAGGCAGCAGTACTATGACTCTCTTAAGGTAGCCAAATGCCTCGTCACCATGAGAAAATTTTTTTTGAAAACTCGAGGATATCATCGTTAAGGTAGCTCAAACAACGTTAAGGTTTACATGTAGTGGCATATTGCTCCTGCAGGACTGACCACAGTAATAATTAAAGAGTGGAAAGATACAAAGTACGTCGAGCAGCTGGCAGCAGTAACTATGACTCTCTTAGGTAGCCAAATGCCTCGTCACTCGGCGAAATTTATTTGAAAACTCGAGGAAATCGTCCTTGAAGTAACTCAGACAATGGTACCATGGACAGGTGTTGGCATATCGCTTCTGCAGGACTGACCACAGTACGAATTAAAGAGAGGAAAGATTCAAAGAAGGGGGAGCAGCTGGCTGCAGTAACTATGACTCTCTTAAGGTAGCCAAATGCCTCGTCATCCGGCGAGGTACATTTGGTAACTCGAGAGACTCGTAGTGGGAGTAACAGTGACGACGTTAACGTGGGCATATAGTGGCACATCGGGTCCATATGACAGGCCATAGCAAGAAATGTTACAGAGAAATTGCTTAGAAAAGTGGGAGCAGCAGGCAGGAGTACTATGACTCTCTTAAGGTAGCCAAATGCCTCGTCACCATGAGAAATTTTTTTTTGAAAACTCGAGGATATCATCGTTAAGGTAGCTCAAACAACGTTAAGGTTTACATGTAGTGGCATATTGCTCCTGCAGGACTGACCACAGTAATAATTAAAGAGTGGAAAGATACAAAGTACGTCGAGCAGCTGGCAGCAGTAACTATGACTCTCTTAGGTAGCCAAATGCCTCGTCACTCGGCGAAATTTATTTGAAAACTCGAGGAAATCGTCCTTGAAGTAACTCAGACAACGGTACCATGGACAGGTGTTGGCATATCGCTTCTGCAGGACTGAATACAGTACGAATTAAAGAGAGGAAAGATTCAAAGAAGGGGGAGCAGCTGGCTGCAGTAACTATGACTCTCTTAAGGTAGCCAAATGCCTCGTCATCCGGCGAGGTACATTTGGTAACTCGAGAGACTCGTAGTGGGAGTAACAGTGACGACGTTAACGTGGGCATATAGTGGCACATCGGGTCCATATGACAGGCCATAGCAAGAAATGTTACAGAGAAATTGCTTAGAAAAGTGGGAGCAGCAGGCAGGAGTACTATGACTCTCTTAAGGTAGCCAAATGCCTCGTCACCATGAGAAATTTTTTTTTGAAAACTCGAGGATATCATCGTTAAGGTAGCTCAAACAACGTTAAGGTTTACATGTAGTGGCATATTGCTCCTGCAGGACTGACCACAGTAATAATTAAAGAGTGGAAAGATACAAAGTACGTCGAGCAGCTGGCAGCAGTAACTATGACTCTCTTAGGTAGCCAAATGCCTCGTCACTCGGCGAAATTTATTTGAAAACTCGAGGAAATCGTCCTTGAAGTAACTCAGACAACGGTAACATGGAAAGGTGGTGGCATATCGCTTCTGCAGGACTGACCACAGTACGAATTAAAGAGAGGAAAGATTCAAAGAAGGGGGAGCAGCTGGCTGCAGTAACTATGACTCTCTTAAGGTAGCCAAATGCCTCGTCATCCGGCGAGGTACATTTGCTAACTCGAGAGACTCGTAGTGGGAGTAACAGTGACAACGTTAACGTGGGCATATAGTGGCACATCGGGTCCTTAGGACAGGCCATAGCAAGAATGATGGAGAGAAAGGGCTTAGAAAAGTATGAGCAGCAGGCAGGAGTACTATGACTCTCTTAAGGTAGCCAAATGCCTCGTCACCATGAGAAATTTTTTTTTGAAAACTCGAGGATATCATCGTTAAGGTAGCTCAAACAACGTTAAGGTTTACATGTAGTGGCATATTGCTCCTGCAGGACTGACCACAGTAATAATTAAAGAGTGGAAAGATACAAAGTACGTCGAGCAGCTGGCAGCAGTAACTATGACTCTCTTAGGTAGCCAAATGCCTCGTCACTCGGCGAAATTTATTTGAAAACTCGAGGAAATCGTCCTTGAAGTAACTCAGACAACGGTACCATGGACAGGTGTTGGCATATCGCTTCTGCAGGACTGACCACAGTACGAATTAAAGAGAGGAAAGATTCAAAGAAGGGGGAGCAGCTGGCTGCAGTAACTATGACTCTCTTAAGGTAGCCAAATGCCTCGTCATCCGGCGAGGTACATTTGGTAACTCGAGAGACTCGTAGTGGGAGTAACAGTGACGACGTTAACGTGGGCATATAGTGGCACATCGGGTCCATATGACAGGCCATAGCAAGAAATGTTACAGAGAAATTGCTTAGAAAAGTGGGAGCAGCAGGCAGGAGTACTATGACTCTCTTAAGGTAGCCAAATGCCTCGTCACCATGAGAAATTTTTTTTTGAAAACTCGAGGATATCATCGTTAAGGTAGCTCAAACAACGTTAAGGTTTACATGTAGTGGCATATTGCTCCTGCAGGACTGACCACAGTAATAATTAAAGAGTGGAAAGATACAAAGTACGTCGAGCAGCTGGCAGCAGTAACTATGACTCTCTTAGGTAGCCAAATGCCTCGTCACTCGGCGAAATTTATTTGAAAACTCGAGGAAATCGTCCTTGAAGTAACTCAGACAACGGTACCATGGAAAGGTGTTGGCATATCGCTTCTGCAGGACTGACCACAGTACGAATTAAAGAGAGGAAAGATTCAAAGAAGGGGGAGCAGCTGGCTGCAGTAACTATGACTCTCTTAAGGTAGCCAAATGCCTCGTCATCCGGCGAGGTACATTTGCTAACTCGAGAGACTCGTAGTGGGAGTAACAGTGACAACGTTAACGTGGGCATATAGTGGCACATCGGGTCCTTAGGACAGGCCATAGCAAGAATGATGGAGAGAAAGGGCTTAGAAAAGTATGAGCAGCAGGCAGGAGTACTATGACTCTCTTAAGGTAGCCAAATGCCTCGTCACCATGAGAAATTTTTTTTTGAAAACTCGAGGATATCATCGTTAAGGTAGCTCAAACAACGTTAAGGTTTACATGTAGTGGCATATTGCTCCTGCAGGACTGACCACAGTAATAATTAAAGAGTGGAAAGATACAAAGTACGTCGAGCAGCTGGCAGCAGTAACTATGACTCTCTTAGGTAGCCAAATGCCTCGTCACTCGGCGAAATTTATTTGAAAACTCGAGGAAATCGTCCTTGAAGTAACTCAGACAACGGTACCATGGACAGGTGTTGGCATATCGCTTCTGCAGGACTGAATACAGTACGAATTAAAGAGAGGAAAGATTCAAAGAAGGGGGAGCAGCTGGCTGCAGTAACTATGACTCTCTTAAGGTAGCCAAATGCCTCGTCATCCGGCGAGGTACATTTGGTAACTCGAGAGACTCGTAGTGGGAGTAACAGTGACGACGTTAACGTGGGCATATAGTGGCACATCGGGTCCATATGACAGGCCATAGCAAGAAATGTTACAGAGAAATTGCTTAGAAAAGTGGGAGCAGCAGGCAGGAGTACTATGACTCTCTTAAGGTAGCCAAATGCCTCGTCACCATGAGAAATTTTTTTTTGAAAACTCGAGGATATCATCGTTAAGGTAGCTCAAACAACGTTAAGGTTTACATGTAGTGGCATATTGCTCCTGCAGGACTGACCACAGTAATAATTAAAGAGTGGAAAGATACAAAGTACGTCGAGCAGCTGGCAGCAGTAACTATGACTCTCTTAGGTAGCCAAATGCCTCGTCACTCGGCGAAATTTATTTGAAAACTCGAGGAAATCGTCCTTGAAGTAACTCAGACAACGGTACCATGGACAGGTGTTGGCATATCGCTTCTGCAGGACTGACCACAGTACGAATTAAAGAGAGGAAAGATTCAAAGAAGGGGGAGCAGCTGGCTGCAGTAACTATGACTCTCTTAAGGTAGCCAAATGCCTCGTCATCCGGCGAGGTACATTTGCTAACTCGAGAGACTCGTAGTGGGAGTAACAGTGACAACGTTAACGTGGGCATATAGTGGCACATCGGGTCCTTAGGACAGGCCATAGCAAGAATGATGGAGAGAAAGGGCTTAGAAAAGTATGAGCAGCAGGCAGCAGTACTATGACTCTCTTAAGGTAGCCAAATGCCTCGTCACCATGAGAAAATTTTTTTTGAAAACTCGAGGATATCATCGTTAAGGTAGCTCAAACAACGTTAAGGTTTACATGTAGTGGCATATTGCTCCTGCAGGACTGACCACAGTAATAATTAAAGAGTGGAAAGATACAAAGTACGTCGAGCAGCTGGCAGCAGTAACTATGACTCTCTTAGGTAGCCAAATGCCTCGTCACTCGGCGAAATTTATTTGAAAACTCGAGGAAATCGTCCTTGAAGTAACTCAGACAATGGTACCATGGACAGGTGTTGGCATATCGCTTCTGCAGGACTGACCACAGTACGAATTAAAGAGAGGAAAGATTCAAAGAAGGGGGAGCAGCTGGCTGCAGTAACTATGACTCTCTTAAGGTAGCCAAATGCCTCGTCATCCGGCGAGGTACATTTGGTAACTCGAGAGACTCGTAGTGGGAGTAACAGTGACGACGTTAACGTGGGCATATAGTGGCACATCGGGTCCATATGACAGGCCATAGCAAGAAATGTTACAGAGAAATTGCTTAGAAAAGTGGGAGCAGCAGGCAGGAGTACTATGACTCTCTTAAGGTAGCCAAATGCCTCGTCACCATGAGAAATTTTTTTTTGAAAACTCGAGGATATCATCGTTAAGGTAGCTCAAACAACGTTAAGGTTTACATGTAGTGGCATATTGCTCCTGCAGGACTGACCACAGTAATAATTAAAGAGTGGAAAGATACAAAGTACGTCGAGCAGCTGGCAGCAGTAACTATGACTCTCTTAGGTAGCCAAATGCCTCGTCACTCGGCGAAATTTATTTGAAAACTCGAGGAAATCGTCCTTGAAGTAACTCAGACAACGGTACCATGGACAGGTGTTGGCATATCGCTTCTGCAGGACTGAATACAGTACGAATTAAAGAGAGGAAAGATTCAAAGAAGGGGGAGCAGCTGGCTGCAGTAACTATGACTCTCTTAAGGTAGCCAAATGCCTCGTCATCCGGCGAGGTACATTTGGTAACTCGAGAGACTCGTAGTGGGAGTAACAGTGACGACGTTAACGTGGGCATATAGTGGCACATCGGGTCCATATGACAGGCCATAGCAAGAAATGTTACAGAGAAATTGCTTAGAAAAGTGGGAGCAGCAGGCAGGAGTACTATGACTCTCTTAAGGTAGCCAAATGCCTCGTCACCATGAGAAATTTTTTTTTGAAAACTCGAGGATATCATCGTTAAGGTAGCTCAAACAACGTTAAGGTTTACATGTAGTGGCATATTGCTCCTGCAGGACTGACCACAGTAATAATTAAAGAGTGGAAAGATACAAAGTACGTCGAGCAGCTGGCAGCAGTAACTATGACTCTCTTAGGTAGCCAAATGCCTCGTCACTCGGCGAAATTTATTTGAAAACTCGAGGAAATCGTCCTTGAAGTAACTCAGACAACGGTAACATGGAAAGGTGGTGGCATATCGCTTCTGCAGGACTGACCACAGTACGAATTAAAGAGAGGAAAGATTCAAAGAAGGGGGAGCAGCTGGCTGCAGTAACTATGACTCTCTTAAGGTAGCCAAATGCCTCGTCATCCGGCGAGGTACATTTGCTAACTCGAGAGACTCGTAGTGGGAGTAACAGTGACAACGTTAACGTGGGCATATAGTGGCACATCGGGTCCTTAGGACAGGCCATAGCAAGAATGATGGAGAGAAAGGGCTTAGAAAAGTATGAGCAGCAGGCAGGAGTACTATGACTCTCTTAAGGTAGCCAAATGCCTCGTCACCATGAGAAATTTTTTTTTGAAAACTCGAGGATATCATCGTTAAGGTAGCTCAAACAACGTTAAGGTTTACATGTAGTGGCATATTGCTCCTGCAGGACTGACCACAGTAATAATTAAAGAGTGGAAAGATACAAAGTACGTCGAGCAGCTGGCAGCAGTAACTATGACTCTCTTAGGTAGCCAAATGCCTCGTCACTCGGCGAAATTTATTTGAAAACTCGAGGAAATCGACCTTGAAGTAACTCAGACAACGGTACCATGGACAGGTGTTGGCATATCGCTTCTGCAGGACTGACCACAGTACGAATTAAAGAGAGGAAAGATTCAAAGAAGGGGGAGCAGCTGGCTGCAGTAACTATGACTCTCTTAAGGTAGCCAAATGCCTCGTCATCCGGCGAGGTACATTTGGTAACTCGAGAGACTCGTAGTGGGAGTAACAGTGACGACGTTAACGTGGGCATATAGTGGCACATCGGGTCCATATGACAGGCCATAGCAAGAAATGTTACAGAGAAATTGCTTAGAAAAGTGGGAGCAGCAGGCAGGAGTACTATGACTCTCTTAAGGTAGCCAAATGCCTCGTCACCATGAGAAATTTTTTTTTGAAAACTCGAGGATATCATCGTTAAGGTAGCTCAAACAACGTTAAGGTTTACATGTAGTGGCATATTGCTCCTGCAGGACTGACCACAGTAATAATTAAAGAGTGGAAAGATACAAAGTACGTCGAGCAGCTGGCAGCAGTAACTATGACTCTCTTAGGTAGCCAAATGCCTCGTCACTCGGCGAAATTTATTTGAAAACTCGAGGAAATCGTCCTTGAAGTAACTCAGACAACGGTACCATGGAAAGGTGTTGGCATATCGCTTCTGCAGGACTGACCACAGTGCGAATTAAAGAGAGGAAAGATTCAAAGAAGGGGGAGCAGCTGGCTGCAGTAACTATGACTCTCTTAAGGTAGCCAAATGCCTCGTCATCCGGCGAGGTACATTTGCTAACTCGAGAGACTCGTAGTGGGAGTAACAGTGACAACGTTAACGTGGGCATATAGTGGCACATCGGGTCCTTAGGACAGGCCATAGCAAGAATGATGGAGAGAAAGGGCTTAGAAAAGTATGAGCAGCAGGCAGGAGTACTATGACTCTCTTAAGGTAGCCAAATGCCTCGTCACCATGAGAAATTTTTTTTTGAAAACTCGAGGATATCATCGTTAAGGTAGCTCAAACAACGTTAAGGTTTACATGTAGTGGCATATTGCTCCTGCAGGACTGACCACAGTAATAATTAAAGAGTGGAAAGATACAAAGTACGTCGAGCAGCTGGCAGCAGTAACTATGACTCTCTTAGGTAGCCAAATGCCTCGTCACTCGGCGAAATTTATTTGAAAACTCGAGGAAATCGTCCTTGAAGTAACTCAGACAACGGTACCATGGACAGGTGTTGGCATATCGCTTCTGCAGGACTGAATACAGTACGAATTAAAGAGAGGAAAGATTCAAAGAAGGGGGAGCAGCTGGCTGCAGTAACTATGACTCTCTTAAGGTAGCCAAATGCCTCGTCATCCGGCGAGGTACATTTGGTAACTCGAGAGACTCGTAGTGGGAGTAACAGTGACGACGTTAACGTGGGCATATAGTGGCACATCGGGTCCATATGACAGGCCATAGCAAGAAATGTTACAGAGAAATTGCTTAGAAAAGTGGGAGCAGCAGGCAGGAGTACTATGACTCTCTTAAGGTAGCCAAATGCCTCGTCACCATGAGAAATTTTTTTTTGAAAACTCGAGGATATCATCGTTAAGGTAGCTCAAACAACGTTAAGGTTTACATGTAGTGGCATATTGCTCCTGCAGGACTGACCACAGTAATAATTAAAGAGTGGAAAGATACAAAGTACGTCGAGCAGCTGGCAGCAGTAACTATGACTCTCTTAGGTAGCCAAATGCCTCGTCACTCGGCGAAATTTATTTGAAAACTCGAGGAAATCGTCCTTGAAGTAACTCAGACAACGGTAACATGGAAAGGTGGTGGCATATCGCTTCTGCAGGACTGACCACAGTACGAATTAAAGAGAGGAAAGATTCAAAGAAGGGGGAGCAGCTGGCTGCAGTAACTATGACTCTCTTAAGGTAGCCAAATGCCTCGTCATCCGGCGAGGTACATTTGCTAACTCGAGAGACTCGTAGTGGGAGTAACAGTGACAACGTTAACGTGGGCATATAGTGGCACATCGGGTCCTTAGGACAGGCCATAGCAAGAATGATGGAGAGAAAGGGCTTAGAAAAGTATGAGCAGCAGGCAGGAGTACTATGACTCTCTTAAGGTAGCCAAATGCCTCGTCACCATGAGAAATTTTTTTTTGAAAACTCGAGGATATCATCGTTAAGGTAGCTCAAACAACGTTAAGGTTTACATGTAGTGGCATATTGCTCCTGCAGGACTGACCACAGTAATAATTAAAGAGTGGAAAGATACAAAGTACGTCGAGCAGCTGGCAGCAGTAACTATGACTCTCTTAGGTAGCCAAATGCCTCGTCACTCGGCGAAATTTATTTGAAAACTCGAGGAAATCGTCCTTGAAGTAACTCAGACAACGGTACCATGGACAGGTGTTGGCATATCGCTTCTGCAGGACTGACCACAGTACGAATTAAAGAGAGGAAAGATTCAAAGAAGGGGGAGCAGCTGGCTGCAGTAACTATGACTCTCTTAAGGTAGCCAAATGCCTCGTCATCCGGCGAGGTACATTTGGTAACTCGAGAGACTCGTAGTGGGAGTAACAGTGACGACGTTAACGTGGGCATATAGTGGCACATCGGGTCCATATGACAGGCCATAGCAAGAAATGTTACAGAGAAATTGCTTAGAAAAGTGGGAGCAGCAGGCAGGAGTACTATGACTCTCTTAAGGTAGCCAAATGCCTCGTCACCATGAGAAATTTTTTTTTGAAAACTCGAGGATATCATCGTTAAGGTAGCTCAAACAACGTTAAGGTTTACATGTAGTGGCATATTGCTCCTGCAGGACTGACCACAGTAATAATTAAAGAGTGGAAAGATACAAAGTACGTCGAGCAGCTGGCAGCAGTAACTATGACTCTCTTAGGTAGCCAAATGCCTCGTCACTCGGCGAAATTTATTTGAAAACTCGAGGAAATCGTCCTTGAAGTAACTCAGACAACGGTACCATGGACAGGTGTTGGCATATCGCTTCTGCAGGACTGACCACAGTACGAATTAAAGAGAGGAAAGATTCAAAGAAGGGGGAGCAGCTGGCTGCAGTAACTATGACTCTCTTAAGGTAGCCAAATGCCTCGTCATCCGGCGAGGTACATTTGCTAACTCGAGAGACTCGTAGTGGGAGTAACAGTGACAACGTTAACGTGGGCATATAGTGGCACATCGGGTCCTTAGGACAGGCCATAGCAAGAATGATGGAGAGAAAGGGCTTAGAAAAGTATGAGCAGCAGGCAGGAGTACTATGACTCTCTTAAGGTAGCCAAATGCCTCGTCACCATGAGAAATTTTTTTTTGAAAACTCGAGGATATCATCGTTAAGGTAGCTCAAACAACGTTAAGGTTTACATGTAGTGGCATATTGCTCCTGCAGGACTGACCACAGTAATAATTAAAGAGTGGAAAGATACAAAGTACGTCGAGCAGCTGGCAGCAGTAACTATGACTCTCTTAGGTAGCCAAATGCATCGTCACTCGGCGAAATTTATTTGAAAACTCGAGGAAATCGTCCTTGAAGTAACTCAGACAACGGTACCATGGACAGGTGTTGGCATATCGCTTCTGCAGGACTGACCACAGTACGAATTAAAGAGAGGAAAGATTCAAAGAAGGGGGAGCAGCTGGCTGCAGTAACTATGACTCTCTTAAGGTAGCCAAATGCCTCGTCATCCGGCGAGGTACATTTGCTAACTCGAGAGACTCGTAGTGGGAGTAACAGTGACGACGTTAACGTGGGCATATAGTGGCACATCGGGTCCATATGACAGGCCATAGCAAGAAATGTTACAGAGAAATTGCTTAGAAAAGTGGGAGCAGCAGGCAGGAGTACTATGACTCTCTTAAGGTAGCCAAATGCCTCGTCACCATGAGAAATTTTTTTTTGAAAACTCGAGGATATCATCGTTAAGGTAGCTCAAACAACGTTAAGGTTTACATGTAGTGGCATATTGCTCCTGCAGGACTGACCACAGTAATAATTAAAGAGTGGAAAGATACAAAGTACGTCGAGCAGCTGGCAGCAGTAACTATGACTCTCTTAGGTAGCCAAATGCCTCGTCACTCGGCGAAATTTATTTGAAAACTCGAGGAAATCGTCCTTGAAGTAACTCAGACAACGGTACCATGGACAGGTGTTGGCATATCGCTTCTGCAGGACTGACCACAGTACGAATTAAAGAGAGGAAAGATTCAAAGAAGGGGGAGCAGCTGGCTGCAGTAACTATGACTCTCTTAAGGTAGCCAAATGCCTCGTCATCCGGCGAGGTACATTTGCTAACTCGAGAGACTCGTAGTGGGAGTAACAGTGACAACGTTAACGTGGGCATATAGTGGCACATCGGGTCCTTAGGACAGGCCATAGCAAGAATGATGGAGAGAAAGGGCTTAGAAAAGTATGAGCAGCAGGCAGGAGTACTATGACTCTCTTAAGGTAGCCAAATGCCTCGTCACCATGAGAAATTTTTTTTTGAAAACTCGAGGATATCATCGTTAAGGTAGCTCAAACAACGTTAAGGTTTACATGTAGTGGCATATTGCTCCTGCAGGACTGACCACAGTAATAATTAAAGAGTGGAAAGATACAAAGTACGTCAAGCAGCTGGCAGCAGTAACTATGACTCTCTTAGGTAGCCAAATGCCTCGTCACTCGGCGAAATTTATTTGAAAACTCGAGGAAATCGTCCTTGAAGTAACTCAGACAACGGTACCATGGACAGGTGTTGGCATATCGCTTCTGCAGGACTGACCACAGTACGAATTAAAGAGAGGAAAGATTCAAAGAAGGGGGAGCAGCTGGCTGCAGTAACTATGACTCTCTTAAGGTAGCCAAATGCCTCGTCATCCGGCGAGGTACATTTGCTAACTCGAGAGACTCGTAGTGGGAGTAACAGTGACAACGTTAACGTGGGCATATAGTGGCACATCGGGTCCTTAGGACAGGCCATAGCAAGAATGATGGAGAGAAAGGGCTTAGAAAAGTATGAGCAGCAGGCAGGAGTACTATGACTCTCTTAAGGTAGCCAAATGCCTCGTCACCATGAGAAATTTTTTTTTGAAAACTCGAGGATATCATCGTTAAGGTAGCTCAAACAACGTTAAGGTTTACATGTAGTGGCATATTGCTCCTGCAGGACTGACCACAGTAATAATTAAAGAGTGGAAAGATACAAAGTACGTCGAGCAGCTGGCAGCAGTAACTATGACTCTCTTAGGTAGCCAAATGCCTCGTCACTCGGCGAAATTTATTTGAAAACTCGAGGAAATCGTCCTTGAAGTAACTCAGACAATGGTACCATGGACAGGTGTTGGCATATCGCTTCTGCAGGACTGACCACAGTACGAATTAAAGAGAGGAAAGATTCAAAGAAGGGGGAGCAGCTGGCTGCAGTAACTATGACTCTCTTAAGGTAGCCAAATGCCTCGTCATCCGGCGAGGTACATTTGGTAACTCGAGAGACTCGTAGTGGGAGTAACAGTGACGACGTTAACGTGGGCATATAGTGGCACATCGGGTCCATATGACAGGCCATAGCAAGAAATGTTACAGAGAAATTGCTTAGAAAAGTGGGAGCAGCAGGCAGGAGTACTATGACTCTCTTAAGGTAGCCAAATGCCTCGTCACCATGAGAAATTTTTTTTTTGAAAACTCGAGGATATCATCGTTAAGGTAGCTCAAACAACGTTAAGGTTTACATGTAGTGGCATATTGCTCCTGCAGGACTGACCACAGTAATAATTAAAGAGTGGAAAGATACAAAGTACGTCGAGCAGCTGGCAGCAGTAACTATGACTCTCTTAGGTAGCCAAATGCCTCGTCACTCGGCGAAATTTATTTGAAAACTCGAGGAAATCGTCCTTGAAGTAACTCAGACAACGGTAACATGGAAAGGTGGTGGCATATCGCTTCTGCAGGACTGACCACAGTACGAATTAAAGAGAGGAAAGATTCAAAGAAGGGGGAGCAGCTGGCGGCAGTAACTATGACTCTCTTAAGGTAGCCAAATGCCTCGTCATCCGGCGAGGTACATTTGCTAACTCGAGAGACTCGTAGTGGGAGTAACAGTGACAAAGTTAACGTGGGCATATAGTGGCACATCGGGTCCTTAGGACAGGCCATAGCAAGAATGATGGAGAGAAAGGGCTTAGAAAAGTATGAGCAGCAGGCAGCAGTACTATGACTCTCTTAAGGTAGCCAAATGCCTCGTCACCATGAGAAATTTTTTTTTGAAAACTCGAGGATATCATCGTTAAGGTAGCTCAAACGACGTTAAGGTTTACATGTAGTGGCATATTGCTCCTGCAGGACTGACCACAGTAATAATTAAAGAGTGGAAAGATACAAAGTACGTCGAGCAGCTGGCAGCAGTAACTATGACTCTCTTAGGTAGCCAAATGCCTCGTCACTCGGCGAAATTTATTTGAAAACTCGAGGAAATCGTCCTTGAAGTAACTCAGACAACGGTAACATGGAAAGGTGGTGGCATATCGCTTCTGCAGGACTGACCACAGTACGAATTAAAGAGAGGAAAGATTCAAAGAAGGGGGAGCAGCTGGCGGCAGTAACTATGACTCTCTTAAGGTAGCCAAATGCCTCGTCATCCGGCGAGGTACATTTGCTAACTCGAGAGACTCGTAGTGGGAGTAACAGTGACAACGTTAACGTGGGCATATAGTGGCACATCGGGTCCTTAGGACAGGCCATAGCAAGAATGATGGAGAGAAAGGGCTTAGAAAAGTATGAGCAGCAGGCAGCAGTACTATGACTCTCTTAAGGTAGCCAAATGGCTCGTCACCATGAGAAATTTTTTTTTGAAAACTCGAGGATATCATCGTTAAGGTAGTTCAAACAACGTTATGGTTTACATGTAGTGGCATATTGCTCCTGCAGGACTGACCACAGTAATAATTAAAGAGTGGAAAGATACAAAGTACGTCGAGCAGCTGGCAGCAGTAACTAT
Source organism: Schistocerca americana (assembly GCF_021461395.2). Classification (NCBI taxonomy): domain Eukaryota; kingdom Metazoa; phylum Arthropoda; class Insecta; order Orthoptera; family Acrididae; genus Schistocerca; species Schistocerca americana. Next base: position 86,722,057 of record NC_060122.1, read on the forward strand.
GACTCTCTTAGGTAGCCAAATGCATCGTCACTCGGCGAAATTTATTTGAAAACTCGAGGAAATTGTCCTTGAAGTAACTCAGACAACGGTACCATGGACAGGTGTTGGCATATCGCTTCTGCAGGACTGACCACAGTACGAATTAAAGAGAGGAAAGATTCAAAGAAGGGGGAGCAGCTGGCTGCAGTAACTATGACTCTCTTAAGGTAGCCAAATGCCTCGTCATCCGGCGAGGTACATTTGCTAACTCGAGAGACTCGTAGTGGGAGTAACAGTGACGACGTTAACGTGGGCATATAGTGGCACATCGGGTCCATATGACAGGCCATAGCAAGAAATGTTACAGAGAAATTGCTTAGAAAAGTGGGAGCAGCAGGCAGGAGTACTATGACTCTCTTAAGGTAGCCAAATGCCTCGTCACCATGAGAAATTTTTTTTTGAAAACTCGAGGATATCATCGTTAAGGTAGCTCAAACAACGTTAAGGTTTACATGTAGTGGCATATTGCTCCTGCAGGACTGACCACAGTAATAATTAAAGAGTGGAAAGATACAAAGTACGTCGAGCAGCTGGCAGCAGTAACTATGACTCTCTTAGGTAGCCAAATGCCTCGTCACTCGGCGAAATTTATTTGAAAACTCGAGGAAATCGTCCTTGAAGTAACTCAGACAACGGTACCATGGACAGGTGTTGGCATATCGCTTCTGCAGGACTGACCACAGTACGAATTAAAGAGAGGAAAGATTCAAAGAAGGGGGAGCAGCTGGCTGCAGTAACTATGACTCTCTTAAGGTAGCCAAATGCCTCGTCATCCGGCGAGGTACATTTGCTAACTCGAGAGACTCGTAGTGGGAGTAACAGTGACAACGTTAACGTGGGCATATAGTGGCACATCGGGTCCTTAGGACAGGCCATAGCAAGAATGATGGAGAGAAAGGGCTTAGAAAAGTATGAGCAGCAGGCAGGAGTACTATGACTCTCTTAAGGTAGCCAAATGCCTCGTCACCATGAGAAATTTTTTTTTGAAAACTCGAGGATATCATCGTTAAGGTAGCTCAAACAACGTTAAGGTTTACATGTAGTGGCATATTGCTCCTGCAGGACTGACCACAGTAATAATTAAAGAGTGGAAAGATACAAAGTACGTCGAGCAGCTGGCAGCAGTAACTATGACTCTCTTAGGTAGCCAAATGCCTCGTCACTCGGCGAAATTTATTTGAAAACTCGAGGAAATCGTCCTTGAAGTAACTCAGACAACGGTACCATGGACAGGTGTTGGCATATCGCTTCTGCAGGACTGACCACAGTACGAATTAAAGAGAGGAAAGATTCAAAGAAGGGGGAGCAGCTGGCTGCAGTAACTATGACTCTCTTAAGGTAGCCAAATGCCTCGTCATCCGGCGAGGTACATTTGCTAACTCGAGAGACTCGTAGTGGGAGTAACAGTGACAACGTTAACGTGGGCATATAGTGGCACATCGGGTCCTTAGGACAGGCCATAGCAAGAATGATGGAGAGAAAGGGCTTAGAAAAGTATGAGCAGCAGGCAGGAGTACTATGACTCTCTTAAGGTAGCCAAATGCCTCGTCACCATGAGAAATTTTTTTTTGAAAACTCGAGGATATCATCGTTAAGGTAGCTCAAACAACGTTAAGGTTTACATGTAGTGGCATATTGCTCCTGCAGGACTGACCACAGTAATAATTAAAGAGTGGAAAGATACAAAGTACGTCGAGCAGCTGGCAGCAGTAACTATGACTCTCTTAGGTAGCCAAATGCCTCGTCACTCGGCGAAATTTATTTGAAAACTCGAGGAAATCGTCCTTGAAGTAACTCAGACAATGGTACCATGGACAGGTGTTGGCATATCGCTTCTGCAGGACTGACCACAGTACGAATTAAAGAGAGGAAAGATTCAAAGAAGGGGGAGCAGCTGGCTGCAGTAACTATGACTCTCTTAAGGTAGCCAAATGCCTCGTCATCCGGCGAGGTACATTTGGTAACTCGAGAGACTCGTAGTGGGAGTAACAGTGACGACGTTAACGTGGGCATATAGTGGCACATCGGGTCCATATGACAGGCCATAGCAAGAAATGTTACAGAGAAATTGCTTAGAAAAGTGGGAGCAGCAGGCAGGAGTACTATGACTCTCTTAAGGTAGCCAAATGCCTCGTCACCATGAGAAATTTTTTTTTTGAAAACTCGAGGATATCATCGTTAAGGTAGCTCAAACAACGTTAAGGTTTACATGTAGTGGCATATTGCTCCTGCAGGACTGACCACAGTAATAATTAAAGAGTGGAAAGATACAAAGTACGTCGAGCAGCTGGCAGCAGTAACTATGACTCTCTTAGGTAGCCAAATGCCTCGTCACTCGGCGAAATTTATTTGAAAACTCGAGGAAATCGTCCTTGAAGTAACTCAGACAACGGTAACATGGAAAGGTGGTGGCATATCGCTTCTGCAGGACTGACCACAGTACGAATTAAAGAGAGGAAAGATTCAAAGAAGGGGGAGCAGCTGGCTGCAGTAACTATGACTCTCTTAAGGTAGCCAAATGCCTCGTCATCCGGCGAGGTACATTTGCTAACTCCAGAGACTCGTAGTGGGAGTAACAGTGACAACGTTAACGTGGGCATATAGTGGCACATCGGGTCCTTAGGACAGGCCATAGCAAGAATGATGGAGAGAAAGGGCTTAGAAAAGTATGAGCAGCAGGCAGGAGTACTATGACTCTCTTAAGGTAGCCAAATGCCTCGTCACCATGAGAAATTTTTTTTTGAAAACTCGAGGATATCATCGTTAAGGTAGCTCAAACAACGTTAAGGTTTACATGTAGTGGCATATTGCTCCTGCAGGACTGACCACAGTAATAATTAAAGAGTGGAAAGATACAAAGTACGTCGAGCAGCTGGCAGCAGTAATTATGACTCTCTTAGGTAGCCAAATGCCTCGTCACTCGGCGAAATTTATTTGAAAACTCGAGGAAATCGTCCTTGAAGTAACTCAGACAACGGTACCATGGACAGGTGTTGGCATATCGCTTCTGCAGGACTGACCACAGTACGAATTAAAGAGAGGAAAGATTCAAAGAAGGGGGAGCAGCTGGCTGCAGTAACTATGACTCTCTTAAGGTAGCCAAATGCCTCGTCATCCGGCGAGGTACATTTGCTAACTCGAGAGACTCGTAGTGGGAGTAACAGTGACAACGTTAACGTGGGCATATAGTGGCACATCGGGTCCTTAGGACAGGCCATAGCAAGAATGATGGAGAGAAATTGCTTAGAAAAGTATGAGCAGCAGGCAGGAGTACTATGACTCTCTTAAGGTAGCCAAATGCCTCGTCACCATGAGAAATTTTTTTTTGAAAACTCGAGGATATCATCGTTAAGGTAGCTCAAACAACGTTAAGGTTTACATGTAGTGGCATATTGCTCCTGCAGGACTGACCACAGTAATAATTAAAGAGTGGAAAGATACAAAGTACGTCGAGCAGCTGGCAGCAGTAACTATGACTCTCTTAGGTAGCCAAATGCCTCGTCACTCGGCGAAATTTATTTGAAAACTCGAGGAAATCGTCCTTGAAGTAACTCAGACAACGGTACCATGGACAGGTGTTGGCATATCGCTTCTGCAGGACTGAATACAGTACGAATTAAAGAGAGGAAAGATTCAAAGAAGGGGGAGCAGCTGGCTGCAGTAACTATGACTCTCTTAAGGTAGCCAAATGCCTCGTCATCCGGCGAGGTACATTTGGTAACTCGAGAGACTCGTAGTGGGAGTAACAGTGACGACGTTAACGTGGGCATATAGTGGCACATCGGGTCCATATGACAGGCCATAGCAAGAAATGTTACAGAGAAATTGCTTAGAAAAGTGGGAGCAGCAGGCAGGAGTACTATGACTCTCTTAAGGTAGCCAAATGCCTCGTCACCATGAGAAATTTTTTTTTGAAAACTCGAGGATATCATCGTTAAGGTAGCTCAAACAACGTTAAGGTTTACATGTAGTGGCATATTGCTCCTGCAGGACTGACCACAGTAATAATTAAAGAGTGGAAAGATACAAAGTACGTCGAGCAGCTGGCAGCAGTAACTATGACTCTCTTAGGTAGCCAAATGCCTCGTCACTCGGCGAAATTTATTTGAAAACTCGAGGAAATCGTCCTTGAAGTAACTCAGACAACGGTAACATGGAAAGGTGGTGGCATATCGCTTCTGCAGGACTGACCACAGTACGAATTAAAGAGAGGAAAGATTCAAAGAAGGGGGAGCAGCTGGCGGCAGTAACTATGACTCTCTTAAGGTAGCCAAATGCCTCGTCATCCGGCGAGGTACATTTGCTAACTCGAGAGACTCGTAGTGGGAGTAACAGTGACAACGTTAACGTGGGCATATAGTGGCACATCGGGTCCTTAGGACAGGCCATAGCAAGAATGATGGAGAGAAAGGGCTTAGAAAAGTATGAGCAGCAGGCAGCAGTACTATGACTCTCTTAAGGTAGCCAAATGGCTCGTCACCATGAGAAATTTTTTTTTGAAAACTCGAGGATATCATCGTTAAGGTAGTTCAAACAACGTTATGGTTTACATGTAGTGGCATATTGCTCCTGCAGGACTGACCACAGTAATAATTAAAGAGTGGAAAGATACAAAGTACGTCGAGCAGCTGGCAGCAGTAACTATGACTCTCTTAGGTAGCCAAATGCATCGTCACTCGGCGAAATTTATTTGAAAACTCGAGGAAATCGTCCTTGAAGTAACTCAGACAACGGTACCATGGACAGGTGTTGGCATATCGCTTCTGCAGGACTGACCACAGTACGAATTAAAGAGAGGAAAGATTCAAAGAAGGGGGAGCAGCTGGCTGCAGTAACTATGACTCTCTTAAGGTAGCCAAATGCCTCGTCATCCGGCGAGGTACATTTGCTAACTCGAGAGACTCGTAGTGGGAGTAACAGTGACGACGTTAACGTGGGCATATAGTGGCACATCGGGTCCATATGACAGGCCATAGCAAGAAATGTTACAGAGAAATTGCTTAGAAAAGTGGGAGCAGCAGGCAGGAGTACTATGACTCTCTTAAGGTAGCCAAATGCCTCGTCACCATGAGAAATTTTTTTTTGAAAACTCGAGGATATCATCGTTAAGGTAGCTCAAACAACGTTAAGGTTTACATGTAGTGGCATATTGCTCCTGCAGGACTGACCACAGTAATAATTAAAGAGTGGAAAGATACAAAGTACGTCGAGCAGCTGGCAGCAGTAACTATGACTCTCTTAGGTAGCCAAATGCCTCGTCACTCGGCGAAATTTATTTGAAAACTCGAGGAAATCGTCCTTGAAGTAACTCAGACAACGGTACCATGGACAGGTGTTGGCATATCGCTTCTGCAGGACTGAATACAGTACGAATTAAAGAGAGGAAAGATTCAAAGAAGGGGGAGCAGCTGGCTGCAGTAACTATGACTCTCTTAAGGTAGCCAAATGCCTCGTCATCCGGCGAGGTACATTTGGTAACTCGAGAGACTCGTAGTGGGAGTAACAGTGACGACGTTAACGTGGGCATATAGTGGCACATCGGGTCCATATGACAGGCCATAGCAAGAAATGTTACAGAGAAATTGCTTAGAAAAGTGGGAGCAGCAGGCAGGAGTACTATGACTCTCTTAAGGTAGCCAAATGCCTCGTCACCATGAGAAATTTTTTTTTGAAAACTCGAGGATATCATCGTTAAGGTAGCTCAAACAACGTTAAGGTTTACATGTAGTGGCATATTGCTCCTGCAGGACTGACAACAGTAATAATTAAAGAGTGGAAAGATACAAAGTACGTCGAGCAGCTGGCAGCAGTAACTATGACTCTCTTAGGTAGCCAAATGCCTCGTCACTCGGCGAAATTTATTTGAAAACTCGAGGAAATCGTCCTTGAAGTAACTCAGACAACGGTACCATGGACAGGTGTTGGCATATCGCTTCTGCAGGACTGAATACAGTACGAATTAAAGAGAGGAAAGATTCAAAGAAGGGGGAGCAGCTGGCTGCAGTAACTATGACTCTCTTAAGGTAGCCAAATGCCTCGTCATCCGGCGAGGTACATTTGGTAACTCGAGAGACTCGTAGTGGGAGTAACAGTGACGACGTTAACGTGGGCATATAGTGGCACATCGGGTCCATATGACAGGCCATAGCAAGAAATGTTACAGAGAAATTGCTTAGAAAAGTGGGAGCAGCAGGCAGGAGTACTATGACTCTCTTAAGGTAGCCAAATGCCTCGTCACCATGAGAAATTTTTTTTTGAAAACTCGAGGATATCATCGTTAAGGTAGCTCAAACAACGTTAAGGTTTACATGTAGTGGCATATTGCTCCTGCAGGACTGACCACAGTAATAATTAAAGAGTGGAAAGATACAAAGTACGTCGAGCAGCTGGCAGCAGTAACTATGACTCTCTTAGGTAGCCAAATGCCTCGTCACTCGGCGAAATTTATTTGAAAACTCGAGGAAATCGTCCTTGAAGTAACTCAGACAACGGTAACATGGAAAGGTGGTGGCATATCGCTTCTGCAGGACTGACCACAGTACGAATTAAAGAGAGGAAAGATTCAAAGAAGGGGGAGCAGCTGGCGGCAGTAACTATGACTCTCTTAAGGTAGCCAAATGCCTCGTCATCCGGCGAGGTACATTTGCTAACTCGAGAGACTCGTAGTGGGAGTAACAGTGACAACGTTAACGTGGGCATATAGTGGCACATCGGGTCCTTAGGACAGGCCATAGCAAGAATGATGGAGAGAAAGGGCTTAGAAAAGTATGAGCAGCAGGCAGCAGTACTATGACTCTCTTAAGGTAGCCAAATGGCTCGTCACCATGAGAAATTTTTTTTTGAAAACTCGAGGATATCATCGTTAAGGTAGTTCAAACAACGTTATGGTTTACATGTAGTGGCATATTGCTCCTGCAGGACTGACCACAGTAATAATTAAAGAGTGGAAAGATACAAAGTACGTCGAGCAGCTGGCAGCAGTAACTATGACTCTCTTAGGTAGCCAAATGCATCGTCACTCGGCGAAATTTATTTGAAAACTCGAGGAAATCGTCCTTGAAGTAACTCAGACAACGGTACCATGGACAGGTGTTGGCATATCGCTTCTGCAGGACTGACCACAGTACGAATTAAAGAGAGGAAAGATTCAAAGAAGGGGGAGCAGCTGGCTGCAGTAACTATGACTCTCTTAAGGTAGCCAAATGCCTCGTCATCCGGCGAGGTACATTTGCTAACTCGAGAGACTCGTAGTGGGAGTAACAGTGACGACGTTAACGTGGGCATATAGTGGCACATCGGGTCCATATGACAGGCCATAGCAAGAAATGTTACAGAGAAATTGCTTAGAAAAGTGGGAGCAGCAGGCAGGAGTACTATGACTCTCTTAAGGTAGCCAAATGCCTCGTCACCATGAGAAATTTTTTTTTGAAAACTCGAGGATATCATCGTTAAGGTAGCTCAAACAACGTTAAGGTTTACATGTAGTGGCATATTGCTCCTGCAGGACTGACCACAGTAATAATTAAAGAGTGGAAAGATACAAAGTACGTCGAGCAGCTGGCAGCAGTAACTATGACTCTCTTAGGTAGCCAAATGCCTCGTCACTCGGCGAAATTTATTTGAAAACTCGAGGAAATCGTCCTTGAAGTAACTCAGACAACGGTACCATGGACAGGTGTTGGCATATCGCTTCTGCAGGACTGAATACAGTACGAATTAAAGAGAGGAAAGATTCAAAGAAGGGGGAGCAGCTGGCTGCAGTAACTATGACTCTCTTAAGGTAGCCAAATGCCTCGTCATCCGGCGAGGTACATTTGGTAACTCGAGAGACTCGTAGTGGGAGTAACAGTGACGACGTTAACGTGGGCATATAGTGGCACATCGGGTCCATATGACAGGCCATAGCAAGAAATGTTACAGAGAAATTGCTTAGAAAAGTGGGAGCAGCAGGCAGGAGTACTATGACTCTCTTAAGGTAGCCAAATGCCTCGTCACCATGAGAAATTTTTTTTTGAAAACTCGAGGATATCATCGTTAAGGTAGCTCAAACAACGTTAAGGTTTACATGTAGTGGCATATTGCTCCTGCAGGACTGACCACAGTAATAATTAAAGAGTGGAAAGATACAAAGTACGTCGAGCAGCTGGCAGCAGTAACTATGACTCTCTTAGGTAGCCAAATGCCTCGTCACTCGGCGAAATTTATTTGAAAACTCGAGGAAATCGTCCTTGAAGTAACTCAGACAACGGTAACATGGAAAGGTGGTGGCATATCGCTTCTGCAGGACTGACCACAGTACGAATTAAAGAGAGGAAAGATTCAAAGAAGGGGGAGCAGCTGGCGGCAGTAACTATGACTCTCTTAAGGTAGCCAAATGCCTCGTCATCCGGCGAGGTACATTTGCTAACTCGAGAGACTCGTAGTGGGAGTAACAGTGACAACGTTAACGTGGGCATATAGTGGCACATCGGGTCCTTAGGACAGGCCATAGCAAGAATGATGGAGAGAAAGGGCTTAGAAAAGTATGAGCAGCAGGCAGCAGTACTATGACTCTCTTAAGGTAGCCAAATGGCTCGTCACCATGAGAAATTTTTTTTTGAAAACTCGAGGATATCATCGTTAAGGTAGTTCAAACAACGTTATGGTTTACATGTAGTGGCATATTGCTCCTGCAGGACTGACCACAGTAATAATTAAAGAGTGGAAAGATACAAAGTACGTCGAGCAGCTGGCAGCAGTAACTATGACTCTCTTAGGTAGCCAAATGCATCGTCACTCGGCGAAATTTATTTGAAAACTCGAGGAAATCGTCCTTGAAGTAACTCAGACAACGGTACCATGGACAGGTGTTGGCATATCGCTTCTGCAGGACTGACCACAGTACGAATTAAAGAGAGGAAAGATTCAAAGAAGGGGGAGCAGCTGGCTGCAGTAACTATGACTCTCTTAAGGTAGCCAAATGCCTCGTCATCCGGCGAGGTACATTTGCTAACTCGAGAGACTCGTAGTGGGAGTAACAGTGACGACGTTAACGTGGGCATATAGTGGCACATCGGGTCCATATGACAGGCCATAGCAAGAAATGTTACAGAGAAATTGCTTAGAAAAGTGGGAGCAGCAGGCAGGAGTACTATGACTCTCTTAAGGTAGCCAAATGCCTCGTCACCATGAGAAATTTTTTTTTGAAAACTCGAGGATATCATCGTTAAGGTAGCTCAAACAACGTTAAGGTTTACATGTAGTGGCATATTGCTCCTGCAGGACTGACCACAGTAATAATTAAAGAGTGGAAAGATACAAAGTACGTCGAGCAGCTGGCAGCAGTAACTATGACTCTCTTAGGTAGCCAAATGCCTCGTCACTCGGCGAAATTTATTTGAAAACTCGAGGAAATCGTCCTTGAAGTAACTCAGACAACGGTACCATGGACAGGTGTTGGCATATCGCTTCTGCAGGACTGAATACAGTACGAATTAAAGAGAGGAAAGATTCAAAGAAGGGGGAGCAGCTGGCTGCAGTAACTATGACTCTCTTAAGGTAGCCAAATGCCTCGTCATCCGGCGAGGTACATTTGGTAACTCGAGAGACTCGTAGTGGGTGTAACAGTGACGACGTTAACGTGGGCATATAGTGGCACATCGGGTCCATATGACAGGCCATAGCAAGAAATGTTACAGAGAAATTGCTTAGAAAAGTGGGAGCAGCAGGCAGGAGTACTATGACTCTCTTAAGGTAGCCAAATGCCTCGTCACCATGAGAAATTTTTTTTTGAAAACTCGAGGATATCATCGTTAAGGTAGCTCAAACAACGTTAAGGTTTACATGTAGTGGCATATTGCTCCTGCAGGACTGACCACAGTAATAATTAAAGAGTGGAAAGATACAAAGTACGTCGAGCAGCTGGCAGCAGTAACTATGACTCTCTTAGGTAGCCAAATGCCTCGTCACTCGGCGAAATTTATTTGAAAACTCGAGGAAATCGTCCTTGAAGTAACTCAGACAACGGTAACATGGAAAGGTGGTGGCATATCGCTTCTGCAGGACTGACCACAGTACGAATTAAAGAGAGGAAAGATTCAAAGAAGGGGGAGCAGCTGGCGGCAGTAACTATGACTCTCTTAAGGTAGCCAAATGCCTCGTCATCCGGCGAGGTACATTTGCTAACTCGAGAGACTCGTAGTGGGAGTAACAGTGACAACGTTAACGTGGGCATATAGTGGCACATCGGGTCCTTAGGACAGGCCATAGCAAGAATGATGGAGAGAAAGGGCTTAGAAAAGTATGAGCAGCAGGCAGCAGTACTATGACTCTCTTAAGGTAGCCAAATGGCTCGTCACCATGAGAAATTTTTTTTTGAAAACTCGAGGATATCATCGTTAAGGTAGTTCAAACAACGTTATGGTTTACATGTAGTGGCATATTGCTCCTGCAGGACTGACCACAGTAATAATTAAAGAGTGGAAAGATACAAAGTACGTCGAGCAGCTGGCAGCAGTAACTATGACTCTCTTAGGTAGCCAAATGCATCGTCACTCGGCGAAATTTATTTGAAAACTCGAGGAAATCGTCCTTGAAGTAACTCAGACAACGGTACCATGGACAGGTGTTGGCATATCGCTTCTGCAGGACTGACCACAGTACGAATTAAAGAGAGGAAAGATTCAAAGAAGGGGGAGCAGCTGGCTGCAGTAACTATGACTCTCTTAAGGTAGCCAAATGCCTCGTCATCCGGCGAGGTACATTTGCTAACTCGAGAGACTCGTAGTGGGAGTAACAGTGACGACGTTAACGTGGGCATATAGTGGCACATCGGGTCCATATGACAGGCCATAGCAAGAAATGTTACAGAGAAATTGCTTAGAAAAGTGGGAGCAGCAGGCAGGAGTACTATGACTCTCTTAAGGTAGCCAAATGCCTCGTCACCATGAGAAATTTTTTTTTGAAAACTCGAGGATATCATCGTTAAGGTAGCTCAAACAACGTTAAGGTTTACATGTAGTGGCATATTGCTCCTGCAGGACTGACCACAGTAATAATTAAAGAGTGGAAAGATACAAAGTACGTCGAGCAGCTGGCAGCAGTAACTATGACTCTCTTAGGTAGCCAAATGCCTCGTCACTCGGCGAAATTTATTTGAAAACTCGAGGAAATCGTCCTTGAAGTAACTCAGACAACGGTACCATGGACAGGTGTTGGCATATCGCTTCTGCAGGACTGACCACAGTACGAATTAAAGAGAGGAAAGATTCAAAGAAGGGGGAGCAGCTGGCTGCAGTAACTATGACTCTCTTAAGGTAGCCAAATGCCTCGTCATCCGGCGAGGTACATTTGCTAACTCGAGAGACTCGTAGTGGGAGTAACAGTGACAACGTTAACGTGGGCATATAGTGGCACATCGGGTCCTTAGGACAGGCCATAGCAAGAATGATGGAGAGAAAGGGCTTAGAAAAGTATGAGCAGCAGGCAGGAGTACTATGACTCTCTTAAGGTAGCCAAATGCCTCGTCACCATGAGAAATTTTTTTTTGAAAACTCGAGGATATCATCGTTAAGGTAGCTCAAACAACGTTAAGGTTTACATGTAGTGGCATATTGCTCCTGCAGGACTGACCACAGTAATAATTAAAGAGTGGAAAGATACAAAGTACGTCGAGCAGCTGGCAGCAGTAACTATGACTCTCTTAGGTAGCCAAATGCCTCGTCACTCGGCGAAATTTATTTGAAAACTCGAGGAAATCGTCCTTGAAGTAACTCAGACAACGGTACCATGGACAGGTGTTGGCATATCGCTTCTGCAGGACTGAATACAGTACGAATTAAAGAGAGGAAAGATTCAAAGAAGGGGGAGCAGCTGGCTGCAGTAACTATGACTCTCTTAAGGTAGCCAAATGCCTCGTCATCCGGCGAGGTACATTTGGTAACTCGAGAGACTCGTAGTGGGAGTAACAGTGACGACGTTAACGTGGGCATATAGTGGCACATCGGGTCCATATGACAGGCCATAGCAAGAAATGTTACAGAGAAATTGCTTAGAAAAGTGGGAGCAGCAGGCAGGAGTACTATGACTCTCTTAAGGTAGTCAAATGCCTCGTCACCATGAGAAATTTTTTTTTTGAAAACTCGAGGATATCATCGTTAAGGTAGCTCAAACAACGTTAAGGTTTACATGTAGTGGCATATTGCTCCTGCAGGACTGACCACAGTAATAATTAAAGAGTGGAAAGATACAAAGTACGTCGAGCAGCTGGCAGCAGTAACTATGACTCTCTTAGGTAGCCAAATGCCTCGTCACTCGGCGAAATTTATTTGAAAACTCGAGGAAATCGTCCTTGAAGTAACTCAGACAACGGTAACATGGAAAGGTGGTGGCATATCGCTTCTGCAGGACTGACCACAGTACGAATTAAAGAGAGGAAAGATTCAAAGAAGGGGGAGCAGCTGGCTGCAGTAACTATGACTCTCTTAAGGTAGCCAAATGCCTCGTCATCCGGCGAGGTACATTTGCTAACTCGAGAGACTCGTAGTGGGAGTAACAGTGACAACGTTAACGTGGGCATATAGTGGCACATCGGGTCCTTAGGACAGGCCATAGCAAGAATGATGGAGAGAAAGGGCTTAGAAAAGTATGAGCAGCAGGCAGGAGTACTATGACTCTCTTAAGGTAGCCAAATGCCTCGTCACCATGAGAAATTTTTTTTTGAAAACTCGAGGATATCATCGTTAAGGTAGCTCAAACAACGTTAAGGTTTACATGTAGTGGCATATTGCTCCTGCAGGACTGACCACAGTAATAATTAAAGAGTGGAAAGATACAAAGTACGTCGAGCAGCTGGCAGCAGTAACTATGACTCTCTTAGGTAGCCAAATGCCTCGTCACTCGGCGAAATTTATTTGAAAACTCGAGGAAATCGTCCTTGAAGTAACTCAGACAACGGTACCATGGACAGGTGTTGGCATATCGCTTCTGCAGGACTGACCACAGTACGAATTAAAGAGAGGAAAGATTCAAAGAAGGGGGAGCAGCTGGCTGCAGTAACTATGACTCTCTTAAGGTAGCCAAATGCCTCGTCATCCGGCGAGGTACATTTGCTAACTCGAGAGACTCGTAGTGGGAGTAACAGTGACAACGTTAACGTGGGCATATAGTGGCACATCGGGTCCTTAGGACAGGCCATAGCAAGAATGATGGAGAGAAAGGGCTTAGAAAAGTATGAGCAGCAGGCAGGAGTACTATGACTCTCTTAAGGTAGCCAAATGCCTCGTCACCATGAGAAATTTTTTTTTGAAAACTCGAGGATATCATCGTTAAGGTAGCTCAAACAACGTTAAGGTTTACATGTAGTGGCATATTGCTCCTGCAGGACTGACCACAGTAATAATTAAAGAGTGGAAAGATACAAAGTACGTCGAGCAGCTGGCAGCAGTAACTATGACTCTCTTAGGTAGCCAAATGCCTCGTCACTCGGCGAAATTTATTTGAAAACTCGAGGAAATCGTCCTTGAAGTAACTCAGACAACGGTACCATGGACAGGTGTTGGCATATCGCTTCTGCAGGACTGAATACAGTACGAATTAAAGAGAGGAAAGATTCAAAGAAGGGGGAGCAGCTGGCTGCAGTAACTATGACTCTCTTAAGGTAGCCAAATGCCTCGTCATCCGGCGAGGTACATTTGGTAACTCGAGAGACTCGTAGTGGGAGTAACAGTGACGACGTTAACGTGGGCATATAGTGGCACATCGGGTCCATATGACAGGCCATAGCAAGAAATGTTACAGAGAAATTGCTTAGAAAAGTGGGAGCAGCAGGCAGGAGTACTATGACTCTCTTAAGGTAGCCAAATGCCTCGTCACCATGAGAAATTTTTTTTTGAAAACTCGAGGATATCATCGTTAAGGTAGCTCAAACAACGTTAAGGTTTACATGTAGTGGCATATTGCTCCTGCAGGACTGACCGCAGTAATAATTAAAGAGTGGAAAGATACAAAGTACGTCGAGCAGCTGGCAGCAGTAACTATGACTCTCTTAGGTAGCCAAATGCCTCGTCACTCGGCGAAATTTATTTGAAAACTCGAGGAAATCGTCCTTGAAGTAACTCAGACAACGGTACCATGGACAGGTGTTGGCATATCGCTTCTGCAGGACTGACCACAGTACGAATTAAAGAGAGGAAAGATTCAAAGAAGGGGGAGCAGCTGGCTGCAGTAACTATGACTCTCTTAAGGTAGCCAAATGCCTCGTCATCCGGCGAGGTACATTTGCTAACTCGAGAGACTCGTAGTGGGAGTAACAGTGACAACGTTAACGTGGGCATATAGTGGCACATCGGGTCCTTAGGACAGGCCATAGCAAGAATGATGGAGAGAAAGGGCTTAGAAAAGTATGAGCAGCAGGCAGGAGTACTATGACTCTCTTAAGGTAGCCAAATGCCTCGTCACCATGAGAAATTTTTTTTTGAAAACTCGAGGATATCATCGTTAAGGTAGCTCAAACAACGTTAAGGTTTACATGTAGTGGCATATTGCTCCTGCAGGACTGACCACAGTAATAATTAAAGAGTGGAAAGATACAAAGTACGTCGAGCAGCTGGCAGCAGTAACTATGACTCTCTTAGGTAGCCAAATGCCTCGTCACTCGGCGAAATTTATTTGAAAACTCGAGGAAATCGTCCTTGAAGTAACTCAGACAATGGTACCATGGACAGGTGTGGGCATATCGCTTCTGCAGGACTGACCACAGTACGAATTAAAGAGAGGAAAGATTCAAAGAAGGGGGAGCAGCTGGCTGCAGTAACTATGACTCTCTTAAGGTAGCCAAATGCCTCGTCATCCGGCGAGGTACATTTGGTAACTCGAGAGACTCGTAGTGGGAGTAACAGTGACGACGTTAACGTGGGCATATAGTGGCACATCGGGTCCATATGACAGGCCATAGCAAGAAATGTTACAGAGAAATTGCTTAGAAAAGTATGAGCAGCAGGCAGGAGTACTATGACTCTCTTAAGGTAGCCAAATGCCTCGTCACCATGAGAAATTTTTTTTTGAAAACTCGAGGATATCATCGTTAAGGTAGCTCAAACAACGTTAAGGTTTACATGTAGTGGCATATTGCTCCTGCAGGACTGACCACAGTAATAATTAAAGAGTGGAAAGATACAAAGTACGTCGAGCAGCTGGCAGCAGTAACTATGACTCTCTTAGGTAGCCAAATGCCTCGTCACTCGGCGAAATTTATTTGAAAACTCGAGGAAATCGTCCTTGAAGTAACTCAGACAACGGTAACATGGAAAGGTGGTGGCATATCGCTTCTGCAGGACTGACCACAGTACGAATTAAAGAGAGGAAAGATTCAAAGAAGGGGGAGCAGCTGGCGGCAGTAACTATGACTCTCTTAAGGTAGCCAAATGCCTCGTCATCCGGCGAGGTACATTTGCTAACTCGAGAGACTCGTAGTGGGAGTAACAGTGACAACGTTAACGTGGGCATATAGTGGCACATCGGGTCCTTAGGACAGGCCATAGCAAGAATGATGGAGAGAAAGGGCTTAGAAAAGTATGAGCAGCAGGCAGGAGTACTATGACTCTCTTAAGGTAGCCAAATGCCTCGTCACCATGAGAAATTTTTTTTTGAAAACTCGAGGATATCATCGTTAAGGTAGCTCAAACAACGTTAAGGTTTACATGTAGTGGCATATTGCTCCTGCAGGACTGACCACAGTAATAATTAAAGAGTGGAAAGATACAAAGTACGTCGAGCAGCTGGCAGCAGTAACTATGACTCTCTTAGGTAGCCAAATGCCTCGTCACTCGGCGAAATTTATTTGAAAACTCGAGGAAATCGTCCTTGAAGTAACTCAGACAACGGTACCATGGACAGGTGTTGGCATATCGCTTCTGCAGGACTGACCACAGTACGAATTAAAGAGAGGAAAGATTCAAAGAAGGGGGAGCAGCTGGCTGCAGTAACTATGACTCTCTTAAGGTAGCCAAATGCCTCGTCATCCGGCGAGGTACATTTGGTAACTCGAGAGACTCGTAGTGGGAGTAACAGTGACGACGTTAACGTGGGCATATAGTGGCACATCGGGTCCATATGACAGGCCATAGCAAGAAATGTTACAGAGAAATTGCTTAGAAAAGTGGGAGCAGCAGGCAGGAGTACTATGACTCTCTTAAGGTAGCCAAATGCCTCGTCACCATGAGAAATTTTTTTTTGAAAACTCGAGGATATCATCGTTAAGGTAGCTCAAACAACGTTAAGGTTTACATGTAGTGGCATATTGCTCCTGCAGGACTGACCACAGTAATAATTAAAGAGTGGAAAGATACAAAGTACGTCGAGCAGCTGGCAGCAGTAACTATGACTCTCTTAGGTAGCCAAATGCCTCGTCACTCGGCGAAATTTATTTGAAAACTCGAGGAAATCGTCCTTGAAGTAACTCAGACAACGGTACCATGGACAGGTGTTGGCATATCGCTTCTGCAGGACTGACCACAGTACGAATTAAAGAGAGGAAAGATTCAAAGAAGGGGGAGCAGCTGGCTGCAGTAACTATGACTCTCTTAAGGTAGCCAAATGCCTCGTCATCCGGCGAGGTACATTTGCTAACTCGAGAGACTCGTAGTGGGAGTAACAGTGACAACGTTAACGTGGGCATATAGTGGCACATCGGGTCCTTAGGACAGGCCATAGCAAGAATGATGGAGAGAAAGGGCTTAGAAAAGTGTGAGCAGCAGGCAGGAGTACTATGACTCTCTTAAGGTAGCCAAATGCCTCGTCACCATGAGAAATTTTTTTTTGAAAACTCGAGGATATCATCGTTAAGGTAGCTCAAACAACGTTAAGGTTTACATGTAGTGGCATATTGCTCCTGCAGGACTGACCACAGTAATAATTAAAGAGTGGAAAGATACAAAGTACGTCGAGCAGCTGGCAGCAGTAACTATGACTCTCTTAGGTAGCCAAATGCCTCGTCATTCGGCGAAATTTATTTGAAAACTCGAGGAAATCGTCCTTGAAGTAACTCAGACAATGGTACCATGGACAGGTGTGGGCATATCGCTTCTGCAGGACTGACCACAGTACGAATTAAAGAGAGGAAAGATTCAAAGAAGGGGGAGCAGCTGGCTGCAGTAACTATGACTCTCTTAAGGTAGCCAAATGCCTCGTCATCCGGCGAGGTACATTTGGTAACTCGAGAGACTCGTAGTGGGAGTAACAGTGACGACGTTAACGTGGGCATATAGTGGCACATCGGGTCCATATGACAGGCCATAGCAAGAAATGTTACAGAGAAATTGCTTAGAAAAGTGGGAGCAGCAGGCAGGAGTACTATGACTCTCTTAAGGTAGCCAAATGCCTCGTCACCATGAGAAATTTTTTTTTGAAAACTCGAGGATATCATCGTTAAGGTAGCTCAAACAACGTTAAGGTTTACATGTAGTGGCATATTGCTCCTGCAGGACTGACCACAGTAATAATTAAAGAGTGGAAAGATACAAAGTACGTCGAGCAGCTGGCAGCAGTAACTATGACTCTCTTAGGTAGCCAAATGCCTCGTCACTCGGCGAAATTTATTTGAAAACTCGAGGAAATCGTCCTTGAAGTAACTCAGACAACGGTAACATGGAAAGGTGGTGGCATATCGCTTCTGCAGGACTGACCACAGTACGAATTAAAGAGAGGAAAGATTCAAAGAAGGGGGAGCAGCTGGCGGCAGTAACTATGACTCTCTTAAGGTAGCCAAATGCCTCGTCATCCGGCGAGGTACATTTGCTAACTCGAGAGACTCGTAGTGGGAGTAACAGTGACAACGTTAACGTGGGCATATAGTGGCACATCGGGTCCTTAGGACAGGCCATAGCAAGAATGATGGAGAGAAAGGGCTTAGAAAAGTATGAGCAGCAGGCAGCAGTACTATGACTCTCTTAAGGTAGCCAAATGGCTCGTCACCATGAGAAATTTTTTTTTGAAAACTCGAGGATATCATCGTTAAGGTAGTTCAAACAACGTTATGGTTTACATGTAGTGGCATATTGCTCCTGCAGGACTGACCACAGTAATAATTAAAGAGTGGAAAGATACAAAGTACGTCGAGCAGCTGGCAGCAGTAACTATGACTCTCTTAGGTAGCCAAATGCATCGTCACTCGGCGAAATTTATTTGAAAACTCGAGGAAATCGTCCTTGAAGTAACTCAGACAACGGTACCATGGACAGGTGTTGGCATATCGCTTCTGCAGGACTGACCACAGTACGAATTAAAGAGAGGAAAGATTCAAAGAAGGGGGAGCAGCTGGCTGCAGTAACTATGACTCTCTTAAGGTAGCCAAATGCCTCGTCATCCGGCGAGGTACATTTGCTAACTCGAGAGACTCGTAGTGGGAGTAACAGTGACGACGTTAACGTGGGCATATAGTGGCACATCGGGTCCATATGACAGGCCATAGCAAGAAATGTTACAGAGAAATTGCTTAGAAAAGTGGGAGCAGCAGGCAGGAGTACTATGACTCTCTTAAGGTAGCCAAATGCCTCGTCACCATGAGAAATTTTTTTTTGAAAACTCGAGGATATCATCGTTAAGGTAGCTCAAACAACGTTAAGGTTTACATGTAGTGGCATATTGCTCCTGCAGGACTGACCACAGTAATAATTAAAGAGTGGAAAGATACAAAGTACGTCGAGCAGCTGGCAGCAGTAACTATGACTCTCTTAGGTAGCCAAATACCTCGTCACTCGGCGAAATTTATTTGAAAACTCGAGGAAATCGTCCTTGAAGTAACTCAGACAACGGTACCATGGACAGGTGTTGGCATATCGCTTCTGCAGGACTGACCACAGTACGAATTAAAGAGAGGAAAGATTCAAAGAAGGAGGAGCAGCTGGCTGCAGTAACTATGACTCTCTTAAGGTAGCCAAATGCCTCGTCATCCGGCGAGGTACATTTGCTAACTCGAGAGACTCGTAGTGGGAGTAACAGTGACAACGTTAACGTGGGCATATAGTGGCACATCGGGTCCTTAGGACAGGCCATAGCAAGAATGATGGAGAGAAAGGGCTTAGAAAAGTATGAGCAGCAGGCAGGAGTACTATGACTCTCTTAAGGTAGCCAAATGCCTCGTCACCATGAGAAATTTTTTTTTGAAAACTCGAGGATATCATCGTTAAGGTAGCTCAAACAACGTTAAGGTTTACATGTAGTGGCATATTGCTCCTGCAGGACTGACCACAGTAATAATTAAAGAGTGGAAAGATACAAAGTACGTCGAGCAGCTGGCAGCAGTAACTATGACTCTCTTAGGTAGCCAAATGCCTCGTCACTCGGCGAAATTTATTTGAAAACTCGAGGAAATCGTCCTTGAAGTAACTCAGACAACGGTACCATGGACAGGTGTTGGCATATCGCTTCTGCAGGACTGAATACAGTACGAATTAAAGAGAGGAAAGATTCAAAGAAGGGGGAGCAGCTGGCTGCAGTAACTATGACTCTCTTAAGGTAGCCAAATGCCTCGTCATCCGGCGAGGTACATTTGGTAACTCGAGAGACTCGTAGTGGGAGTAACAGTGACGACGTTAACGTGGGCATATAGTGGCACATCGGGTCCATATGACAGGCCATAGCAAGAAATGTTACAGAGAAATTGCTTAGAAAAGTGGGAGCAGCAGGCAGGAGTACTATGACTCTCTTAAGGTAGCCAAATGCCTCGTCACCATGAGAAATTTTTTTTTGAAAACTCGAGGATATCATCGTTAAGGTAGCTCAAACAACGTTAAGGTTTACATGTAGTGGCATATTGCTCCTGCAGGACTGACCACAGTAATAATTAAAGAGTGGAAAGATACAAAGTACGTCGAGCAGCTGGCAGCAGTAACTATGACTCTCTTAGGTAGCCAAATGCCTCGTCACTCGGCGAAATTTATTTGAAAACTCGAGGAAATCGTCCTTGAAGTAACTCAGACAACGGTAACATGGAAAGGTGGTGGCATATCGCTTCTGCAGGACTGACCACAGTACGAATTAAAGAGAGGAAAGATTCAAAGAAGGGGGAGCAGCTGGCTGCAGTAACTATGACTCTCTTAAGGTAGCCAAATGCCTCGTCATCCGGCGAGGTACATTTGCTAACTCGAGAGACTCGTAGTGGGAGTAACAGTGACAACGTTAACGTGGGCATATAGTGGCACATCGGGTCCTTAGGACAGGCCATAGCAAGAATGATGGAGAGAAAGGGCTTAGAAAAGTATGAGCAGCAGGCAGGAGTACTATGACTCTCTTAAGGTAGCCAAATGCCTCGTCACCATGAGAAATTTTTTTTTGAAAACTCGAGGATATCATCGTTAAGGTAGCTCAAACAACGTTAAGGTTTACATGTAGTGGCATATTGCTCCTGCAGGACTGACCACAGTAATAATTAAAGAGTGGAAAGATACAAAGTACGTCGAGCAGCTGGCAGCAGTAACTATGACTCTCTTAGGTAGCCAAATGCCTCGTCACTCGGCGAAATTTATTTGAAAACTCGAGGAAATCGTCCTTGAAGTAACTCAGACAACGGTACCATGGACAGGTGTTGGCATATCGCTTCTGCAGGACTGACCACAGTACGAATTAAAGAGAGGAAAGATTCAAAGAAGGTGGAGCAGCTGGCTGCAGTAACTATGACTCTCTTAAGGTAGCCAAATGCCTCGTCATCCGGCGAGGTACATTTGGTAACTCGAGAGACTCGTAGTGGGAGTAACAGTGACGACGTTAACGTGGGCATATAGTGGCACATCGGGTCCATATGACAGGCCATAGCAAGAAATGTTACAGAGAAATTGCTTAGAAAAGTGGGAGCAGCAGGCAGGAGTACTATGGCTCTCTTAAGGTAGCCAAATGCCTCGTCACCATGAGAAATTTTTTTTGAAAACTCGAGGATATCATCGTTAAGGTAGCTCAAACAACGTTAACAACGTTAAAGTTTACATGTAGTGGCATATTGCTCCTGCAGGACTGACCACAGTAATAATTAAAGAGTGGAAAGATACAAAGTACGTCGAGCAGCTGGCTGCAGTAACTATGACTCTCTTAAGGTAGCCAAATGCCTCGTCATCCGGCGAGGTACATTTGGTAACTCGAGAGACTCGTTGTGGGAGTAACAGTGACGACGTTAACGTGGGCATATAGTGGCACATCGGGTCCATATGACAGGCCATAGCAAGAAATGTTACAGAGAAATTGCTTAGAAAAGTGGGAGCAGCAGGCAGGAGTACTATGACTCTCTTAAGGTAGCCAAATGCCTCGTCACCATGAGAAATTTTTTTTTGAAAACTCGAGGATATCATCGTTAAGGTAGCTCAAACAACGTTAAGGTTTACATGTAGTGGCATATTGCTCCTGCAGGACTGACCACAGTAATAATTAAAGAGTGGAAAGATACAAAGTACGTCGAGCAGCTGGCAGCAGTAACTATGACTCTCTTAGGTAGCCAAATGCCTCGTCACTCGGCGAAATTTATTTGAAAACTCGAGGAAATCGTCCTTGAAGTAACTCAGACAACGGTACCATGGACAGGTGTTGGCATATCGCTTCTGCAGGACTGACCACAGTACGAATTAAAGAGAGGAAAGATTCAAAGAAGGGGGAGCAGCTGGCTGCAGTAACTATGACTCTCTTAAGGTAGCCAAATGCCTCGTCATCCGGCGAGGTACATTTGCTAACTCGAGAGACTCGTAGTGGGAGTAACAGTGACAACGTTAACGTGGGCATATAGTGGCACATCGGGTCCTTAGGACAGGCCATAGCAAGAATGATGGAGAGAAAGGGCTTAGAAAAGTATGAGCAGCAGGCAGGAGTACTATGACTCTCTTAAGGTAGCCAAATGCCTCGTCACCATGAGAAATTTTTTTTTGAAAACTCGAGGATATCATCGTTAAGGTAGCTCAAACAACGTTAAGGTTTACATGTAGTGGCATATTGCTCCTGCAGGACTGACCACAGTAATAATTAAAGAGTGGAAAGATACAAAGTACGTCGAGCAGCTGGCAGCAGTAACTATGACTCTCTTAGGTAGCCAAATGCCTCGTCACTCGGCGAAATTTATTTGAAAACTCGAGGAAATCGTCCTTGAAGTAACTCAGACAATGGTACCATGGACAGGTGTGGGCATATCGCTTCTGCAGGACTGACCACAGTACGAATTAAAGAGAGGAAAGATTCAAAGAAGGGGGAGCAGCTGGCTGCAGTAACTATGACTCTCTTAAGGTAGCCAAATGCCTCGTCATCCGGCGAGGTACATTTGGTAACTCGAGAGACTCGTAGTGGGAGTAACAGTGACGACGTTAACGTGGGCATATAGTGGCACATCGGGTCCATATGACAGGCCATAGCAAGAAATGTTACAGAGAAATTGCTTAGAAAAGTGGGAGCAGCAGGCAGGAGTACTATGACTCTCTTAAGGTAGCCAAATGCCTCGTCACCATGAGAAATTTTTTTTTGAAAACTCGAGGATATCATCGTTAAGGTAGCTCAAACAACGTTAAGGTTTACATGTAGTGGCATATTGCTCCTGCAGGACTGACCACAGTAATAATTAAAGAGTGGAAAGATACAAAGTACGTCGAGCAGCTGGCAGCAGTAACTATGACTCTCTTAGGTAGCCAAATGCCTCGTCACTCGGCGAAATTTATTTGAAAACTCGAGGAAATCGTCCTTGAAGTAACTCAGACAACGGTAACATGGAAAGGTGGTGGCATATCGCTTCTGCAGGACTGACCACAGTACGAATTAAAGAGAGGAAAGATTCAAAGAAGGGGGAGCAGCTGGCGGCAGTAACTATGACTCTCTTAAGGTAGCCAAATGCCTCGTCATCCGGCGAGGTACATTTGCTAACTCGAGAGACTCGTAGTGGGAGTAACAGTGACAACGTTAACGTGGGCATATAGTGGCACATCGGGTCCTTAGGACAGGCCATAGCAAGAATGATGGAGAGAAAGGGCTTAGAAAAGTATGAGCAGCAGGCAGCAGTACTATGACTCTCTTAAGGTAGCCAAATGGCTCGTCACCATGAGAAATTTTTTTTTGAAAACTCGAGGATATCATCGTTAAGGTAGTTCAAACAACGTTATGGTTTACATGTAGTGGCATATTGCTCCTGCAGGACTGACCACAGTAATAATTAAAGAGTGGAAAGATACAAAGTACGTCGAGCAGCTGGCAGCAGTAACTATGACTCTCTTAGGTAGCCAAATGCATCGTCACTCGGCGAAATTTATTTGAAAACTCGAGGAAATCGTCCTTGAAGTAACTCAGACAACGGTACCATGGACAGGTGTTGGCATATCGCTTCTGCAGGACTGACCACAGTACGAATTAAAGAGAGGAAAGATTCAAAGAAGGGGGAGCAGCTGGCTGCAGTAACTATGACTCTCTTAAGGTAGCCAAATGCCTCGTCATCCGGCGAGGTACATTTGCTAACTCGAGAGACTCGTAGTGGGAGTAACAGTGACGACGTTAACGTGGGCATATAGTGGCACATCGGGTCCATATGACAGGCCATAGCAAGAAATGTTACAGAGAAATTGCTTAGAAAAGTGGGAGCAGCAGGCAGGAGTACTATGACTCTCTTAAGGTAGCCAAATGCCTCGTCACCATGAGAAATTTTTTTTTGAAAACTCGAGGATATCATCGTTAAGGTAGCTCAAACAACGTTAAGGTTTACATGTAGTGGCATATTGCTCCTGCAGGACTGACCACAGTAATAATTAAAGAGTGGAAAGATACAAAGTACGTCGAGCAGCTGGCAGCAGTAACTATGACTCTCTTAGGTAGCCAAATACCTCGTCACTCGGCGAAATTTATTTGAAAACTCGAGGAAATCGTCCTTGAAGTAACTCAGACAACGGTACCATGGACAGGTGTTGGCATATCGCTTCTGCAGGACTGACCACAGTACGAATTAAAGAGAGGAAAGATTCAAAGAAGGAGGAGCAGCTGGCTGCAGTAACTATGACTCTCTTAAGGTAGCCAAATGCCTCGTCATCCGGCGAGGTACATTTGCTAACTCGAGAGACTCGTAGTGGGAGTAACAGTGACAACGTTAACGTGGGCATATAGTGGCACATCGGGTCCTTAGGACAGGCCATAGCAAGAATGATGGAGAGAAAGGGCTTAGAAAAGTATGAGCAGCAGGCAGGAGTACTATGACTCTCTTAAGGTAGCCAAATGCCTCGTCACCATGAGAAATTTTTTTTTGAAAACTCGAGGATATCATCGTTAAGGTAGCTCAAACAACGTTAAGGTTTACATGTAGTGGCATATTGCTCCTGCAGGACTGACCACAGTAATAATTAAAGAGTGGAAAGATACAAAGTACGTCGAGCAGCTGGCAGCAGTAACTATGACTCTCTTAGGTAGCCAAATGCCTCGTCACTCGGCGAAATTTATTTGAAAACTCGAGGAAATCGTCCTTGAAGTAACTCAGACAACGGTACCATGGACAGGTGTTGGCATATCGCTTCTGCAGGACTGAATACAGTACGAATTAAAGAGAGGAAAGATTCAAAGAAGGGGGAGCAGCTGGCTGCAGTAACTATGACTCTCTTAAGGTAGCCAAATGCCTCGTCATCCGGCGAGGTACATTTGGTAACTCGAGAGACTCGTAGTGGGAGTAACAGTGACGACGTTAACGTGGGCATATAGTGGCACATCGGGTCCATATGACAGGCCATAGCAAGAAATGTTACAGAGAAATTGCTTAGAAAAGTGGGAGCAGCAGGCAGGAGTACTATGACTCTCTTAAGGTAGCCAAATGCCTCGTCACCATGAGAAATTTTTTTTTGAAAACTCGAGGATATCATCGTTAAGGTAGCTCAAACAACGTTAAGGTTTACATGTAGTGGCATATTGCTCCTGCAGGACTGACCACAGTAATAATTAAAGAGTGGAAAGATACAAAGTACGTCGAGCAGCTGGCAGCAGTAACTATGACTCTCTTAGGTAGCCAAATGCCTCGTCACTCGGCGAAATTTATTTGAAAACTCGAGGAAATCGTCCTTGAAGTAACTCAGACAACGGTAACATGGAAAGGTGGTGGCATATCGCTTCTGCAGGACTGACCACAGTACGAATTAAAGAGAGGAAAGATTCAAAGAAGGGGGAGCAGCTGGCTGCAGTAACTATGACTCTCTTAAGGTAGCCAAATGCCTCGTCATCCGGCGAGGTACATTTGCTAACTCGAGAGACTCGTAGTGGGAGTAACAGTGACAACGTTAACGTGGGCATATAGTGGCACATCGGGTCCTTAGGACAGGCCATAGCAAGAATGATGGAGAGAAAGGGCTTAGAAAAGTATGAGCAGCAGGCAGGAGTACTATGACTCTCTTAAGGTAGCCAAATGCCTCGTCACCATGAGAAATTTTTTTTTGAAAACTCGAGGATATCATCGTTAAGGTAGCTCAAACAACGTTAAGGTTTACATGTAGTGGCATATTGCTCCTGCAGGACTGACCACAGTAATAATTAAAGAGTGGAAAGATACAAAGTACGTCGAGCAGCTGGCAGCAGTAACTATGACTCTCTTAGGTAGCCAAATGCCTCGTCACTCGGCGAAATTTATTTGAAAACTCGAGGAAATCGTCCTTGAAGTAACTCAGACAACGGTACCATGGACAGGTGTTGGCATATCGCTTCTGCAGGACTGACCACAGTACGAATTAAAGAGAGGAAAGATTCAAAGAAGG
This sequence comes from Schistocerca americana, assembly GCF_021461395.2. Taxonomy (NCBI): domain Eukaryota; kingdom Metazoa; phylum Arthropoda; class Insecta; order Orthoptera; family Acrididae; genus Schistocerca; species Schistocerca americana. The sequence continues at coordinate 86,747,805 of NC_060122.1, forward strand.
TGGAGCAGCTGGCTGCAGTAACTATGACTCTCTTAAGGTAGCCAAATGCCTCGTCATCCGGCGAGGTACATTTGGTAACTCGAGAGACTCGTAGTGGGAGTAACAGTGACGACGTTAACGTGGGCATATAGTGGCACATCGGGTCCATATGACAGGCCATAGCAAGAAATGTTACAGAGAAATTGCTTAGAAAAGTGGGAGCAGCAGGCAGGAGTACTATGGCTCTCTTAAGGTAGCCAAATGCCTCGTCACCATGAGAAATTTTTTTTGAAAACTCGAGGATATCATCGTTAAGGTAGCTCAAACAACGTTAACAACGTTAAAGTTTACATGTAGTGGCATATTGCTCCTGCAGGACTGACCACAGTAATAATTAAAGAGTGGAAAGATACAAAGTACGTCGAGCAGCTGGCTGCAGTAACTATGACTCTCTTAAGGTAGCCAAATGCCTCGTCATCCGGCGAGGTACATTTGGTAACTCGAGAGACTCGTTGTGGGAGTAACAGTGACGACGTTAACGTGGGCATATAGTGGCACATCGGGTCCATATGACAGGCCATAGCAAGAAATGTTACAGAGAAATTGCTTAGAAAAGTGGGAGCAGCAGGCAGGAGTACTATGACTCTCTTAAGGTAGCCAAATGCCTCGTCACCATGAGAAATTTTTTTTTGAAAACTCGAGGATATCATCGTTAAGGTAGCTCAAACAACGTTAAGGTTTACATGTAGTGGCATATTGCTCCTGCAGGACTGACCACAGTAATAATTAAAGAGTGGAAAGATACAAAGTACGTCGAGCAGCTGGCAGCAGTAACTATGACTCTCTTAGGTAGCCAAATGCCTCGTCACTCGGCGAAATTTATTTGAAAACTCGAGGAAATCGTCCTTGAAGTAACTCAGACAACGGTACCATGGACAGGTGTTGGCATATCGCTTCTGCAGGACTGACCACAGTACGAATTAAAGAGAGGAAAGATTCAAAGAAGGGGGAGCAGCTGGCTGCAGTAACTATGACTCTCTTAAGGTAGCCAAATGCCTCGTCATCCGGCGAGGTACATTTGCTAACTCGAGAGACTCGTAGTGGGAGTAACAGTGACAACGTTAACGTGGGCATATAGTGGCACATCGGGTCCTTAGGACAGGCCATAGCAAGAATGATGGAGAGAAAGGGCTTAGAAAAGTATGAGCAGCAGGCAGGAGTACTATGACTCTCTTAAGGTAGCCAAATGCCTCGTCACCATGAGAAATTTTTTTTTGAAAACTCGAGGATATCATCGTTAAGGTAGCTCAAACAACGTTAAGGTTTACATGTAGTGGCATATTGCTCCTGCAGGACTGACCACAGTAATAATTAAAGAGTGGAAAGATACAAAGTACGTCGAGCAGCTGGCAGCAGTAACTATGACTCTCTTAGGTAGCCAAATGCCTCGTCACTCGGCGAAATTTATTTGAAAACTCGAGGAAATCGTCCTTGAAGTAACTCAGACAATGGTACCATGGACAGGTGTTGGCATATCGCTTCTGCAGGACTGACCACAGTACGAATTAAAGAGAGGAAAGATTCAAAGAAGGGGGAGCAGCTGGCTGCAGTAACTATGACTCTCTTAAGGTAGCCAAATGCCTCGTCATCCGGCGAGGTACATTTGGTAACTCGAGAGACTCGTAGTGGGAGTAACAGTGACGACGTTAACGTGGGCATATAGTGGCACATCGGGTCCATATGACAGGCCATAGCAAGAAATGTTACAGAGAAATTGCTTAGAAAAGTGGGAGCAGCAGGCAGGAGTACTATGACTCTCTTAAGGTAGCCAAATGCCTCGTCACCATGAGAAATTTTTTTTTGAAAACTCGAGGATATCATCGTTAAGGTAGCTCAAACAACGTTAAGGTTTACATGTAGTGGCATATTGCTCCTGCAGGACTGACCACAGTAATAATTAAAGAGTGGAAAGATACAAAGTACGTCGAGCAGCTGGCAGCAGTAACTATGACTCTCTTAGGTAGCCAAATGCCTCGTCACTCGGCGAAATTTATTTGAAAACTCGAGGAAATCGTCCTTGAAGTAACTCAGACAACGGTAACATGGAAAGGTGGTGGCATATCGCTTCTGCAGGACTGACCACAGTACGAATTAAAGAGAGGAAAGATTCAGAGAAGGGGGAGCAGCTGGCTGCAGTAACTATGACTCTCTTAAGGTAGCCAAATGCCTCGTCATCCGGCGAGGTACATTTGCTAACTCGAGAGACTCGTAGTGGGAGTAACAGTGACAACGTTAACGTGGGCATATAGTGGCACATCGGGTCCTTAGGACAGGCCATAGCAAGAATGATGGAGAGAAAGGGCTTAGAAAAGTATGAGCAGCAGGCCGGAGTACTATGACTCTCTTAAGGTAGCCAAATGCCTCGTCACCATGAGAAATTTTTTTTTGAAAACTCGAGGATATCATCGTTAAGGTAGCTCAAACAACGTTATGGTTTACATGTAGTGGCATATTGCTCCTGCAGGACTGACCACAGTAATAATTAAAGAGTGGAAAGATACAAAGTACGTCGAGCAGCTGGCAGCAGTAACTATGACTCTCTTAGGTAGCCAAATGCCTCGTCACTCGGCGAAATTTATTTGAAAACTCGAGGAAATCGTCCTTGAAGTAACTCAGACAACGGTACCATGGACAGGTGTTGGCATATCGCTTCTGCAGGACTGACCACAGTACGAATTAAAGAGAGGAAAGATTCAAAGAAGGGGGAGCAGCTGGCTGCAGTAACTATGACTCTCTTAAGGTAGCCAAATGCCTCGTCATCCGGCGAGGTACATTTGCTAACTCGAGAGACTCGTAGTGGGAGTAACAGTGACGACGTTAACGTGGGCATATAGTGGCACATCGGGTCCATATGACAGGCCATAGCAAGAAATGTTACAGAGAAATTGCTTAGAAAAGTGGGAGCAGCAGGCAGGAGTACTATGACTCTCTTAAGGTAGCCAAATGCCTCGTCACCATGAGAAATTTTTTTTTGAAAACTCGAGGATATCATCGTTAAGGTAGCTCAAACAACGTTAAGGTTTACATGTAGTGGCATATTGCTCCTGCAGGACTGACCACAGTAATAATTAAAGAGTGGAAAGATACAAAGTACGTCGAGCAGCTGGCAGCAGTAACTATGACTCTCTTAGGTAGCCAAATGCCTCGTCACTCGGCGAAATTTATTTGAAAACTCGAGGAAATCGTCCTTGAAGTAACTCAGACAACGGTACCATGGACAGGTGTTGGCATATCGCTTCTGCAGGACTGACCACAGTACGAATTAAAGAGAGGAAAGATTCAAAGAAGGGGGAGCAGCTGGCTGCAGTAACTATGACTCTCTTAAGGTAGCCAAATGCCTCGTCATCCGGCGAGGTACATTTGGTAACTCGAGAGACTCGTAGTGGGAGTAACAGTGACGACGTTAACGTGGGCATATAGTGGCACATCGGGTCCATATGACAGGCCATAGCAAGAAATGTTACAGAGAAATTGCTTAGAAAAGTGGGAGCAGCAGGCAGGAGTACTATGGCTCTCTTAAGGTAGCCAAATGCCTCGTCACCATGAGAAATTTTTTTTTGAAAACTCGAGGATATCATCGTTAAGGTAGCTCAAACAACGTTAAGGTTTACATGTAGTGGCATATTGCTCCTGCAGGACTGACCACAGTAATAATTAAAGAGTGGAAAGATACAAAGTACGTCGAGCAGCTGGCAGCAGTAACTATGACTCTCTTAGGTAGCCAAATGCCTCGTCACTCGGCGAAATTTATTTGAAAACTCGAGGAAATCGTCCTTGAAGTAACTCAGACAACGGTACCATGGACAGGTGTTGGCATATCGCTTCTGCAGGACTGACCACAGTACGAATTAAAGAGAGGAAAGATTCAAAGAAGGGGGAGCAGCTGGCTGCAGTAACTATGACTCTCTTAAGGTAGCCAAATGCCTCGTCATCCGGCGAGGTACATTTGCTAACTCGAGAGACTCGTAGTGGGAGTAACAGTGACGACGTTAACGTGGGCATATAGTGGCACATCGGGTCCATATGACAGGCCATAGCAAGAAATGTTACAGAGAAATTGCTTAGAAAAGTGGGAGCAGCAGGCAGGAGTACTATGACTCTCTTAAGGTAGCCAAATGCCTCGTCACCATGAGAAATTTTTTTTTGAAAACTCGAGGATATCATCGTTAAGGTAGCTCAAACAACGTTAAGGTTTACATGTAGTGGCATATTGCTCCTGCAGGACTGACCACAGTAATAATTAAAGAGTGGAAAGATACAAAGTACGTCGAGCAGCTGGCAGCAGTAACTATGACTCTCTTAGGTAGCCAAATGCCTCGTCACTCGGCGAAATTTATTTGAAAACTCGAGGAAATCGTCCTTGAAGTAACTCAGACAACGGTACCATGGACAGGTGTTGGCATATCGCTTCTGCAGGACTGACCACAGTACGAATTAAAGAGAGGAAAGATTCAAAGAAGGGGGAGCAGCTGGCTGCAGTAACTATGACTCTCTTAAGGTAGCCAAATGCCTCGTCATCCGGCGAGGTACATTTGGTAACTCGAGAGACTCGTAGTGGGAGTAACAGTGACGACGTTAACGTGGGCATATAGTGGCACATCGGGTCCATATGACAGGCCATAGCAAGAAATGTTGCAGAGAAATTGCTTAGAAAAGTGGGAGCAGCAGGCAGGAGTACTATGACTCTCTTAAGGTAGCCAAATGCCTCGTCACCATGAGAAATTTTTTTTTGAAAACTCGAGGATATCATCGTTAAGGTAGCTCAAACAACGTTAAGGTTTACATGTAGTGGCATATTGCTCCTGCAGGACTGACCACAGTAAATAATTAAAGAGTGGAAAGATACAAAGTACGTCGAGCAGCTGGCAGCAGTAACTATGACTCTCTTAGGTAGCCAAATGCCTCGTCACTCGGCGAAATTTATTTGAAAACTCGAGGAAATCGTCCTTGAAGTAACTCAGACAACGGTAACATGGAAAGGTGGTGGCATATCGCTTCTGCAGGACTGACCACAGTACGAATTAAAGAGAGGAAAGATTCAAAGAAGGGGGAGCAGCTGGCTGCAGTAACTATGACTCTCTTAAGGTAGCCAAATGCCTCGTCATCCGGCGAGGTACATTTGCTAACTCGAGAGACTCGTAGTGGGAGTAACAGTGACAACGTTAACGTGGGCATATAGTGGCACATCGGGTCCTTAGGACAGGCCATAGCAAGAATGATGGAGAGAAAGGGCTTAGAAAAGTATGAGCAGCAGGCAGGAGTACTATGACTCTCTTAAGGTAGCCAAATGCCTCGTCACCATGAGAAATTTTTTTTTGAAAACTCGAGGATATCATCGTTAAGGTAGCTCAAACAACGTTAAGGTTTACATGTAGTGGCATATTGCTCCTGCAGGACTGACCACAGTAATAATTAAAGAGTGGAAAGATACAAAGTACGTCGAGCAGCTGGCAGCAGTAACTATGACTCTCTTAGGTAGCCAAATGCCTCGTCACTCGGCGAAATTTATTTGAAAACTCGAGGAAATCGTCCTTGAAGTAACTCAGACAACGGTACCATGGACAGGTGTTGGCATATCGCTTCTGCAGGACTGACCACAGTACGAATTAAAGAGAGGAAAGATTCAAAGAAGGGGGAGCAGCTGGCTGCAGTAACTATGACTCTCTTAAGGTAGCCAAATGCCTCGTCATCCGGCGAGGTACATTTGGTAACTCGAGAGACTCGTAGTGGGAGTAACAGTGACGACGTTAACGTGGGCATATAGTGGCACATCGGGTCCATATGACAGGCCATAGCAAGAAATGTTACAGAGAAATTGCTTAGAAAAGTGGGAGCAGCAGGCAGGAGTACTATGGCTCTCTTAAGGTAGCCAAATGCCTCGTCACCATGAGAAATTTTTTTTTGAAAACTCGAGGATATCATCGTTAAGGTAGCTCAAACAACGTTAAGGTTTACATGTAGTGGCATATTGCTCCTGCAGGACTGACCACAGTAATAATTAAAGAGTGGAAAGATACAAAGTACGTCGAGCAGCTGGCAGCAGTAACTATGACTCTCTTAGGTAGCCAAATGCCTCGTCACTCGGCGAAATTTATTTGAAAACTCGAGGAAATCGTCCTTGAAGTAACTCAGACAACGGTACCATGGACAGGTGTTGGCATATCGCTTCTGCAGGACTGACCACAGTACGAATTAAAGAGAGGAAAGATTCAAAGAAGGGGGAGCAGCTGGCTGCAGTAACTATGACTCTCTTAAGGTAGCCAAATGCCTCGTCATCCGGCGAGGTACATTTGCTAACTCGAGAGACTCGTAGTGGGAGTAACAGTGACAACGTTAACGTGGGCATATAGTGGCACATCGGGTCCTTAGGACAGGCCATAGCAAGAATGATGGAGAGAAAGGGCTTAGAAAAGTATGAGCAGCAGGCAGGAGTACTATGACTCTCTTAAGGTAGCCAAATGCCTCGTCACCATGAGAAATTTTTTTTTGAAAACTCGAGGATATCATCGTTAAGGTAGCTCAAACAACGTTAAGGTTTACATGTAGTGGCATATTGCTCCTGCAGGACTGACCACAGTAATAATTAAAGAGTGGAAAGATACAAAGTACGTCGAGCAGCTGGCAGCAGTAACTATGACTCTCTTAGGTAGCCAAATGCCTCGTCACTCGGCGAAATTTATTTGAAAACTCGAGGAAATCGTCCTTGAAGTAACTCAGACAACGGTACCATGGACAGGTGTTGGCATATCGCTTCTGCAGGACTGACCACAGTACGAATTAAAGAGAGGAAAGATTCAAAGAAGGGGGAGCAGCTGGCTGCAGTAACTATGACTCTCTTAAGGTAGCCAAATGCCTCGTCATCCGGCGAGGTACATTTGGTAACTCGAGAGACTCGTAGTGGGAGTAACAGTGACGACGTTAACGTGGGCATATAGTGGCACATCGGGTCCATATGACAGGCCATAGCAAGAAATGTTACAGAGAAATTGCTTAGAAAAGTGGGAGCAGCAGGCAGGAGTACTATGACTCTCTTAAGGTAGCCAAATGTCTCGTCACCATGAGAAATTTTTTTTTGAAAACTCGAGGATATCATCGTTAAGGTAGCTCAAACAACGTTAAGGTTTACATGTAGTGGCATATTGCTATTGCAGGACTGACCACAGTAATAATTAAAGAGTGGAAAGATACAAAGTACGTCGAGCAGCTGGCAGCAGTAACTATGACTCTCTTAGGTAGCCAAATGCCTCGTCACTCGGCGAAATTTATTTGAAAACTCGAGGAAATCGTCCTTGAAGTAACTCAGACAACGGTAACATGGAAAGGTGGTGGCATATCGCTTCTGCAGGACTGACCACAGTACGAATTAAAGAGAGGAAAGATTCAAAGAAGGGGGAGCAGCTGGCTGCAGTAACTATGACTCTCTTAAGGTAGCCAAATGCCTCGTCATCCGGCGAGGTACATTTGCTAACTCGAGAGACTCGTAGTGGGAGTAACAGTGACAACGTTAACGTGGGCATATAGTGGCACATCGGGTCCTTAGGACAGGCCATAGCAAGAATGATGGATAGAAAGGGCTTAGAAAAGTAAGAGCAGCAGGCAGGAGAACTATGACTCTCTTAAGGTAGCCAAATGCCTCGTCACCATGAGAAATTTTTTTTTGAAAACTCGAGGATATCATCGTTAAGGTAGCTCAAACAACGTTAAGGTTTACATGTAGTGGCATATTGCTCCTGCAGGACTGACCACAGTAATAATTAAAGAGTGGAAAGATACAAAGTACGTCGAGCAGCTGGCAGCAGTAACTATGACTCTCTTAGGTAGCCAAATGCCTCGTCACTCGGCGAAATTTATTTGAAAACTCGAGGAAATCGTCCTTGAAGTAACTCAGACAACGGTACCATGGACAGGTGTTGGCATATCGCTTCTGCAGGACTGACCACAGTACGAATTAAAGAGAGGAAAGATTCAAAGAAGGGGGAGCAGCTGGCTGCAGTAACTATGACTCTCTTAAGGTAGCCAAATGCCTCGTCATCCGGCGAGGTACATTTGGTAACTCGAGAGACTCGTAGTGGGAGTAACAGTGACGACGTTAACGTGGGCATATAGTGGCACATCGGGTCCATATGACAGGCCATAGCAAGAAATGTTACAGAGAAATTGCTTAGAAAAGTGGGAGCAGCAGGCAGGAGTACTATGACTCTCTTAAGGTAGCCAAATGCCTCGTCACCATGAGAAATTTTTTTTTGAAAACTCGAGGATATCATCGTTAAGGTAGCTCAAACAACGTTAAGGTTTACATGTAGTGGCATATTGCTCCTGCAGGACTGACCACAGTAATAATTAAAGAGTGGAAAGATACAAAGTACGTCGAGCAGCTGGCAGCAGTAACTATGACTCTCTTAGGTAGCCAAATGCCTCGTCACTCGGCGAAATTTATTTGAAAACTCGAGGAAATCGTCCTTGAAGTAACTCAGACAACGGTACCATGGACAGGTGTTGGCATATCGCTTCTGCAGGACTGACCACAGTACGAATTAAAGAGAGGAAAGATTCAAAGAAGGGGGAGCAGCTGGCTGCAGTAACTATGACTCTCTTAAGGTAGCCAAATGCCTCGTCATCCGGCGAGGTACATTTGCTAACTCGAGAGACTCGTAGTGGGAGTAACAGTGACAACGTTAACGTGGGCATATAGTGGCACATCGAGTCCTTAGGACAGGCCATAGCAAGAATGATGGAGAGAAAGGGCTTAGAAAAGTGTGAGCAGCAGGCAGGAGTACTATGACTCTCTTAAGGTAGCCAAATGCCTCGTCACCATGTGAAATTTTTTTTTGAAAACACGAGGATATCATCGTTAAGGTAGCTCAAACAAAGTTAAGGTTTACATGTAGTGGCATATTGCTCCTGCAGGACTGACCACAGTAATAATTAAAGAGTGGAAAGATACAAAGTACGTCGAGCAGCTGGCAGCAGTAACTATGACTCTCTTAGGTAGCCAAATGCCTCGTCACTCGGCGAAATTTATTTGAAAACTCGAGGAAATCGTCGTTGAAGTAACTCAGACAACGGTACCATGGACAGATGGGGGCATATCGGTTCTGCAGGACTGACCACAGTACGAATTAAAGAGAGGAAAGATTCAAAGAAGGGGGAGCAGCTGGCTGCAGTAACTATGACTCTCTTAAGGTAGCCAAATGCCTCGTCATCCGGCGAGGTACATTTGGTAACTCGAGAGACTCGTAGTGGGAGTAACAGTGACGACGTTAACGTGGGCATATAGTGGCACATCGGGTCCATATGACAGGCCATAGCAAGAAATGTTAAGAGAAAGGGCTTAGAAAAGTGGGAGCAGCAGGCAGGAGTACTATGACTCTCTTAAGGTAGCCAAATGCCTCGTCACCATGAGAAATTTTTTTTTGAAAACTCGAGGATCATCGTTAAGGTAGCTCAAACAACGTTAAGGTTTACATGTAGTGGCATATTGCTCCTGCAGGACTGACCACAGTAATAATTAAAGAGTGGAAAGATACAAAGTACGTCGAGCAGCCGGCAGCAGTAACTATGACTCTCTTAAGGTAGCCAAATGCCTCGTCACTCGGCGAAATTTATTTGAAATCTCGAGGAAATCGTCGTTGAAGTAACTCAGACAACGGTAACATGGAAAGGTGGTGGCATATTGCTTTTGCAGGACTGACCACAGTACGAATTAAAGAGAGGAAAGATTCAAAGAAGGGGGAGCAGCTGGCTGCAGTAACTATGACTCTCTTAAGGTAGCCAAATGCCTCGTCATCCGGCGAGGTACATTTGGTAACTCGAGAGACTCGTAGTGGGAGTAACAGTGACGACGTTAACGTGGGCATATAGTGGCACATCGGGTCCATATGACAGGCCATAGCAAGAAATGCTACAGAGAAAGGGCTTAGAAAAGTGGGAGCAGCAGGCAGGAGTACTATGACTCTCTTAAGGTAGCCAAATGTCTCGTCGCCATGAGAAATTTTTTTTTGAAAACTCGAGGATATCATCGTTAAGGTAGCTCAAACAACGTTAAGGTTTACATGTAGTGGCATATTGCTCCTGCAGGACTGACCACAGTAATAATTAAAGAGTGGAAAGATACAAAGTACGTCGAGCAGCCGGCAGCAGTAACTATGACTCTCTTAAGGTAGCCAAATGCCTCGTCACTCGGCGAAATTTATTTGAAAACTCGAGGAAATCGTCCTTGAAGTAACTCAGACAACGGTACCATGGACAGGTGTTGGCATATCGCTTCTGCAGGACTGACCACAGTACGAATTAAAGAGAGGAAAGATTCAAAGAAGGGGGAGCAGCTGGCTGCAGTAACTATGACTCTCTTAAGGTAGCCAAATGCCTCGTCATCCGGCGAGGTACATTTGCTAACTCGAGAGACTCGTAGTGGGAGTAACAGTGACAACGTTAACGTGGGCATATAGTGGCACATCGGGTCCTTAGGACAGGCCATAGCAAGAATGATGGAGAGAAAGGGCTTAGAAAAGTATGAGCAGCAGGCAGGAGTACTATGACTCTCTTAAGGTAGCCAAATGCCTCGTCACCATGAGAAATTTTTTTTTGAAAACTCGAGGATATCATCGTTAAGGTAGCTCAAACAACGTTAAGGTTTACATGTAGTGGCATATTGCTCCTGCAGGACTGACCACAGTAATAATTAAAGAGTGGAAAGATACAAAGTACGTCGAGCAGCTGGCAGCAGTAACTATGACTCTCTTAGGTAGCCAAATGCCTCGTCACTCGGCGAAATTTATTTGAAAACTCGAGGAAATTGTCCTTGAAGTAACTCAGACAACGGTACCATGGACAGGTGTTGGCATATCGCTTCTGCAGGACTGACCACAGTACGAATTAAAGAGAGGAAAGATTCAAAGAAGGGGGAGCAGCTGGCTGCAGTAACTATGACTCTCTTAAGGTAGCCAAATGCCTCGTCATCCGGCGAGGTACATTTGGTAACTCGAGAGACTCGTAGTGGGAGTAACAGTGACGACGTTAACGTGGGCATATAGTGGCACATCGGGTCCATATGACAGGCCATAGCAAGAAATGTTACAGAGAAATTGCTTAGAAAAGTGGGAGCAGCAGGCAGGAGTACTATGGCTCTCTTAAGGTAGCCAAATGCCTCGTCACCATGAGAAATTTTTTTTTGAAAACTCGAGGATATCATCGTTAAGGTAGCTCAAACAACGTTAAGGTTTACATGTAGTGGCATATTGCTCCTGCAGGACTGACCACAGTAATAATTAAAGAGTGGAAAGATACAAAGTACGTCGAGCAGCTGGCAGCAGTAACTATGACTCTCTTAGGTAGCCAAATGCCTCGTCACTCGGCGAAATTTATTTGAAAACTCGAGGAAATCGTCCTTGAAGTAACTCAGACAACGGTACCATGGACAGGTGTTGGCATATCGCTTCTGCAGGACTGACCACAGTACGAATTAAAGAGAGGAAAGATTCAAAGAAGGGGGAGCAGCTGGCTGCAGTAACTATGACTCTCTTAAGGTAGCCAAATGCCTCGTCATCCGGCGAGGTACATTTGCTAACTCGAGAGACTCGTAGTGGGAGTAACAGTGACAACGTTAACGTGGGCATATAGTGGCACATCGGGTCCTTAGGACAGGCCATAGCAAGAATGATGGAGAGAAAGGGCTTAGAAAAGTGTGAGCAGCAGGCAGCAGTACTATGACTCTCTTAAGGTAGCCAAATGCCTCGTCACCATGTGAAATTTTTTTTTGAAAACACGAGGATATCATCGTTAAGGTAGCTCAAACAAAGTTAAGGTTTACATGTAGTGGCATATTGCTCCTGCAGGACTGACCACAGTAATAATTAAAGAGTGGAAAGATACAAAGTACGTCGAGCAGCTGGCAGCAGTAACTATGACTCTCTTAGGTAGCCAAATGCCTCGTCACTCGGCGAAATTTATTTGAAAACTCGAGGAAATCGTCGTTGAAGTAACTCAGACAACGGTACCATGGACAGATGGGGGCATATCGGTTCTGCAGGACTGACCACAGTACGAATTAAAGAGAGGAAAGATTCAAAGAAGGGGGAGCAGCTGGCTGCAGTAACTATGACTCTCTTAAGGTAGCCAAATGCCTCGTCATCCGGCGAGGTACATTTGGTAACTCGAGAGACTCGTAGTGGGAGTAACAGTGACGACGTTAACGTGGGCATATAGTGGCACATCGGGTCCATATGACAGGCCATAGCAAGAAATGTTAAGAGAAAGGGCTTAGAAAAGTGGGAGCAGCAGGCAGGAGTACTATGACTCTCTTAAGGTAGCCAAATGCCTCGTCACCATGAGAAATTTTTTTTTGAAAACTCGAGGATATCATCGTTAAGGTAGCTCAAACAACGTTAAGGTTTACATGTAGTGGCATATTGCTCCTGCAGGACTGACCACAGTAATAATTAAAGAGTGGAAAGATACAAAGTACGTCGAGCAGCCGGCAGCAGTAACTATGACTCTCTTAAGGTAGCCAAATGCCTCGTCACTCGGCGAAATTTATTTGAAATCTCGAGGAAATCGTCGTTGAAGTAACTCAGACAACGGTAACATGGAAAGGTGGTGGCATATCGCTTCTGCAGGACTGACCACAGTACGAATTAAAGAGAGGAAAGATTCAAAGAAGGGGGAGCAGCTGGCTGCAGTAACTATGACTCTCTTAAGGTAGCCAAATGCCTCGTCATCCGGCGAGGTACATTTGGTAACTCGAGAGACTCGTAGTGGGAGTAACAGTGACGACGTTAACGTGGGCATATAGTGGCACATCGGGTCCATATGACAGGCCATAGCAAGAAATGCTACAGAGAAAGGGCTTAGAAAAGTGGGAGCAGCAGGCAGGAGTACTATGACTCTCTTAAGGTAGCCAAATGTCTCGTCGCCATGAGAAATTTTTTTTTGAAAACTCGAGGATATCATCGTTAAGGTAGCTCAAACAACGTTAAGGTTTACATGTAGTGGCATATTGCTCCTGCAGGACTGACCACAGTAATAATTAAAGAGTGGAAAGATACAAAGTACGTCGAGCAGCCGGCAGCAGTAACTATGACTCTCTTAAGGTAGCCAAATGCCTCGTCACTCGGCGAAATTTATTTGAAAACTCGAGGAAATCGTCGTTGAAGTAACTCAGACAACGGTAACATGGAAAGGTGGTGGCATATCGCTTCTGCAGGACTGACCACAGTACGAATTAAAGAGAGGAAAGATTCAAAGAAGGGGGAGCAGCTGGCTGCAGTAACTATGACTCTCCTAAGGTAGCCAAATGCCTCGTCATCCGGCGAGGTACATTTGGTAACTCGAGAGACTCGTAGTGGGAGTAACAGTGACGACGTTAACGTGGGCATATAGTGGCACATCGGGTCCATATGACAGGCCATAGCAAGAAATGTTAAGAGAAAGGGCTTAGAAAAGTGGGAGCAGCAGGCAGGAGTACTATGACTCTCTTAAGGTAGCCAAATGCCTCGTCACCATGAGAAATTTTTTTTTGAAAACTCGAGGATATCATCGTTAAGGTAGCTCAAACAACGTTAAGGTTTACATGTAGTGGCATATTGCTCCTGCAGGACTGACCACAGTAATAATTAAAGAGTGGAAAGATACAAAGTACGTCGAGCAGCTGGCAGCAGTAACTATGACTCTCTTAGGTAGCCAAATGCCTCGTCACTCGGCGAAATTTATTTGAAAACTCGAGGAAATCGTCCTTGAAGTAACTCAGACAACGGTACCATGGACAGGTGTTGGCATATCGCTTCTGCAGGACTGACCACAGTACGAATTAAAGAGAGGAAAGATTCAAAGAAGGGGGAGCAGCTGGCTGCAGTAACTATGACTCTCTTAAGGTAGCCAAATGCCTCGTCATCCGGCGAGGTACATTTGCTAACTCGAGAGACTCGTAGTGGGAGTAACAGTGACAACGTTAACGTGGGCATATAGTGGCACATCGGGTCCTTAGGACAGGCCATAGCAAGAATGATGGAGAGAAAGGGCTTAGAAAAGTATGAGCAGCAGGCAGGAGTACTATGACTCTCTTAAGGTAGCCAAATGCCTCGTCACCATGAGAAATTTTTTTTTGAAAACTCGAGGATATCATCGTTAAGGTAGCTCAAACAACGTTAAGGTTTACATGTAGTGGCATATTGCTCCTGCAGGACTGACCACAGTAATAATTAAAGAGTGGAAAGATACAAAGTACGTCGAGCAGCTGGCAGCAGTAACTATGACTCTCTTAGGTAGCCAAATGCCTCGTCACTCGGCGAAATTTATTTGAAAACTCGAGGAAATCGTCCTTGAAGTAACTCAGACAACGGTACCATGGACAGGTGTTGGCATATCGCTTCTGCAGGACTGACCACAGTACGAATTAAAGAGAGGAAAGATTCAAAGAAGGGGGAGCAGCTGGCTGCAGTAACTATGACTCTCTTAAGGTAGCCAAATGCCTCGTCATCCGGCGAGGTACATTTGGTAACTCGAGAGACTCGTAGTGGGAGTAACAGTGACGACGTTAACGTGGGCATATAGTGGCACATCGGGTCCATATGACAGGCCATAGCAAGAAATGTTACAGAGAAATTGCTTAGAAAAGTGGGAGCAGCAGGCAGGAGTACTATGACTCTCTTAAGGTAGCCAAATGCCTCGTCACCATGAGAAATTTTTTTTTGAAAACTCGAGGATATCATCGTTAAGGTAGCTCAAACAACGTTAAGGTTTACATGTAGTGGCATATTGCTCCTGCAGGACTGACCACAGTAATAATTAAAGAGTGGAAAGATACAAAGTACGTCGAGCAGCTGGCAGCAGTAACTATGACTCTCTTAGGTAGCCAAATGCCTCGTCACTCGGCGAAATTTATTTGAAAACTCGAGGAAATCGTCCTTGAAGTAACTCAGACAACGGTAACATGGAAAGGTGGTGGCATATCGCTTCTGCAGGACTGACCACAGTACGAATTAAAGAGAGGAAAGATTCAAAGAAGGGGGAGCAGCTGGCTGCAGTAACTATGACTCTCTTAAGGTAGCCAAATGCCTCGTCATCCGGCGAGGTACATTTGCTAACTCGAGAGACTCGTAGTGGGAGTAACAGTGACAACGTTAACGTGGGCATATAGTGGCACATCGGGTCCTTAGGACAGGCCATAGCAAGAATGATGGAGAGAAAGGGCTTTGAAAAGTAAGAGCAGCAGGCAGGAGTACTATGACTCTCTTAAGGTAGCCAAATGCCTCGTCACCATGAGAAATTTTTTTTTGAAAACTCGAGGATATCATCGTTAAGGTAGCTCAAACAACGTTAAGGTTTACATGTAGTGGCATATTGCTCCTGCAGGACTGACCACAGTAATAATTAAAGAGTGGAAAGATACAAAGTACGTCGAGCAGCTGGCAGCAGTAACTATGACTCTCTTAGGTAGCCAAATGCCTCGTCACTCGGCGAAATTTATTTGAAAACTCGAGGAAATCGTCCTTGAAGTAACTCAGACAACGGTACCATGGACAGGTGTTGGCATATCGCTTCTGCAGGACTGACCACAGTACGAATTAAAGAGAGGAAAGATTCAAAGAAGGGGGAGCAGCTGGCTGCAGTAACTATGACTCTCTTAAGGTAGCCAAATGCCTCGTCATCCGGCGAGGTACATTTGCTAACTCGAGAGACTCGTAGTGGGAGTAACAGTGACGACGTTAACGTGGGCATATAGTGGCACATCGGGTCCATATGACAGGCCATAGCAAGAAATGTTACAGAGAAATTGCTTAGAAAAGTGGGAGCAGCAGGCAGGAGTACTATGACTCTCTTAAGGTAGCCAAATGCCTCGTCACCATGAGAAATTTTTTTTTGAAAACTCGAGGATATCATCGTTAAGGTAGCTCAAACAACGTTAAGGTTTACATGTAGTGGCATATTGCTCCTGCAGGACTGACCACAGTAATAATTAAAGAGTGGAAAGATACAAAGTACGTCGAGCAGCTGGCAGCAGTAACTATGACTCTCTTAGGTAGCCAAATGCCTCGTCACTCGGCGAAATTTATTTGAAAACTCGAGGAAATCGTCCTTGAAGTAACTCAGACAACGGTAACATGGAAAGGTGGTGGCATATCGCTTCTGCAGGACTGATCACAGTACGAATTAAAGAGAGGAAAGATTCAAAGAAGGGGGAGCAGCTGGCTGCAGTAACTATGACTCTCTTAAGGTAGCCAAATGCCTCGTCATCCGGCGAGGTACATTTGCTAACTCGAGAGACTCGTAGTGGGAGTAACAGTGACAACGTTAACGTGGGCATATAGTGGCACATCGGGTCCTTAGGACAGGCCATAGCAAGAATGATGGAGAGAAAGGGCTTAGAAAAGTAAGAGCAGCAGGCAGGAGTACTATGACTCTCTTAAGGTAGCCAAATGCCTCGTCACCATGAGAAATTTTTTTTTGAAAACTCGAGGATATCATCGTTAAGGTAGCTCAAACAACGTTAAGGTTTACATGTAGTGGCATATTGCTCCTGCAGGACTGACCACAGTAATAATTAAAGAGTGGAAAGATACAAAGTACGTCGAGCAGCTGGCAGCAGTAACTATGACTCTCTTAGGTAGCCAAATGCCTCGTCACTCGGCGAAATTTATTTGAAAACTCGAGGAAATCGTCCTTGAAGTAACTCAGACAACGGTACCATGGACAGGTGTTGGCATATCGCTTCTGCAGGACTGACCACAGTACGAATTAAAGAGAGGAAAGATTCAAAGAAGGGGGAGCAGCTGGCTGCAGTAACTATGACTCTCTTAAGGTAGCCAAATGCCTCGTCATCCGGCGAGGTACATTTGGTAACTCGAGAGACTCGTAGTGGGAGTAACAGTGACGACGTTAACGTGGGCATATAGTGGCACATCGGGTCCATATGACAGGCCATAGCAAGAAATGTTACAGAGAAAGGGCTTAGAAAAGTGGGAGCAGCAGGCAGGAGTACTATGACTCTCTTAAGGTAGCCAAATGCCTCGTCACCATGAGAAATTTTTTTTTGAAAACTCGAGGATATCATCGTTAAGGTAGCTCAAACAACGTTAAGGTTTACATGTAGTGGCATATTGCTCCTGCAGGACTGACCACAGTAATAATTAAAGAGTGGAAAGATACAAAGTACGTCGAGCAGCTGGCAGCAGTAACTATGACTCTCTTAGGTAGCCAAATGCCTCGTCACTCGGCGAAATTTATTTGAAAACTCGAGGAAATCGTCCTTGAAGTAACTCAGACAACGGTACCATGGACAGGTGTTGGCATATCGCTTCTGCAGGACTGACCACAGTACGAATTAAAGAGAGGAAAGATTCAAAGAAGGGGGAGCAGCTGGCTGCAGTAACTATGACTCTCTTAAGGTAGCCAAATGCCTCGTCATCCGGCGAGGTACATTTGCTAACTCGAGAGACTCGTAGTGGGAGTAACAGTGACAACGTTAACGTGGGCATATAGTGGCACATCGGGTCCTTAGGACAGGCCATAGCAAGAATGATGGAGAGAAAGGGCTTAGAAAAGTAAGAGCAGCAGGCAGGAGTACTATGACTCTCTTAAGGTAGCCAAATGCCTCGTCACCATGAGAAATTTTTTTTTGAAAACTCGAGGATATCATCGTTAAGGTAGCTCAAACAACGTTAAGGTTTACATGTAGTGGCATATTGCTCCTGCAGGACTGACCACAGTAATAATTAAAGAGTGGAAAGATACAAAGTACGTCGAGCAGCTGGCAGCAGTAACTATGACTCTCTTAGGTAGCCAAATGCCTCGTCACTCGGCGAAATTTATTTGAAAACTCGAGGAAATCGTCCTTGAAGTAACTCAGACAACGGTACCATGGACAGGTGTTGGCATATCGCTTCTGCAGGACTGACCACAGTACGAATTAAAGAGAGGAAAGATTCAAAGAAGGGGGAGCAGCTGGCTGCAGTAACTATGACTCTCTTAAGGTAGCCAAATGCCTCGTCATCCGGCGAGGTACATTTGGTAACTCGAGAGACTCGTAGTGGGAGTAACAGTGACGACGTTAACGTGGGCATATAGTGGCACATCGGGTCCATATGACAGGCCATAGCAAGAAATGTTACAGAGAAATTGCTTAGAAAAGTGGGAGCAGCAGGCAGGAGTACTATGACTCTCTTAAGGTAGCCAAATGCCTCGTCACCATGAGAAATTTTTTTTTGAAAACTCGAGGATATTATCGTTAAGGTAGCTCAAACAACGTTAAGGTTTACATGTAGTGGCATATTGCTCCTGCAGGACTGACCACAGTAATAATTAAAGAGTGGAAAGATACAAAGTACGTCGAGCAGCTGGCAGCAGTAACTATGACTCTCTTAGGTAGCCAAATGCCTCGTCACTCGGCGAAATTTATTTGAAAACTCGAGGAAATCGTCCTTGAAGTAACTCAGACAACGGTACCATGGACAGGTGTTGGCATATCGCTTCTGCAGGACTGACCACAGTACGAATTAAAGAGAGGAAAGATTCAAAGAAGGGGGAGCAGCTGGCTGCAGTAACTATGACTCTCTTAAGGTAGCCAAATGCCTCGTCATCCGGCGAGGTACATTTGCTAACTCGAGAGACTCGTAGTGGGAGTAACAGTGACAACGTTAACGTGGGCATATAGTGGCACATCGGGTCCTTAGGACAGGCCATAGCAAGAATGATGGAGAGAAAGGGCTTAGAAAAGTATGAGCAGCAGGCAGGAGTACTATGACTCTCTTAAGGTAGCCAAATGCCTCGTCACCATGAGAAATTTTTTTTTGAAAACTCGAGGATATCATCGTTAAGGTAGCTCAAACAACGTTAAGGTTTACATGTAGTGGCATATTGCTCCTGCAGGACTGACCACAGTAATAATTAAAGAGTGGAAAGATACAAAGTACGTCGAGCAGCTGGCAGCAGTAACTATGACTCTCTTAGGTAGCCAAATGCCTCGTCACTCGGCGAAATTTATTTGAAAACTCGAGGAAATCGTCCTTGAAGTAACTCAGACAACGGTACCATGGACAGGTGTTGGCATATCGCTTCTGCAGGACTGACCACAGTACGAATTAAAGAGAGGAAAGATTCAAAGAAGGGGGAGCAGCTGGCTGCAGTAACTATGACTCTCTTAAGGTAGCCAAATGCCTCGTCATCCGGCGAGGTACATTTGGTAACTCGAGAGACTCGTAGTGGGAGTAACAGTGACGACGTTAACGTGGGCATATAGTGGCACATCGGGTCCATATGACAGGCCATAGCAAGAAATGTTAAGAGAAAGGGCTTAGAAAAGTGGGAGCAGCAGGCAGGAGTACTATGACTCTCTTAAGGTAGCCAAATGCCTCGTCACCATGAGAAATTTTTTTTTGAAAACTCGAGGATATCATCGTTAAGGTAGCTCAAACAACGTTAAGGTTTACATGTAGTGGCATATTGCTCCTGCAGGACTGACCACAGTAATAATTAAAGAGTGGAAAGATACAAAGTACGTCGAGCAGCCGGCAGCAGTAACTATGACTCTCTTAAGGTAGCCAAATGCCTCGTCACTCCGCGAAATTTATTTGAAATCTCGAGGAAATCGTCGTTGAAGTAACTCAGACAACGGTAACATGGAAAGGTGGTGGCATATCGCTTCTGCAGGACTGACCACAGTACGAATTAAAGAGAGGAAAGATTCAAAGAAGGGGGAGCAGCTGGCTGCAGTAACTATGACTCTCTTAAGGTAGCCAAATGCCTCGTCATCCGGCGAGGTACATTTGGTAACTCGAGAGACTCGTAGTGGGAGTAACAGTGACGACGTTAACGTGGGCATATAGTGGCACATCGGGTCCATATGACAGGCCATAGCAAGAAATGCTACAGAGAAAGGGCTTAGAAAAGTGGGAGCAGCAGGCAGGAGTACTATGACTCTCTTAAGGTAGCCAAATGTCTCGTCGCCATGAGAAATTTTTTTTTGAAAACTCGAGGATATCATCGTTAAGGTAGCTCAAACAACGTTAAGGTTTACATGTAGTGGCATATTGCTCCTGCAGGACTGACCACAGTAATAATTAAAGAGTGGAAAGATACAAAGTACGTCGAGCAGCCGGCAGCAGTAACTATGACTCTCTTAAGGTAGCCAAATGCCTCGTCACTCGGCGAAATTTATTTGAAAACTCGAGGAAATCGTCGTTGAAGTAACTCAGACAACGGTAACATGGAAAGGTGGTGGCATATCGCTTCTGCAGGACTGACCACAGTACGAATTAAAGAGAGGAAAGATTCAAAGAAGGGGGAGCAGCTGGCTGCAGTAACTATGACTCTCTTAAGGTAGCCAAATGCCTCGTCATCCGGCGAGGTACATTTGGTAACTCGAGAGACTCGTAGTGGGAGTAACAGTGACGACGTTAACGTGGGCATATAGTGGCACATCGGGTCCATATGACAGGCCATAGCAAGAAATGTTAAGAGAAAGGGCTTAGAAAAGTGGGAGCAGCAGGCAGGAGTACTATGACTCTCTTAAGGTAGCCAAATGCCTCGTCACCATGAGAAATTTTTTTTTGAAAACTCGAGGATATCATCGTTAAGGTAGCTCAAACAACGTTAAGGTTTACATGTAGTGGCATATTGCTCCTGCAGGACTGACCACAGTAATAATTAAAGAGTGGAAAGATACAAAGTACGTCGAGCAGCCGGCAGCAGTAACTATGACTCTCTTAAGGTAGCCAAATGCCTCGTCACTCGGCGAAATTTATTTGAAATCTCGAGGAAATCGTCGTTGAAGTAACTCAGACAACGGTAACATGGAAAGGTGGTGGCATATCGCTTCTGCAGGACTGACCACAGTACGAATTAAAGAGAGGAAAGATTCAACGAAGGGGGAGCAGCTGGCTGCAGTAACTATGACTCTCTTAAGGTAGCCAAATGCCTCGTCATCCGGCGAGGTACATTTGGTAACTCGAAAGACTCGTAGTGGGAGTAACAGTGACGACGTTAACGTGGGCATATAGTGGCACATCGGGTCCATATGACAGGCCATAGCAAGAAATGCGACAGAGAAAGGGCTTAGAAAAGTGGGAGCAGCAGGCAGGAGTACTATGACTCTCTTAAGGTAGCTAAATGTGTCGTCGCCATGAGAAATTTTTTTTTGAAAACTCGAGGATATCATCGTTAAGGTAGCTTAAACAACGTTAAGGTTTACATGTAGTGGCATATTGCTCCTGCAGGACTGACCACAGTAATAATTAAAGAGTGGAAAGATACAAAGTACGTCGAGCAGCCGGCAGCAGTAACTATGACTCTCTTAAGGTAGCCAAATGCCTCGTCACTCGGCGAAATTTATTTGAAAACTCGAGGAAATCGTCGTTGAAGTAACTCAGACAACGGTAACATGGAAAGGTGGTGGCATATCGCTTCTGCAGGACTGACCACACTACGAATTAAAGAGAGGAAAGATTCAACGAAGGGGGAGCAGCTGGCTGCAGTAACTATGACTCTCTTAAGGTAGCCAAATGCCTCGTCATCCGGCGAGGTACATTTGGTAACTCGAGAGACTCGTAGTGGGAGTAACAGTGACGACGTTAACGTGGGCATATAGTGGCACATCGGGTCCATATGACAGGCCATAGCAAGAAATGTTACAGAGAAAGGGCTTAGAAAAGTGGGAGCAGCAGGCAGGAGTACTATGACTCTCTTAAGGTAGCCAAATGCCTCGTCACCATGAGAAATTTTTTTTTGAAAACTCGAGGATATCATCGTTAAGGTAGCTCAAACAACGTTAAGGTTTACATGTAGTGGCATATTGCTCCTGCAGGACTGACCACAGTAATAATTAAAGAGTGGAAAGATACAAAGTACGTCGAGCAGCTGGCAGCAGTAACTATGACTCTCTTAGGTAGCCAAATGCCTCGTCACTCGGCGAAATTTATTTGAAAACTCGAGGAAATCGTCCTTGAAGTAACTCAGACAACGGTACCATGGACAGGTGTTGGCATATCGCTTCTGCAGGACTGACCACAGTACGAATTAAAGAGAGGAAAGATTCAAAGAAGGGGGAGCAGCTGGCTGCAGTAACTATGACTCTCTTAAGGTAGCCAAATGCCTCGTCATCTGGCGAGGTACATTTGGTAACTCGAGAGACTCGTAGTGGGAGTAACAGTGACGACGTTAACGTGGGCATATAGTGGCACATCGGGTCCATATGACAGGCCATAGCAAGAAATGTTACAGAGAAATTGCTTAGAAAAGTGGGAGCAGCAGGCAGGAGTACTATGACTCTCTTAAGGTAGCCAAATGCCTCGTCACCATGAGAAATTTTTTTTTGAAAACTCGAGGATATCATCGTTAAGGTAGCTCAAACAACGTTAAGGTTTACATGTAGTGGCATATTGCTCCTGCAGGACTGACCACAGTAATAATTAAAGAGTGGAAAGATACAAAGTACGTCGAGCAGCCGGCAGCAGTAACTATGACTCTCTTAAGGTAGCCAAATGCCTCGTCACTCGGCGAAATTTATTTGAAATCTCGAGGAAATCGTCGTTGAAGTAACTCAGACAACGGTAACATGGAAAGGTGGTGGCATATCGCTTCTGCAGGACTGACCACAGTACGAATTAAAGAGAGGAAAGATTCAACGAAGGGGGAGCAGCTGGCTGCAGTAACTATGACTCTCTTAAGGTAGCCAAATGCCTCGTCATCCGGCGAGGTACATTTGGTAACTCGAAAGACTCGTAGTGGGAGTAACAGTGACGACGTTAACGTGGGCATATAGTGGCACATCGGGTCCATATGACAGGCCATAGCAAGAAATGCGACAGAGAAAGGGCTTAGAAAAGTGGGAGCAGCAGGCAGGAGTACTATGACTCTCTTAAGGTAGCTAAATGTGTCGTCGCCATGAGAAATTTTTTTTTGAAAACTTTAGGATATCATCGTTAAGGTAGCTCAAACAACGTTAAGGTTTACATGTAGTGGCATATTGCTCCTGCAGGACTGACCACAGTAATAATTAAAGAGTGGAAAGATACAAAGTACGTCGAGCAGCCGGCAGCAGTAACTATGACTCTCTTAAGGTAGCCAAATGCCTCGTCACTCGGCGAAATTTATTTGAAAACTCGAGGAAATCGTCGTTGAAGTAACTCAGACAACGGTAACATGGAAAGGTGGTGGCATATCGCTTCTGCAGGACTGACCACACTACGAATTAAAGAGAGGAAAGATTCAACGAAGGGGGAGCAGCTGGCTGCAGTAACTATGACTCTCTTAAGGTAGCCAAATGCCTCGTCATCCGGCGAGGTACATTTGGTAACTCGAGAGACTCGTAGTGGGAGTAACAGTGACGACGTTAACGTGGGCATATAGTGGCACATCGGGTCCATATGACAGGCCATAGCAAGAAATGTTACAGAGAAAGGGCTTAGAAAAGTGGGAGCAGCAGGCAGGAGTACTATGACTCTCTTAAGGTAGCCAAATGCCTCGTCACCATGAGAAATTTTTTTTTGAAAACTCGAGGATATCATCGTTAAGGTAGCTCAAACAACGTTAAGGTTTACATGTAGTGGCATATTGCTCCTGCAGGACTGACCACAGTAATAATTAAAGAGTGGAAAGATACAAAGTACGTCGAGCAGCTGGCAGCAGTAACTATGACTCTCTTAGGTAGCCAAATGCCTCGTCACTCGGCGAAATTTATTTGAAAACTCGAGGAAATCGTCCTTGAAGTAACTCAGACAACGGTACCATGGACAGGTGTTGGCATATCGCTTCTGCAGGACTGACCACAGTACGAATTAAAGAGAGGAAAGATTCAAAGAAGGGGGAGCAGCTGGCTGCAGTAACTATGACTCTCTTAAGGTAGCCAAATGCCTCGTCATCTGGCGAGGTACATTTGGTAACTCGAGAGACTCGTAGTGGGAGTAACAGTGACGACGTTAACGTGGGCATATAGTGGCACATCGGGTCCATATGACAGGCCATAGCAAGAAATGTTACAGAGAAATTGCTTAGAAAAGTGGGAGCAGCAGGCAGGAGTACTATGACTCTCTTAAGGTAGCCAAATGCCTCGTCACCATGAGAAATTTTTTTTTGAAAACTCGAGGATATCATCGTTAAGGTAGCTCAAACAACGTTAAGGTTTACATGTAGTGGCATATTGCTCCTGCAGGACTGACCACAGTAATAATTAAAGAGTGGAAAGATACAAAGTACGTCGAGCAGCCGGCAGCAGTAACTATGACTCTCTTAAGGTAGCCAAATGCCTCGTCACTCGGCGAAATTTATTTGAAATCTCGAGGAAATCGTCGTTGAAGTAACTCAGACAACGGTAACATGGAAAGGTGGTGGCATATCGCTTCTGCAGGACTGACCACAGTACGAATTAAAGAGAGGAAAGATTCAAAGAAGGGGGAGCAGCTGGCTGCAGTAACTATGACTCTCTTAAGGTAGCCAAATGCCTCGTCATCCGGCGAGGTACATTTGGTAACTCGAGAGACTCGTAGTGGGAGTAACAGTGACGACGTTAACGTGGGCATATAGTGGCACATCGGGTCCATATGACAGGCCATAGCAAGAAATGCTACAGAGAAAGGGCTTAGAAAAGTGGGAGCAGCAGGCAGGAGTACTATGACTCTCTTAAGGTAGCCAAATGTCTCGTCGCCATGAGAAATTTTTTTTTGAAAACTCGAGGATATCATCGTTAAGGTAGCTCAAACAACGTTAAGGTTTACATGTAGTGGCATATTGCTCCTGCAGGACTGACCACAGTAATAATTAAAGAGTGGAAAGATACAAAGTACGTCGAGCAGCCGGCAGCAGTAACTATGACTCTCTTAAGGTAGCCAAATGCCTCGTCACTCGGCGAAATTTATTTGAAAACTCGAGGAAATCGTCGTTGAAGTAACTCAGACAACGGTAACATGGAAAGGTGGTGGCATATCGCTTCTGCAGGACTGACCACAGTACGAATTAAAGAGAGGAAAGATTCAAAGAAGGGGGAGCAGCTGGCTGCAGTAACTATGACTCTCTTAAGGTAGCCAAATGCCTCGTCATCCGGCGAGGTACATTTGGTAACTCGAGAGACTCGTAGTGGGAGTAACAGTGACGACGTTAACGTGGGCATATAGTGGCACATCGGGTCCATATGACAGGCCATAGCAAGAAATGTTAAGAGAAAGGGCTTAGAAAAGTGGGAGCAGCAGGCAGGAGTACTATGACTCTCTTAAGGTAGCCAAATGCCTCGTCACCATGAGAAATTTTTTTTTGAAAACTCGAGGATATCATCGTTAAGGTAGCTCAAACAACGTTAAGGTTTACATGTAGTGGCATATTGCTCCTGCAGGACTGACCACAGTAATAATTAAAGAGTGGAAAGATACAAAGTACGTCGAGCAGCCGGCAGCAGTAACTATGACTCTCTTAAGGTAGCCAAATGCCTCGTCACTCGGCGAAATTTATTTGAAATCTCGAGGAAATCGTCGTTGAAGTAACTCAGACAACGGTAACATGGATAGGTGGTGGCATATCGCTTCTGCAGGACTGACCACAGTACGAATTAAAGAGAGGAAAGATTCAACGAAGGGGGAGCAGCTGGCTGCAGTAACTATGACTCTCTTAAGGTAGCCAAATGCCTCGTCATCCGGCGAGGTACATTTGGTAACTCGAAAGACTCGTAGTGGGAGTAACAGTGACGACGTTAACGTGGGCATATAGTGGCACATCGGGTCCATATGACAGGCCATAGCAAGAAATGTTACAGAGAAAGGGCTTAGAAAAGTGGGAGCAGCAGGCAGGAGTACTATGACTCTCTTAAGGTAGCCAAATGTCTCGTCGCCATGAGAAATTTTTTTTTGAAAACTCGATAATATCATCGTTAAGGTAGCTCAAACAACGTTAAGGTTTACATGTAGTGGCATATTGCTCCTGCAGGACTGACCACAGTAATAATTAAAGAGTGGAAAGATACAAAGTACGTCGAGCAGCCGGCAGCAGTAACTATGACTCTCTTAAGGTAGCCAAATGCCTCGTCACTCGGCGAAATTTATTTGAAATCTCGAGGAAATCGTCGTTGAAGTAACTCAGACAACGGTAACATGGAAAGGTGGTGGCATATCGCTTCTGCAGGACTGACCACAGTACGAATTAAAGAGAGGAAAGATTCAAAGAAGGGGGAGCAGCTGGCTGCAGTAACTATGACTCTCTTAAGGTAGCCAAATGCCTCGTCATCCGGCGAGGTACATTTGGTAACTCGAGAGACTCGTAGTGGGAGTAACAGTGACGACGTTAACGTGGGCATATAGTGGCACATCGGGTCCATATGACAGGCCATAGCAAGAAATGCGACAGAGAAAGGGCTTAGAAAAGTGGGAGCAGCAGGCAGGAGTACTATGACTCTCTTAAGGTAGCCAAATGTGTCGTCGCCATGAGAAATTTTTTTTTGAAAACTCGAGGATATCATCGTTAAGGTAGCTCAAACAACGTTAAGGTTTACATGTAGTGGCATATTGCTCCTGCAGGACTGACCACAGTAATAATTAAAGAGTGGAAAGATACAAAGTACGTCGAGCAGCCGGCAGCAGTAACTATGACTCTCTTAAGGTAGCCAAATGCCTCGTCACTCGGCGAAATTTATTTGAAATCTCGAGGAAATCGTCGTTGAAGTAACTCAGACAACGGTAACATGGAAAGGTGGTGGCATATCGCTTCTGCAGGACTGACCACAGTACGAATTAAAGAGAGGAAAGATTCAAAGAAGGGGGAGCAGCTGGCTGCAGTAACTATGACTCTCTTAAGGTAGCCAAATGCCTCGTCATCCGGCGAGGTACATTTGGTAACTCGAGAGACTCGTAGTGGGAGTAACAGTGACGACGTTAACGTGGGCATATAGTGGCACATCGGGTCCATATGACAGGCCATAGCAAGAAATGCGACAGAGAAAGGGCTTAGAAAAGTGGGAGCAGCAGGCAGGAGTACTATGACTCTCTTAAGGTAGCCAAATGTGTCGTCGCCATGAGAAATTTTTTTTTGAAAACTCGAGGATATCATCGTTAAGGTAGCTCAAACAACGTTAAGGTTTACATGTAGTGGCATATTGCTCCTGCAGGACTGACCACAGTAATAATTAAAGAGTGGAAAGATACAAAGTACGTCGAGCAGCCGGCAGCAGTAACTATGACACTCTTAAGGTAGCCAAATGCCTCGTCACTCGGCGAAATTTATTTGAAAACTCGAGGAAATCGTCGTTGAAGTAACTCAGACAACGGTAACATGGAAAGGTGGTGGCATATCGCTTCTGCACGACTGACCACACTACGAATTAAAGAGAGGAAAGATTCAACGAAGGGGGAGCAGCTGGCTGCAGTAACTATGACTCTCTTAAGGTAGCCAAATGCCTCGTCATCCGGCGAGGTACATTTGGTAACTCGAGAGACTCGTAGTGGGAGTAACAGTGACGACGTTAACGTGGGCATATAGTGGCACATCGGGTCCATATGACAGGCCATAGCA